>NC_133143.1:1200000-1800000 GCF_048418815.1 Hemitrygon akajei
GAATGTTCTGACTCTGCGGAGGGTGGGTGGGGAGTGTTTCACATTAAATGGTCTGACCCTGGGGTGTGTGGGTGAGGAAAGTTTCACAGTGAATGTTCTGACCCTGGGGAGGGTGGGTGGGATGTGTTTCACCGTGAATGTTCTGACCCTGGGGAGGGTTGGTGGGGAGTGTTTCATGGTGAATGTTCTGACCCTCGGGAGTGTGGGTGAAGATTGTTTCACAGTAAATGTTCTGACCCTGGGGAGTGTGGGTGAGGAGTGTTTCAGAGTGAATGTTCTGACCCTGGGGACTGCGGGTGAGTAGAGTTTCACGGGGAATATTCTGACCCTGGGGAGTGTGGGTGAGGAGTGTTTCACAGTGAATGGTCTGACCCTGGGGACTGCGGGTGAGGAGAGTTTCAGGGGGAATATTCTGACCCTGGGGATTTTCGGTGAGTAGTGTTTCACAGTGAATGGTCTGACCCTGGGGACTGTGGGTGAGGAATGTTTCCCGGTGAATGTTCTGACCTTGGGGAGCGTGGGTGAAGATTGTTTCACAGTATATGCTCAGACCCTGGGGAGTCTATGTGAGAAGAGTTTCACAATGAATATCCTGACCCTGGGGAGTGTGGCTGAGGAGAGTTTCACAGTGAATATTCTGACCCTGGAGAGGGTGGGTGGGGAGTGTTTCACGGTGAATGGTCTGAACCTGGGGAGTGTGGGTGAAGATTGTTTCACAGTAAATGCTCTGACCCTGGGGAGTCTATGTCAGGAGAGTTTCACAGTGAATATCCTGAACCTGGGGAGTGTGTGTGAGGAGAGTTTCACAGTGAATGTTCTGACTCTGCGGAGGGTGGGTGGGGAGTGTTTCACATTAAATGGTCTGACCCTGGGGTGTGTGGGTGAGGAAATTTTCACAGTGAATGTTCTGACCTTGGGGAGCGTGGGTGAAGATTGTTTCACAGTATATGCTCAGACCCTGGGGAGTCTATGTGAGAAGAGTTTCACAGTGAATATCCTGACCCTGGGGAGTGTGGGTGAGGAGTGTTTCACAGTGAATATTCTGACCCTGGGGAGGGTGGGTGGGGAGTGTTTCACGGTGAATGGTCTGAACCTGGGGAGTGTGGGTGAAGATTGTTTCACAGTAAATGCTCTGACCCTGGGGAGTCTATGTGAGGAGAGTTTCACAGTGAATATCCTGACCCTGGGGAGTGTGGGTGAAGAGTGCTTCACGGTGAATATCCTGACCCTGGAGAGGGTGGGTGGGGAGTGTTTCACAGTGAACGTCTGACCCTGGGGAGTGTGGGTGAGGTGTGTTTCACAGTGAATGTTCCGACCCTAGGGAGTGTGGGTGAAGATTGTTTCACAGTGAATGTTCTGGCCCTGGGTAGTGTGGGTGAGGAGTGTCTCACGGTGAATGTTCTGACACTGGAGAGTGTGGGTGAGGAGTGTTTCGCAGTGAATGTTCTGACCCTGGGGAGTGTGGGTGAAGATTGTTTCACAGTGAATGTTCGGACCCAGGGGAATGTGGGTGAACAGTGTTTCACAGTGAATGTTCTGACCCTGGGGAGTGTGGGTGTGGAGTGTTTCACAGTGAATGTTCTGACCCTGGGGAGTGTGGGTGAAGATTGTTTCACATTAAATGGTCTGACCCTGGGGTGTGTGGGTGAGGAGAGTTTCACAATGAATGTTCTGACCCTGGGGAGTGTGGGTGAGGAATGTTTCCCGGTGAATGTTCTGACCCTGGGTAGTGTGGGTGAAGATTGTTTCACAGTAAATGCTCAGTCCCTGGGGAGTCTATGTGAGGAGAGTTTCACAGTGAATATCCTGAACCTGGGGAGTGTGTGTGAGGAGAGTTTCACAGTGAATGTTCTGACTCTGCGGAGGGTGGGTGGGGAGTGTTTCACATTAAATGGTCTGACCCTGGGGTGTGTGGGTGAGGAAAGTTTCACAGTGAATGTTCTGACCCTGGGGAGGGTGGGTGGGATGTGTTTCACCGTGAATGTTCTGACCCTGGGGAGGGTTGGTGGGGAGTGTTTCATGGTGAATGTTCTGACCCTCGGGAGTGTGGGTGAAGATTGTTTCACAGTAAATGTTCTGACCCTGGGGAGTGTGGGTGAGGAGTGTTTCAGAGTGAATGTTCTGACCCTGGGGACTGCGGGTGAGTAGAGTTTCACGGGGAATATTCTGACCCTGGGGAGTGTGGGTGAGGAGTGTTTCACAGTGAATGTTCTGACCCTGGGGACTGCGGGTGAGGAGAGTTTCAGGGGGAATATTCTGACCCTGGGGATTTTCGGTGAGTAGTGTTTCACAGTGAATGGTCTGACCCTGGGGACTGTGGGTGAGGAATGTTTCCCGGTGAATGTTCTGACCTTGGGGAGCGTGGGTGAAGATTGTTTCACAGTATATGCTCAGACCCTGGGGAGTCTATGTGAGAAGAGTTTCACAGTGAATATCCTGACCCTGGGGAGTGTGGGTGAGGAGAGTTTCACAGTGAATATTCTGACCCTGGAGAGGGTGGGTGGGGAGTGTTTCACGGTGAATGGTCTGAACCTGGGGAATGTGGGTGAACAGTGTTTCACAGTGAATGTTCTGACCCTGGGGAGTCTATGTGAGGAGAGTTTCACAGTGAATATCCTGACCCTGGGGAGTGTGGGTGAAGAGTGCTTCACGGTGAATATCCTGACCCTGGGGAGTGTGGGTGAGGAGTGTTTCACAGTGAATGTTCTGACCCTGGGGAGTGTGGGTGAGGAGTGTTTCAAAGCAAATTTTCTGACCCCGGGGAGTGTGGGTGAAAATTGTTTCACAGTGAAAGTTCTGACCCTAGGGAGTATATGTGAGGAGAGTTTCACAGTGAATGTTCTGACCCTGGGGAGTCTATGAGAGGAGTGTTTCACAGTGTTTGTTCTGACCCTGGGGACTGTGGGTGAGGAATGTTTCCCGGTGAATGTTCTGACCCTGGGTAGTTTGGGTGAAGATTGTTTCACAGTAAATGCTCAGACACTGGGGAGTCTATGTGAGGAGAGTTTCACAGTGAATATCCTGAACCTGGGGAGTGTGGGTGAGGAGTGTTTCACAATGAATGTTCTGACCCTGGAGAGGGTGGGTGGGGAGTGTTTCACTGTGAATGTTCTGACCCTGGGGAGTGTGGGTGAGGAGTGTTTCACGGTGAATGGTCTGACCCTGGAGAGTGTGGGTGAAGATTGTTTCACAGTAAATTGTCTGACCCTGGGGTGTGTGTGTGAGGAGAGTTTCACAGTGAATGTTCTGACCCTGCGGAGGGTGGGTGGGGAGAGTTTCACATTAAATGGTCTGACCCTGGGGTGTGTGGGTGAGGAGAGTTTCACAGTGATTGTTCTGACCCTGAGGAGGGTGGGTGCGGAGTGTTTCACAATGAATGTCTGACCCTGTGTAGTGTGGGTGAAGATTGTTTCACAGTAAATGGTCTGACCCTGGGGTGTGTGGGTGAGGAAAGTTTCACAGTGAATGTTCTGACCCTGGGGAGGGTGGGTGGGGTGTGTTTCACAGTAAATGGTCTGACCCTGGGGTGTGTGGGTGAAGAAAGTTTCACAGTAAATGGTCTGACCCTGGGGAGTGTGGGTGAGGAATGTTTCACAGTGAATGTTCTGACCCTGGGAATTGTGGGTGAGGAATGTTTCACGGTGAATGGATTGACCCTGGGGAGTGTGGGTGAAGATTGTTTCACAGTAAATGCTCTGACCCTGGGGAGTTTATGAGAGGAGTGTTTCACAGTGTTTGTTCTCACCCTGGGGACTGTGGGTTAGGAGTGTTTCACGGTGAATGTTCTGACCCTGGGGAGTGTGGGTGGGGAGTGTTTCACCGTGAATGTTCTGACCCTGGGGAGTGTGGGTGAGGAGAGTTTCACAGCAAATTTTCTGACCCTGGGGAGTGTGGGTGAGGAGAGTTTCACGGTGAATGTTCTGACCCTGGGGTGTGTGGGTGAAGATTGTTTCACAGTAAATGTTCTGACCCTGGGGAGTGTGGGTGAGGATTGTTTCACAGTGAATGTTCTGACCCTGGGGACTGCGGGTGAGGAGAGTTTCACGGGGAATATTCTGACCCTGGGGAGTGTGGGTGAGGAGTGTTTCACAGTGAATGGTCTGACCCTGGGGACTGCGGGTGAGGAGAGTTTCACGGGGAATATTCTGACCCTGGGGATTGTCGGTGAGGAGTGTTTCACAGTGAATGGTCTGACCCTGGGCAGTGTGGGTGAGGAGTGTTTCACAGTGAATGGTCTGACCCTGGGGACTGTGGGTGAGGAATGTTTCCCGGTGAATGTTCTGACCTTGGGGAGCGTGGGTGAAGATTGTTTCACAGTATATGCTCAGACCCTGGGGAGTCTATGTGAGAAGAGTTTCACAGTGAATATCCTGACCCTGGGGAGTGTGGGTGAGGAGTGTTTCACAGTGAATATTCTGACCCTGGGGAGGGTGGGTGGGGAGTGTTTCACGGTGAATGGTCTGAACCTGGGGAGTGTGGGTGAAGATTGTTTCACAGTAAATGCTCTGACCCTGGGGAGTCTATGTGAGGAGAGTTTCACAGTGAATATCCTGACCCTGGGGAGTGTGGGTGAAGAGTGCTTCGCGGTGAATATCCTGACCCTGGAGAGGGTGGGTGGGGAGTGTTTCACAGTGAACGTCTGACCCTGGGGAGTGTGGGTGAGGTGTGTTTCACAGTGAATGTTCCGACCCTAGGGAGTGTGGGTGAAGATTGTTTCACAGTGAATGTTCTGGCCCTGGGTAGTGTGGGTGAGGAGTGTCTCACGGTGAATGTTCTGACACTGGAGAGTGTGGGTGAGGAGTGTTTCGCAGTGAATGTTCTGACCCTGGGGAGTGTGGGTGAAGATTGTTTCACAGTAAATTGTCTGACCCTGGGGTGTGTGTGTGAGGAGAGTTTCACAGTGAATGTTCTGACCCTGCGGAGGGTGGGTGGGGAGAGTTTCACATTAAATGGTCTGACCCTGGGGTGTGTGGGTGAGGAGAGTTTCACAGTGATTGTTCTGACCCTGAGGAGGGTGGGTGCGGAGTGTTTCACAATGAATGTCTGACCCTGTGTAGTGTGGGTGAAGATTGTTTCACAGTAAATGGTCTGACCCTGGGGTGTGTGGGTGAGGAAAGTTTCACAGTGAATGTTCTGACCCTGGGGAGGGTGGGTGGGGTGTGTTTCACAGTAAATGGTCTGACCCTGGGGTGTGTGGGTGAGGAAAGTTTCACAGTAAATGGTCTGACCCTGGGGAGTGTGGGTGAGGAGTGTTTCACAGTGAATGTTCTGACCCTGGGAATTGTGGGTGAGGAATGTTTCACGGTGAATGGATTGACCCTGGGGAGTGTGGGTGAAGATTGTTTCACAGTAAATGCTCTGACCCTGGGGAGTTTATGAGAGGAGTGTTTCACAGTGTTTGTTCTCACCCTGGGGACTGTGGGTTAGGAGTGTTTCACGGTGAATGTTCTGACCCTGGGGAGTGTGGGTGGGGAGTGTTTCATCGTGAATGTTCTGACCCTGGGGAGTGTGGGTGAGGAGAGTTTCACAGCAAATTTTCTGACCCTGGGGAGTGTGGGTGAGGAGAGTTTCACGGTGAATGTTCTGACCCTGGGGTGTGTGGGTGAAGATTGTTTCACAGTAAATGTTCTGACCCTGGGGAGTGTGGGTGAGGATTGTTTCACAGTGAATGTTCTGACCCTGGGGACTGCGGGTGAGGAGAGTTTCACGGGGAATATTCTGACCCTGGGGAGTGTGGGTGAGGAGTGTTTCACAGTGAATGGTCTGACCCTGGGGACTGCGGGTGAGGAGAGTTTCACGGGGAATATTCTGACCCTGGGGATTGTCGGTGAGGAGTGTTTCACAGTGAATGGTCTGACCCTGGGCAGTGTGGGTGAGGAGTGTTTCACAGTGAATGGTCTGACCCTGGGGACTGTGGGTGAGGAATGTTTCCCGGTGAATGTTCTGACCTTGGGGAGCGTGGGTGAAGATTGTTTCACAGTATATGCTCAGACCCTGGGGAGTCTATGTGAGAAGAGTTTCACAGTGAATATCCTGACCCTGGGGAGTGTGGGTGAGGAGTGTTTCACAGTGAATATTCTGACCCTGGGGAGGGTGGGTGGGGAGTGTTTCACGGTGAATGGTCTGAACCTGGGGAGTGTGGGTGAAGATTGTTTCACAGTAAATGCTCTGACCCTGGGGAGTCTATGTGAGGAGAGTTTCACAGTGAATATCCTGACCCTGGGGAGTGTGGGTGAAGATTGTTTCACAGTAAATGGTCTGACCCTGGGGTGTGTGGGTGAGGAAAGTTTCACAGTGAATGTTCTGACCCTGGGGAGGGTGGGTGGGGTGTGTTTCACAGTAAATGGTCTGACCCTGGGGTGTGTGGGTGAGGAAAGTTTCACAGTAAATGGTCTGACCCTGGGGAGTGTGGGTGAGGAGTGTTTCACAGTGAATGTTCTGACCCTGGGAATTGTGGGTGAGGAATGTTTCACGGTGAATGGATTGACCCTGGGGAGTGTGGGTGAAGATTGTTTCACAGTAAATGCTCTGACCCTGGGGAGTTTATGAGAGGAGTGTTTCACAGTGTTTGTTCTCACCCTGGGGACTGTGGGTTAGGAGTGTTTCACGGTGAATGTTCTGACCCTGGGGAGTGTGGGTGGGGAGTGTTTCACCGTGAATGTTCTGACCCTGGGGAGTGTGGGTGAGGAGAGTTTCACAGCAAATTTTCTGACCCTGGGGAGTGTGGGTGAGGAGAGTTTCACGGTGAATGTTCTGTCCCTGGGGTGTGTGGGTGAAGATTGTTTCACAGTGAATGTTCTGACCCTGGGGAGTGTGGGTGAGGATTGTTTCACAGTGAATGTTCTGACCCTGGGGACTGCGGGTGAGGAGAGTTTCACGGGGAATATTCTGACCCTGGGGAGTGTGGGTGAGGAGTGTTTCACAGTGAATGGTCTGACCCTGGGGACTGCGGGTGAGGAGAGTTTCACGGGGAATATTCTGACCTTGGGGATTGTCGGTGAGGAGTGTTTCACAGTGAATGGTCTGACCCTGGGCAGTGTGGGTGAGGAGTGTTTCACAGTGAATGGTCTGACCCTGGGGACTGTGGGTGAGGAATGTTTCCCGGTGAATGTTCTGACCTTGGGGAGCGTGGGTGAAGATTGTTTCACAGTATATGCTCAGACCCTGGGGAGTCTATGTGAGAAGAGTTTCACAGTGAATATCCTGACCCTGGGGAGTGTGGGTGAGGAGTGTTTCACAGTGAATATTCTGACCCTGGGGAGGGTGGGTGGGGAGTGTTTCACGGTGAATGGTCTGAACCTGGGGAGTGTGGGTGAAGATTGTTTCACAGTAAATGCTCTGACCCTGGGGAGTCTATGTGAGGAGAGTTTCACAGTGAATATCCTGACCCTGGGGAGTGTGGGTGAAGAGTGCTTCACGGTGAATAACCTGACCCTGGAGAGGGTGGGTGGGGAGTGTTTCACAGTGAACGTCTGACCCTGGGGAGTGTGGGTGAGGTGTGTTTCACAGTGAATGTTCCGACCCTAGGGAGTGTGGGTGAAGATTGTTTCACAGTGAATGTTCTGGCCCTGGGTAGTGTGGGTGAGGAGTGTCTCACGGTGAATGTTCTGACACTGGAGAGTGTGGGTGAGGAGTGTTTCGCAGTGAATGTTCTGACCCTGGGGAGTGTGGGTGAAGATTGTTTCACAGTGAATGTTCGGACCCAGGGGAATGTGGGTAAACAGTGTTTCACAGTGAATGTTCTGACCCTGGGGAGTGTGGGTGTGGAGTGTTTCACAGTGAATGTTCTGACCCTGGGGAGTGTGGGTGAAGATTGTTTCACATTAAATGGTCTGACCCTGGGGTGTGTGGGTGAGGAGAGTTTCACAGTGAATGTTCTGAACCTGGGGAGGTTGGGTGCGAAGTGTTTCACAATGAATGTTCTGACCCTGGGGAGTGTGGGTGAGGAATGTTTCCCGGTGAATGTTCTGACCCTGGGTAGTGTGGGTGAAGATTGTTTCACAGTAAATGCTCTGACCCTGGGGAGTCTATGTGAGGAGAGTTTCACAGTGAATATCCTGACCCTGGGGAGTGTGGGTGAAGAGTGCTTCACGGTGAATATCCTGACCCTGGAGAGGGTGGGTGGGGAGTGTTTCACAGTGAACGTCTGACCCTGGGGAGTGTGGGTGAGGTGTGTTTCACAGTGAATGTTCCGACCCTAGGGAGTGTGGGTGAAGATTGTTTCACAGTGAATGTTCTGGCCCTGGGTAGTGTGGGTGAGGAGTGTCTCACGGTGAATGTTCTGACACTGGAGAGTGTGGGTGAGGAGTGTTTCGCAGTGAATGTTCTGACCCTGGGGAGTGTGGGTGAAGATTGTTTCACAGTAAATTGTCTGACCCTGGGGTGTGTGTGTGAGGAGAGTTTCACAGTGAATGTTCTGACCCTGCGGAGGGTGGGTGGGGAGAGTTTCACATTAAATGGTCTGACCCTGGGGTGTGTGGGTGAGGAGAGTTTCACAGTGATTGTTCTGACCCTGAGGAGGGTGGGTGCGGAGTGTTTCACAATGAATGTCTGACCCTGTGTAGTGTGGGTGAAGATTGTTTCACAGTAAATGGTCTGACCCTGGGGTGTGTGGGTGAGGAAAGTTTCACAGTGAATGTTCTGACCCTGGGGAGGGTGGGTGGGGTGTGTTTCACAGTAAATGGTCTGACCCTGGGGTGTGTGGGTGAGGAAAGTTTCACAGTAAATGGTCTGACCCTGGGGAGTGTGGGTGAGGAGTGTTTCACAGTGAATGTTCTGACCCTGGGAATTGTGGGTGAGGAATGTTTCACGGTGAATGGATTGACCCTGGGGAGTGTGGGTGAAGATTGTTTCACAGTAAATGCTCTGACCCTGGGGAGTTTATGAGAGGAGTGTTTCACAGTGTTTGTTCTCACCCTGGGGACTGTGGGTTAGGAGTGTTTCACGGTGAATGTTCTGACCCTGGGGAGTGTGGGTGGGGAGTGTTTCACCGTGAATGTTCTGACCCTGGGGAGTGTGGGTGAGGAGAGTTTCACAGCAAATTTTCTGACCCTGGGGAGTGTGGGTGAGGAGAGTTTCACGGTGAATGTTCTGACCCTGGGGTGTGTGGGTGAAGATTGTTTCACAGTAAATGTTCTGACCCTGGGGAGTGTGGGTGAGGATTGTTTCACAGTGAATGTTCTGACCCTGGGGACTGCGGGTGAGGAGAGTTTCACGGGGAATATTCTGACCCTGGGGAGTGTGGGTGAGGAGTGTTTCACAGTGAATGGTCTGACCCTGGGGACTGCGGGTGAGGAGAGTTTCACGGGGAATATTCTGACCCTGGGGATTGTCGGTGAGGAGTGTTTCACAGTGAATGGTCTGACCCTGGGCAGTGTGGGTGAGGAGTGTTTCACAGTGAATGGTCTGACCCTGGGGACTGTGGGTGAGGAATGTTTCCCGGTGAATGTTCTGACCTTGGGGAGCGTGGGTGAAGATTGTTTCACAGTATATGCTCAGACCCTGGGGAGTCTATGTGAGAAGAGTTTCACAGTGAATATCCTGACCCTGGGGAGTGTGGGTGAGGAGTGTTTCACAGTGAATATTCTGACCCTGGGGAGGGTGGGTGGGGAGTGTTTCACGGTGAATGGTCTGAACCTGGGGAGTGTGGGTGAAGATTGTTTCACAGTAAATGCTCTGACCCTGGGGAGTCTATGTGAGGAGAGTTTCACAGTGAATATCCTGACCCTGGGGAGTGTGGGTGAAGATTGTTTCACAGTAAATGGTCTGACCCTGGGGTGTGTGGGTGAGGAAAGTTTCACAGTGAATGTTCTGACCCTGGGGAGGGTGGGTGGGGTGTGTTTCACAGTAAATGGTCTGACCCTGGGGTGTGTGGGTGAGGAAAGTTTCACAGTAAATGGTCTGACCCTGGGGAGTGTGGGTGAGGAGTGTTTCACAGTGAATGTTCTGACCCTGGGAATTGTGGGTGAGGAATGTTTCACGGTGAATGGATTGACCCTGGGGAGTGTGGGTGAAGATTGTTTCACAGTAAATGCTCTGACCCTGGGGAGTTTATGAGAGGAGTGTTTCACAGTGTTTGTTCTCACCCTGGGGACTGTGGGTTAGGAGTGTTTCACGGTGAATGTTCTGACCCTGGGGAGTGTGGGTGGGGAGTGTTTCACCGTGAATGTTCTGACCCTGGGGAGTGTGGGTGAGGAGAGTTTCACAGCAAATTTTCTGACCCTGGGGAGTGTGGGTGAGGAGAGTTTCACGGTGAATGTTCTGACCCTGGGGTGTGTGGGTGAAGATTGTTTCACAGTAAATGTTCTGACCCTGGGGAGTGTGGGTGAGGATTGTTTCACAGTGAATGTTCTGACCCTGGGGACTGCGGGTGAGGAGAGTTTCACGGGGAATATTCTGACCCTGGGGAGTGTGGGTGAGGAGTGTTTCACAGTGAATGGTCTGACGCTGGGGACTGAGGGTGAGGAGAGTTTCACGGGGAATATTCTGACCCTGGGGATTGTCGGTGAGGAGTGTTTCACAGTGAATGGTCTGACCCTGGGCAGTGTGGGTGAGGAGTGTTTCACAGTGAATGGTCTGACCCTGGGGACTGTGGGTGAGGAATGTTTCCCGGTGAATGTTCTGACCTTGGGGAGCGTGGGTGAAGATTGTTTCACAGTATATGCTCAGACCCTGGGGAGTCTATGTGAGAAGAGTTTCACAGTGAATATCCTGACCCTGGGGAGTGTGGGTGAGGAGTGTTTCACAGTGAATATTCTGACCCTGGGGAGGGTGGGTGGGGAGTGTTTCACGGTGAATGGTCTGAACCTGGGGAGTGTGGGTGAAGATTGTTTCACAGTAAATGCTCTGACCCTGGGGAGTCTATGTGAGGAGAGTTTCACAGTGAATATCCTGACCCTGGGGAGTGTGGGTGAAGAGTGCTTCACGGTGAATATCCTGACCCTGGAGAGGGTGGGTGGGGAGTGTTTCACAGTGAACGTCTGACCCTGGGGAGTGTGGGTGAGGTGTGTTTCACAGTGAATGTTCCGACCCTAGGGAGTGTGGGTGAAGATTGTTTCACAGTGAATGTTCTGGCCCTGGGTAGTGTGGGTGAGGAGTGTCTCACGGTGAATGTTCTGACACTGGAGAGTGTGGGTGAGGAGTGTTTCGCAGTGAATGTTCTGACCCTGGGGAGTGTGGGTGAAGATTGTTTCACAGTGAATGTTCGGACCCAGGGGAATGTGGGTAAACAGTGTTTCACAGTGAATGTTCTGACCCTGGGGAGTGTGGGTGTGGAGTGTTTCACAGTGAATGTTCTGACCCTGGGGAGTGTGGGTGAAGATTGTTTCACATTAAATGGTCTGACCCTGGGGTGTGTGGGTGAGGAGAGTTTCACAGTGAATGTTCTGAACCTGGGGAGGTTGGGTGCGAAGTGTTTCACAATGAATGTTCTGACCCTGGGGAGTGTGGGTGAGGAATGTTTCCCGGTGAATGTTCTGACCCTGGGTAGTGTGGGTGAAGATTGTTTCACAGTAAATGCTCAGACCCTGGGGAGTCTATGTGAGGAGAGTTTCACAGTGAATATCCTGAACCTGGGGAGTGTGTGTGAGGAGTGTTTCACAGTGAATGTTCTGACCCTGGAGAGTGTGGGTGGGGAGTGTTTCACTGTGAATGTTCTGACCCTGGGGAGTGTGGGTGAGGAGTGTTTCACGGTGAATGGTCTGACCCTGGGGAGTGTGGGTGAAGATTGTTTCACAGTAAATGGTCAGACCCTGGGGTGTGTGTGTGAGGAGAGTTTCACAGTGAATGTTCTGACTCTGCGGAGGGTGGGTGGGGAGTGTTTCACATTAAATGGTCTGACCCTCAGGTGTGTGGGTGAGGAAAGTTTCACAGTGAATGTTCTGACCCTGGGGAGGGTGGGTGGGATGTGTTTCACCGTGAATGTTCTGACCCTGGGGATTGTGGGTGAGGAGTGTTTCACGGTGAATGGATTGACCCTGGGGAGTGTGGGTGAGATTGTTTCACAGTAAATGGTCTGACCCTGGGGTGTGTGGGTGAGGAGAGTTTCACGGGGAATGTTCTGAGCCTGGGTAGTGTGGGTGAGGAGTGTTTCAGGGTGAATGTTCTGACACTGGAGAGTGTGGGTGAAGATTGTTTCACAGTGAATGTTCTGACCCTGGGGAGTGCGGGTGAGGAGAGTTTCACGGTGAATGTTCTGACCCTAGGGAGTGTGGGTGAAGATTGTTTCACAGTGAATGTTCTGACCCTGGGGAGTGTGGGTGAAGATTGTTTCACTGTAAATGCCTGACCCTGGGGTGTGTGGGTGAGGAAAGTTTCACAGTGAATGTTCTGATCCTGGGGAGGGTTGGTGGGGAGTGTTTCATGGTGAATGTTCTGACCCTCGGGAGTGTGGGTGAAGATTGTTTCACAGTAAATGTTCTGACCCTGGGGAGTGTGGGTGAGGAGTGTTTCACAGTGAATGTTCTGACCCTGGGGACTGCGGGTGAGTAGAGTTTCACGGGGAATATTCTGACCCTGGGGAGTGTGGGTGAGGAGTGTTTCACAGTGAATGGTCTGACCCTGGGGACTGTGGGTTAGGAATGTTTCCCGGTGAATGTTCTGACCTTGGGGAGCGTGGGTGAAGATTGTTTCACAGTATATGCTCAGACCCTGGGGAGTCTATGTGAGAAGAGTTTCACAGTGAATATCCTGACCCTGGGGAGTGTGGGTGAGGAGAGTTTCACAGTGAATATTCTGACCCTGGAGAGGGTGGGTGTGGAGTGTTTCACGGTGAATGGTCTGAACCTGGGGAGTGTGGGTGGGGAGTGTTTCACCGTGAATGTTCTGACCCTCGGGAGTGTGGGTGAGGAGAGTTTCACAGCAAATTTTCTGACCCTGGGGAGTGTGGGTGAGGAGAGTTTCACGGGGAATTTTCTGTCCCTGGGGAGTGTGGGTGAGGAGTGTTTCACGGTGAATGTTCTGATCCTGGGGTGTGTGGGAGAAGATTGTTTCACAGTAAATGTTCTGACCCTGGGGAGTGTGGGTGAGGAGTGTTTCACAGTGAATGGTCTGACCCTGGGGACTGCGGGTGAGGAGAGTTTCACGGGGAATATTCTGACCCTGGGGAGTGTGGGTGAGGAGTGTTTCACAGTGAATGGTCTGACCCTGGGCAGTGTGCGTGAGGAGTGTTTCACAGTGAATGGTCTGACCCTGGGGACTGTGGGTGAGGAATGTTTCCCGGTGAATGTTCTGACCTTGGGGAGCGTGGGTGAAGATTGTTTCACAGCATATGCTCAGACCCTGGGGAGTCTATGTGAGAAGAGTTTCACAGTGAATATCCTGACCCTGGGGAGTGTGGGTGAAGAGTGTTTCATGGTGAATATCCTGACCCTGGGGAGTGTTGGTGTGGAGTGTTTCACAGTGAATGTTCTGACCCTGGGGAGGTTGTGTGCGGAGTGTTTCACTGTGAATGTTCTGACCCTGGGGAGGTTGGGTGAGGAGTGTTTCACAGTGAATGTTCTGACCCTGGGGACTGTGGGTGAGGAATGTTTCCCGATGAATGTTCTGACCCTGGGTAGTTTGGGTGAAGATTGTTTCACAGTAAATGCTCAGACCCTGGGTAGTCTATGTGAGGAGAGTTTCACAGTGAATATCCTGAACCTGGGGAGTGTGGGTGAGGAGTGTTTCACAATGAATGTTCTGACCCTGGAGAGGGTGGGTGGGGAGTGTTTCACTGTGAATGTTCTGACCCTGGGGAGTGTGGGTGAGGAGTGTTTCACGGTGAATGGTCTGACCCTGGGGAGTGTGGGTGAAGATTGTTTCACAGTAAATTGTCTGACCCTGGGGTTTGTGTGTGAGGAGAGTTTCACAGTGAATGTTCTGACCCTGCGGAGGGTGGGTGGGGAGAGTTTCACAGTAAATGGTCTGACCCTGGGGTGTGTGGGTGAGGAAAGTTTCACAGTGAATGTTCTGACCCTGGGGAGGGTGGGTGGGGTGTGTTTCACCGTGAATGTTCTGACCCTGGGGATTGTGGGTGAGGAATGTTTCACGGTGAATGGATTGACCCTGGGGAGTGTGGGTGAAGATTGTTTCACAGTAAATGCTCTGACCCTGGGGAGTTTATGAGAGGAGTGTTTCACAGTGTTTGTTCTCACCCTGGGGACTGTGGGTTAGGAGTGTTTCACGGTGAATGTTCTGACCCTGGGGAGTGTGGGTGGGGAGTGTTTCACCGTGAATGTTCTGACCCTGGGGAGTGTGGGTGAGGAGAGTTTCACAGCAAATTTTCTGACCCTGGGGAGTGTGGGTGAGGAGAGTTTCACGGTGAATGTTCTGACCCTGGGGTGTGTGGGTGAAGATTGTTTCACAGTAAATGTTCTGACCATGGGGAGTGTGGGTGAGAAGAGTTTCACAGTGAATATCCTGACCCTGGGGAGTGTGGGTGAAGAGTGCTTCACGGTGAATATCCTGACCCTGGAGAGGGTGGGTGGGGAGTGTTTCACAGTGAACGTCTGACCCTGGGGAGTGTGGGTGAGGTGTGTTTCACAGTGAATGTTCCGACCCTAGGGAGTGTGGGTGAAGATTGTTTCACAGTGAATGTTCTGGCCCTGGGTAGTGTGGGTGAGGAGTGTCTCACGGTGAATGTTCTGACACTGGAGAGTGTGGGTGAGGAGTGTTTCGCAGTGAATGTTCTGACCCTGGGGAGTGTGGGTGAAGATTGTTTCACAGTGAATGTTCGGACCCAGGGGAATGTGGGTAAACAGTGTTTCACAGTGAATGTTCTGACCCTGGGGAGTGTGGGTGTGGAGTGTTTCACAGTGAATGTTCTGACCCTGGGGAGTGTGGGTGAAGATTGTTTCACATTAAATGGTCTGACCCTGGGGTGTGTGGGTGAGGAGAGTTTCACAGTGAATGTTCTGAACCTGGGGAGGTTGGGTGCGAAGTGTTTCACAATGAATGTTCTGACCCTGGGGAGTGTGGGTGAGGAATGTTTCCCGGTGAATGTTCTGACCCTGGGTAGTGTGGGTGAAGATTGTTTCACAGTAAATGCTCAGACCCTGGGGAGTCTATGTGAGGAGAGTTTCACAGTGAATATCCTGAACCTGGGGAGTGTGTGTGAGGAGTGTTTCACAGTGAATGTTCTGACCCTGGAGAGTGTGGGTGGGGAGTGTTTCACTGTGAATGTTCTGACCCTGGGGAGTGTGGGTGAGGAGTGTTTCACGGTGAATGGTCTGACCCTGGGGAGTGTGGGTGAAGATTGTTTCACAGTAAATGGTCAGACCCTGGGGTGTGTGTGTGAGGAGAGTTTCACAGTGAATGTTCTGACTCTGCGGAGGGTGGGTGGGGAGTGTTTCACATTAAATGGTCTGACCCTCAGGTGTGTGGGTGAGGAAAGTTTCACAGTGAATGTTCTGACCCTGGGGAGGGTGGGTGGGATGTGTTTCACCGTGAATGTTCTGACCCTGGGGATTGTGGGTGAGGAGTGTTTCACGGTGAATGGATTGACCCTGGGGAGTGTGGGTGAGATTGTTTCACAGTAAATGGTCTGACCCTGGGGTGTGTGGGTGAGGAGAGTTTCACGGGGAATGTTCTGAGCCTGGGTAGTGTGGGTGAGGAGTGTTTCAGGGTGAATGTTCTGACACTGGAGAGTGTGGGTGAAGATTGTTTCACAGTGAATGTTCTGACCCTGGGGAGTGCGGGTGAGGAGAGTTTCACGGTGAATGTTCTGACCCTAGGGAGTGTGGGTGAAGATTGTTTCACAGTGAATGTTCTGACCCTGGGGAGTGTGGGTGAAGATTGTTTCACTGTAAATGCCTGACCCTGGGGTGTGTGGGTGAGGAAAGTTTCACAGTGAATGTTCTGATCCTGGGGAGGGTTGGTGGGGAGTGTTTCATGGTGAATGTTCTGACCCTCGGGAGTGTGGGTGAAGATTGTTTCACAGTAAATGTTCTGACCCTGGGGAGTGTGGGTGAGGAGTGTTTCACAGTGAATGTTCTGACCCTGGGGACTGCGGGTGAGTAGAGTTTCACGGGGAATATTCTGACCCTGGGGAGTGTGGGTGAGGAGTGTTTCACAGTGAATGGTCTGACCCTGGGGACTGTGGGTTAGGAATGTTTCCCGGTGAATGTTCTGACCTTGGGGAGCGTGGGTGAAGATTGTTTCACAGTATATGCTCAGACCCTGGGGAGTCTATGTGAGAAGAGTTTCACAGTGAATATCCTGACCCTGGGGAGTGTGGGTGAGGAGAGTTTCACAGTGAATATTCTGACCCTGGAGAGGGTGGGTGTGGAGTGTTTCACGGTGAATGGTCTGAACCTGGGGAGTGTGGGTGGGGAGTGTTTCACCGTGAATGTTCTGACCCTCGGGAGTGTGGGTGAGGAGAGTTTCACAGCAAATTTTCTGACCCTGGGGAGTGTGGGTGAGGAGAGTTTCACGGGGAATTTTCTGTCCCTGGGGAGTGTGGGTGAGGAGTGTTTCACGGTGAATGTTCTGATCCTGGGGTGTGTGGGAGAAGATTGTTTCACAGTAAATGTTCTGACCCTGGGGAGTGTGGGTGAGGAGTGTTTCACAGTGAATGGTCTGACCCTGGGGACTGCGGGTGAGGAGAGTTTCACGGGGAATATTCTGACCCTGGGGAGTGTGGGTGAGGAGTGTTTCACAGTGAATGGTCTGACCCTGGGCAGTGTGCGTGAGGAGTGTTTCACAGTGAATGGTCTGACCCTGGGGACTGTGGGTGAGGAATGTTTCCCGGTGAATGTTCTGACCTTGGGGAGCGTGGGTGAAGATTGTTTCACAGCATATGCTCAGACCCTGGGGAGTCTATGTGAGAAGAGTTTCACAGTGAATATCCTGACCCTGGGGAGTGTGGGTGAAGAGTGTTTCATGGTGAATATCCTGACCCTGGGGAGTGTTGGTGTGGAGTGTTTCACAGTGAATGTTCTGACCCTGGGGAGGTTGTGTGCGGAGTGTTTCACTGTGAATGTTCTGACCCTGGGGAGGTTGGGTGAGGAGTGTTTCACAGTGAATGTTCTGACCCTGGGGACTGTGGGTGAGGAATGTTTCCCGATGAATGTTCTGACCCTGGGTAGTTTGGGTGAAGATTGTTTCACAGTAAATGCTCAGACCCTGGGTAGTCTATGTGAGGAGAGTTTCACAGTGAATATCCTGAACCTGGGGAGTGTGGGTGAGGAGTGTTTCACAATGAATGTTCTGACCCTGGAGAGGGTGGGTGGGGAGTGTTTCACTGTGAATGTTCTGACCCTGGGGAGTGTGGGTGAGGAGTGTTTCACGGTGAATGGTCTGACCCTGGGGAGTGTGGGTGAAGATTGTTTCACAGTAAATTGTCTGACCCTGGGGTTTGTGTGTGAGGAGAGTTTCACAGTGAATGTTCTGACCCTGCGGAGGGTGGGTGGGGAGAGTTTCACAGTAAATGGTCTGACCCTGGGGTGTGTGGGTGAGGAAAGTTTCACAGTGAATGTTCTGACCCTGGGGAGGGTGGGTGGGGTGTGTTTCACCGTGAATGTTCTGACCCTGGGGATTGTGGGTGAGGAATGTTTCACGGTGAATGGATTGACCCTGGGGAGTGTGGGTGAAGATTGTTTCACAGTAAATGCTCTGACCCTGGGGAGTTTATGAGAGGAGTGTTTCACAGTGTTTGTTCTCACCCTGGGGACTGTGGGTTAGGAGTGTTTCACGGTGAATGTTCTGACCCTGGGGAGTGTGGGTGGGGAGTGTTTCACCGTGAATGTTCTGACCCTGGGGAGTGTGGGTGAGGAGAGTTTCACAGCAAATTTTCTGACCCTGGGGAGTGTGGGTGAGGAGAGTTTCACGGTGAATGTTCTGACCCTGGGGTGTGTGGGTGAAGATTGTTTCACAGTAAATGTTCTGACCCTGGGGAGTGTGGGTGAGGAGTGTTTCACAGTGAATGTTCTGACCCTGGGGACTGCGGGTGAGGAGAGTTTCACGGGGAATATTCTGACCCTGGGGAGTGTGGGTGAGGAGTTTTTCACAGTGAATGGTCTGACCCTGGGGACTACGGGTGAGGAGAGTTTCACGGGGAATATTCTGACCCTGGGGATTGTCGGTGAGGAGTGTTTCACAGTGAATGGTCTGACCCTGGGCAGTGTGGGTGAGGAGTGTTTCACAGTGAATGGTCTGACCCTGGGGACTGTGGGTGAGGAATGTTTCCCGGTGAATGTTCTGACCTTGGGGAGCGTGGGTGAAGATTGTTTCACAGTATATGCTCAGACCCTGGGGAGTCTATGTGAGAAGAGTTTCACAGTGAATATCCTGACCCTGGGGAGTGTGGGTGAGAAGAGTTTCACAGTGAATATCCTGACCCTGGGGAGTGTGGGTGAAGAGTGTTTCATGGTGAATATCCTGACCCTGGGGAGTGTTGGTGTGGAGTGTTTCACAGTGAATGTTCTGACCCTGGGGAGGTTGTGTGCGGAGTGTTTCACTGTGAATGTTCTGACCCTGGGGAGGTTGGGTGAGGAGTGTTTCACAGTGAATGTTCTGACCCTGGGGACTGTGGGTGAGGAATGTTTCCCGATGAATGTTCTGACCCTGGGTAGTTTGGGTGAAGATTGTTTCACAGTAAATGCTCAGACCCTGGGTAGTCTATGTGAGGAGAGTTTCACAGTGAATATCCTGAACCTGGGGAGTGTGGGTGAGGAGTGTTTCACAATGAATGTTCTGACCCTGGAGAGGGTGGGTGGGGAGTGTTTCACTGTGAATGTTCTGACCCTGGGGAGTGTGGGTGAGGAGTGTTTCACGGTGAATGGTCTGACCCTGGGGAGTGTGGGTGAAGATTGTTTCACAGTAAATTGTCTGACCCTGGGGTTTGTGTGTGAGGAGAGTTTCACAGTGAATGTTCTGACCCTGCGGAGGGTGGGTGGGGAGAGTTTCACAGTAAATGGTCTGACCCTGGGGTGTGTGGGTGAGGAAAGTTTCACAGTGAATGTTCTGACCCTGGGGAGGGTGGGTGGGGTGTGTTTCACCGTGAATGTTCTGACCCTGGGGATTGTGGGTGAGGAATGTTTCACGGTGAATGGATTGACCCTGGGGAGTGTGGGTGAAGATTGTTTCACAGTAAATGCTCTGACCCTGGGGAGTTTATGAGAGGAGTGTTTCACAGTGTTTGTTCTCACCCTGGGGACTGTGGGTTAGGAGTGTTTCACGGTGAATGTTCTGACCCTGGGGAGTGTGGGTGGGGAGTGTTTCACCGTGAATGTTCTGACCCTGGGGAGTGTGGGTGAGGAGAGTTTCACAGCAAATTTTCTGACCCTGGGGAGTGTGGGTGAGGAGAGTTTCACGGTGAATGTTCTGACCCTGGGGTGTGTGGGTGAAGATTGTTTCACAGTAAATGTTCTGACCCTGGGGAGTGTGGGTGAGGAGTGTTTCACAGTGAATGTTCTGACCCTGGGGACTGCGGGTGAGGAGAGTTTCACGGGGAATATTCTGACCCTGGGGAGTGTGGGTGAGGAGTTTTTCACAGTGAATGGTCTGACCCTGGGGACTACGGGTGAGGAGAGTTTCACGGGGAATATTCTGACCCTGGGGATTGTCGGTGAGGAGTGTTTCACAGTGAATGGTCTGACCCTGGGCAGTGTGGGTGAGGAGTGTTTCACAGTGAATGGTCTGACCCTGGGGACTGTGGGTGAGGAATGTTTCCCGGTGAATGTTCTGACCTTGGGGAGCGTGGGTGAAGATTGTTTCACAGTATATGCTCAGACCCTGGGGAGTCTATGTGAGAAGAGTTTCACAGTGAATATCCTGACCCTGGGGAGTGTGGGTGAGGAGTGTTTCACAGTGAATATTCTGACCCTGAGGAGGGTGGGTGGGGAGTGTTTCACGGTGAATGGTCTGAACCTGGGGAGTGTGGGTGAAGATTGTTTCACAGTAAATGCTCTGACCCTGGGGAGTCTATGTGAGGAGAGTTTCACAGTGAATATCCTGACCCTGGGGAGTGTGGGTGAAGAGTGCTTCACGGTGAATATCCTGACCCTGGAGAGGGTGGGTGAGGTGTGTTTAACAGTGAATGTTCCGACCCTAGGGAGTGTGGGTGAAGATTGTTTCACAGTGAATGTTCCGGCCCTGGGTAGTGTGGGTGAGGAGTGTCTCACGGTGAATGTTCTGACACTGGAGAGTGTGGGTGAGGAGTGTTTCGCAGTGAATGTTCTGACCCTGGGGAGTGTGGGTGAAGATTGTTTCACAGTGAATGTTCGGACCCAGGGGAATGTGGGTGAACAGTGTTTCACAGTGAATGTTCTGACCCTGGGGAGTGTGGGTGTGGAGTGTTTCACAGTGAATGTTCTGACCCTGGGGAGTGTGGGTGAAGATTGTTTCACATTAAATGGTCTGACCCTGGGGTGTGTGGGTGAGGAGAGTTTCACAGTGAATGTTCTGAACCTGGGGAGGTTGGGTGCGAAGTGTTTCACAATGAATGTTCTGACCCTGGGTAGTGTGGGTGAAGATTGTTTCACAGTAAATGCTCAGACCCTGGGGAGTCTATGTGAGGAGAGTTTCACAGTGAATATCCTGAACCTGGGGAGTGTGTGTGAGGAGTGTTTCACAGTGAATGTTCTGACCCTGGAGAGTGTGGGTGGGGAGTGTTTCACTGTGAATGTTCTGACCCTGGGGAGGGTGGGTGAGGAGTGTTTCACGGTGAATGGTCTGACCCTGGGGAGTGTGGGTGAAGATTGTTTCACAGTAAATGGTCTGACCCTGGGGTGTGTGTGTGAGGAGAGTTTCACAGTGAATGTTCTGACTCTGCGGAGGGTGGGTGGGGAGTGTTTCACATTAAATGGTCTGACCCTGGGGTGTGTGGGTGAAGATTGTTTCACAGTAAATGTTCTGACACTGGGGAGTGTGGGTGAGGAGTGTTTCACAGTGAATGTTCTGACCCTGGGGACTGCGGGTGAGTAGAGTTTCACGGGGAATATTCTGACCCTGGGGAGTGTGGGTGAGGAGTGTTTCACAGTGAATGGTCTGACCCTGGGGACTGCGGGTGAGGAGAGTTTCACGGGGAATATTCTGACCCTGGGGATTTTCGGTGAGTAGTGTTTCACAGTGAATGGTCTGACCCTGGGGACTGTGGGTGAGGAATGTTTCCCGGTGAATGTTCTGACCTTGGGGAGCGTGGGTGAAGATTCTTTCACAGTATATGCTCAGACCCTGGGGAGTCTATGTGAGAAGAGTTTCACAGTGAATATCCTGACCCTGGGGAGTGTGGGTGAGGAGAGTTTCACAGTGAATATTCTGACCCTGGAGAGGGTGGGTGGGGAGTGTTTCACGGTGAATGGTCTGAACCTGGGGAGTGTGGGTGAAGATTGTTTCACAATAAATGCTCTGACCCTGGGGAGTCTATGTGAGGAGAGTTTCACAGTGAATATCCTGACCCTGGGGAGTGTGGGTGAAGAGTGCTTCAGGGTGAATATCCTGACCCTGGGGAGTGTGGGTGAGGAGTGTTTCACAATGAATGTTCTGACCCTGGAGAGGGTGGGTGGGGAGTGTTTCACAGTGAATGTTCTGACCCTGGGGAGTGTGGGTGAGGAGTGTTTCACAATGAATGTCTGACCCTGTGTAGTGTGGGTGAAGATTGTTTCACAGTAAATGGTCTGACCCTGGGGTGTGTGGGTGAGGAAAGTTTCACAGTGAATGTTCTGACCCTGGGGAGGGAGGGTGGGGTGTGTTTCACAGTAAATGGTCTGACCCTGGGGTGTGTGGGTGAGGAAAGTTTCACAGTGAATGTTCTGACCCTGGGGATTGTGGGTGAGGAATGTTTCACGGTGAATGGATTGACCCTGGGGAGTGTGGGTGAAGATTGTTTCACAGTAAATGGTCTGACCCTGGGGTGTGTGGGTGAGGAGAGTTTCACGGGGAATGTTCTGACCCTGGGGAGTGTGGGTGAAGATTGCTTCACTGTAAATGCTCTGACCCTGGGGAGTTTATGAGAGGAGTGTTTCACAGTGTTTGTTCTCACCCTGGGGACTGTGGGTTAGGAGTGTTTCACGGTGAATGTTCTGACCCTGGGGAGTGTGGGTTGGGAGTGTTTCACAGTGAATGTTCTGACCCTGGGGAGTGTGGGTGAGGAGAGTTTCACGGTGAATGTTCTGACCCTGGGGTGTGTGGGTGAAGATTGTTTCACAGTAAATGTTCTGACCCTGGGGAGTGTGGGTGAGGAGTGTTTCACAGTGAATGTTCTGACCCTGGGGACTGCGGGTGAGGAGAGTTTCACGGGGAATATTCTGACCCTGGGGAGTGTGGGTGAGGAGTTTTTCACAGTGAATGGTCTGACCCTGGGGACTGCGGGTGAGGAGAGTTTCACGGGAATATTCTGACCCTGGGGATTGTCGGTGAGGAGTGTTTCACAGTGAATGGCCTGACCCTGGGCAGTGTGGGTGAGGAGTGTTTCACAGTGAATGGTCTGACCCTGGGGACTGTGGGTGAGGAATGTTTCCCGGTGAATGTTCTGACCCTGGGGAGTGTGGGTGAAGATTGTTTCACATTAAATGGTCTGACCCTGGGGTGTGTGGGTGAGGAGAGTTTCACAGTGAATGTTCTGAACCTGGGGAGGTTGGGTGCGAAGTGTTTCACAATGAATGTTCTGACCCTGGGGAGTGTGGGTGAGGAATGTTTCCCGGTGAATGTTCTGACCCTGGGTAGTGTGGGTGAAGATTGTTTCACAGTAAATGCTCAGACCCTGGGGAGTCTATGTGAGGAGAGTTTCACAGTGAATATCCTGAACCTGGGGAGTGTGTGTGAGGAGTGTTTCACAGTGAATGTTCTGACCCTGGAGAGTGTGGGTGGGGAGTGTTTCACTGTGAATGTTCTGACCCTGGGGAGTGTGGGTGAGGAGTGTTTCACGGTGAATGGTCTGACCCAGGGGAGTGTGGGTGAAGATTGTTTCACAGTAAATGGTCAGACCCTGGGGTGTGTGTGTGAGGAGAGTTTCACAGTGAATGTTCTGACTCTGCGGAGGGTGGGTGGGGAGTGTTTCACATTAAATGGTCTGACCCTGGGGATTGTGGGTGAGGAGTGTTTCACGGTGAATGGATTGACCCTGGGGAGTGTGGGTGAGATTGTTTCACAGTAAATGGTCTGACCCTGGGGTGTGTGGGTGAGGAGAGTTTCACGGGGAATGTTCTGAGCCTGGGTAGTGTGGGTGAGGAGTGTTTCAGGGTGAATGTTCTGACACTGGAGAGTGTGGGTGAAGATTGTTTCACAGTGAATGTTCTGACCCTGGGGAGTGCGGGTGAGGAGAGTTTCACGGTGAATGTTCTGACCCTAGGGAGTGTGGGTGAAGATTGTTTCACAGTGAATGTTCTGACCCTGGGGAGTGTGGGTGAAGATTGTTTCACTGCAAATGCCTGACCCTGGGGTGTGTGGGTGAGGAAAGTTTCACAGTGAATGTTCTGATCCTGGGGAGGGTTGGTGGGGAGTGTTTCATGGTGAATGTTCTGACCCTCGGGAGTGTGGGTGAAGATTGTTTCACAGTAAATGTTCTGACCCTGGGGAGTGTGGGTGAGGAGTGTTTCACAGTGAATGTTCTGACCCTGGGGACTGCGGGTGAGTAGAGTTTCACGGGGAATATTCTGACCCTGGGGAGTGTGGGTGAGGAGTGTTTCACAGTGAATGGTCTGACCCTGGGGACTGTGGGTTAGGAATGTTTCCCGGTGAATGTTCTGACCTTGGGGAGCGTGGGTGAAGATTGTTTCACAGTATATGCTCAGACCCTGGGGAGTCTATGTGAGAAGAGTTTCACAGTGAATATCCTGACCCTGGGGAGTGTGGGTGAGGAGAGTTTCACAGTGAATATTCTGACCCTGGAGAGGGTGGGTGTGGAGTGTTTCACGGTGAATGGTCTGAACCTGGGGAGTGTGGGTGGGGAGTGTTTCACCGTGAATGTTCTGACCCTCGGGAGTGTGGGTGAGGAGAGTTTCACAGCAAATTTTCTGACCCTGGGGAGTGTGGGTGAGGAGAGTTTCACGGGGAATTTTCTGTCCCTGGGGAGTGTGGGTGAGGAGTGTTTCACGGTGAATGTTCTGATCCTGGGGTGTGTGGGAGAAGATTGCTTCACAGTAAATGTTCTGACCCTGGGGAGTGTGGGTGAGGAGTGTTTCACAGTGAATGGTCTGACCCTGGGGACTGCGGGTGAGGAGAGTTTCACGGGGAATATTCTGACCCTGGGGAGTGTGGGTGAGGAGTGTTTCACAGTGAATGGTCTGACCCTGGGCAGTGTGCGTGAGGAGTGTTTCACAGTGAATGGTCTGACCATGGGGACTGTGGGTGAGGAATGTTTCCCGGTGAATGTTCTGACCTTGGGGAGCGTGGGTGAAGATTGTTTCACAGCATATGCTCAGACCCTGGGGAGTCTATGTGAGAAGAGTTTCACAGTGAATATCCTGACCCTGGGGAGTGTGGGTGAAGAGTGTTTCATGGTGAATATCCTGACCCTGGGGAGTGTTGGTGTGGAGTGTTTCACAGTGAATGTTCTGACCCTGGGGAGGTTGTGTGCGGAGTGTTTCACTGTGAATGTTCTGACCCTGGGGAGGTTGGGTGAGGAGTGTTTCACAGTGAATGTTCTGACCCTGGGGACTGTGGGTGAGGAATGTTTCCCGATGAATGTTCTGACCCTGGGTAGTTTGGGTGAAGATTGTTTCACAGTAAATGCTCAGACCCTGGGTAGTCTATGTGAGGAGAGTTTCACAGTGAATATCCTGAACCTGGGGAGTGTGGGTGAGGAGTGTTTCACAATGAATGTTCTGACCCTGGAGAGGGTGGGTGGGGAGTGTTTCACTGTGAATGTTCTGACCCTGCGGAGTGTGGGTGAGGAGTGTTTCACGGTGAATGGTCTGACCCTGGGGAGTGTGGGTGAAGATTGTTTCACAGTAAATTGTCTGACCCTGGGGTTTGTGTGTGAGGAGAGTTTCACAGTGAATGTTCTGACCCTGCGGAGGGTGGGTGGGGAGAGTTTCACAGTAAATGGTCTGACCCTGGGGTGTGTGGGTGAGGAAAGTTTCACAGTGAATGTTCTGACCCTGGGGAGGGTGGGTGGGGTGTGTTTCACCGTGAATGTTCTGACCCTGGGGATTGTGGGTGAGGAATGTTTCACGGTGAATGGATTGACCCTGGGGAGTGTGGGTGAAGATTGTTTCACAGTAAATGGTCTGACCCTGGGGTGTGTGGGTGAGGAGAGTTTCACGGGGAATGTTCTGACCCTGGGGAGTGTGGGTGAAGATTGTTTCACAGTAAATGCTCTGACCCTGGGGAGTTTATGAGAGGAGTGTTTCACAGTGTTTGTTCTCACCCTGGGGACTGTGGGTTAGGAGTGTTTCACGGTGAATGTTCTGACCCTGGGGAGTGTGGGTGGGGAGTGTTTCACCGTGAATGTTCTGACCCTGGGGAGTGTGGGTGAGGAGAGTTTCACAGCAAATTTTCTGACCCTGGGGAGTGTGGGTGAGGAGAGTTTCACGGTGAATGTTCTGACCCTGGGGTGTGTGGGTGAAGATTGTTTCACAGTAAATGTTCTGACCCTGGGGAGTGTGGGTGAGGAGTGTTTCACAGTGAATGTTCTGACCCTGGGGACTGCGGGTGAGGAGAGTTTCACGGGGAATATTCTGACCCTGGGGAGTGTGGGTGAGGAGTTTTTCACAGTGAATGGTCTGACCCTGGGGACTACGGGTGAGGAGAGTTTCACGGGGAATATTCTGACCCTGGGGATTGTCGGTGAGGAGTGTTTCACAGTGAATGTTCTGAACCTGGGGAGGTTGGGTGCGAAGTGTTTCACAATGAATGTTCTGACCCTGGGTAGTGTGGGTGAAGATTGTTTCACAGTAAATGCTCAGACCCTGGGGAGTCTATGTGAGGAGAGTTTCACAGTGAATATCCTGAACCTGGGGAGTGTGTGTGAGGAGTGTTTCACAGTGAATGTTCTGACCCTGGAGAGTGTGGGTGGGGAGTGTTTCACTGTGAATGTTCTGACCCTGGGGAGGGTGGGTGAGGAGTGTTTCACGGTGAATGGTCTGACCCTGGGGAGTGTGGGTGAAGATTGTTTCACAGTAAATGGTCTGACCCTGGGGTGTGTGTGTGAGGAGAGTTTCACAGTGAATGTTCTGACTCTGCGGAGGGTGGGTGGGGAGTGTTTCACATTAAATGGTCTGACCCTGGGGTGTGTGGGTGAAGATTGTTTCACAGTAAATGTTCTGACGCTGTGGAGTGTGGGTGGGGTGTGTTTCACAGTGAATGTTCTGACCCTGTGGAGTGTGGGTGAAGATTGTTTCACAGTAAATGCCTGACCCTGGGGTGTGTGGGTGAGGAAAGTTTCACAGTGAATGTTCTGATCCTGGGGAGGGTTGGTGGGGAGTGTTTCATGGTGAATGTTCTGACCCTCGGGAGTGTGGGTGAAGATTGTTTCACAGTAAATGTTCTGACACTGGGGAGTGTGGGTGAGGAGTGTTTCACAGTGAATGTTCTGACCCTGGGGACTGCGGGTGAGTAGAGTTTCACGGGGAATATTCTGACCCTGGGGAGTGTGGGTGAGGAGTGTTTCACAGTGAATGGTCTGACCCTGGGGACTGCGGGTGAGGAGAGTTTCACGGGGAATATTCTGACCCTGGGGATTTTCGGTGAGTAGTGTTTCACAGTGAATGGTCTGACCCTGGGGACTGTGGGTGAGGAATGTTTCCCGGTGAATGTTCTGACCTTGGGGAGCGTGGGTGAAGATTGTTTCACAGTATATGCTCAGACCCTGGGGAGTCTATGTGAGAAGAGTTTCACAGTGAATATCCTGACCCTGGGGAGTGTGGGTGAGGAGAGTTTCACAGTGAATATTCTGACCCTGGAGAGAGTGGGTGGGGAGTGTTTCACGGTGAATGGTCTGAACCTGGGGAGTGTGGGTGAAGATTGTTTCACAATAAATGCTCTGACCCTGGGGAGTCAATGTGAGGAGAGTTTCACAGTGAATATCCTGACCCTGGGGAGTGTGGGTGAAGAGTGCTTCAGGGTGAATATCCTGACCCTGGGGAGTGTGGGTGAGGAGTGTTTCACAATGACTGTTCTGACCCTGGAGAGGGTGGGTGGGGAGTGTTTCACAGTGAATGTTCTGACCCTGGGGAGTGTGGGTGAGGAGTGTTTCACAATGAATGTCTGACCCTGTGTAGTGTGGGTGAAGATTGTTTCACAGTAAATGGTCTGACCCTGGGGTGTGTGGGTGAGGAAAGTTTCACAGTGAATGTTCTGACCCTGGGGAGGGAGGGTGGGGTGTGTTTCACAGTAAATGGTCTGACCCTGGGGTGTGTGGGTGAGGAAAGTTTCACAGTGAATGTTCTGACCCTGGAGATTGTGGGTGAGGAATGTTTCACGGTGAATGGATTGACCCTGGGGAGTGTGGGTGAAGATTGTTTCACAGTAAATGGTCTGACCCTGGGGTGTGTGGGTGAGGAGAGTTTCACGGGGAATGTTCTGACCCTGGGGAGTGTGGGTGAAGATTGCTTCACTGTAAATGCTCTGACCCTGGGGAGTTTATGAGAGGAGTGTTTCACAGTGTTTGTTCTCACCCTGGGGACTGTGGCTTAGGAGTGTTTCACGGTGAATGTTCTGACCCTGGGGAGTGTGGGTTGGGAGTGTTTCACAGTGAATGTTCTGACCCTGGGGAGTGTGGGTGAGGAGAGTTTCACGGTGAATGTTCTGACCCTGGGGTGTGTGGGTGAAGATTGTTTCACAGTAAATGTTCTGACCCTGGGGAGTGTGGGTGAGGAGTGTTTCACAGTGAATGTTCTGACCCTGGGGACTGCGGGTGAGGAGAGTTTCACGGGGAATATTCTGACCCTGGGGAGTGTGGGTGAGGAGTTTTTCACAGTGAATGGTCTGACCCTGGGGACTGCGGGTGAGGAGAGTTTCACGGGAATATTCTGACCCTGGGGATTGTCGGTGAGGAGTGTTTCACAGTGAATGGTCTGACCCTGGGGACTGTGGGTGAGGAATGTTTCCCGGTGAATGTTCTGACCCTGGGGAGTGTGGGTGAAGATTGTTTCACATTAAATGGTCTGACCCTGGGGTGTGTGGGTGAGGAGAGTTTCACAGTGAATGTTCTGAACCTGGGGAGGTTGGGTGCGAAGTGTTTCACAATGAATGTTCTGACCCTGCGGAGTGTGGGTGAGGAATGTTTCCCGGTGAATGTTCTGACCCTGGGTAGTGTGGGTGAAGATTGTTTCACAGTAAATGCTCAGACCCTGGGGAGTCTATGTGAGGAGAGTTTCACAGTGAATATCCTGAACCTGGGGAGTGTGTGTGAGGAGTGTTTCACAGTGAATGTTCTGACCCTGGAGAGTGTGGGTGGGGAGTGTTTCACTGTGAATGTTCTGACCCTGGGGAGTGTGGGTGAGGAGTGTTTCACGGTGAATGGTCTGACCCAGGGGAGTGTGGGTGAAGATTGTTTCACAGTAAATGGTCAGACCCTGGGGTGTGTGTGTGAGGAGAGTTTCACAATGAATGTTCTGACTCTGCGGAGGGTGGGTGGGGAGTGTTTCACATTAAATGGTCTGACCCTGGGGATTGTGGGTGAGGAGTGTTTCACGGTGAATGGATTGACCCTGGGGAGTGTGGGTGAGATTGTTTAACAGTAAATGGTCTGACCCTGGGGTGTGTGGGTGAGGAGAGTTTCACGGGGAATGTTCTGAGCCTGGGTAGTGTGGGTGAGGAGTGTTTCAGGGTGAATGTTCTGACACTGGAGAGTGTGGGTGAAGATTGTTTCACAGTGAATGTTCTGACCCTGGGGAGTGCGGGTGAGGAGAGTTTCACGGTGAATGTTCTGACCCTAGGGAGTGTGGGTGAAGATTGTTTCACAGTGAATGTTCTGACCCTGGGGAGTGTGGGTGAAGATTGTTTCACTGTAAATGCCTGACCCTGGGCTGTGTGGGTGAGGAAAGTTTCACAGTGAATGTTCTGATCCTGGGGAGGGTTGGTGGGGAGTGTTTCATGGTGAATGTTCTGACCCTCGGGAGTGTGGGTGAAGATTGTTTCACAGTAAATGTTCTGACCCTGGGGAGAGTGGGTGAGGAGTGTTTCACAGTGAATGTTCTGACCCTGGGGACTGCGGGTGAGTAGAGTTTCACGGGGAATATTCTGACCCTGGGGAGTGTGGGTGAGGAGTGTTTCACAGTGAATGGTCTGACCCTGGGGACTGTGGGTTAGGAATGTTTCCCGGTGAATGTTCTGACCTTGGGGAGCGTGGGTGAAGATTGTTTCACAGTATATGCTCAGACCCTGGGGAGTCTATGTGAGAAGAGTTTCACAGTGAATATCCTGACCCTGGGGAGTGTGGGTGAGGAGAGTTTCACAGTGAATATTCTGACCCTGGAGAGGGTGGGTGTGGAGTGTTTCACGGTGAATGGTCTGAACCTGGGGAGTGTGGGTGGGGAGTGTTTCACCGTGAATGTTCTGACCCTCGGGAGTGTGGGTGAGGAGAGTTTCACAGCAAATTTTCTGACCCTGGGGAGTGTGGGTGAGGAGAGTTTCACGGGGAATTTTCTGTCCCTGGGGAGTGTGGGTGAGGAGTGTTTCACGGTGAATGTTCTGATCCTGGGGTGTGTGGGAGAAGATTGCTTCACAGTAAATGTTCTGACCCTGGGGAGTGTGGGTGAGGAGTGTTTCACAGTGAATGGTCTGACCCTGGGGACTGCGGGTGAGGAGAGTTTCACGGGGAATATTCTGACCCTGGGGAGTGTGGGTGAGGAGTGTTTCACAGTGAATGGTCTGACCCTGGGCAGTGTGCGTGAGGAGTGTTTCACAGTGAATGGTCTGACCATGGGGACTGTGGGTGAGGAATGTTTCCCGGTGAATGTTCTGACCTTGGGGAGCGTGGGTGAAGATTGTTTCACAGCATATGCTCAGACCCTGGGGAGTCTATGTGAGAAGAGTTTCACAGTGAATATCCTGACCCTGGGGAGTGTGGGTGAAGAGTGTTTCATGGTGAATATCCTGACCCTGGGGAGTGTTGGTGTGGAGTGTTTCACAGTGAATGTTCTGACCCTGGGGAGGTTGTGTGCGGAGTGTTTCACTGTGAATGTTCTGACCCTGGGGAGGTTGGGTGAGGAGTGTTTCACAGTGAATGTTCTGACCCTGGGGACTGTGGGTGAGGAATGTTTCCCGATGAATGTTCTGACCCTGGGTAGTTTGGGTGAAGATTGTTTCACAGTAAATGCTCAGACCCTGGGTAGTCTATGTGAGGAGAGTTTCACAGTGAATATCCTGAACCTGGGGAGTGTGGGTGAGGAGTGTTTCACAATGAATGTTCTGACCCTGGAGAGGGTGGGTGGGGAGTGTTTCACTGTGAATGTTCTGACCCTGGGGAGTGTGGGTGAGGAGTGTTTCACGGTGAATGGTCTGACCCTGGGGAGTGTGGGTGAAGATTGTTTCACAGTAAATTGTCTGACCCTGGGGTTTGTGTGTGAGGAGAGTTTCACAGTGAATGTTCTGACCCTGCGGAGGGTGGGTGGGGAGAGTTTCACAGTAAATGGTCTGACCCTGGGGTGTGTGGGTGAGGAAAGTTTCACAGTGAATGTTCTGACCCTGGGGAGGGTGGGTGGGGTGTGTTTCACCGTGAATGTTCTGACCCTGGGGATTGTGGGTGAGGAATGTTTCACGGTGAATGGATTGACCCTGGGGAGTGTGGGTGAAGATTGTTTCACAGTAAATGGTCTGACCCTGGGGTGTGTGGGTGAGGAGAGTTTCACGGGGAATGTTCTGACCCTGGGGAGTGTGGGTGAAGATTGTTTCACAGTAAATGCTCTGACCCTGGGGAGTTTATGAGAGGAGTGTTTCACAGTGTTTGTTCTCACCCTGGGGACTGTGGGTTAGGAGTGTTTCACGGTGAATGTTCTGACCCTGGGGAGTGTGGGTGGGGAGTGTTTCACCGTGAATGTTCTGACCCTGGGGAGTGTGGGTGAGGAGAGTTTCACAGCAAATTTTCTGACCCTGGGGAGTGTGGGAGAGGAGAGTTTCACGGTGAATGTTCTGACCCTGGGGTGTGTGGGTGAAGATTGTTTCACAGTAAATGTTCTGACCCTGGGTAGTGTGGGTGAGGAGTGTTTCACAGTGAATGTTCTGACCCTGGGGACTGCGGGTGAGGAGAGTTTCACGGGGAATATTCTGACCCTGGGGAGTGTGGGTGAGGAGTTTTTCACAGTGAATGGTCTGACCCTGGGGACTACGGGTGAGGAGAGTTTCACGGGGAATATTCTGACCCTGGGGATTGTCGGTGAGGAGTGTTTCACAGTGAATGGTCTGACCCTGGGCAGTGTGGGTGAGGAGTGTTTCACAGTGAATGGTCTGACCCTGGGGACTGTGGGTGAGGAATGTTTCCCGGTGAATGTTCTGACCTTGGGGAGCGTGGGTGAAGATTGTTTTACAGTATATGCTCAGACCCTGGGGAGTCTATGTGAGAAGAGTTTCACAGTGAATATCCTGACCCTGGGGAGTGTGGGTGAGGAGTGTTTCACAGTGAATATTCTGACCCTGAGGAGGGTGGGTGGGGAGTGTTTCACGGTGAATGGTCTGAACCTGGGGAGTGTGGGTGAAGATTGTTTCACAGTAAATGCTCTGACCCTGGGGAGTCTATGTGAGGAGAGTTTCACAGTGAATATCCTGACCCTGGGGAGTGTGGGTGAAGAGTGCTTCACGGTGAATATCCTGACCCTGGAGAGGGTGGGTGAGGTGTGTTTAACAGTGAATGTTCCGACCCTAGGGAGTGTGGGTGAAGATTGTTTCACAGTGAATGTTCCGGCCCTGGGTAGTGTGGGTGAGGAGTGTCTCACGGTGAATGTTCTGACACTGGAGAGTGTGGGTGAGGAGTGTTTCGCAGTGAATGTTCTGACCCTGGGGAGTGTGGGTGAAGATTGTTTCACAGTGAATGTTCGGACCCAGGGGAATGTGGGTGAACAGTGTTTCACAGTGAATGTTCTGACCCTGGGGAGTGTGGGTGTGGAGTGTTTCACAGTGAATGTTCTAACCCTGGGGAGTGTGGGTGAAGATTGTTTCACATTAAATGGTCTGACCCTGGGGTGTGTGGGTGAGGAGAGTTTCACAGTGAATGTTCTGAACCTGGGGAGGTTGGGTGCGAAGTGTTTCACAATGAATGTTCTGACCCTGGGTAGTGTGGGTGAAGATTGTTTCACAGTAAATGCTCAGACCCTGGGGAGTCTATGTGAGGAGAGTTTCACAGTGAATATCCTGAACCTGGGGAGTGTGTGTGAGGAGTGTTTCACAGTGAATGTTCTGACCCTGGAGAGTGTGGGTGGGGAGTGTTTCACTGTGAATGTTCTGACCCTGGGGAGTGTGGGTGAGGAGTGTTTCACGGTGAATGGTCTGACCCTGGGGAGTGTGGGTGAAGATTGTTTCACAGTAAATGGTCTGACCCTGGGGTGTGTGTGTGAGGAGAGTTTCACAGTGAATGTTCTGACTCTGCGGAGGGTGGGTGGGGAGTGTTTCACATTAAATGGTCTGACCCTGGGGTGTGTGGGTGAAGATTGTTTCACAGTGAATGTTCTGACGCTGTGGAGTGTGGGTGGGGTGTGTTTCACAGTGAATGTTCTGACCCTGTGGAGTGTGGGTGAAGATTGTTTCACAGTAAATGCCCGACCCTGGGGTGTGTGGGTGAGGAAAGTTTCACAGTGAATGTTCTGATCCTGGGGAGGGTTGGTGGGGAGTGTTTCATGGTGAATGTTCTGACCCTCGGGAGTGTGGGTGAAGATTGTTTCACAGTAAATGTTCTGACCCTGGGGAGTGTGGGTGAGGAGTGTTTCACAGTGAATGTTCTGACCCTGGGGACTGCGGGTGAGTAGAGTTTCACGGGGAATATTCTGACCCTGGGGAGTGTGGGTGAGGAGTGTTTCACAGTGAATGGTCTGACCCTGGGGACTGCGGGTGAGGAGAGTTTCACGGGGAATATTCTGACCCTGGGGATTTTCGGTGAGTAGTGTTTCACAGTGAATGGTCTGACCCTGGGGACTGTGGGTGAGGAATGTTTCCCGGTGAATGTTCTGACCTTGGGGAGCGTGGGTGAAGATTCTTTCACAGTATATGCTCAGACCCTGGGGAGTCTATGTGAGAAGAGTTTCACAGTGAATATCCTGACCCTGGGGAGTGTGGGTGAGGAGAGTTTCACAGTGAATATTCTGACCCTGGAGAGGGTGGGTGGGGAGTGTTTCACGGTGAATGGTCTGAACCTGGGGAGTGTGGGTGAAGATTGTTTCACAATAAATGCTCTGACCCTGGGGAGTCTATGTGAGGAGAGTTTCACAGTGAATATCCTGACCCTGGGGAGTGTGGGTGAAGAGTGCTTCAGGGTGAATATCCTGACCCTGGGGAGTGTGGGTGAGGAGTGTTTCACAATGAATGTTCTGACCCTGGAGAGGGTGGGTGGGGAGTGTTTCACAGTGAATGTTCTGACCCTGGGGAGTGTGGGTGAGGAGTGTTTCACAATGAATGTCTGACCCTGTGTAGTGTGGGTGAAGATTGTTTCACAGTAAATGGTCTGACCCTGGGGTGTGTGGGTGAGGAAAGTTTCACAGTGAATGTTCTGACCCTGGGGAGGGTGGGTGGGATGTGTTTCACAGTAAATGGTCTCTCCCTGGGGTGTGTGGGTGAGGAAAGTTTCACAGTGAATGTTCTGACCCTGGGGATTGTGGGTGAGGAATGTTTCACGGTGAATGGATTGACCCTGGGGAGTGTGGGTGAAGATTGTTTCACAGTAAATGGTCTGACCCTGGGGTGTGTGGGTGAGGAGAGTTTCACGGGGAATGTTCTGACCCTGGGGAGTGTGGGTGAAGATTGCTTCACAGTAAATGCTCTGACCCTGGGGAGTTTATGAGAGGAGTGTTTCACAGTGTTTGTTCTCACCCTGGGGACTGTGGGTTAGGAGTGTTTCACGGTGAATGTTCTGACCCTGGGGAGTGTGGGTTGGGAGTGTTTCACAGTGAATGTTCTGACCCTGGGGAGTGTGGGTGAGGAGAGTTTCACGGTGAATGTTCTGACCCTGGGGTGTGTGGGTGAAGATTGTTTCACAGTAAATGTTCTGACCCTGGGGAGTGTGGGTGAGGAGTGTTTCACAGTGAATGTTCTGACCCTGGGGACTGCGGGTGAGGAGAGTTTCACGGGGAATATTCTGACCCTGGGGAGTGTGGGTGAGGAGTTTTTCACAGTGAATGGTCTGACCCTGGGGACTGCGGGTGAGGAGAGTTTCACGGGGAATATTCTGACCCTGGGGATTGTCGGTCAGGAGTGTTTCACAGTGAATGGCCTGACCCTGGGCAGTGTGGGTGAGGAGTGTTTCACAGTGAATGGTCTGACCCTGGGGACTGTGGGTGAGGAATGTTTCCCGGTGAATGTTCTGACCTTGGGGAGCGTGGGTGAAGATTGTTTCACAGTATATGCTCAGACCCTGGGGAGTCTATGTGAGAAGAGTTTCACAGTGAATATCCTGACCCTGGGGAGTGTGGGTGAGGAGTGTTTCACAGTGAATATTCTGACCCTGGGGAGGGTGGGTGGGGAGTGTTTCACGGTGAATGGTCTGAACCTGGGGAGTGTGGGTGAAGATTGTTTCACAGTAAATGCTCTGACCCTGGGGAGTCTATGTGAGGAGAGTTTCACAGTGAATATCCTGACCCTGGGGAGTGTGGGTGAAGAGTGCTTCACGGTGAATATCCTGACCCTGGAGAGGGTGGGTGGGGAGTGTTTCACAGTGAACGTCTGACCCTGGGGAGTGTGGGTGAGGTGTGTTTCACAGTGAATGTTCCGACCCTAGGGAGTGTGGGTGAAGATTGTTTCACAGTAAATGTTCTGGCCCTGGGTAGTGTGGGTGAGGAGTGTCTCACGGTGAATGTTCTGACATTGGAGAGTGTGGGTGAGGATTGTTTCGCAGTGAATGTTCTGACCCTGGGGAGTGTGGGTGAAGATTGTTTCACAGTGAATCTTCGGACCCAGGGGAATGTGGGTGAACAGTGTTTCACAGTGAATATTCTGACCCTGGGGAGTGTGGGTGAAGATTGTTTCACATTAAATGGTCTGACCCTGGGGTGTGTGGGTGAGGAGAGTTTCACAGTGAATGTTCTGAAACTGGGGAGGTTGGGTGCGAAGTGTTTCACAATGAATGTTCTGACCCTGGGGAGTGTGGGTGTGGAATGTTTCCCGGTGAATGTTCTGACCCTGGGTAGTGTGGGTGAAGATTGTTTCACAGTAAATGCTCAGACCCTGGGGAGTCTATGTGAGGAGAGTTTCACAGTGAATATCCTGAACCTGGGGAGTGTGTGTGAGGAGTGTTTCACAGTGAATGTTCTGACCCTGGAGAGTGTGGGTGGGGAGTGTTTCACTGTGAATGTTCTGACCCTGGGGAGTGTGGGTGAGGAGTGTTTCACAGTGAATGGTCTGACCCTGGGGAGTGTGGGTGAAGATTGTTTCACAGTAAATGGTCAGACCCTGGGGTGTGTGTGTGAGGAGAGTTTCACAGTGAATGTTCTGACTCTGCGGAGGGTGGGTGGGGAGTGTTTCACATTAAATGGTCTGACCCTGGGGTGTGTGGGTGAGGAAAGTTTCACAGTGAATGTTCTGACCCTGGGGAGGGTGGGTGGGATGTGTTTCACCGTGAATGTTCTGACCCTGGGGATTGTGGGTGAGGAGTGTTTCACGGTGAATGGATTGACCCTGGGGAGTGTGGGTGAGATTGTTTCACAGTAAATGGTCTGACCCTGGGGAGTGCGGGTGAGGAGAGTTTCACGGTGAATGTTCTGACCCTAGGGAGTGTGGGTGAAGATTGTTTCACAGTGAATGTTCTGACCCTGGGGAGTGTGGGTGAAGATTGTTTCACAGTAAATGCCTAACCCTGGGGTGTGTGGGTGAGGAAAGTTTCACAGTGAATGTTCTGATCCTGGGGAGGGTTGGTGGGGGAGTGTTTCACGGGGAATATTCTGACCCTGGGGAGTGTGGGTGAGGAGTGTTTCACAGTGAATGGTCTGACCCTGGGGACTGCGGGTGAGGAGAGTTTCACGGGGAATATTCTGACCCTGGGGATTTTCGGTGAGTAGTGTTTCACAGTGAATGGTCTGACCCTGGGGACTGTGGGTGAGGAAAGTTTCCCGGTGAATGTTCTGACCTTGGGGAGCGTGGGTGAAGATTGTTTCACAGTATATGCTCAGACCCTGGGGAGTCTATGTGAGAAGAGTTTCACAGTGAATATCCTGACCCTGGGGAGTGTGGGTGAGGAGAGTTTCACAGTGAATATTCTGACCCTGGAGAGGGTGGGTGGGGAGTGTTTCACGGTGAATGGTCTGAACCTGGGGAGTGTGGGTGAAGATTGTTTCACAGTAAATGCTCTGACCCTGGGGAGTCTATGTGAGGAGAGTTTCACAGTGAATATCCTGACCCTGGGGAGTGTGGGTGAAGAGTGCTTCACGGTGAATATCCTGACCCTGGGGAGTGTGGGTGAGGAGTGTTTCACAATGAATGTTCTGACCCTGGGGAGTGTGGGTGAGGAGTGTTTCAAAGCAAATTTTCTGACCCCGGGGAGTGTGGGTGAAAATTGTTTCACAGTGAATGTTCTGACCCTGGGGAGTCTATGAGAGGAGTGTTTCACAGTGTTTGTTCTCACCCTGGGGACTGTGGGTTAGGAGTGTTTCACGGTGAATGTTCTGACCCTGGGGAGTGTGGGTGGGGAGTGTTTCACCGTGAATGTTCTGACCCTGGGGAGTGTGGGTGAGGAGAGTTTCACGGGGAATTTTCTGACCCTGGGGAGTGTGGGTGAGGAGTGTTTCACGGTGAATGTTCTGACCCTGGGGTGTGTGGGTGAAGATTGTTTCACAGTGAATGGTCTGACCCTGGGGACTGCGGGTGAGGAGAGTTTCACGGGGAATATTCTGACCCTGGGGAGTGTGGGTGAGGAGTGTTTCACAGTGAATGGTCTGACCCTGGGGACTGCGGGTGAGGAGAGTTTCACGGGGAATATTCTGACCCTGGGGATTGTGGGTGAGGAGTGTTTCACAGTGAATGGTCTGACCCTGGGGACTGTGGGTGAGGAATCTTTCCCGGTGTATGTTCTGACCTTGGGGAGCGTGGGTGAAGATTGTTTCACAGTATATGCTCAGACCCTGGGGAGTCTATGTGAGAAGAGTTTCACAGTGAATATCCTGACCCTGGGGAGTGTGGGTGAGGAGTGTTTCACAGTGAATGGTCTGACCCTGGGGAGTGTGGGTGAAGATTGTTTCACAGTAAATGGTCAGACCCTGGGGTCTGTGTGTGAGGAGAGTTTCACAGTGAATGTTCTGACTCTGCGGAGGGTGGGTGGGGAGTGTTTCACATTAAATGGTCTGACCCTGGGGTGTGTGGGTGAGGAAAGTTTCACAGTGAATGTTCTGACCCTGGGGAGGGTGGGTGGGATGTGTTTCACCGTGAATGTTCTGACCCTGGGGATTGTGGGTGAGGAGTGTTTCACGGTGAATGGATTGACCCTGGGGAGTGTGGGTGAGATTGTTTCACAGTAAATGGTCTGACCCTGGGGAGTGCGGGTGAGGAGAGTTTCACGGTGAATGTTCTGACCCTAGGGAGTGTGGGTGAAGATTGTTTCACAGTGAATGTTCTGACCCTGGGGAGTGTGGGTGAAGATTGTTTCACAGTAAATGCCTGACCCTGGGGTGTGTGGGTGAGGAAAGTTTCACAGTGAATGTTCTGATCCTGGGGAGGGTTGGTGGGGAGTGTTTCACGGCGAATATTCTGACCCTGGGGAGTGTGGGTGAGGAGTGTTTCACAGTGAATGGTCTGACCCTGGGGACTGCGGGTGAGGAGAGTTTCACGGGGAATATTCTGACCCTGGGGATTTTCGGTGAGTAGTGTTTCACAGTGAATGGTCTGACCCTGGGGACTGTGGGTGAGGAAAGTTTCCCGGTGAATGTTCTGACCTTGGGGAGCGTGGGTGAAGATTGTTTCACAGTATATGCTCAGACCCTGGGGAGTCTATGTGAGAAGAGTTTCACAGTGAATATCCTGACCCTGGGGAGTGTGGGTGAGGAGAGTTTCACAGTGAATATTCTGACCCTGGAGAGGGTGGGTGGGGAGTGTTTCACGGTGAATGGTCTGAACCTGGGGAGTGTGGGTGAAGATTGTTTCACAGTAAATGCTCTGACCCTGGGGAGTCTATGTGAGGAGAGTTTCACAGTGAATATCCTGACCCTGGGGAGTGTGGGTGAAGAGTGCTTCACGGTGAATATCCTGACCCTGGGGAGTGTGGGTGAGGAGTGTTTCACAATGAATGTTCTGACCCTGGGGAGTGTGGGTGAGGAGTGTTTCAAAGCAAATTTTCTGACCCCGGGGAGTGTGGGTGAAAATTGTTTCACAGTGAAAGTTCTGACCCTAGGGAGTATATGTGAGGACAGTTTCACAGTGAATGTTCTGACCCTGGGGAGTCTATGAGAGGAGTGTTTCACAGTGTTTGTTCTCACCCTGGGGACTGTGGGTTAGGAGTGTTTCACGGTGAATGTTCTGACCCTGGGGAGTGTGGGTGGGGAGTGTTTCACCGTGAATGTTCTGACCCTGGGGAGTGTGGGTGAGGAGAGTTTCACGGGGAATTTTCTGACCCTGGGGAGTGTGGGTGAGGAGTGTTTCACGGTGAATGTTCTGACCCTGGGGTGTGTGGGTGAAGATTGTTTCACAGTGAATGGTCTGACCCTGGGGACTGCGGGTGAGGAGAGTTTCACGGGGAATATTCTGACCCTGGGGAGTGTGGGTGAGGAGTGTTTCACAGTGAATGTTCTGACCCTGGGGAGTCTATGTGAGCAGAGTTTCACAGTGAATGTTCTGACCCTGGAGAGGGTGGGTGGGGAGTGTTTCACAGTGAACGTCTGACCCTGGGGAGTGTTGGTGAGGTGTGTTTCACAGCGAATGTTCCGACCCTAGGGAGTGTGGGTGAAGATTGTTTCACAGTGAATGTTCTGGCCCTGGGTAGTGTGGGTGAGGAGTGTCTCACGGTGAATGTTCTGACACTGGAGAGTGTGGGTGAGGAGTGTTTCACAGTGAATGTTCTGACCCTGGGGAGTGTGGGTGAAGATTGTTTCACAGTGAATGTTCGGACCCAGGGGAATGTGGGTGAACAGTGTTTCACAGTGAATGTTCTGACCCTGGGGAGTGTGGGTGTGGAGTGTTTCACAGTGAATGTTCTGACCCTGGGGAGTGTGGGTGAAGATTGTTTCACATTAAATGGTCTGACCCTGGGGTGTGTGTGTGAGGAGAGTTTCACAGTGAATGTTCTGAACCTGGGGAGGGTGGGTGCGGAGTGTTTCACAATGAATGTTCTGACACTGTGTAGTGTGGGTGAAGATTGTTTCACAGTAAATGGTCTGACCCTGGGGGGTGTGGGTGAGGAAAGTTTCACAGTGAATGTTCTGTCCATGGGGAGGTTGGGTGCGGAGTGTTTCACAATGAATGTTCTGAACTTGGGGACTGTGGGTGAGGAATGTTTCCCGGTGAATGTTCTGACCCTGGGTAGTGTGGGTGAAGATAGCTTCACAGTAAATGCTCAGACCCTGGGGAGTCTATGTGAGGAGAGTTTCACAGTGAATATCCTGAACCTGGGGAGGGTGTGTGAGGAGTGTTTCACAGTGAATGTTCTGACCCTGGGGAGTGTGGGTGAGGAGTGTTTCACGGTGAATGGTCTGACCCTGGGGAGTGTGGGTGAAGATTGTTTCACAGTAAATGGTCTGACCCTGGGGTGTGTGGGTGAGGAAAGTTTCACAGTGAATGTTCTGACCCTGGGGAGAGTGGGTGGGATGTGTTTCACCGTGAATGTTCTGACCCTGGGGATTGTGGGAGAGGAGTGTTTCACGGTGAATGGATTGACCCTGGGGAGTGTGGGTGAAGATTGTTTCACAGTAAATGGTCTGTCCCTGGGGTGTGTGGGTGAGGAAAGTTTCACAGTGAATGTTCTGACCCTGGGGAGCGTGGGTGGGATGTGTTTCACCGTGAATGTTCTGACCCTGGGGATTGTGGGTGAGGAGTGTTTCACGGTGAATGGATTGACCCTGAGGAGTGTGGGTGAAGATTGTTTCACAGTGAATGTTCTGACCCTGGGGTGTGTGGGTGAAGATTGTTTCACAGTAAATGTTCTGACCCTGGGGAGTGTGGGTGAGGAGTGTTTCACAGTGAATGTTCTGACCCTGGGGACTGCGGGTGAGGAGAGTTTCACGGGGAATATTCTGACCCTGGGGAGTGTGGGTGAGGAGTGTTTCACAGTGAATGGTCTGACCCTGGGCAGTGTGGGTGAGGAGAGTTTCACAGTGAATGGTCTGACCCTGGGGAGTGTGGGTGTGGAGTGTTTCACAGTGAATGCTCTGACCCTGGGGAGTGTGGGTGAAGATTGTTTCACATTAAATGGTCTGACCCTGGGGTGTGTGGGTGAGGAGAGTTTCACAGTGAATGTTCTGAACCTGGGGAGGGTGGGTGCGGAGTGTTTCACAATGAATGTTCTGACACTGTGTAGTGTGGGTGAAGATTGTTTCACAGTAAATGGTCTGACCCTGGGGTGTGTGGGTGAGGAAAGTTTCACAGTGAATGTTCTGACCCTGGGGAGGTTGGGTGCGGAGTGTTTCACAATGAATGTTCTGACCCTGGGGACTGTGGGTGAGGAATGTTTCCCGGTGAATGTTCTGACCCTGGTAGTGTGGGTGAAGATTGTTTCACAGTAAATGCTCAGACCCTGGGGAGTCTATGTGAGGAGAGTTTCACAGTGAATATCCTGAACCTGGGGAGTGTGTGTGATGAGTGTTTCACAGTGAATGTTCTGACCCTGGGGAGTGTGGGTGAGGAGTGTTTCACGGTGAATGGTCTGACCCTGGGGAGTGTGGGTGAAGATTGTTTCACAGTAAATGGTCTGACCCTGGGGTGTGTGGGTGAGGAAAGTTTCACAGTGAATGTTCTGACCCTGGGGAGGGTGGGTGGGATGTGTTTCACCGTGAATGTTCTGACCCTGGGGATTGTGGGTGAGGAGTGTTTCACGGTGAATGGATTGACCCTGGGGAGTGTGGGTGAAGATTGTTTCACAGTAAATGGTCTGACCCTGGGGTGTGTGGGTGAGCAGAGTTTCACGGGGAATGTTCTAACCCTGGGGAGTGTGGGTGAAGATTGTTTCACAGTAAATGCTGTGACCCAGGGGTGTCTATGAGACGAGTGTTTCACAGTGTTTGTTCTCACCCTGGGGACTGTGGGTTAGGAGTGTTTCACGGTGAATGTTCTGACCCTGGGGAGTGTGGGTGTGGAGTGTTTCACAGTGAATGTTCTGACCCTGGGGAGTGTGGGTGAAGATTGTTTCACATTAAATGGTCTGACCCTGGGGTGTGTGGGTGAGGAGAGTTTCACAGTGAATGTTCTGAACCTGGGGAGGTTGGGGGCGAAGTGTTTCACAATGAATGTTCTGACCCTGGGGAGTGTGGGTGAGGAATGTTTCCCGGTGAATGTTCTGACCCTGGGTAGTGTGGGTGAAGATTTTTTCACAGTAAATGCTCAGACCCTGGGGAGTCTATGTGAGGAGAGTTTCACAGTGAATATCCTGAACCTGGGGAGTGTGTGTGAGGAGTGTTTCACAGTGAATGTTCTGACCCTGGGGAGTGTGGGTGAAGATTGTTTCACATTAAATGGTCTGACCCTGGGGTGTGTGGGTGAGGAGAGTTTCACAGTGAATGTTCTGAACCTGGGGAGGGTGGGTGCGGAGTGTTTCACAATGAATGTTCTGACACTGTGTAGTGTGGGTGAAGATTGTTTCACAGTAAATGGTCTGACCCTGGGGTGTGTGGGTGAGGAAAGTTTCACAGTGAATGTTCTGACCCTGGGGAGGTTGGGTGCGGAGTGTTTCACAATGAATGTTCTGACCCTGGGGACTGTGGGTGAGGAATGTTTCCCGGTGAATGTTCTGACCCTGGTAGTGTGGGTGAAGATTGTTTCACAGTAAATGCTCAGACCCTGGGGAGTCTATGTGAGGAGAGTTTCACAGTGAATATCCTGAACCTGGGGAGTGTGTGTGATGAGTGTTTCACAGTGAATGTTCTGACCCTGGGGAGTGTGGGTGAGGAGTGTTTCACGGTGAATGGTCTGACCCTGGGGAGTGTGGGTGAAGATTGTTTCACAGTAAATGGTCTGACCCTGGGGTGTGTGGGTGAGGAAAGTTTCACAGTGAATGTTCTGACCCTGGGGAGGGTGGGTGGGATGTGCTTCACCGTGAATGTTCTGACCCTGGGGATTGTGGGTGAGGAGTGTTTCACGGTGAATGGATTGACCCTGGGGAGTGTGGGTGAAGATTGTTTCACAGTAAATGGTCTGACCCTGGGGTGTGTGGGTGAGCAGAGTTTCACGGGGAATGTTCTAACCCTGGGGAGTGTGGGTGAAGATTGTTTCACAGTAAATGCTGTGACCCTGGGGTGTCTATGAGACGAGTGTTTCACAGTGTTTGTTCTCACCCTGGGGACTGTGGGTTAGGAGTGTTTCACGGTGAATGTTCTGACCCTGGGGAGTGTGGGTGTGGAGTGTTTCACAGTGAATGTTCTGACCCTGGGGAGTGTGGGTGAAGATTGTTTCACATTAAATGGTCTGACCCTGGGGTGTGTGGGTGAGGAGAGTTTCACAGTGAATGTTCTGAACCTGGGGAGGTTGGGTGCGAAGTGTTTCACAATGAATGTTCTGACCCTGGAGAGTGTGGGTGGGGAGTGTTTCACTGTGAATGTTCTGACCCTGGGGAGTGTGGGTGAGGAGTGTTTCAAGGTGAATGGTCTGACCCTGGGGAGTGTGGGTGAAGATTGTTTCACAGTAAATGGTCAGACCCTGGGGTGTGTGTGTGAGGAGAGTTTCACAGTGAATGTTCTGACTCTGCGGAGGGTGGGTGGGGAGTGTTTCACATTAAATGGTCTGACCCTGGGGTGTGTGGGTGAGGAAAGTTTCACAGTGAATGTTCTGACCCTGGGGAGGGTGAGTGGGATGTGTTTCACCGTGAATGTTCTGACCCTGGGGATTGTGGGTGAGGAGTGTTTCACGGTGAATGGATTGACCCTGGGGAGTGTGGGTGAGATTGTTTCACAGTAAATGGTCTGACCCTGGGGTGTGTGGGTGAGGAGAGTTTCACGGGGAATGTTCTGAGCCTGGGTAGTGTGGGTGAGGAGTGTTTCAGGGTGAATGTTCTGACACTGGAGAGTGTGGGTGAAGATTGTTTCACAGTGAATGTTCTGACCCTGGGGAGTGTGTGTGAGGAGAGTTTCACGGTGAATGTTCTGACCCTAGGGAGTGTGGGTGAAGATTGTTTCACAGTAAATGCCTGACCCTGGGGTGTGTGGGTGAGGAAAGTTTCACAGTGAATGTTCTGATCCTGGGGAGGGTTGGTGGGGAGTGTTTCATGGTGAATGTTCTGACCCTCGGGAGTGTGGGTGAAGATTGTTTCACAGTAAATGTTCTGACCCTGGGGAGTGTGGGTGAGGAGTGTTTCACAGTGAATGTTCTGACCCTGGGGACTGCGGGTGAGTAGAGTTTCACGGCGAATATTCTGACCCTGGGGAGTGTGGGTGAGGAGTGTTTCACAGTGAATGGTCTGACCCTGGGGACTGCGGGTGAGGAGAGTTTCACGGGGAATATTCTGACCCTGGGGATTTTCGGTGAGTAGTGTTTCACAGTGAATGGTCTGACCCTGGGGACTGTGGGTGAGGAATGTTTCCCGGTGAATGTTCTGACCTTGGGGAGCGTGGGTGAAGATTGTTTCACAGTATATGCTCAGACCCTGGGGAGTCTATGTGAGAAGAGTTTCACAGTGAATATCCTGACCCTGGGGAGTGTGGGTGAGGAGAGTTTCACAGTGAATATTCTGACCCTGGAGAGGGTGGGTGGGGAGTGTTTCACGGTGAATGGTCTGAACCTGGGGAGTGTGGGTGAAGATTGTTTCACAGTAAATGCTCTGACCCTGGGGAGTCTATGTCAGGAGAGTTTCACAGTGAATATCCTGACCCTGGGGAGTGTGGGTGAAGAGTGCTTCACGGTGAATATCCTGACCCTGGGGAGTGTGGGTGAGGAGTGTTTCACAATGAATGTTCTGACCCTGGGGAGTGTGGGTGAGGAGTGTTTCAAAGCAAATTTTCTGACCCCGGGGAGTGTGGGTGAAAATTGTTTCACAGTGAAAGTTCTGACCCTAGGGAGTATATGTGAGGAGAGTTTCACAGTGAATGTTCTGACCCTGGGGAGTCTATGAGAGGAGTGTTTCACAGTGTTTGTTCTCACCCTGGGGACTGTGGGTTAGGAGTGTTTCACGGTGAATGTTCTGACCCTGGGGAGTGTGGGTGGGGAGTTTTTCACCGTGAATGTTCTGACCCTGGGGAGTGTGGGTGAGGAGAGTTTCACGGGGAATATTCTGACCCTGGGGATTGTGGGTGAGGAGTGTTTCACAGTGAATGGTCTGACCCTGGGGACTGTGGGTGAGGAATCTTTCCCGGTGTATGTTCTGACCTTGGGGAGCGTGGGTGAAGATTGTTTCACAGTATATGCTCAGACCCTGGGGAGTCTATGTGAGAAGAGTTTCACAGTGAATATCCTGACCCTGGGGAGTGTGGGTGACGAGTGTTTCATGGTGAATATCCTGACCATGGGGAGTGTTGGTGTGGAGTGTTTCACAGTGAATGTTCTGACCCTGGGGAGTGTGGGTGAGGAGTGTTTCACAGTGAATGTTCTGACACTGGGGAGTCTATGTGAGCAGAGTTTCACAGTGAATGTTCTGACCCTGGAGAGGGTGGGTGGGGAGTGTTTCACAGTGAACGTCTGACCCTGGGGAGTGTTGGTGAGGTGTGTTTCACAGTGAATGTTCCGACCCTAGGGAGTGTGGGTGAAGATTGTTTCACAGTGAATGTTCTGGCCCTGGGTAGTGTGGGTGAGGAGTGTCTCACGGTGAATGTTCTGACACTGGAGAGTGTGGGTGAGGAGTGTTTCACAGTGAATGTTCTGACCCTGGGGAGTGTGGGTGAAGATTGTTTCACAGTGAATGTTCGGACCCAGGGGAATGTGGGTGAACAGTGTTTCACAGTGAATGTTCTGACCCTGGGGAGTGTGGGTGTGGAGTGTTTCACAGTGAATGTTCTGACCCTGGGGAGTGTGGGTGAAGATTGTTTCACATTAAATGGTCTGACCCTGGGGTGTGTGTGTGAGGAGAGTTTCACAGTGAATGTTCTGAACCTGGGGAGGGTGGGTGCGGAGTGTTTCACAATGAATGTTCTGACACTGTGTAGTGTGGGTGAAGATTGTTTCACAGTAAATGGTCTGACCCTGGGGGGTGTGGGTGAGGAAAGTTTCACAGTGAATGTTCTGTCCATGGGGAGGTTGGGTGCGGAGTGTTTCACAAAGAATGTTCTGACCCTGGGGAGTGTGGGTGAGGAGAGTTTCACAGTGAATATCCTGAACCTGGGGAGGGTGTGTGAGGAGTGTTTCACAGTGAATGTTCTGACCCTGGGGAGTGTGGGTGAGGAGTGTTTCACGGTGAATGGTCTGACCCTGGGGAGTGTGGGTGAAGATTGTTTCACAGTAAATGGTCTGACCCTGGGGTGTGTGGGTGAGGAAAGTTTCACAGTGAATGTTCTGACCCTGGGGAGAGTGGGTGGGATGTGTTTCACCGTGAATGTTCTGACCCTGGGGATTGTGGGAGAGGAGTGTTTCACGGTGAATGGATTGACCCTGGGGAGTGTGGGTGAAGATTGTTTCACAGTAAATGGTCTGACCCTGGGGTGTGTGGGTGAGGAAAGTTTCACCGTGAATGTTCTGACCCTGGGGATTGTGGGTGAGGAGTGTTTCACGGTGAATGGATTGACCCTGGGGAGTGTGGGTGAAGATTGTTTCACAGTGAATGTTCTGACCCTGGGGTGTGTGGGTGAAGATTGTTTCACAGTAAATGTTCTGACCCTGGGGAGTGTGGGTGAGGAGTGTTTCACAGTGAATGTTCTGACCCATGGGACTGCGGGTGAGGAGAGTTTCACGGGGAATATTCTGACCCTGGGGATTGTGGGTGAGGAGTGTTTCACAGTGAATGGTCTGACCCTGGGCAGTGTGGGTGAGGAGTGTTTCACAGTGAATGGTCTGAACCTGGGGAGTGTGGGTGTGGAGTGTTTCACAGTGAATGCTCTGACCCTTGGGAGTGTGGGTGAAGATTGTTTCACATTAAATGGTCTGACCCTGGGGTGTGTGGGTGAGGAGAGTTTCACAGTGAATGTTCTGAACCTGGGGAGGGTGGGTGCGGAGTGTTTCACAATGAATGTTCTGACACTGTGTAGTGTGGGTGAGGAATGTTTCCCGGTGAATGTTCTGACCCTGGTAGTGTGGGTGAAGATTGTTTCACAGTAAATGCTCAGACCCTGGGGAGTCTATGTGAGGAGAGTTTCACAGTGAATATCCTGAACCTGGGGAGTGTGTGTGATGAGTGTTTCACACTGAATGTTCTGACCCTGGGGAGTGTGGGTGAGGAGTGTTTCACGGTGAATGGTCTGACCCTGGGGAGTGTGGGTGAAGATTGTTTCACAGTAAATGGTCTGACCCTGGGGTGTGTGGGTGAATAAAGTTTCACAGTGAATGTTCTGACCCTGGGGACTGTGGGTGAGGAAAGTTTCCCGGTGAATGTTCTGACCTTGGGGAGCGTGGGTGAAGATTGTTTCACAGTATATGCTCAGACCCTGGGGAGTCTATGTGAGAAGAGTTTCACAGTGAATATCCTGACCCTGGGGAGTGTGGGTGAGGAGAGTTTCACAGTGAATATTCTGACCCTGGAGAGGGTGGGTGGGGAGTGTTTCACGGTGAATGGTCTGAACCTGGGGAGTGTGGGTGAAGATTGTTTCACAGTAAATGCTCTGACCCTGGGGAGTCTATGTGAGGAGAGTTTCACAGTGAATATCCTGACCCTGGGGAGTGTGGGTGAAGAGTGCTTCACGGTGAATATCCTGACCCTGGGGAGTGTGGGTGAGGAGTGTTTCACAATGAATGTTCTGACCCTGGGGAGTGTGGGTGAGGAGTGTTTCAAAGCAAATTTTCTGACCCCGGGGAGTGTGGGTGAAAATTGTTTCACAGTGAAAGTTCTGACCCTAGGGAGTATATGTGAGGAGAGTTTCACAGTGAATGTTCTGACCCTGGGGAGTCTATGAGAGGAGTGTTTCACAGTGTTTGTTCTCACCCTGGGGACTGTGGGTTAGGAGTGTTTCACGGTGAATGTTCTGACCCTGGGGAGTGTGGGTGGGGAGTGTTTCACCGTGAATGTTCTGACCCTGGGGAGTGTGGGTGAGGAGAGTTTCACAGGGAATTTTCTGACCCTGGGGAGTGTGGGTGAGGAGTGTTTCACGGTGAATGTTCTGACCCTGGGGTGTGTGGGTGAAGATTGTTTCACAGTAAATGTTCTGACCCTGGGGAGTGTGGGTGAGGAGAGTTTCACGGGGAATATTCTGACCCTGGGGAGTGTGGTTGAGGAGTGTTTCACAGTGAATGGTCTGACCCTGGGGACTGCGGGTGAGGAGAGTTTCACGGGGAATATTCTGACCCTGGGGATTGTGGGTGAGGAGTGTTTCACAGTGAATGGTCTGACCCTGGGGACTGTGGGTGAGGAATCTTTCCCGGTGTATGTTCTGACCTTGGGGAGCGTGGGTGAAGATTGTTTCACAGTATATGCTCAGACCCTGGGGAGTCTATGTGAGAAGAGTTTCACAGTGAATATCCTGACCCTGGGGAGTGTGGGTGACGAGTGTTTCATGCTGAATATCCTGACCATGGGGAGTGTTGGTGTGGAGTGTTTCACAGTGAATGTTCTGACCCTGGGGAGTGTGGGTGAGGAGTGTTTCACAGTGAATGTTCTGACCCTGGGGAGTCTATGTGAGCAGAGTTTCACAGTGAATGTTCTGACCCTGGAGAGGGTGGGTGGGGAGTGTTTCACAGTGAACGTCTGACCCTGGGGAGTGTTGGTGAGGTGTGTTTCACAGTGTATGTTCCGACCCTAGGGAGTGTGGGTGAAGATTGTTTCACAGTGAATGTTCTGGCCCTGGGTAGTGTGGGTGAGGAGTGTCTCACGGTGAATGTTCTGACACTGGAGAGTGTGGGTGAGGAGTGTTTCACAGTGAATGTTCTGACCCTGGGGAGTGTGGGTGAAGATTGTTTCACAGTGAATGTTCGGACCCAGGGGAATGTGGGTGAACAGTGTTTCACAGTGAATGTTCTGACCCTGGGGAGTGTGGGTGTGGAGTGTTTCACAGTGAATGTTCTGACCCTGGGGAGTGTGGGTGAAGATTGTTTCACATTAAATGGTCTGACCCTGGGGTGTGTGTGTGAGGAGAGTTTCACAGTGAATGTTCTGAACCTGGGGAGGGTGGGTGCGGAGTGTTTCACAATGAATGTTCTGACACTGTGTAGTGTGGGTGAAGATTGTTTCACAGTAAATGGTCTGACCCTGGGGGGTGTGGGTGAGGAAAGTTTCACAGTGAATGTTCTGTCCATGGGGAGGTTGGGTGCGGAGTGTTTCACAATGAATGTTCTGACCCTGGGGAGTGTGGGTGAGGAGAGTTTCACAGTGAATATCCTGAACCTGGGGAGGGTGTGTGAGGAGTGTTTCACAGTGAATGTTCTGACCCTGGGGAGTGTGGGTGAGGAGTGTTTCACGGTGAATGGTCTGACCCTGGGGAGTGTGGGTGAAGATTGTTTCACAGTAAATGGTCTGACCCTGGGGTGTGTGGGTGAGGAAAGTTTCACAGTGAATGTTCTGACCCTGGGGAGAGTGGGTGGGATGTGTTTCACCGTGAATGTTCTGACCCTGGGGATTGTGGGAGAGGAGTGTTTCACGGTGAATGGATTGACCCTGGGGAGTGTGGGTGAAGATTGTTTCACAGTAAATGGTCTGACCCTGGGGTGTGTGGGTGAGGAAAGTTTCACCGTGAATGTTCTGACCCTGGGGATTGTGGGTGAGGAGTGTTTCACGGTGAATGGATTGACCCTGGGGAGTGTGGGTGAAGATTGTTTCACAGTGAATGTTCTGACCCTGGGGTGTGTGGGTGAAGATTGTTTCACAGTAAATGTTCTGACCCTGGGGAGTGTGGGTGAGGAGTGTTTCACAGTGAATGTTCTGACCCTGGGGACTGCGGGTGAGGAGAGTTTCACGGGGAATATTCTGACCCTGGGGAGTGTGGGTGAGGAGTGTTTCACAGTGAATGGTCTGACCCTTGGGACTGCGGGTGAGGAGAGTTTCACGGGGAATATTCTGACCCTGGGGATTGTGGGTGAGGAGTGTTTCACAGTGAATGGTCTGACCCTGGGCAGTGTGGGTGAGGAGTGTTTCACAGTGAATGGTCTGACCCTGGGGAGTGTGGGTGTGGAGTGTTTCACAGTGAATGCTCTGACCCTGGGGAGTGTGGGTGAAGATTGTTTCACATTAAATGGTCTGACCCTGGGGTGTGTGGGTGAGGAGAGTTTCACAGTGAATGTTCTGAACCTGGGGAGGGTGGGTGCGGAGTGTTTCACAATGAATGTTCTGACACTGTGTAGTGTGGGTGAAGATTGTTTCACAGTAAATGGTCTGACCCTGGGGTGTGTGGGTGAGGAAAGTTTCACAGTGAATGTTCTGACCCTGGGGAGGTTGGGTGCGGAGTGTTTCACAATGAATGTTCTGACCCTGGGGACTGTGGGTGAGGAATGTTTCCCGGTGAATGTTCTGACCCTGGTAGTGTGGGTGAAGATTGTTTCACAGTAAATGCTCAGACCCTGGGGAGTCTATGTGAGGAGAGTTTCACAGTGAATATCCTGAACCTGGGGAGTGTGTGTGATGAGTGTTTCACAGTGAATGTTCTGACCCTGGGGAGTGTGGGTGAGGAGTGTTTCACGGTGAATGGTCTGACCCTGGGGAGTGTGGGTGAAGATTGTTTCACAGTAAATGGTCTGACCCTGGGGTGTGTGGGTGAGGAAAGTTTCACAGTGAATGTTCTGACCCTGGGGAGGGTGGGTGGGATGTGTTTCACCGTGAATGTTCTGACCCTGGGGATTGTGGGTGAGGAGTGTTTCACGGTGAATGGATTGACCCTGGGGAGTGTGGGTGAAGATTGTTTCACAGTAAATGGTCTGACCCTGGGGTGTGTGGGTGAGCAGAGTTTCACGGGGAATGTTCTAACCCTGGGGAGTGTGGGTGAAGATTGTTTCACAGTAAATGCTGTGACCCTGGGGTGTCTATGAGACGAGTGTTTCACAGTGTTTGTTCTCACCCTGGGGACTGTGGGTTAGGTGTGTTTCACGGTGAATGTTCTGACCCTGGGGAGTGTGGGCGGGGAGTGTTTCACCGTGAATGTTCTGACCCTGGAGAGTGTGGGTGAGGAAAGTTTAAAAGCAAATTTTCTGACCCTGGGGATTGTGGGTGAGGAGAGTTTCACGGGGAATTTTCTGACCCTGGGGAGTGTGGGTGAGGAGTGTTTCACGGTGAATGTTCTGACCCTGGGGTGTGTGGGTGAAGATTGTTTCACAGTAAATGTTCTGACCCTGGGGAGTGTGGGTGAGGAGTGTTTCACGGTGAATGTTCTGACCCTGGGGTGTGTGGGTGAAGATTGTTTCACAGTAAATGTTCTGACCCTGGGAAGTGTGGGTGAGGAGTGTTTCACAGTGAATGGTCTGACCCTGGGGACTGCGGGTGAGGAGAGTTTCACGGGGAATATACTGACCCTGGGGAGGTTGGGTGCGGAGTGTTTCACAATGAATGTTCTGACCCTGGGGAGTGTGGGTGAGGAGAGTTTCACAGTGAATATCCTGAACCTGGGGAGGGTGTGTGAGGAGTGTTTCACAGTGAATGTTCTGACCCTGGGGAGTGTGGGTGAGGAGTGTTTCACGGTGAATGGTCTGACCCTGGGGAGTGTGGGTGAAGATTGTTTCACAGTAAATGGTCTGACCCTGGGGTGTGTGGGTGAGGAAAGTTTCACAGTGAATGTTCTGACCCTGGGGAGAGTGGGTGGGATGTGTTTCACCGTGAATGTTCTGACCCTGGGGATTGTGGGAGAGGAGTGTTTCACGGTGAATGGATTGACCCTGGGGAGTGTGGGTGAAGATTGTTTCACAGTAAATGGTCTGACCCTGGGGTGTGTGGGTGAGGAAAGTTTCACCGTGAATGTTCTGACCCTGGGGATTGTGGGTGAGGAGTGTTTCACGGTGAATGGATTGACCCTGGGGAGTGTGGGTGAAGATTGTTTCACAGTGAATGTTCTGACCCTGGGGTGTGTGGGTGAAGATTGTTTCACAGTAAATGTTCTGACCCTGGGGAGTGTGGGTGAGGAGTGTTTCACAGTGAATGTTCTGACCCTGGGGACTGCGGGTGAGGAGAGTTTCACGGGGAATATTCTGACCCTGGGGAGTGTGGGTGAGGAGTGTTTCACAGTGAATGGTCTGACCCTTGGGACTGCGGGTGAGGAGAGTTTCACGGGGAATATTCTGACCCTGGGGATTGTGGGTGAGGAGTGTTTCACAGTGAATGGTCTGACCCTGGGCAGTGTGGGTGAGGAGTGTTTCACAGTGAATGGTCTGACCCTGGGGAGTGTGGGTGTGGAGTGTTTCACAGTGAATGCTCTGACCCTGGGGAGTGTGGGTGAAGATTGTTTCACATTAAATGGTCTGACCCTGGGGTGTGTGGGTGAGGAGAGTTTCACAGTGAATGTTCTGAACCTGGGGAGGGTGGGTGCGGAGTGTTTCACAATGAATGTTCTGACACTGTGTAGTGTGGGTGAAGATTGTTTCACAGTAAATGGTCTGACCCTGGGGTGTGTGGGTGAGGAAAGTTTCACAGTGAATGTTCTGACCCTGGGGAGGTTGGGTGCGGAGTGTTTCACAATGAATGTTCTGACCCTGGGGACTGTGGGTGAGGAATGTTTCCCGGTGAATGTTCTGACCCTGGTAGTGTGGGTGAAGATTGTTTCACAGTAAATGCTCAGACCCTGGGGAGTCTATGTGAGGAGAGTTTCACAGTGAATATCCTGAACCTGGGGAGTGTGTGTGATGAGTGTTTCACAGTGAATGTTCTGACCCTGGGGAGTGTGGGTGAGGAGTGTTTCACGGTGAATGGTCTGACCCTGGGGTGTGTGGGTGAGGAAAGTTTCACAGTGAATGTTCTGACCCTGGGGAGGGTGGGTGGGATGTGTTTCACCGTGAATGTTCTGACCCTGGGGATTGTGGGTGAGGAGTGTTTCACGGTGAATGGATTGACCCTGGGGATTGTGGGTGAGGAGTGTTTCACAGTGAATGGTCTGACCCTGGGCAGTGTGGGTCAGGAGTGTTTCACAGTGAATGGTCTGACCCTGGGGAGTGTGGGTGTGGAGTGATTCACAGTGAATGGTCTGACCCTGGGGAGTGTGGGTGAGGAGAGTTTCACAGTGAATGGTCTGACCCTGGGGAGTGTGGGTGGGGAGTGTTTCTCAGTAAATGTCTGACTCTGGGGAGTGTGGGTGGGGAGTGTTTCTCAGTAAATGTCTGACCCTGGGGAGTGTGGGTGTGGAGTGTTTCACAGTGAATGGTCTGACCCTGGGGACTGTGGGTGAGGAGTGTTTCACAGTGAATGGTCTGACCCTGGGGAGTGTGGGTGTGGAGTGATTCACAGTGAATGGTCTGACCCTGGGGAGTGTGGGTGAGGAGAGTTTCACAGTGAATGGTCTGACCCTGGGGAGTGTGGGAGAGGAGTGTTTCACAGCGAATGGTCTGACCCTGGTGAGTGTGGGTGAAGATTGTTTCACAGTAAATGGTCTGACCCTGGGGTGTGTGGGTGAGGAGTGTTTCACAGTAAATGGTCTGAGCTTGGGTTGTGTGGGTGAGGATTGTTTCACAGTGATTGTTCTGTCCCTGGGGAGTGTGGGTGAGGATTGTTTCACAGTGAATGGTCTGACTCTGGGGAGTGTGGGTGAGGAGTGTTTCACAGTGAATGGTCTGACCCTGGGGAGTGTGGGTGAAGATTGTTTCACAGTGAATGGTCTGACCCTGCCGAGTGTGCGTGAGGAGTGTTTCATAGTGAATGTTCTGACCCTGGGGAGTGTGGGAGAGGAGTGTTTCACAGTGAATTGTCTGCCCCTGGGGAGTGTGGGTGGGGAGTGTTTCACAGTGAATGGTCTGACCCTGGGGAGTGTGGGTGAGGAGTGTTACACGGTGAATGTTCTGACCCTGGGGAGTGTGGGAGAGGAGTGTTTCACCGTGAAGGGTCTCACCATGGGGAGTGTGGGAGAGGTGTGTTTCACAGTGAATGGTCTGACCGTGGGGAGTGTGGGTGAAGATTGTTTCACAGTGAATGGTCTGATTCTGGGGAGTGTGGGTGAGGAGAGTTTCACAGTGAATGGTCTGACCCTGGGGAGTGTGGGAGTGAGAGTTTCACAGTGTTTGTTCTGACCCTGGGGAGTGTGTGAGAGGAGTGTTTCACAGTGAATGGTCTGACCCTGGGGAGTGTGGGAGAGGTGTGTTTCACAGTGAATGGTCTGACCCTGGGGAGTGTGGGTGAAGATTGTTTCACAGTGAATGGTCTGACCCTGGGGAGTGTGTGTGAGGAGAGTTTCACAGTGAATGGTCTGACCCTGGGGAGTGTGGGTGAGGTGTGTTTCACAGTGAATGTTCTGACCCTGGGGAGTGTGGATGAGGAGTGTTTCACAGTGAATGTTCTGACCCTGGGGAGTGTGGGTGAGGAGTGTTTCACGGGGAATGTTCTCACCCTGGGGAGTGTGTGTGAGGAGTGTTTCACAGTGAATGTTCTGACCCTGGGGAGGGTGGGTGGGATGTGTTTCACCGTGAATGTTCTGACCCTGGGGATTGTGGGTGAGGAGTGTTTCACGGTGAATGGATTGACCCTGGGGAGTGTGGGTGAAGATTGTTTCACAGTAAATGGTCTGACCCTGGGGTGTGTGGGTGAGCAGAGTTTCACGGGGAATGTTCTAACCCTGGGGAGTGTGGGTGAAGATTGTTTCACAGTAAATGCTGTGACCCTGGGGTGTCTATGAGACGAGTGTTTCACAGTGTTTGTTCTCACCCTGGGGACTGTGGGTTAGGTGTGTTTCACGGTGAATGTTCTGACCCTGGGGAGTGTGGGCGGGGAGTGTTTCACCGTGAATGTTCTGACCCTGGAGAGTGTGGGTGAGGAAAGTTTAACAGCAAATTTTCTGACCCTGGGGATTGTGGGTGAGGAGAGTTTCACGGGGAATTTTCTGACCCTGGGGAGTGTGGGTGAGGAGTGTTTCACGGTGAATGTTCTGACCCTGGGGTGTGTGGGTGAAGATTGTTTCACAGTAAATGTTCTGACCCTGGGGAGTGTGGGTGAGGAGTGTTTCACAGTGAATGGTCTGACCCTGGGGACTGCGGGTGAGGAGAGTTTCACGGGGAATATACTGACCCTGGGGAGTGTGGGTGAGGAGTGTTTCACAGTGAATGGTCTGACCCTGGGGACTGCAGGTGAGGAGAGTTTCACGGTGAATGGTCTGACCCTGGGGAGTGTGGGTGTGGAGTGTTTCACAGTGAATGGTCTGACCCTGGGCAGTGTGGGTCAGGAGTGTTTCACAGTGAATGGTCTGACCCTGGGGAGTGTGGGTGTGGAGTGATTCACAGTGAATGGTCTGACCCTGGGGAGTGTGGGTGAGGAGAGTTTCACAGTGAATGGTCTGACCCTGGGGAGTGTGGGTGGGGAGTGTTTCTCAGTAAATGTCTGACTCTGGGGAGTGTGGGTGGGGAGTGTTTCTCAGTAAATGTCTGACCCTGGGGAGTGTGGGTGTGGAGTGTTTCACAGTGAATGGTCTGACCCTGGGGACTGTGGGTGAGGAGTGTTTCACAGTGAATGGTCTGACCCTGGGGAGTGTGGGTGTGGAGTGATTCACAGTGAATGGTCTGACCCTGGGGAGTGTGGGTGAGGAGAGTTTCACAGTGAATGGTCTGACCCTGGGGAGTGTGGGAGAGGAGTGTTTCACAGCGAATGGTCTGACCCTGGTGAGTGTGGGTGAAGATTGTTTCACAGTAAATGGTCTGACCCTGGGGTGTGTGGGTGAGGAGTGTTTCACAGTAAATGGTCTGAGCTTGGGTTGTGTGGGTGAGGATTGTTTCACAGTGATTGTTCTGTCCCTGGGGAGTGTGGGTGAGGATTGTTTCACAGTGAATGGTCTGACTCTGGGGAGTGTGGGTGAGGAGTGTTTCACAGTGAATGGTCTGACCCTGGGGAGTGTGGGTGAAGATTGTTTCACAGTGAATGGTCTGACCCTGCCGAGTGTGCGTGAGGAGTGTTTCATAGTGAATGTTCTGACCCTGGGGAGTGTGGGAGAGGAGTGTTTCACAGTGAATTGTCTGCCCCTGGGGAGTGTGGGTGGGGAGTGTTTCACAGTGAATGGTCTGACCCTGGGGAGTGTGGGTGAGGAGTGTTACACGGTGAATGTTCTGACCCTGGGGAGTGTGGGAGAGGAGTGTTTCACCGTGAAGGGTCTGACCATGGGGAGTGTGGGAGAGGTGTGTTTCACAGTGAATGGTCTGACCCTGGGGAGTGTGGGTGAAGATTGTTTCACAGTGAATGGTCTGACCCTGGGGAGTGTGGGTGAGGAGAGTTTCACAGTGAATGGTCTGACCCTGGGGAGTGTGGGAGTGAGAGTTTCACAGTGTTTGTTCTGACCCTGGGGAGTGTGTGAGAGGAGTGTTTCACAGTGAATGGTCTGACCCTGGGGAGTGTGGGAGAGGTGTGTTTCACAGTGAATGGTCTGACCCTGGGGAGTGTGGGTGAAGATTGTTTCACAGTGAATGGTCTGACCCTGGGGAGTGTGTGTGAGGAGAGTTTCACAGTGAATGGTCTGACCCTGGGGAGTGTGGGTGAGGTGTGTTTCACAGTGAATGTTCTGACCCTGGGGAGTGTGGATGAGGAGTGTTTCACAGTGAATGTTCTGACCCTGGGGAGTGTGGGTGAGGAGTGTTTCACGGGGAATGTTCTCACCCTGGGGAGTGTGTGCGAGGAGTGTTTCACAGTGAATGTTCTGACCCTGGGGAGTGTGGGTGAGGAGTGTTTCACGGGGAATGTTCTCACCCTGGGGAGTGTGTGTGTAGATTGTTTCACAGTGAATGTTCTGACCCTGGGGAGTTTGGGTGGGGAGTGTTTCTCAGTGAATGTTCTGACCCTGGGGAGTGTGGGTGAGGAGTGTTTCATAGTGAATGTTCTGACCCTGGGGAGTGTGGGTGAGGAGTGTTTCACAGTGAATGTTCTGACCCTGGGGAGTGTGGGTGAGGAGTGTTTCACAGTGAATGTTCTGACCTTGGGGAGTGTGGGTGAGGAGTGTTTCACAGTGAATGTTCTGATGCTGGGGAGTTTGGGTGGGGAGTGTTTCACAGTGAATGGTCTGACCCTGGGGAGTGTGCATGAGGAGTGTTTCATAGTGAATGTTCTGACCCTGGGGAGTGTGGGTGAGGAGTGTTTCACAGTGAATGGTCTGACCCTGGGGAGTGTGGGTGAGGAGTGTTTCACAGTGAATGGTCTGACCCAGGGGAGTGTGGGTGAGGAGTGTTTCACAGTGAATGGTCTGACCCAGGGGAGTTTGGGTGAGGAGTGTTTCACAGTGAATGGTCTGACCCTGGGGAGTGTGGGTGAGGAGTGTTTCACGGTGAATGGTCTGACCCTGGGGAGTGTGGGAGAGTAGTGTTTCACAGTGAATGATCTGACCCTGGGGAGTGTGGGTGTGGAGTGTTTCACAGTGAATGTTCTGACCCTGGGGAGTGTGGGAGAGGAGTGTTTCACAGTGAATTGTCTGCCCCTGGGGAGTGTGGGTGAGGAGTGTTTCACCGTGAATGGTCTGACCCTGGGGAGTGTGGGAGAGGAGTGTTTCACAGTGAATGGTCTGACCCTGGGGACTGCGGGTGAGGAGAGTTTCACGGGGAATATTCTGACCCTGGGGATTGTGGGTGAGGAGTGTTTCACAGTGAATGGTCTGACCCTGGGGACTGTGGGTGAGGAATCTTTCCCGGTGTATGTTCTGACCTTGGGGAGCGTGGGTGAAGATTGTTTCACAGTATATGCTCAGACCCTGGGGAGTCTATGTGAGAAGAGTTTCACAGTGAATATCCTGACCCTGGGGAGTGTGGGTGACGAGTGTTTCATGGTGAATATCCTGACCATGGGGAGTGTTGGTGTGGAGTGTTTCACAGTGAATGTTCTGACCCTGGGGAGTGTGGGTGAGGAGTGTTTCACAGTGAATGTTCTGACACTGGGGAGTCTATGTGAGCAGAGTTTCACAGTGAATGTTCTGACCCTGGAGAGGGTGGGTGGGGAGTGTTTCACAGTGAACGTCTGACCCTGGGGAGTGTTGGTGAGGTGTGTTTCACAGTGAATGTTCCGACCCTAGGGAGTGTGGGTGAAGATTGTTTCACAGTGAATGTTCTGGCCCTGGGTAGTGTGGGTGAGGAGTGTCTCACGGTGAATGTTCTGACACTGGAGAGTGTGGGTGAGGAGTGTTTCACAGTGAATGTTCTGACCCTGGGGAGTGTGGGTGAAGATTGTTTCACAGTGAATGTTCGGACCCAGGGGAATGTGGGTGAACAGTGTTTCACAGTGAATGTTCTGACCCTGGGGAGTGTGGGTGTGGAGTGTTTCACAGTGAATGTTCTGACCCTGGGGAGTGTGGGTGAAGATTGTTTCACATTAAATGGTCTGACCCTGGGGTGTGTGTGTGAGGAGAGTGTCACAGTGAATGTTCTGAACCTGGGGAGGGTGGGTGCGGAGTGTTTCACAATGAATGTTCTGACACTGTGTAGTGTGGGTGAAGATTGTTTCACAGTAAATGGTCTGACCCTGGGGGGTGTGGGTGAGGAAAGTTTCACAGTGAATGTTCTGTCCATGGGGAGGTTGGGTGCGGAGTGTTTCACAAAGAATGTTCTGACCCTGGGGAGTGTGGGTGAGGAGAGTTTCACAGTGAATATCCTGAACCTGGGGAGGGTGTGTGAGGAGTGTTTCACAGTGAATGTTCTGACCCTGGGGAGTGTGGGTGAGGAGTGTTTCACGGTGAATGGTCTGACCCTGGGGAGTGTGGGTGAAGATTGTTTCACAGTAAATGGTCTGACCCTGGGGTGTGTGGGTGAGGAAAGTTTCACAGTGAATGTTCTGACCCTGGGGAGAGTGGGTGGGATGTGTTTCACCGTGAATGTTCTGACCCTGGGGATTGTGGGAGAGGAGTGTTTCACGGTGAATGGATTGACCCTGGGGAGTGTGGGTGAAGATTGTTTCACAGTAAATGGTCTGACCCTGGGGTGTGTGGGTGAGGAAAGTTTCACCGTGAATGTTCTGACCCTGGGGATTGTGGGTGAGGAGTGTTTCACGGTGAATGGATTGACCCTGGGGAGTGTGGGTGAAGATTGTTTCACAGTGAATGTTCTGACCCTGGGGTGTGTGGGTGAAGATTGTTTCACAGTAAATGTTCTGACCCTGGGGAGTGTGGGTGAGGAGTGTTTCACAGTGAATGTTCTGACCCATGGGACTGCGGGTGAGGAGAGTTTCACGGGGAATATTCTGACCCTGGGGATTGTGGGTGAGGAGTGTTTCACAGTGAATGGTCTGACCCTGGGCAGTGTGGGTGAGGAGTGTTTCACAGTGAATGGTCTGAACCTGGGGAGTGTGGGTGTGGAGTGTTTCACAGTGAATGCTCTGACCCTTGGGAGTGTGGGTGAAGATTGTTTCACATTAAATGGTCTGACCCTGGGGTGTGTGGGTGAGGAGAGTTTCACAGTGAATGTTCTGAACCTGGGGAGGGTGGGTGCGGAGTGTTTCACAATGAATGTTCTGACACTGTGTAGTGTGGGTGAGGAATGTTTCCCGGTGAATGTTCTGACCCTGGTAGTGTGGGTGAAGATTGTTTCACAGTAAATGCTCAGACCCTGGGGAGTCTATGTGAGGAGAGTTTCACAGTGAATATCCTGAACCTGGGGAGTGTGTGTGATGAGTGTTTCACACTGAATGTTCTGACCCTGGGGAGTGTGGGTGAGGAGTGTTTCACGGTGAATGGTCTGACCCTGGGGAGTGTGGGTGAAGATTGTTTCACAGTAAATGGTCTGACCCTGGGGTGTGTGGGTGAATAAAGTTTCACAGTGAATGTTCTGACCCTGGGGACTGTGGGTGAGGAAAGTTTCCCGGTGAATGTTCTGACCTTGGGGAGCGTGGGTGAAGATTGTTTCACAGTATATGCTCAGACCCTGGGGAGTCTATGTGAGAAGAGTTTCACAGTGAATATCCTGACCCTGGGGAGTGTGGGTGAGGAGAGTTTCACAGTGAATATTCTGACCCTGGAGAGGGTGGGTGGGGAGTGTTTCACGGTGAATGGTCTGAACCTGGGGAGTGTGGGTGAAGATTGTTTCACAGTAAATGCTCTGACCCTGGGGAGTCTATGTGAGGAGAGTTTCACAGTGAATATCCTGACCCTGGGGAGTGTGGGTGAAGAGTGCTTCACGGTGAATATCCTGACCCTGGGGAGTGTGGGTGAGGAGTGTTTCACAATGAATGTTCTGACCCTGGGGAGTGTGGGTGAGGAGTGTTTCAAAGCAAATTTTCTGACCCCGGGGAGTGTGGGTGAAAATTGTTTCACAGTGAAAGTTCTGACCCTAGGGAGTATATGTGAGGAGAGTTTCACAGTGAATGTTCTGACCCTGGGGAGTCTATGAGAGGAGTGTTTCACAGTGTTTGTTCTCACCCTGGGGACTGTGGGTTAGGAGTGTTTCACGGTGAATGTTCTGACCCTGGGGAGTGTGGGTGGGGAGTGTTTCACCGTGAATGTTCTGACCCTGGGGAGTGTGGGTGAGGAGAGTTTCACGGGGAATATTCTGACCCTGGGGATTGTGGGTGAGGAGTGTTTCACAGTGAATGGTCTGACCCTGGGGACTGTGGGTGAGGAATCTTTCCCGGTGTATGTTCTGACCTTGGGGAGCGTGGGTGAAGATTGTTTCACAGTATATGCTCAGACCCTGGGGAGTCTATGTGAGAAGAGTTTCACAGTGAATATCCTGACCCTGGGGAGTGTGGGTGACGAGTGTTTCATGCTGAATATCCTGACCATGGGGAGTGTTGGTGTGGAGTGTTTCACAGTGAATGTTCTGACCCTGGGGAGTGTGGGTGAGGAGTGTTTCACAGTGAATGTTCTGACCCTGGGGAGTCTATGTGAGCAGAGTTTCACAGTGAATGTTCTGACCCTGGAGAGGGTGGGTGGGGAGTGTTTCACAGTGAACGTCTGACCCTGGGGAGTGCTGGTGAGGTGTGTTTCACAGTGAATGTTCCGACCCTAGGGAGTGTGGGTGAAGATTGTTTCACAGTGAATGTTCGGACCCAGGGGAATGTGGGTGAACAGTGTTTCACAGTGAATGTTCTGAATCTGGGGAGTGTGGGTGTGGAGTGTTTCACAGTGAATGTTCTGACCCTGGGGAGTGTGGGTGAAGATTGTTTCACATTAAATGGTCTGACCCTGGGGTGTGTGTGTGAGGAGAGTTTCACAGTGAATGTTCTGAACCTGGGGAGGGTGGGTGCGGAGTGTTTCACAATGAATGTTCTGACACTGTGTAGTGTGGGTGAAGATTGTTTCACAGTAAATGGTCTGACCCTGGGGGGTGTGGGTGAGGAAAGTTTCACAGTGAATGTTCTGTCCATGGGGAGGTTGGGTGCGGAGTGTTTCACAATGAATGTTCTGACCCTGGGGAGTGTGGGTGAGGAGAGTTTCACAGTGAATATCCTGAACCTGGGGAGGGTGTGTGAGGAGTGTTTCACAGTGAATGTTCTGACCCTGGGGAGTGTGGGTGAGGAGTGTTTCACGGTGAATGGTCTGACCCTGGGGAGTGTGGGTGAAGATTGTTTCACAGTAAATGGTCTGACCCTGGGGTGTGTGGGTGAGGAAAGTTTCACAGTGAATGTTCTGACCCTGGGGAGAGTGGGTGGGATGTGTTTCACCGTGAATGTTCTGACCCTGGGGATTGTGGGAGAGGAGTGTTTCACGGTGAATGGATTGACCCTGGGGAGTGTGGGTGAAGATTGTTTCACAGTAAATGGTCTGACCCTGGGGTGTGTGGGTGAGGAAAGTTTCACCGTGAATGTTCTGACCCTGGGGATTGTGGGTGAGGAGTGTTTCACGGTGAATGGATTGACCCTGGGGAGTGTGGGTGAAGATTGTTTCACAGTGAATGTTCTGACCCTGGGGTGTGTGGGTGAAGATTGTTTCACAGTAAATGTTCTGACCCTGGGGAGTGTGGGTGAGGAGTGTTTCACAGTGAATGTTCTGACCCTGGGGACTGCGGGTGAGGAGAGTTTCACGGGGAATATTCTGACCCTGGGGAGTGTGGGTGAGGAGTGTTTCACAGTGAATGGTCTGACCCTTGGGACTGCGGGTGAGGAGAGTTTCACGGGGAATATTCTGACCCTGGGGATTGTGGGTGAGGAGTGTTTCACAGTGAATGGTCTGACCCTGGGCAGTGTGGGTGAGGAGTGTTTAACAGTGAATGGTCTGACCCTGGGGAGTGTGGGTGTGGAGTGTTTCACAGTGAATGCTCTGACCCTGGGGAGTGTGGGTGAAGATTGTTTCACATTAAATGGTCTGACCCTGGGGTGTGTGGGTGAGGAGAGTTTCACAGTGAATGTTCTGAACCTGGGGAGGGTGGGTGCGGAGTGTTTCACAATGAATGTTCTGACACTGTGTAGTGTGGGTGAAGATTGTTTCACAGTAAATGGTCTGACCCTGGGGTGTGTGGGTGAGGAAAGTTTCACAGTGAATGTTCTGACCCTGGGGAGGTTGGGTGCGGAGTGTTTCACAATGAATGTTCTGACCCTGGGGACTGTGGGTGAGGAATGTTTCCCGGTGAATGTTCTGACCCTGGTAGTGTGGGTGAAGATTGTTTCACAGTAAATGCTCAGACCCTGGGGAGTCTATGTGAGGAGAGTTTCACAGTGAATATCCTGAACCTGGGGAGTGTGTGTGATGAGTGTTTCACAGTGAATGTTCTGACCCTGGGGAGTGTGGGTGAGGAGTGTTTCACGGTGAATGGTCTGACCCTGGGGAGTGTGGGTGAAGATTGTTTCACAGTAAATGGTCTGACCCTGGGGTGTGTGGGTGAGGAAAGTTTCACAGTGAATGTTCTGACCCTGGGGAGGGTGGGTGGGATGTGTTTCACCGTGAATGTTCTGACCCTGGGGATTGTGGGTGAGGAGTGTTTCACGGTGAATGGATTGACCCTGGGGAGTGTGGGTGAAGATTGTTTCACAGTAAATGGTCTGACCCTGGGGTGTGTGGGTGAGCAGAGTTTCACGGGGAATGTTCTAACCCTGGGGAGTGTGGGTGAAGATTGTTTCACAGTAAATGCTGTGACCCTGGGGTGTCTATGAGACGAGTGTTTCACAGTGTTTGTTCTCACCCTGGGGACTGTGGGTTAGGTGTGTTTCACGGTGAATGTTCTGACCCTGGGGAGTGTGGGCGGGGAGTGTTTCACCGTGAATGTTCTGACCCTGGAGAGTGTGGGTGAGGAAAGTTTAACAGCAAATTTTCTGACCCTGGGGATTGTGGGTGAGGAGAGTTTCACGGGGAATTTTCTGACCCAGGGGAGTGTGGGTGAGGAGTGTTTCACGGTGAATGTTCTGACCCTGGGGTGTGTGGGTGAAGATTGTTTCACAGTAAATGTTCTGACCCTGGGGAGTGTGGGTGAGGAGTGTTTCACAGTGAATGGTCTGACCCTGGGGACTGTGGGTGAGGAGAGTTTCACGGGGAATATACTGACCCTGGGGAGTGTGGGTGAGGAGTGTTTCACAGTGAATGGTCTGACCCTGGGGACTGCAGGTGAGGAGAGTTTCACGGTGAATGGTCTGACCCTGGGGAGTGTGGGTGTGGAGTGTTTCACAGTGAATGGTCTGACCCTGGGCAGTGTGGGTGAGGAGTGTTTCACAGTGAATGGTCTGACCCTGGGGAGTGTGGGTGTGGAGTGATTCACAGTGAATGGTCTGACCCTGGGGAGTGTGGGTGAGGAGAGTTTCACAGTGAATGGTCTGACCCTGGGGAGTGTGGGTGGGGAGTGTTTCTCAGTAAATGTCTGACCTTGGGGAGCGTGGGTGAAGATTGTTTCACAGTATATGCTCAGACCCTGGGGAGTCTATGTGAGAAGAGTTTCACAGTGAATATCCTGACCCTGGGGAGTGTGGGTGACGAGTGTTTCATGCTGAATATCCTGACCATGGGGAGTGTTGGTGTGGAGTGTTTCACAGTGAATGTTCTGACCCTGGGGAGTGTGGGTGAGGGGTGTTTCACAGTGAATGTTCTGACCCTGGGGAGTCTATGTGAGCAGAGTTTCACAGTGAATGTTCTGACCCTGGAGAGGGTGGGTGGGGAGTGTTTCACAGTGAACGTCTGACCCTGGGGAGTGTTGGTGAGGTGTGTTTCACAGTGAATGTTCCGACCCTAGGGAGTGTGGGTGAAGATTGTTTCACAGTGAATGTTCGGACCCAGGGGAATGTGGGTGAACAGTGTTTCACAGTGAATGTTCTGAATCTGGGGAGTGTGGGTGTGGAGTGTTTCACAGTGAATGTTCTGACCCTGGGGAGTGTGGGTGAAGATTGTTTCACATTAAATGGTCTGACCCTGGGGTGTGTGTGTGAGGAGAGTTTCACAGTGAATGTTCTGAACCTGGGGAGGGTGGGTGCGGAGTGTTTCACAATGAATGTTCTGACACTGTGTAGTGTGGGTGAAGATTGTTTCACAGTAAATGGTCTGACCCTGGGGGGTGTGGGTGAGGAAAGTTTCACAGTGAATGTTCTGTCCATGGGGAGGTTGGGTGCGGAGTGTTTCACAATGAATGTTCTGACCCTGGGGAGTGTGGGTGAGGAGAGTTTCACAGTGAATATCCTGAACCTGGGGAGGGTGTGTGAGGAGTGTTTCACAGTGAATGTTCTGACCCTGGGGAGTGTGGGTGAGGAGTGTTTCACGGTGAATGGTCTGACCCTGGGGAGTGTGGGTGAAGATTGTTTCACAGTAAATGGTCTGACCCTGGGGTGTGTGGGTGAGGAAAGTTTCACAGTGAATGTTCTGACCCTGGGGAGAGTGGGTGGGATGTGTTTCACCGTGAATGTTCTGACCCTGGGGATTGTGGGAGAGGAGTGTTTCACGGTGAATGGATTGACCCTGGGGAGTGTGGGTGAAGATTGTTTCACAGTAAATGGTCTGACCCTGGGGTGTGTGGGTGAGGAAAGTTTCACCGTGAATGTTCTGACCCTGGGGATTGTGGGTGAGGAGTGTTTCACGGTGAATGGATTGACCCTGGGGAGTGTGGGTGAAGATTGTTTCACAGTGAATGTTCTGACCCTGGGGTGTGTGGGTGAAGATTGTTTCACAGTAAATGTTCTGACCCTGGGGAGTGTGGGTGAGGAGTGTTTCACAGTGAATGTTCTGACCCTGGGGACTGCGGGTGAGGAGAGTTTCACGGGGAATATTCTGACCCTGGGGAGTGTGGGTGAGGAGTGTTTCACAGTGAATGGTCTGACCCTTGGGACTGCGGGTGAGGAGAGTTTCACGGGGAATATTCTGACCCTGGGGATTGTGGGTGAGGAGTGTTTCACAGTGAATGGTCTGACCCTGGGCAGTGTGGGTGAGGAGTGTTTAACAGTGAATGGTCTGACCCTGGGGAGTGTGGGTGTGGAGTGTTTCACAGTGAATGCTCTGACCCTGGGGAGTGTGGGTGAAGATTGTTTCACATTAAATGGTCTGACCCTGGGGTGTGTGGGTGAGGAGAGTTTCACAGTGAATGTTCTGAACCTGGGGAGGGTGGGTGCGGAGTGTTTCACAATGAATGTTCTGACACTGTGTAGTGTGGGTGAAGATTGTTTCACAGTAAATGGTCTGACCCTGGGGTGTGTGGGTGAGGAAAGTTTCACAGTGAATGTTCTGACCCTGGGGAGGTTGGGTGCGGAGTGTTTCACAATGAATGTTCTGACCCTGGGGACTGTGGGTGAGGAATGTTTCCCGGTGAATGTTCTGACCCTGGTAGTGTGGGTGAAGATTGTTTCACAGTAAATGCTCAGACCCTGGGGAGTCTATGTGAGGAGAGTTTCACAGTGAATATCCTGAACCTGGGGAGTGTGTGTGATGAGTGTTTCACAGTGAATGTTCTGACCCTGGGGAGTGTGGGTGAGGAGTGTTTCACGGTGAATGGTCTGACCCTGGGGAGTGTGGGTGAAGATTGTTTCACAGTAAATGGTCTGACCCTGGGGTGTGTGGGTGAGGAAAGTTTCACAGTGAATGTTCTGACCCTGGGGAGGGTGGGTGGGATGTGTTTCACCGTGAATGTTCTGACCCTGGGGATTGTGGGTGAGGAGTGTTTCACGGTGAATGGATTGACCCTGGGGAGTGTGGGTGAAGATTGTTTCACAGTAAATGGTCTGACCCTGGGGTGTGTGGGTGAGCAGAGTTTCACGGGGAATGTTCTAACCCTGGGGAGTGTGGGTGAAGATTGTTTCACAGTAAATGCTGTGACCCTGGGGTGTCTATGAGACGAGTGTTTCACAGTGTTTGTTCTCACCCTGGGGACTGTGGGTTAGGTGTGTTTCACGGTGAATGTTCTGACCCTGGGGAGTGTGGGTGAGGAGTGTTTCACGGTGAATGTTCTGACCCTGGGGTGTGTGGGTGAAGATTGTTTCACAGTAAATGTTCTGACCCTGGGGAGTGTGGGTGAGGAGTGTTTCACAGTGAATGGTCTGACCCTGGGGACTGCAGGTGAGGAGAGTTTCACGGTGAATGGTCTGACCCTGGGGAGTGTGGGTGTGGAGTGTTTCACAGTGAATGGTCTGACCCTGGGCAGTGTGGGTGAGGAGTGTTTCACAGTGAATGGTCTGACCCTGGGGAGTGTGGGTGTGGAGTGATTCACAGTGAATGGTCTGACCCTGGGGAGTGTGGGTGAGGAGAGTTTCACAGTGAATGGTCTGACCCTGGGGAGTGTGGGTGGGGAGTGTTTCTCAGTAAATGTCTGACCCTGGGGAGTGTGGGTGGGGAGTGTTTCTCAGTAAATGTCTGACCCTGGGGAGTGTGGGTGTGGAGTGTTTCACAGTGAATGGTCTGACCCTGGGGACTGTGGGTGAGGAGTGTTTCACAGTGAATGGTCTGACCCTGGGGAGTGTGGGTGAAGATTGTTTCACAGTAAATGTTCTGACCCTGGGGAGTGTGGGTGAGGAGTGTTTCACAGTGAATGTTCTGACCCTGGGGACTGCGGGTGAGGAGAGTTTCACGGGGAATATTCTGACCCTGGGGAGTGTGGGTGAGGAGTGTTTCACAGTGAATGGTCTGACCCTTGGGACTGCGGGTGAGGAGAGTTTCACGGGGAATATTCTGACCCTGGGGATTGTGGGTGAGGAGTGTTTCACAGTGAATGGTCTGACCCTGGGCAGTGTGGGTGAGGAGTGTTTAACAGTGAATGGTCTGACCCTGGGGAGTGTGGGTGTGGAGTGTTTCACAGTGAATGCTCTGACCCTGGGGAGTGTGGGTGAAGATTGTTTCACATTAAATGGTCTGACCCTGGGGTGTGTGGGTGAGGAGAGTTTCACAGTGAATGTTCTGAACCTGGGGAGGGTGGGTGCGGAGTGTTTCACAATGAATGTTCTGACACTGTGTAGTGTGGGTGAAGATTGTTTCACAGTAAATGGTCTGACCCTGGGGTGTGTGGGTGAGGAAAGTTTCACAGTGAATGTTCTGACCCTGGGGAGGTTGGGTGCGGAGTGTTTCACAATGAATGTTCTGACCCTGGGGACTGTGGGTGAGGAATGTTTCCCGGTGAATGTTCTGACCCTGATAGTGTGGGTGAAGATTGTTTCACAGTAAATGCTCAGACCCTGGGGAGTCTATGTGAGGAGAGTTTCACAGTGAATATCCTGAACCTGGGGAGTGTGTGTGATGAGTGTTTCACAGTGAATGTTCTGACCCTGGGGAGTGTGGGTGAGGAGTGTTTCACGGTGAATGGTCTGACCCTGGGGAGTGTGGGTGAAGATTGTTTCACAGTAAATGGTCTGACCCTGGGGTGTGTGGGTGAGGAAAGTTTCACAGTGAATGTTCTGACCCTGGGGAGGGTGGGTGGGATGTGTTTCACCGTGAATGTTCTGACCCTGGGGATTGTGGGTGAGGAGTGTTTCACGGTGAATGGATTGACCCTGGGGAGTGTGGGTGAAGATTGTTTCACAGTAAATGGTCTGACCCTGGGGTGTGTGGGTGAGCAGAGTTTCACGGGGAATGTTCTAACCCTGGGGAGTGTGGGTGAAGATTGTTTCACAGTAAATGCTGTGACCCTGGGGTGTCTATGAGACGAGTGTTTCACAGTGTTTGTTCTCACCCTGGGGACTGTGGGTTAGGTGTGTTTCACGGTGAATGTTCTGACCCTGGGGAGTGTGGGCGGGGAGTGTTTCACCGTGAATGTTCTGACCCTGGAGAGTGTGGGTGAGGAAAGTTTAACAGCAAATTTTCTGACCCTGGGGATTGTGGGTGAGGAGAGTTTCACGGGGAATTTTCTGACCCTGGGGAGTGTGGGTGAGGAGTGTTTCACGGTGAATGTTCTGACCCTGGGGTGTGTGGGTGAAGATTGTTTCACAGTAAATGTTCTGACCCTGGGGAGTGTGGGTGAGGAGTGTTTCACAGTGAATGGTCTGACCCTGGGGACTGTGGGTGAGGAGAGTTTCACGGGGAATATACTGACCCTGGGGAGTGTGGGTGAGGAGTGTTTCACAGTGAATGGTCTGACCCTGGGGACTGCAGGTGAGGAGAGTTTCACGGTGAATGGTCTGACCCTGGGGAGTGTGGGTGTGGAGTGTTTCACAGTGAATGGTCTGACCCTGGGCAGTGTGGGTGAGGAGTGTTTCACAGTGAATGGTCTGACCCTGGGGAGTGTGGGTGTGGAGTGATTCACAGTGAATGGTCTGACCCTGGGGAGTGTGGGTGAGGAGAGTTTCACAGTGAATGGTCTGACCCTGGGGAGTGTGGGTGGGGAGTGTTTCTCAGTAAATGTCTGACCTTGGGGAGCGTGGGTGAAGATTGTTTCACAGTATATGCTCAGACCCTGGGGAGTCTATGTGAGAAGAGTTTCACAGTGAATATCCTGACCCTGGGGAGTGTGGGTGACGAGTGTTTCATGCTGAATATCCTGACCATGGGGAGTGTTGGTGTGGAGTGTTTCACAGTGAATGTTCTGACCCTGGGGAGTGTGGGTGAGGAGTGTTTCACAGTGAATGTTCTGACCCTGGGGAGTCTATGTGAGCAGAGTTTCACAGTGAATGTTCTGACCCTGGAGAGGGTGGGTGGGGAGTGTTTCACAGTGAACGTCTGACCCTGGGGAGTGTTGGTGAGGTGTGTTTCACAGTGAATGTTCCGACCCTAGGGAGTGTGGGTGAAGATTGTTTCACAGTGAATGTTCGGACCCAGGGGAATGTGGGTGAACAGTGTTTCACAGTGAATGTTCTGAATCTGGGGAGTGTGGGTGTGGAGTGTTTCACAGTGAATGTTCTGACCCTGGGGAGTGTGGGTGAAGATTGTTTCACATTAAATGGTCTGACCCTGGGGTGTGTGTGTGAGGAGAGTTTCACAGTGAATGTTCTGAACCTGGGGAGGGTGGGTGCGGAGTGTTTCACAATGAATGTTCTGACACTGTGTAGTGTGGGTGAAGATTGTTTCACAGTAAATGGTCTGACCCTGGGGGGTGTGGGTGAGGAAAGTTTCACAGTGAATGTTCTGTCCATGGGGAGGTTGGGTGCGGAGTGTTTCACAATGAATGTTCTGACCCTGGGGAGTGTGGGTGAGGAGAGTTTCACAGTGAATATCCTGAACCTGGGGAGGGTGTGTGAGGAGTGTTTCACAGTGAATGTTCTGACCCTGGGGAGTGTGGGTGAGGAGTGTTTCACGGTGAATGGTCTGACCCTGGGGAGTGTGGGTGAAGATTGTTTCACAGTAAATGGTCTGACCCTGGGGTGTGTGGGTGAGGAAAGTTTCACAGTGAATGTTCTGACCCTGGGGAGAGTGGGTGGGATGTGTTTCACCGTGAATGTTCTGACCCTGGGGATTGTGGGAGAGGAGTGTTTCACGGTGAATGGATTGACCCTGGGGAGTGTGGGTGAAGATTGTTTCACAGTAAATGGTCTGACCCTGGGGTGTGTGGGTGAGGAAAGTTTCACCGTGAATGTTCTGACCCTGGGGATTGTGGGTGAGGAGTGTTTCACGGTGAATGGATTGACCCTGGGGAGTGTGGGTGAAGATTGTTTCACAGTGAATGTTCTGACCCTGGGGTGTGTGGGTGAAGATTGTTTCACAGTAAATGTTCTGACCCTGGGGAGTGTGGGTGAGGAGTGTTTCACAGTGAATGTTCTGACCCTGGGGACTGCGGGTGAGGAGAGTTTCACGGGGAATATTCTGACCCTGGGGAGTGTGGGTGAGGAGTGTTTCACAGTGAATGGTCTGACCCTTGGGACTGCGGGTGAGGAGAGTTTCACGGGGAATATTCTGACCCTGGGGATTGTGGGTGAGGAGTGTTTCACAGTGAATGGTCTGACCCTGGGCAGTGTGGGTGAGGAGTGTTTAACAGTGAATGGTCTGACCCTGGGGAGTGTGGGTGTGGAGTGTTTCACAGTGAATGCTCTGACCCTGGGGAGTGTGGGTGAAGATTGTTTCACATTAAATGGTCTGACCCTGGGGTGTGTGGGTGAGGAGAGTTTCACAGTGAATGTTCTGAACCTGGGGAGGGTGGGTGCGGAGTGTTTCACAATGAATGTTCTGACACTGTGTAGTGTGGGTGAAGATTGTTTCACAGTAAATGGTCTGACCCTGGGGTGTGTGGGTGAGGAAAGTTTCACAGTGAATGTTCTGACCCTGGGGAGGTTGGGTGCGGAGTGTTTCACAATGAATGTTCTGACCCTGGGGACTGTGGGTGAGGAATGTTTCCCGGTGAATGTTCTGACCCTGGTAGTGTGGGTGAAGATTGTTTCACAGTAAATGCTCAGACCCTGGGGAGTCTATGTGAGGAGAGTTTCACAGTGAATATCCTGAACCTGGGGAGTGTGTGTGATGAGTGTTTCACAGTGAATGTTCTGACCCTGGGGAGTGTGGGTGAGGAGTGTTTCACGGTGAATGGTCTGACCCTGGGGAGTGTGCGTGAAGATTGTTTCACAGTAAATGGTCTGACCCTGGGGTGTGTGGGTGAGGAAAGTTTCACAGTGAATGTTCTGACCCTGGGGAGGGTGGGTGGGATGTGTTTCACCGTGAATGTTCTGACCCTGGGGATTGTGGGTGAGGAGTGTTTCACGGTGAATGGATTGACCCTGGGGAGTGTGGGTGAAGATTGTTTCACAGTAAATGGTCTGACCCTGGGGTGTGTGGGTGAGCAGAGTTTCACGGGGAATGTTCTAACCCTGGGGAGTGTGGGTGAAGATTGTTTCACAGTAAATGCTGTGACCCTGGGGTGTCTATGAGACGAGTGTTTCACAGTGTTTGTTCTCACCCTGGGGACTGTGGGTTAGGTGTGTTTCACGGTGAATGTTCTGACCCTGGGGAGTGTGGGTGAGGAGTGTTTCACGGTGAATGTTCTGACCCTGGGGTGTGTGGGTGAAGATTGTTTCACAGTAAATGTTCTGACCCTGGGGAGTGTGGGTGAGGAGTGTTTCACAGTGAATGGTCTGACCCTGGGGACTGCAGGTGAGGAGAGTTTCACGGTGAATGGTCTGACCCTGGGGAGTGTGGGTGTGGAGTGTTTCACAGTGAATGGTCTGACCCTGGGCAGTGTGGGTGAGGAGTGTTTCACAGTGAATGGTCTGACCCTGGGGAGTGTGGGTGTGGAGTGATTCACAGTGAATGGTCTGACCCTGGGGAGTGTGGGTGAGGAGAGTTTCACAGTGAATGGTCTGACCCTGGGGAGTGTGGGTGGGGAGTGTTTCTCAGTAAATGTCTGACCCTGGGGAGTGTGGGTGGGGAGTGTTTCTCAGTAAATGTCTGACCCTGGGGAGTGTGGGTGTGGAGTGTTTCACAGTGAATGGTCTGACCCTGGGGACTGTGGGTGAGGAGTGTTTCACAGTGAATGGTCTGACCCTGGGGAGTGTGGGTGTGGAGTGATTCACAGTGAATGGTCTGACCCTGGGGAGTGTGGGTTAGGAGTGTTTCACAGTGAATGGTCTGACCCTGGGGAGTGTGGGTGGGGAGTGTTTCTCAGTAAATGTCTGACCCTGGGGAGTGTGGGTGGGGAGTGTTTCTCAGTAAATGTCTGACCCTGGGGAGTGTGGGTGTGGAGTGTTTCACAGTGAATGGTCTGACCCTGGGGACTGTGGGTGAGGAGTGTTTCACAGTGAATGGTCTGACCCTGGGGAGTGTGGGTGTGGAGTGATTCACAGTGAATGGTCTGACCCTGGGGAGTGTGGGAGAGGAGTGTTTCACAGCGAATGGTCTGACCCTGGTGAGTGTGGGTGAAGATTGTTTCACAGTAAATGGTCTGACCCTGGGGTGTGTGGGTGAGGAGTGTTTCACAGTAAATGGTCTGAGCTTGGGTTGTGTGGGTGAGGATTGTTTCACAGTGATTGTTCTGTCCCTGGGGAGTGTGGGTGAGGATTGTTTCACAGTGAATGGTCTGACTCTGGGGAGTGTGGGTGAGGAGTGTTTCACAGTGAATGGTCTGACCCTGGGGAGTGTGGGTGAAGATTGTTTCACAGTGAATGGTCTGACCCTGCCGAGTGTGCGTGAGGAGTGTTTCATAGTGAATGTTCTGACCCTGGGGAGTGTGGGAGAGGAGTGTTTCACAGTGAATTGTCTGCCCCTGGGGAGTGTGGGTGGGGAGTGTTTCACAGTGAATGGTCTGACCCTGGGGAGTGTGGGTGAGGAGTGTTACACGGTGAATGGTCTGACCCTGGGGAGTGTGGGAGAGGAGTGTTTCACCGTGAAGGGTCTGACCATGGGGAGTGTGGGAGAGGTGTGTTTCACAGTCAATGGTCTGACCCTGGGGAGTGTGGGTGAAGATTGTTTCACAGTGAATGGTCTGACCCTGGGGAGTGTGGGTGAGGAGAGTTTCACAGTGAATGGTCTGACCCTGGGGAGTGTGGGAGTGAGAGTTTCACAGTGTTTGTTCTGACCCTGGGGAGTGTGTGAGAGGAGTGTTTCACAGTGAATGGTCTGACCCTGGGGAGTGTGGGAGAGGTGTGTTTCACAGTGAATGGTCTGACCCTGGGGAGTGTGGGTGAAGATTGTTTCACAGTGAATGGTCTGACCCTGGGGAGTGTGTGTGAGGAGAGTTTCACAGTGAATGGTCTGACCCTGGGGAGTGTGGGTGAGGTGTGTTTCACAGTGAATGTTCTGACCCTGGGGAGTGTGGATGAGGAGTGTTTCACAGTGAATGTTCTGACCCTGGGGAGTGTGGGTGAGGAGTGTTTCACCGGGAATGTTCTCACCCTGGGGAGTGTGTGTGAGGAGTGTTTCACAGTGAATGTTCTGACCCTGGGGAGTGTGGGTGAGGAGTGTTTCACGGGGAATGTTCTCACCCTGGGGAGTGTGTGTGTAGATTGTTTCACAGTGAATGTTCTGACCCTGGGGAGTTTGGGTGGGGAGTGTTTCTCAGTGAATGTTCTGACCCTGGGGAGTGTGGGTGAGGAGTGTTTCATAGTGAATGTTCTGACCCTGGGGAGTGTGGGTGAGGAGTGTTTCACAGTGAATGTTCTGACCCTGGGGAGTGTGGGTGAGGAGTGTTTCACAGTGAATGTTCTGACCTTGGGGAGTGTGGGTGAGGAGTGTTTCACAGTGAATGTTCTGACGCTGGGGAGTTTGGGTGGGGAGTGTTTCACAGTGAATGGTCTGACCCTGGGGAGTGTGCATGAGGAGTGTTTCATAGTGAATGTTCTGACCCTGGGGAGTGTGGGTGAGGAGTGTTTCACAGTGAATGTTCTGACCCTGGGGAGTTTGGGTGAGGAGTGTTTCACAGTGAATGGTCTGACCCTGGGGAGTGTGGGTGAGGAGTGTTTCACAGTGAATGGTCTGACCCAGGGGAGTTTGGGTGAGGAGTGTTTCACAGTGAATGGTCTGACCCTGGGGAGTGTGGGTGAGGAGTGTTTCACTGTGAATGGTCTGACCCTGGGGAGTGTGGGAGAGTAGTGTTTCACAGTGAATGGTCTGACCCTGGGGAGTGTGGGTGTGGAGTGTTTCACAGTGAATGTTCTGACCCTGGGGAGTGTGGGAGAGGAGTGTTTCACAGTGAATTGTCTGCCCCTGGGGAGTGTGGGTGAGGAGTGTTTCACCGTGAATGGTCTGACCCTGGGGAGTGTGGGAGAGGAGTGTTTCACAGTGAATGGTCTGACCCTGGGGAGTGTGGGTGTGAGAGTTTCACAGTGTTTGTTCTGACCCTGGGGAGTGTGTGAGAGGAGTGTTTCACAGTGAATGGTCTGACCCTGGGGAGTGTGGGAGAGGTGTGTTTCACAGTGAATGGTCTGACCCTGGGGAGTGTGGGTGAAGATTGTTTCACAGTGAATGTTCGGACCCAGGGGAGTGTGGGTGAGGAGAGTTTCACAGTGAATGGTCTGACCCTGGGGAGTGTGGGTGAGGAGTGTTTCACAGTGAATGATCTGACCCTGGGGAGTGTGGATGAGGAGTGTTTCACAGTGAATGTTCTGACCCTGGGGAGTGTGGGTGAGGAGTGTTTCACGGGGAATGTTCTCACCCTGGGGAGTGTGTGTGAGGAGTGTTTCACGGGGAATGTTCTGACCCTGGGGAGTGTGTGTGTAGATTGTTTCACAGTGAATGTTCTGACCCTGGGGAGTTTGGGTGGGGAGTGTTTCTCAGTGAATGTTCTGACCCTGGGGAGTGTGGGTGAGGAGTGTTTCATAGTGAATGTTCTGACCCTGGGGAGTGTGGGTGAGGAGTGTTTCACAGTGAATGTTCTGATCCTGGGGAGTGTGGGTGAGGAGTGTTTCACAGTGAATGTTCTGACCCTGGGGAGTGTGGGTGAGGAGTGTTTCACAGTGAATGTTCTGACGCTGGGGAGTTTGGGTGGGGAGTGTTTCACAGTGAATGGTCTGACCCTGGGGAGTGTGCATGAGGAGTGTTTCATAGTGAATGTTCTGACCCTGGGGAGTGTGGGTGAGGAGTGTTTCACAGTGAATGTCTGACCCTGGGGAGTGTGCGTGAGGATAGTTTCACAATGAATGTTCTGACCCTGGGGAGTGTGGGTGAGGAGTGTTTCACAGTGAATGGTCTGCCCCTGGGGAGTGTGGGTGAGGAGTGTTTCACAGTGAATGGTCTGACCCAGGGGAGTTTGGGTGAGGAGTGTTTCACAGTGAATGGTCTGACCCTGGGGAGTGTGGGTGAGGAGTGTTTCACGGTGAATGGTCTGACCCTGGGGAGTGTGGGAGAGTAGTGTTTCACAGTGAATGGTCTGACCCTGGGGAGTGTGGGTGTGGAGTGTTTCACAGTGAATGTTCTGACCCTGGGGAGTGTGGGATAGGAGTGTTTCACAGTGAATGTTCTGACCCTGGGGAGTTTGGGTGAGGAGTGTTTCACAGTGAATGGTCTGACCCTGGGGAGTGTGGGTGAGGAGTGTTTCACAGTGAATGGTCTGACCCAGGGGAGTTTGGGTGAGGAGTGTTTCACAGTGAATGGTCTGACCCTGGGGAGTGTGGGTGAGGAGTGTTTCACGGTGAATGGTCTGACCCTGGGGAGTGTGGGAGAGTAGTGTTTCACAGTGAATGGTCTGACCCTGGGGAGTGTGGGTGTGGAGTGTTTCACAGTGAATGTTCTGACCCTGGGGAGTGTGGGAGAGGAGTGTTTCACAGTGAATTGTCTGCCCCTGGGGAGTGTGGGTGAGGAGTGTTTCACCGTGAATGGTCTGACCCTGGGGAGTGTGGGAGAGGAGTGTTTCACAGTGAATGGTCTGACCCTGGGGACTGCGGGTGAGGAGAGTTTCACGGGGAATATTCTGACCCTGGGGATTGTGGGTGAGGAGTGTTTCACAGTGAATGGTCTGACCCTGGGGACTGTGGGTGAGGAATCTTTCCCGGTGTATGTTCTGACCTTGGGGAGCGTGGGTGAAGATTGTTTCACAGTATATGCTCAGACCCTGGGGAGTCTATGTGAGAAGAGTTTCACAGTGAATATCCTGACCCTGGGGAGTGTGGGTGACGAGTGTTTCATGGTGAATATCCTGACCATGGGGAGTGTTGGTGTGGAGTGTTTCACAGTGAATGTTCTGACCCTGGGGAGTGTGGGTGAGGAGTGTTTCACAGTGAATGTTCTGACCCTGGGGAGTCTATGTGAGCAGAGTTTCACAGTGAATGTTCTGACCCTGGAGAGGGTGGGTGGGGAGTGTTTCACAGTGAACGTCTGACCCTGGGGAGTGTTGGTGAGGTGTGTTTCACAGTGAATGTTCCGACCCTAGGGAGTGTGGGTGAAGATTGTTTCACAGTGAATGTTCTGGCCCTGGGTAGTGTGGTTGAGGAGTGTCTCACGGTGAATGTTCTGACACTGGAGAGTGTGGGTGAGGAGTGTTTCACAGTGAATGTTCTGACCCTGGGGAGTGTGGGTGAAGATTGTTTCACAGTGAATGTTCGGACCCAGGGGAATGTGGGTGAACAGTGTTTCACAGTGAATGTTCTGACCCTGGGGAGTGTGGGTGTGGAGTGTTTCACAGTGAATGTTCTGACCCTGGGGAGTGTGGGTGAAGATTGTTTCACATTAAATGGTCTGACCCTGGGGTGTGTGTGTGAGGAGAGTTTCACAGTGAATGTTCTGAACCTGGGGAGGGTGGGTGCGGAGTGTTTCACAATGAATGTTCTGACACTGTGTAGTGTGGGTGAAGATTGTTTCACAGTAAATGGTCTGACCCTGGGGGGTGTGGGTGAGGAAAGTTTCACAGTGAATGTTCTGTCCATGGGGAGGTTGGGTGCGGAGTGTTTCACAAAGAATGTTCTGACCCTGGGGAGTGTGGGTGAGGAGAGTTTCACAGTGAATATCCTGAACCTGGGGAGGGTGTGTGAGGAGTGTTTCACAGTGAATGTTCTGACCCTGGGGAGTGTGGGTGAGGAGTGTTTCACGGTGAATGGTCTGACCCTGGGGAGTGTGGGTGAAGATTGTGTCACAGTAAATGGTCTGACCCTGGGGTGTGTGGGTGAGGAAAGTTTCACAGTGAATGTTCTGACCCTGGGGAGAGTGGGTGGGATGTGTTTCACCGTGAATGTTCTGACCCTGGGGATTGTGGGAGAGGAGTGTTTCACGGTGAATGGATTGACCCTGGGGAGTGTGGGTGAAGATTGTTTCACAGTAAATGGTCTGACCCTGGGGTGTGTGGGTGAGGAAAGTTTCACCGTGAATGTTCTGACCCTGGGGATTGTGGGTGAGGAGTGTTTCACGGTGAATGGATTGACCCTGGGGAGTGTGGGTGAAGATTGTTTCACAGTGAATGTTCTGACCCTGGGGTGTGTGGGTGAAGATTGTTTCACAGTAAATGTTCTGACCCTGGGGAGTGTGGGTGAGGAGTGTTTCACAGTGAATGTTCTGACCCATGGGACTGCGGGTGAGGAGAGTTTCACGGGGAATATTCTGACCCTGGGGATTGTGGGTGAGGAGTGTTTCACAGTGAATGGTCTGACCCTGGGCAGTGTGGGTGAGGAGTGTTTCACAGTGAATGGTCTGAACCTGGGGAGTGTGGGTGTGGAGTGTTTCACAGTGAATGCTCTGACCCTTGGGAGTGTGGGTGAAGATTGTTTCACATTAAATGGTCTGACCCTGGGGTGTGTGGGTGAGGAGAGTTTCACAGTGAATGTTCTGAACCTGGGGAGGGTGGGTGCGGAGTGTTTCACAATGAATGTTCTGACACTGTGTAGTGTGGGTGAGGAATGTTTCCCGGTGAATGTTCTGACCCTGGTAGTGTGGGTGAAGATTGTTTCACAGTAAATGCTCAGACCCTGGGGAGTCTATGTGAGGAGAGTTTCACAGTGAATATCCTGAACCTGGGGAGTGTGTGTGATGAGTGTTTCACACTGAATGTTCTGACCCTGGGGAGTGTGGGTGAGGAGTGTTTCACGGTGAATGGTCTGACCCTGGGGAGTGTGGGTGAAGATTGTTTCACAGTAAATGGTCTGACCCTGGGGTGTGTGGGTGAATAAAGTTTCACAGTGAATGTTCTGACCCTGGGGACTGTGGGTGAGGAAAGTTTCCCGGTGAATGTTCTGACCTTGGGGAGCGTGGGTGAAGATTGTTTCACAGTATATGCTCAGACCCTGGGGAGTCTATGTGAGAAGAGTTTCACAGTGAATATCCTGACCCTGGGGAGTGTGGGTGAGGAGAGTTTCACAGTGAATATTCTGACCCTGGAGAGGGTGGGTGGGGAGTGTTTCACGGTGAATGGTCTGAACCTGGGGAGTGTGGGTGAAGATTGTTTCACAGTAAATGCTCTGACCCTGGGGAGTCTATGTGAGGAGAGTTTCACAGTGAATATCCTGACCCTGGGGAGTGTGGGTGAAGAGTGCTTCACGGTGAATATCCTGACCCTGGGGAGTGTGGGTGAGGAGTGTTTCACAATGAATGTTCTGACCCTGGGGAGTGTGGGTGAGGAGTGTTTCAAAGCAAATTTTCTGACCCCGGGGAGTGTGGGTGAAAATTGTTTCACAGTGAAAGTTCTGACCCTAGGGAGTATATGTGAGGAGAGTTTCACAGTGAATGTTCTGACCCTGGGGAGTCTATGAGAGGAGTGTTTCACAGTGTTTGTTCTCACCCTGGGGACTGTGGGTTAGGAGTGTTTCACGGTGAATGTTCTGACCCTGGGGAGTGTGGGTGGGGAGTGTTTCACCGTGAATGTTCTGACCCTGGGGAGTGTGGGTGAGGAGAGTTTCACGGGGAATATTCTGACCCTGGGGATTGTGGGTGAGGAGTGTTTCACAGTGAATGGTCTGACCCTGGGGACTGTGGGTGAGGAATCTTTCCCGGTGTATGTTCTGACCTTGGGGAGCGTGGGTGAAGATTGTTTCACAGTATATGCTCAGACCCTGGGGAGTCTATGTGAGAAGAGTTTCACAGTGAATATCCTGACCCTGGGGAGTGTGGGTGACGAGTGTTTCATGCTGAATATCCTGACCATGGGGAGTGTTGGTGTGGAGTGTTTCACAGTGAATGTTCTGACCCTGGGGAGTGTGGGTGAGGAGTGTTTCACAGTGAATGTTCTGACCCTGGGGAGTCTATGTGAGCAGAGTTTCACAGTGAATGTTCTGACCCTGGAGAGGGTGGGTGGGGAGTGTTTCACAGTGAACGTCTGACCCTGGGGAGTGTTGGTGAGGTGTGTTTCACAGTGAATGTTCCGACCCTAGGGAGTGTGGGTGAAGATTGTTTCACAGTGAATGTTCGGACCCAGGGGAATGTGGGTGAACAGTGTTTCACAGTGAATGTTCTGAATCTGGGGAGTGTGGGTGTGGAGTGTTTCACAGTGAATGTTCTGACCCTGGGGAGTGTGGGTGAAGATTGTTTCACATTAAATGGTCTGACCCTGGGGTGTGTGTGTGAGGAGAGTTTCACAGTGAATGTTCTGAACCTGGGGAGGGTGGGTGCGGAGTGTTTCACAATGAATGTTCTGACACTGTGTAGTGTGGGTGAGGAATGTTTCCCGGTGAATGTTCTGACCCTGGTAGTGTGGGTGAAGATTGTTTCACAGTAAATGCTCAGACCCTGGGGAGTCTATGTGAGGAGAGTTTCACAGTGAATATCCTGAACCTGGGGAGTGTGTGTGATGAGTGTTTCACACTGAATGTTCTGACCCTGGGGAGTGTGGGTGAGGAGTGTTTCACGGTGAATGGTCTGACCCTGGGGAGTGTGGGTGAAGATTGTTTCACAGTAAATGGTCTGACCCTGGGGTGTGTGGGTGAATAAAGTTTCACAGTGAATGTTCTGACCCTGGGGACTGTGGGTGAGGAAAGTTTCCCGGTGAATGTTCTGACCTTGGGGAGCGTGGGTGAAGATTGTTTCACAGTATATGCTCAGACCCTGGGGAGTCTATGTGAGAAGAGTTTCACAGTGAATATCCTGACCCTGGGGAGTGTGGGTGAGGAGAGTTTCACAGTGAATATTCTGACCCTGGAGAGGGTGGGTGGGGAGTGTTTCACGGTGAATGGTCTGAACCTGGGGAGTGTGGGTGAAGATTGTTTCACAGTAAATGCTCTGACCCTGGGGAGTCTATGTGAGGAGAGTTTCACAGTGAATATCCTGACCCTGGGGAGTGTGGGTGAAGAGTGCTTCACGGTGAATATCCTGACCCTGGGGAGTGTGGGTGAGGAGTGTTTCACAATGAATGTTCTGACCCTGGGGAGTGTGGGTGAGGAGTGTTTCAAAGCAAATTTTCTGACCCCGGGGAGTGTGGGTGAAAATTGTTTCACAGTGAAAGTTCTGACCCTAGGGAGTATATGTGAGGAGAGTTTCACAGTGAATGTTCTGACCCTGGGGAGTCTATGAGAGGAGTGTTTCACAGTGTTTGTTCTCACCCTGGGGACTGTGGGTTAGGAGTGTTTCACGGTGAATGTTCTGACCCTGGGGAGTGTGGGTGGGGAGTGTTTCACCGTGAATGTTCTGACCCTGGGGAGTGTGGGTGAGGAGAGTTTCACGGGGAATATTCTGACCCTGGGGATTGTGGGTGAGGAGTGTTTCACAGTGAATGGTCTGACCCTGGGGACTGTGGGTGAGGAATCTTTCCCGGTGTATGTTCTGACCTTGGGGAGCGTGGGTGAAGATTGTTTCACAGTATATGCTCAGACCCTGGGGAGTCTATGTGAGAAGAGTTTCACAGTGAATATCCTGACCCTGGGGAGTGTGGGTGACGAGTGTTTCATGCTGAATATCCTGACCATGGGGAGTGTTGGTGTGGAGTGTTTCACAGTGAATGTTCTGACCCTGGGGAGTGTGGGTGAGGAGTGTTTCACAGTGAATGTTCTGACCCTGGGGAGTCTATGTGAGCAGAGTTTCACAGTGAATGTTCTGACCCTGGAGAGGGTGGGTGGGGAGTGTTTCACAGTGAACGTCTGACCCTGGGGAGTGTTGGTGAGGTGTGTTTCACAGTGAATGTTCCGACCCTAGGGAGTGTGGGTGAAGATTGTTTCACAGTGAATGTTCGGACCCAGGGGAATGTGGGTGAACAGTGTTTCACAGTGAATGTTCTGAATCTGGGGAGTGTGGGTGTGGAGTGTTTCACAGTGAATGTTCTGACCCTGGGGAGTGTGGGTGAAGATTGTTTCACATTAAATGGTCTGACCCTGGGGTGTGTGTGTGAGGAGAGTTTCACAGTGAATGTTCTGAACCTGGGGAGGGTGGGTGCGGAGTGTTTCACAATGAATGTTCTGACACTGTGTAGTGTGGGTGAAGATTGTTTCACAGTAAATGGTCTGACCCTGGGGGGTGTGGGTGAGGAAAGTTTCACAGTGAATGTTCTGTCCATGGGGAGGTTGGGTGCGGAGTGTTTCACAATGAATGTTCTGACCCTGGGGAGTGTGGGTGAGGAGAGTTTCACAGTGAATATCCTGAACCTGGGGAGGGTGTGTGAGGAGTGTTTCACAGTGAATGTTCTGACCCTGGGGAGTGTGGGTGAGGAGTGTTTCACGGTGAATGGTCTGACCCTGGGGAGTGTGGGTGAAGATTGTTTCACAGTAAATGGTCTGACCCTGGGGTGTGTGGGTGAGGAAAGTTTCACAGTGAATGTTCTGACCCTGGGGAGAGTGGGTGGGATGTGTTTCACCGTGAATGTTCTGACCCTGGGGATTGTGGGAGAGGAGTGTTTCACGGTGAATGGATTGACCCTGGGGAGTGTGGGTGAAGATTGTTTCACAGTAAATGGTCTGACCCTGGGGTGTGTGGGTGAGGAAAGTTTCACCGTGAATGTTCTGACCCTGGGGATTGTGGGTGAGGAGTGTTTCACGGTGAATGGATTGACCCTGGGGAGTGTGGGTGAAGATTGTTTCACAGTGAATGTTCTGACCCTGGGGTGTGTGGGTGAAGATTGTTTCACAGTAAATGTTCTGACCCTGGGGAGTGTGGGTGAGGAGTGTTTCACAGTGAATGTTCTGACCCTGGGGACTGCGGGTGAGGAGAGTTTCACGGGGAATATTCTGACCCTGGGGAGTGTGGGTGAGGAGTGTTTCACAGTGAATGGTCTGACCCTTGGGACTGCGGGTGAGGAGAGTTTCACGGGGAATATTCTGACCCTGGGGATTGTGGGTGAGGAGTGTTTCACAGTGAATGGTCTGACCCTGGGCAGTGTGGGTGAGGAGTGTTTAACAGTGAATGGTCTGACCCTGGGGAGTGTGGGTGTGGAGTGTTTCACAGTGAATGCTCTGACCCTGGGGAGTGTGGGTGAAGATTGTTTCACATTAAATGGTCTGACCCTGGGGTGTGTGGGTGAGGAGAGTTTCACAGTGAATGTTCTGAACCTGGGGAGGGTGGGTGCGGAGTGTTTCACAATGAATGTTCTGACACTGTGTAGTGTGGGTGAAGATTGTTTCACAGTAAATGGTCTGACCCTGGGGTGTGTGGGTGAGGAAAGTTTCACAGTGAATGTTCTGACCCTGGGGAGGTTGGGTGCGGAGTGTTTCACAATGAATGTTCTGACCCTGGGGACTGTGGGTGAGGAATGTTTCCCGGTGAATGTTCTGACCCTGGTAGTGTGGGTGAAGATTGTTTCACAGTAAATGCTCAGACCCTGGGGAGTCTATGTGAGGAGAGTTTCACAGTGAATATCCTGAACCTGGGGAGTGTGTGTGATGAGTGTTTCACAGTGAATGTTCTGACCCTGGGGAGTGTGGGTGAGGAGTGTTTCACGGTGAATGGTCTGACCCTGGGGAGTGTGCGTGAAGATTGTTTCACAGTAAATGGTCTGACCCTGGGGTGTGTGGGTGAGGAAAGTTTCACAGTGAATGTTCTGACCCTGGGGAGGGTGGGTGGGATGTGTTTCACCGTGAATGTTCTGACCCTGGGGATTGTGGGTGAGGAGTGTTTCACGGTGAATGGATTGACCCTGGGGAGTGTGGGTGAAGATTGTTTCACAGTAAATGGTCTGACCCTGGGGTGTGTGGGTGAGCAGAGTTTCACGGGGAATGTTCTAACCCTGGGGAGTGTGGGTGAAGATTGTTTCACAGTAAATGCTGTGACCCTGGGGTGTCTATGAGATGAGTGTTTCACAGTGTTTGTTCTCACCCTGGGGACTGTGGGTTAGGTGTGTTTCACGGTGAATGTTCTGACCCTGGGGAGTGTGGGCGGGGAGTGTTTCACCGTGAATGTTCTGACCCTGGAGAGTGTGGGTGAGGAAAGTTTAACAGCAAATGTTCTGACCCTGGGGAGTGTGGGTGAGGAGTGTTTCACAGTGAATGGTCTGACCCTGGGGACTGTGGGTGAGGAGAGTTTCACGGGGAATATACTGACCCTGGGGAGTGTGGGTGAGGAGTGTTTCACAGTGAATGGTCTGACCCTGGGGACTGCAGGTGAGGAGAGTTTCACGGTGAATGGTCTGACCCTGGGGAGTGTGGGTGTGGAGTGTTTCACAGTGAATGGTCTGACCCTGGGCAGTGTGGGTGAGGAGTGTTTCACAGTGAATGGTCTGACCCTGGGGAGTGTGGGTGTGGAGTGATTCACAGTGAATGGTCTGACCCTGGGGAGTGTGGGTGAGGAGAGTTTCACAGTGAATGGTCTGACCCTGGGGAGTGTGGGTGGGGAGTGTTTCTCAGTAAATGTCTGACCCTGGGGAGTGTGGGTGGGGAGTGTTTCTCAGTAAATGTCTGACCCTGGGGAGTGTGGGTGTGGAGTGTTTCACAGTGAATGGTCTGACCCTGGGGACTGTGGGTGAGGAGTGTTTCACAGTGAATGGTCTGACCCTGGGGAGTGTGGGTGTGGAGTGATTCACAGTGAATGGTCTGACCCTGGGGAGTGTGGGTTAGGAGTGTTTCACAGTGAATGGTCTGACCCTGGGGAGTGTGGGTGGGGAGTGTTTCTCAGTAAATGTCTGACCCTGGGGAGTGTGGGTGGGGAGTGTTTCTCAGTAAATGTCTGACCCTGGGGAGTGTGGGTGTGGAGTGTTTCACAGTGAATGGTCTGACCCTGGGGACTGTGGGTGAGGAGTGTTTCACAGTGAATGGTCTGACCCTGGGGAGTGTGGGTGTGGAGTGATTCACAGTGAATGGTCTGACCCTGGGGAGTGTGGGAGAGGAGTGTTTCACAGCGAATGGTCTGACCCTGGTGAGTGTGGGTGAAGATTGTTTCACAGTAAATGGTCTGACCCTGGGGTGTGTGGGTGAGGAGTGTTTCACAGTAAATGGTCTGAGCTTGGGTTGTGTGGGTGAGGATTGTTTCACAGTGATTGTTCTGTCCCTGGGGAGTGTGGGTGAGGATTGTTTCACAGTGAATGGTCTGACTCTGGGGAGTGTGGGTGAGGAGTGTTTCACAGTGAATGGTCTGACCCTGGGGAGTGTGGGTGAAGATTGTTTCACAGTGAATGGTCTGACCCTGCCGAGTGTGCGTGAGGAGTGTTTCATAGTGAATGTTCTGACCCTGGGGAGTGTGGGAGAGGAGTGTTTCACAGTGAATTGTCTGCCCCTGGGGAGTGTGGGTGGGGAGTGTTTCACAGTGAATGGTCTGACCCTGGGGAGTGTGGGTGAGGAGTGTTACACGGTGAATGGTCTGACCCTGGGGAGTGTGGGAGAGGAGTGTTTCACCGTGAAGGGTCTGACCATGGGGAGTGTGGGAGAGGTGTGTTTCACAGTGAATGGTCTGACCCTGGGGAGTGTGGGTGAAGATTGTTTCACAGTGAATGGTCTGACCCTGGGGAGTGTGTGTGAGGAGAGTTTCACAGTGAATGGTCTGACCCTGGGGAGTGTGGGTGAGGTGTGTTTCACAGTGAATGTTCTGACCCTGGGGAGTGTGGATGAGGAGTGTTTCACAGTGAATGTTCTGACCCTGGGGAGTGTGGGTGAGGAGTGTTTCACCGGGAATGTTCTCACCCTGGGGAGTGTGTGTGAGGAGTGTTTCACAGTGAATGTTCTGACCCTGGGGAGTGTGGGTGAGGAGTGTTTCACGGGGAATGTTCTCACCCTGGGGAGTGTGTGTGTAGATTGTTTCACAGTGAATGTTCTGACCCTGGGGAGTTTGGGTGGGGAGTGTTTCTCAGTGAATGTTCTGACCCTGGGGAGTGTGGGTGAGGAGTGTTTCATAGTGAATGTTCTGACCCTGGGGAGTGTGGGTGAGGAGTGTTTCACAGTGAATGTTCTGACCCTGGGGAGTGTGGGTGAGGAGTGTTTCACAGTGAATGTTCTGACCTTGGGGAGTGTGGGTGAGGAGTGTTTCACAGTGAATGTTCTGACGCTGGGGAGTTTGGGTGGGGAGTGTTTCACAGTGAATGGTCTGACCCTGGGGAGTGTGCATGAGGAGTGTTTCATAGTGAATGTTCTGACCCTGGGGAGTGTGGGTGAGGAGTGTTTCACAGTGAATGTTCTGACCCTGGGGAGTTTGGGTGAGGAGTGTTTCACAGTGAATGGTCTGACCCTGGGGAGTGTGGGTGAGGAGTGTTTCACAGTGAATGGTCTGACCCAGGGGAGTTTGGGTGAGGAGTGTTTCACAGTGAATGGTCTGACCCTGGGGAGTGTGGGTGAGGAGTGTTTCACGGTGAATGGTCTGACCCTGGGGAGTGTGGGAGAGTAGTGTTTCACAGTGAATGGTCTGACCCTGGGGAGTGTGGGTGTGGAGTGTTTCACAGTGAATGTTCTGACCCTGGGGAGTGTGGGAGAGGAGTGTTTCACAGTGAATTGTCTGCCCCTGGGGAGTGTGGGTGAGGAGTGTTTCACCGTGAATGGTCTGACCCTGGGGAGTGTGGGAGAGGAGTGTTTCACAGTGAATGGTCTGACCCTGGGGAGTGTGGGTGTGAGAGTTTCACAGTGTTTGTTCTGACCCTGGGGAGTGTGTGAGAGGAGTGTTTCACAGTGAATGGTCTGACCCTGGGGAGTGTGGGAGAGGTGTGTTTCACAGTGAATGGTCTGACCCTGGGGAGTGTGGGTGAAGATTGTTTCACAGTGAATGTTCGGACCCAGGGGAGTGTGGGTGAGGAGAGTTTCACAGTGAATGGTCTGACCCTGGGGAGTGTGGGTGAGGAGTGTTTCACAGTGAATGTTCTGACCCTGGGGAGTGTGGATGAGGAGTGTTTCACAGTGAATGTTCTGACCCTGGGGAGTGTGGGTGAGGAGTGTTTCACGGGGAATGTTCTCACCCTGGGGAGTGTGTGTGAGGAGTGTTTCACGGGGAATGTTCTGACCCTGGGGAGTGTGTGTGTAGATTGTTTCACAGTGAATGTTCTGACCCTGGGGAGTTTGGGTGGGGAGTGTTTCTCAGTGAATGTTCTGACCCTGGGGAGTGTGGGTGAGGAGTGTTTCATAGTGAATGTTCTGACCCTGGGGAGTGTGGGTGAGGAGTGTTTCACAGTGAATGTTCTGATCCTGGGGAGTGTGGGTGAGGAGTGTTTCACAGTGAATGTTCTGACCCTGGGGAGTGTGGGTGAGGAGTGTTTCACAGTGAATGTTCTGACGCTGGGGAGTTTGGGTGGGGAGTGTTTCACAGTGAATGGTCTGACCCTGGGGAGTGTGCATGAGGAGTGTTTCATAGTGAATGTTCTGACCCTGGGGAGTGTGGGTGAGGAGTGTTTCACAGTGAATGTCTGACCCTGGGGAGTGTGCGTGAGGATAGTTTCACAATGAATGTTCTGACCCTGGGGAGTGTGGGTGAGGAGTGTTTCACAGTGAATGGTCTGCCCCTGGGGAGTGTGGGTGAGGAGTGTTTCACAGTGAATGGTCTGACCCAGGGGAGTTTGGGTGAGGAGTGTTTCACAGTGAATGGTCTGACCCTGGGGAGTGTGGGTGAGGAGTGTTTCACGGTGAATGGTCTGACCCTGGGGAGTGTGGGAGAGTAGTGTTTCACAGTGAATGGTCTGACCCTGGGGAGTGTGGGTGTGGAGTGTTTCACAGTGAATGTTCTGACCCTGGGGAGTGTGGGAGAGGAGTGTTTCACAGTGAATTGTCTGCCCCTGGGGAGTGTGGGTGAGGAGTGTTTCACGGTGAATGGTCTGACCCTGGGGAGTGTGGGAGAGGAGTGTTTCACAGTGAATGGTCTGACCCTGGGGATTGTGGGTGAGGAGTGTTTAAGAGTGAATGTTCTGACCCTGGGGAGTGTGGGTGAGGAGAGTTTCACAGTGACTGGTCTGACCCTGGGGAATGTGGGAGAGGAGTGTTTCACAGTGAATGGTCTGACCCTGGGGAGTGTGGGTGAGGGGAGTTTCACAGTGACTGGTCTGACCCTGGGGAATGTGGGAGAGGAGTGTTTCACAGTGAATGGTCTGACCCTGGGGAGTGTGGGTGAGGAGTGTTTCAGAGTGAATGTTCTGACCCTGGGGAGTGTGGGTGAGGAGTGTTTCAGAGTGAATGTTCTGACCCTGGGGAGTGTGGGTGAGGAGAGTTTCACAGTGACTGGTCTGACCCTGGGGAATGTGGGAGAGGAGTGTTTCACAGTGAATGGTCTGACCCTGGGGAGTGTGGGTGAGGAGTGTTTCAGAGTGAATGTTCTGACCCTGGGGAGTGTGGGTGAGGAGAGTTTCACAGTGAATGGTCTGACCCTGGGGAATGTGGAAGAGGAGTGTTTCACAGTGAATGGTCTGACCCTGGGGAGTGTGGGTGAGGAGTGTTTCACGGTGAATGGTCTGACCCTGGGGAGTGTGGGTGGGGAGTGTTTCACAGTGAATGGTCTGACCCTGGGGAGTTCGGGTGAGGAGTGTTTCAGAGTGAATGTTCTGACCCTGGGGAGTGTGGGTGAGGAGAGTTTCACAGTGAATGGTCTGACCCTGGGGAGTGTGGGAGAGGAGTTTTTCACAGTAAATGTCTGACCCTGGGGAGTGTGTGTGAGGAGTGTTTCACAGTGAATGGTCTGACCCTGGGGAGGATGTGTGTAGATTGTTTCACATTGAATGTTCTGACCCTGGGGAGTGTGGGTGAGGAGTGTTTCAGAGTGAATGTTCTGACCCTGGGGAGTGTGGGTGAGGAGAGTTTCACAGTGAATGGTCTGACCCTGGGGAGTGTGGGAGAGGAGTGTTTCACAGTGAATGTCTGACCCTGGGGACTGTGGCTGAAGATCGTTTCACAGTGAATGGTCTGACCCTGGGGAGTGTGCGTGAGGAGTGTTTCACAGTGTATGTTTTGACCCTGGGGATTGTGGGAGAGGAGTGTTTCACAGTGAATTGTATGCCCCTGGGGAGTGTGGGTGGGGAGTGTTTCAGAGTGAATGTTCTGACCCTGGGGAGTGTGGGTGAGGAGAGTTTCACAGTGAATGGTCTGACCCTGGGGAGTGTGGGAGAGGAGTGTTTCACAGTGAATGGTCTGACCCTGGGGACTGTGGCGGAAGATCGTTTCACGGTGAATGTTCTGACCCTGGGGAGTGTGCGTGAGGAGTGTTTCACAGTGTATGTTTTGACCCTGGGGATTGTGGGAGAGGAGTGTTTCACAGTGAATGGTCTGACCCAGGGGAGTTTGGGTGAGGAGTGTTTCACAGTGAATGGTCTGACCCTGGGGAGTGTGGATGAGGAGTGTTTCACGGTGAATGGTCTGACCCTGGGGAGTGTGGGAGAGTAGTGTTTCACAGTGAATGGTCTGACCCTGGGGAGTGTGGGTGTGGAGTGTTTCACAGTGAATGTTCTGACCCTGGGGAGTGTGGGAGAGGAGTGTTTCACAGTGAATTGTCTGCCCCTGGGGAGTGTGGGTGAGGAGTGTTTCACCGTGAATGGTCTGACCCTGGGGAGTGTGGGAGAGGAGTGTTTCACAGTGAATGGTCTGACCCTGGGGAGTGTGGGTGTGAGAGTTTCACAGTGTTTGTTCTGACCCTGGGGAGTGTGTGAGAGGAGTGTTTCACAGTGAATGGTCTGACCCTGGGGAGTGTGGGAGAGGTGTGTTTCACAGTGAATGGTCTGACCCTGGGGAGTGTGGGTGAAGATTGTTTCACAGTGAATGTTCGGACCCAGGGGAGTGTGGGTGAGGAGAGTTTCACAGTGAATGGTCTGACCCTGGGGAGTGTGGGTGAGGAGTGTTTCACAGTGAATGTTCTGACCCTGGGGAGTGTGGATGAGGAGTGTTTCACAGTGAATGTTCTGACCCTGGGGAGTGTGGGTGAGGAGTGTTTCACGGGGAATGTTCTCACCCTGGGGAGTGTGTGTGAGGAGTGTTTCACGGGGAATGTTCTGACCCTGGGGAGGGTGTGTGTAGATTGTTTCACAGTGAATGTTCTGACCCTGGGGAGTTTGGGTGGGGAGTGTTTCTCAGTGAATGTTCTGACCCTGGGGAGTGTGGGTGAGGAGTGTTTCATAGTGAATGTTCTGACCCTGGGGAGTGTGGGTGAGGAGTGTTTCACAGTGAATGTTCTGATCCTGGGGAGTGTGGGTGAGGAGTGTTTCACAGTGAATGTTCTGACCCTGGGGAGTGTGGGTGAGGAGTGTTTCACAGTGAATGTTCTGACGCTGGGGAGTTTGGGTGGGGAGTGTTTCACAGTGAATGGTCTGACCCTGGGGAGTGTGCATGAGGAGTGTTTCATAGTGAATGTTCTGACCCTGGGGAGTGTGGGTGAGGAGTGTTTCACAGTGAATGTCTGACCCTGGGGAGTGTGGGTGAGGAGTGTTTCACCGTGAATGGTCTGACCCTGGGGAGTGTGGGAGAGGAGTGTTTCACAGTGAATGGTCTGACCCTGGGGAGTGTGGGTGTGAGAGTTTCACAGTGTTTGTTCTGACCCTGGGGAGTGTGTGAGAGGAGTGTTTCACAGTGAATGGTCTGACCCTGGGGAGTGTGGGAGAGGTGTGTTTCACAGTGAATGGTCTGACCCTGGGGAGTGTGGGTGAAGATTGTTTCACAGTGAATGTTCGGACCCAGGGGAGTGTGGGTGAGGAGAGTTTCACAGTGAATGGTCTGACCCTGGGGAGTGTGGGTGAGGAGTGTTTCACAGTGAATGTTCTGACCCTGGGGAGTGTGGATGAGGAGTGTTTCACAGTGAATGTTCTGACCCTGGGGAGTGTGGGTGAGGAGTGTTTCACGGGGAATGTTCTCACCCTGGGGAGTGTGTGTGAGGAGTGTTTCACGGGGAATGTTCTGACCCTGGGGAGTGTGTGTGTAGATTGTTTCACAGTGAATGTTCTGACCCTGGGGAGTTTGGGTGGGGAGTGTTTCTCAGTGAATGTTCTGACCCTGGGGAGTGTGGGTGAGGAGTGTTTCATAGTGAATGTTCTGACCCTGGGGAGTGTGGGTGAGGAGTGTTTCACAGTGAATGTTCTGATCCTGGGGAGTGTGGGTGAGGAGTGTTTCACAGTGAATGTTCTGACCCTGGGGAGTGTGGGTGAGGAGTGTTTCACAGTGAATGTTCTGACGCTGGGGAGTTTGGGTGGGGAGTGTTTCACAGTGAATGGTCTGACCCTGGGGAGTGTGCATGAGGAGTGTTTCATAGTGAATGTTCTGACCCTGGGGAGTGTGGGTGAGGAGTGTTTCACAGTGAATGTCTGACCCTGGGGAGTGTGCGTGAGGATAGTTTCACAATGAATGTTCTGACCCTGGGGAGTGTGGGTGAGGAGTGTTTCACAGTGAATGGTCTGCCCCTGGGGAGTGTGGGTGAGGAGTGTTTCACAGTGAATGGTCTGACCCAGGGGAGTTTGGGTGAGGAGTGTTTCACAGTGAATGGTCTGACCCTGGGGAGTGTGGGTGAGGAGTGTTTCACGGTGAATGGTCTGACCCTGGGGAGTGTGGGAGAGTAGTGTTTCACAGTGAATGGTCTGACCCTGGGGAGTGTGGGTGTGGAGTGTTTCACAGTGAATGTTCTGACCCTGGGGAGTGTGGGAGAGGAGTGTTTCACAGTGAATTGTCTGCCCCTGGGGAGTGTGGGTGAGGAGTGTTTCACGGTGAATGGTCTGACCCTGGGGAGTGTGGGAGAGGAGTGTTTCACAGTGAATGGTCTGACCCTGGGGATTGTGGGTGAGGAGTGTTTAAGAGTGAATGTTCTGACCCTGGGGAGTGTGGGTGAGGAGAGTTTCACAGTGACTGGTCTGACCCTGGGGAATGTGGGAGAGGAGTGTTTCACAGTGAATGGTCTGACCCTGGGGAGTGTGGGTGAGGGGAGTTTCACAGTGACTGGTCTGACCCTGGGGAATGTGGGAGAGGAGTGTTTCACAGTGAATGGTCTGACCCTGGGGAGTGTGGGTGAGGAGTGTTTCAGAGTGAATGTTCTGACCCTGGGGAGTGTGGGTGAGGAGTGTTTCAGAGTGAATGTTCTGACCCTGGGGAGTGTGGGTGAGGAGAGTTTCACAGTGACTGGTCTGACCCTGGGGAATGTGGGAGAGGAGTGTTTCACAGTGAATGGTCTGACCCTGGGGAGTGTGGGTGAGGAGTGTTTCAGAGTGAATGTTCTGACCCTGGGGAGTGTGGGTGAGGAGAGTTTCACAGTGAATGGTCTGACCCTGGGGAATGTGGAAGAGGAGTGTTTCACAGTGAATGGTCTGACCCTGGGGAGTGTGGGTGAGGAGTGTTTCACGGTGAATGGTCTGACCCTGGGGAGTGTGGGTGGGGAGTGTTTCACAGTGAATGGTCTGACCCTGGGGAGTTCGGGTGAGGAGTGTTTCAGAGTGAATGTTCTGACCCTGGGGAGTGTGGGTGAGGAGAGTTTCACAGTGAATGGTCTGACCCTGGGGAGTGTGGGAGAGGAGTTTTTCACAGTAAATGTCTGACCCTGGGGAGTGTGTGTGAGGAGTGTTTCACAGTGAATGGTCTGACCCTGGGGAGGATGTGTGTAGATTGTTTCACATTGAATGTTCTGACCCTGGGGAGTGTGGGTGAGGAGTGTTTCAGAGTGAATGTTCTGACCCTGGGGAGTGTGGGTGAGGAGAGTTTCACAGTGAATGGTCTGACCCTGGGGAGTGTGGGAGAGGAGTGTTTCACAGTGAATGTCTGACCCTGGGGACTGTGGCTGAAGATCGTTTCACAGTGAATGGTCTGACCCTGGGGAGTGTGCGTGAGGAGTGTTTCACAGTGTATGTTTTGACCCTGGGGATTGTGGGAGAGGAGTGTTTCACAGTGAATTGTATGCCCCTGGGGAGTGTGGGTGGGGAGTGTTTCAGAGTGAATGTTCTGACCCTGGGGAGTGTGGGTGAGGAGAGTTTCACAGTGAATGGTCTGACCCTGGGGAGTGTGGGAGAGGAGTGTTTCACAGTGAATGGTCTGACCCTGGGGACTGTGGCTGAAGATCGTTTCACGGTGAATGTTCTGACCCTGGGGAGTGTGCGTGAGGAGTGTTTCACAGTGTATGTTTTGACCCTGGGGATTGTGGGAGAGGAGTGTTTCACAGTGAATGGTCTGACCCAGGGGAGTTTGGGTGAGGAGTGTTTCACAGTGAATGGTCTGACCCTGGGGAGTGTGGATGAGGAGTGTTTCACGGTGAATGGTCTGACCCTGGGGAGTGTGGGAGAGTAGTGTTTCACAGTGAATGGTCTGACCCTGGGGAGTGTGGGTGTGGAGTGTTTCACAGTGAATGTTCTGACCCTGGGGAGTGTGGGAGAGGAGTGTTTCACAGTGAATTGTCTGCCCCTGGGGAGTGTGGGTGAGGAGTGTTTCACCGTGAATGGTCTGACCCTGGGGAGTGTGGGAGAGGAGTGTTTCACAGTGAATGGTCTGACCCTGGGGAGTGTGGGTGTGAGAGTTTCACAGTGTTTGTTCTGACCCTGGGGAGTGTGTGAGAGGAGTGTTTCACAGTGAATGGTCTGACCCTGGGGAGTGTGGGAGAGGTGTGTTTCACAGTGAATGGTCTGACCCTGGGGAGTGTGGGTGAAGATTGTTTCACAGTGAATGTTCGGACCCAGGGGAGTGTGGGTGAGGAGAGTTTCACAGTGAATGGTCTGACCCTGGGGAGTGTGGGTGAGGAGTGTTTCACAGTGAATGTTCTGACCCTGGGGAGTGTGGATGAGGAGTGTTTCACAGTGAATGTTCTGACCCTGGGGAGTGTGGGTGAGGAGTGTTTCACGGGGAATGTTCTCACCCTGGGGAGTGTGTGTGAGGAGTGTTTCACGGGGAATGTTCTGACCCTGGGGAGGGTGTGTGTAGATTGTTTCACAGTGAATGTTCTGACCCTGGGGAGTTTGGGTGGGGAGTGTTTCTCAGTGAATGTTCTGACCCTGGGGAGTGTGGGTGAGGAGTGTTTCATAGTGAATGTTCTGACCCTGGGGAGTGTGGGTGAGGAGTGTTTCACAGTGAATGTTCTGATCCTGGGGAGTGTGGGTGAGGAGTGTTTCACAGTGAATGTTCTGACCCTGGGGAGTGTGGGTGAGGAGTGTTTCACAGTGAATGTTCTGACGCTGGGGAGTTTGGGTGGGGAGTGTTTCACAGTGAATGGTCTGACCCTGGGGAGTGTGCATGAGGAGTGTTTCATAGTGAATGTTCTGACCCTGGGGAGTGTGGGTGAGGAGTGTTTCACAGTGAATGTCTGACCCTGGGGAGTGTGCGTGAGGATAGTTTCACAATGAATGTTCTGACCCTGGGGAGTGTGGGTGAGGAGTGTTTCACAGTGAATGGTCTGCCCCTGGGGAGTGTGGGTGAGGAGTGTTTCACAGTGAATGGTCTGACCCAGGGGAGTTTGGGTGAGGAGTGTTTCACAGTGAATGGTCTGACCCTGGGGAGTGTGGGTGAGGAGTGTTTCACGGTGAATGGTCTGACCCTGGGGAGTGTGGAAGAGTAGTGTTTCACAGTGAATGGTCTGACCCTGGGGAGTGTGGGTGTGGAGTGTTTCACAGTGAATGTTCTGACCCTGGGGAGTGTGGGAGAGGAGTGTTTCACAGTGAATTGTCTGCCCCTGGGGAGTGTGGGTGAGGAGTGTTTCACGGTGAATGGTCTGACCCTGGGGAGTGTGGGAGAGGAGTGTTTCACAGTGAATGGTCTGACCCTGGGGATTGTGGGTGAGGAGTGTTTAAGAGTGAATGTTCTGACCCTGGGGAGTGTGGGTGAGGAGAGTTTCACAGTGACTGGTCTGACCCTGGGGAATGTGGGAGAGGAGTGTTTCACAGTGAATGGTCTGACCCTGGGGAGTGTGGGTGAGGGGAGTTTCACAGTGACTGGTCTGACCCTGGGGAATGTGGGAGAGGAGTGTTTCACAGTGAATGGTCTGACCCTGGGGAGTGTGGGTGAGGAGTGTTTCAGAGTGAATGTTCTGACCCTGGGGAGTGTGGGTGAGGAGTGTTTCAGAGTGAATGTTCTGACCCTGGGGAGTGTGGGTGAGGAGAGTTTCACAGTGACTGGTCTGACCCTGGGGAATGTGGGAGAGGAGTGTTTCACAGTGAATGGTCTGACCCTGGGGAGTGTGGGTGAGGAGTGTTTCAGAGTGAATGTTCTGACCCTGGGGAGTGTGGGTGAGGAGAGTTTCACAGTGAATGGTCTGACCCTGGGGAATGTGGAAGAGGAGTGTTTCACAGTGAATGGTCTGACCCTGGGGAGTGTGGGTGAGGAGTGTTTCACGGTGAATGGTCTGACCCTGGGGAGTGTGGGTGGGGAGTGTTTCACAGTGAATGGTCTGACCCTGGGGAGTTCGGGTGAGGAGTGTTTCAGAGTGAATGTTCTGACCCTGGGGAGTGTGGGTGAGGAGAGTTTCACAGTGAATGGTCTGACCCTGGGGAGTGTGGGAGAGGAGTTTTTCACAGTAAATGTCTGACCCTGGGGAGTGTGTGTGAGGAGTGTTTCACAGTGAATGGTCTGACCCTGGGGAGGATGTGTGTAGATTGTTTCACATTGAATGTTCTGACCCTGGGGAGTGTGGGTGAGGAGTGTTTCAGAGTGAATGTTCTGACCCTGGGGAGTGTGGGTGAGGAGAGTTTCACAGTGAATGGTCTGACCCTGGGGAGTGTGGGAGAGGAGTGTTTCACAGTGAATGTCTGACCCTGGGGACTGTGGCTGAAGATCGTTTCACAGTGAATGGTCTGACCCTGGGGAGTGTGCGTGAGGAGTGTTTCACAGTGTATGTTTTGACCCTGGGGATTGTGGGAGAGGAGTGTTTCACAGTGAATTGTATGCCCCTGGGGAGTGTGGGTGGGGAGTGTTTCAGAGTGAATGTTCCGACCCTGGGGAGTGTGGGTGAGGAGAGTTTCACAGTGAATGGTCTGACCCTGGGGAGTGTGGGAGAGGAGTGTTTCACAGTGAATGTCTGACCCTGGGGACTGTGGCTGAAGATCGTTTCACAGTGAATGGTCTGACCCTGGGGAGTGTGCGTGAGGAGTGTTTCACAGTGTATGTTTTGACCCTGGGGATTGTGGGAGAGGAGTGTTTCACAGTGAATTGTATGCCCCTGGGGAGTGTGGGTGGGGAGTGTTTCAGAGTGAATGTTCTGACCCTGGGGAGTGTGGGTGAGGAGAGTTTCACAGTGAATGGTCTGACCCTGGGGAGTGTGGGTGGGGAGTGTTTCAGAGTGAATGTTCTGACCCTGGGGAGTGTGGGTGAGGAGAGTTTCACAGTGAATGGTCTGACCCTGGAGACTGCGGGTGAGGAGTGTTTCACGGTGAATGGTCTGACCCTGGGGACTGTGGGTGAGGAATCTTTCCCGGTGTATGTTCTGACCTTGGGGAGCGTGGGTGAAGATTGTTTCACAGTATATGCTCAGACCCTGGGGAGTCTATGTGAGAAGAGTTTCACAGTGAATATCCTGACCCTGGGGAGTGTGGGTGACGAGTGTTTCACGGTGAATGTTCTGACCCTGGGGTGTGTGGGTGAAGATTGTTTCACAGTAAATGTTCTGACCCTGGGGAGTGTGGGTGAGGAGTATTTCACAGTGAATGGTCTGACCCTGGGGACTGCGGGTGAGGAGAGTTTCACGGGGAATATACTGACCCTGGGGAGTGTGGGTGAGGAGTGTTTCACAGTGAATGGTCTGACCCTGGGGACTGCAGGTGAGGAGAGTTTCACGGTGAATGGTCTGACCCTGGGGAGTGTGGGTGTGGAGTGTTTCACAGTGAATGGTCTGACCCTGGGCAGTGTGGGTGAGGAGTGTTTCACAGTGAATGGTCTGACCCTGGGGAGTGTGGGTGTGGAGTGATTCACAGTGAATGGTCTGACCCTGGGGAGTGTGGGTGAGGAGAGTTTCACAGTGAATGGTCTGACCCTGGGGAGTGTGGGTGGGGAGTGTTTCTCAGTAAATGTCTGACCCTGGGGAGTGTGGGTGGGGAGTCTTTCTCAGTAAATGTCTGACCCTGGGGAGTGTGGGTGTGGAGTGTTTCACAGTGAATGGTCTGACCCTGGGGACTGTGTGTGAGGAGTGTTTCACAGTGAATGGTCTGACCATGGGGAGTGTGGGTGTGGAGTGATTCACAGTGAATGGTCTGACCCTGGGGAGTGTGGGTGAGGAGAGTTTCACAGTGAATGGTCTGACCCTGGGGAGTGTGGGAGAGGAGTGTTTCACAGCGAATGGTCTGACCCTGGTGAGTGTGGGTGAAGATTGTTTCACAGTAAATGGTCTGACCCTGGGGTGTGTGGGTGAGGAGTGTTTCACAGTAAATGGTCTGAGCTTGGGTTGTGTGGGTGAGGATTGTTTCACAGTGATTGTTCTGTCCCTGGGGAGTGTGGGTGAGGATTGTTTCACAGTGAATGGTCTGACTCTGGGGAGTGTGGGTGAGGAGTGTTTCACAGTGAATGGTCTGACCCTGGGGAGTGTGGGTGAAGATTGTTTCACAGTGAATGGTCTGACCCTGCCGAGTGTGCGTGAGGAGTGTTTCATAGTGAATGTTCTGACCCTGGGGAGTGTGGGAGAGGAGTGTTTCACAGTGAATTGTCTGCCCCTGGGGAGTGTGGGTGTGGAGTGTTTCACAGTGAATGGTCTGACCCTGGGGAGTGTGGGTGAGGAGTGTTACACGGTGAATGGTCTGACCCTGGGGAATGTGGGAGAGGAGTGTTTCACCGTGAAGGGTCTGACCATGGGGAGTGTGGGAGAGGTGTGTTTCACAGTGAATGGTCTGACCCTGGGGAGTGTGGGTGAAGATTGTTTCACAGTGAATGGTCTGACCCTGGGGAGTGTGGGTGAGGAGAGTTTCACAGTGAATGGTCTGACCCTGGGGAGTGTGGGAGTGAGAGTTTCACAGTGTTTGTTCTGACCCTGGGGAGTGTGTGAGAGGAGTGTTTCACAGTGAATGGTCTGACCCTGGGGAGTGTGGGAGAGGTGTGTTTCACAGTGAATGGTCTGACCCTGGGGAGTGTGGGTGAAGATTGTTTCACAGTGAATGGTCTGACCCTGGGGAGTGTGTGTGAGGAGAGTTTCACAGTGAATGGTCTGACCCTGGGGAGTGTGGGTGAGGTGTGTTTCACAGTGAATGTTCTGACCCTGGGGAGTGTGGATGAGGAGTGTTTCACAGTGAATGTTCTGACCCTGGGGAGTGTGGGTGAGGAGTGTTTCACGGGGAATGTTCTCACCCTGGGGAGTGTGTGTGAGGAGTGTTTCACAGTGAATGTTCTGACCCTGGGGAGTGTGGGTGAGGAGTGTTTCACGGGGAATGTTCTCACCCTGGGGAGTGTGTGTGTAGATTGTTTCACAGTGAATGTTCTGACCCTGGGGAGTTTGGGTGGGGAGTGTTTCTCAGTGAATGTTCTGACCCTGGGGAGTGTGGGTGAGGAGTGTTTCACAGTGAATGTTCTGACCCTGGGGAGTGTGGGTGAGGAGTGTTTCACAGTGAATGTTCTGACGCTGGGGAGTTTGGGTGGGGAGTGTTTCACAGTGAATGGTCTGACCCTGGGGAGTGTGCATGAGGAGTGTTTCATAGTGAATGTTCTGACCCTGGGGAGTGTGGGTGAGGAGTGTTTCACAGTGAATGTTCTGACCCTGGGGAGTTTGGGTGAGGAGTGTTTCACAGTGAATGGTCTGACCCTGGGGAGTGTGGGTGAGGAGTGTTTCACAGTGAATGGTCTGACCCAGGGGAGTTTGGGTGAGGAGTGTTTCACAGTGAATGGTCTGACCCTGGGGAGTGTGGGTGAGGAGTGTTTCACGGTGAATGGTCTGACCCTGGGGAGTGTGGGAGAGTAGTGTTTCACAGTGAATGGTCTGACCCTGGGGAGTGTGGGTGTGGAGTGTTTCACAGTGAATGTTCTGACCCTGGGGAGTGTGGGAGAGGAGTGTTTCACAGTGAATTGTCTGCCCCTGGGGAGTGTGGGTGAGGAGTGTTTCACCGTGAATGGTCTGACCCTGGGGAGTGTGGGAGAGGAGTGTTTCACAGTGAATGGTCTGACCCTGGGGAGTGTGGGTGTGAGAGTTTCACAGTGTTTGTTCTGACCCTGGGGAGTGTGTGAGAGGAGTGTTTCACAGTGAATGGTCTGACCCTGGGGAGTGTGGGAGAGGTGTGTTTCACAGTGAATGGTCTGACCCTGGGGAGTGTGGGTGAAGATTGTTTCACAGTGAATGTTCGGACCCAGGGGAGTGTGGGTGAGGAGAGTTTCACAGTGAATGGTCTGACCCTGGGGAGTGTGGGTGAGGAGTGTTTCACAGTGAATGTTCTGACCCTGGGGAGTGTGGATGAGGAGTGTTTCACAGTGAATGTTCTGACCCTGGGGAGTGTGGGTGAGGAGTGTTTCACGGGGAATGTTCTCACCCTGGGGAGTGTGTGTGAGGAGTGTTTCACGGGGAATGTTCTGACCCTGGGGAGTGTGTGTGTAGATTGTTTCACAGTGAATGTTCTGACCCTGGGGAGTTTGGGTGGGGAGTGTTTCTCAGTGAATGTTCTGACCCTGGGGAGTGTGGGTGAGGAGTGTTTCATAGTGAATGTTCTGACCCTGGGGAGTGTGGGTGAGGAGTGTTTCACAGTGAATGTTCTGATCCTGGGGAGTGTGGGTGAGGAGTGTTTCACAGTGAATGTTCTGACCCTGGGGAGTGTGGGTGAGGAGTGTTTCACAGTGAATGTTCTGACGCTGGGGAGTTTGGGTGGGGAGTGTTTCACAGTGAATGGTCTGACCCTGGGGAGTGTGCATGAGGAGTGTTTCATAGTGAATGTTCTGACCCTGGGGAGTGTGGGAGAGGAGTGTTTCACAGTGAATGGTCTGACCCTGGGGATTGTGGGTGAGGAGTGTTTAAGAGTGAATGTTCTGACCCTGGGGAGTGTGGGTGAGGAGAGTTTCACAGTGACTGGTCTGACCCTGGGGAATGTGGGAGAGGAGTGTTTCACAGTGAATGGTCTGACCCTGGGGAGTGTGGGTGAGGGGAGTTTCACAGTGACTGGTCTGACCCTGGGGAATGTGGGAGAGGAGTGTTTCACAGTGAATGGTCTGACCCTGGGGAGTGTGGGTGAGGAGTGTTTCAGAGTGAATGTTCTGACCCTGGGGAGTGTGGGTGAGGAGTGTTTCAGAGTGAATGTTCTGACCCTGGGGAGTGTGGGTGAGGAGAGTTTCACAGTGACTGGTCTGACCCTGGGGAATGTGGGAGAGGAGTGTTTCACAGTGAATGGTCTGACCCTGGGGAGTGTGGGTGAGGAGTGTTTCAGAGTGAATGTTCTGACCCTGGGGAGTGTGGGTGAGGAGAGTTTCACAGTGAATGGTCTGACCCTGGGGAATGTGGAAGAGGAGTGTTTCACAGTGAATGGTCTGACCCTGGGGAGTGTGGGTGAGGAGTGTTTCACGGTGAATGGTCTGACCCTGGGGAGTGTGGGTGGGGAGTGTTTCACAGTGAATGGTCTGACCCTGGGGAGTTCGGGTGAGGAGTGTTTCAGAGTGAATGTTCTGACCCTGGGGAGTGTGGGTGAGGAGAGTTTCACAGTGAATGGTCTGACCCTGGGGAGTGTGGGAGAGGAGTTTTTCACAGTAAATGTCTGACCCTGGGGAGTGTGTGTGAGGAGTGTTTCACAGTGAATGGTCTGACCCTGGGGAGGATGTGTGTAGATTGTTTCACATTGAATGTTCTGACCCTGGGGAGTGTGGGTGAGGAGTGTTTCAGAGTGAATGTTCTGACCCTGGGGAGTGTGGGTGAGGAGAGTTTCACAGTGAATGGTCTGACCCTGGGGAGTGTGGGAGAGGAGTGTTTCACAGTGAATGTCTGACCCTGGGGACTGTGGCTGAAGATCGTTTCACAGTGAATGGTCTGACCCTGGGGAGTGTGCGTGAGGAGTGTTTCACAGTGTATGTTTTGACCCTGGGGATTGTGGGAGAGGAGTGTTTCACAGTGAATTGTATGCCCCTGGGGAGTGTGGGTGGGGAGTGTTTCAGAGTGAATGTTCCGACCCTGGGGAGTGTGGGTGAGGAGAGTTTCACAGTGAATGGTCTGACCCTGGGGAGTGTGGGAGAGGAGTGTTTCACAGTGAATGTCTGACCCTGGGGACTGTGGCTGAAGATCGTTTCACAGTGAATGGTCTGACCCTGGGGAGTGTGCGTGAGGAGTGTTTCACAGTGTATGTTTTGACCCTGGGGATTGTGGGAGAGGAGTGTTTCACAGTGAATTGTATGCCCCTGGGGAGTGTGGGTGGGGAGTGTTTCAGAGTGAATGTTCTGACCCTGGGGAGTGTGGGTGAGGAGAGTTTCACAGTGAATGGTCTGACCCTGGGGAGTGTGGGTGGGGAGTGTTTCAGAGTGAATGTTCTGACCCTGGGGAGTGTGGGTGAGGAGAGTTTCACAGTGAATGGTCTGACCCTGGAGACTGCGGGTGAGGAGTGTTTCACGGTGAATGGTCTGACCCTGGGGACTGTGGGTGAGGAATCTTTCCCGGTGTATGTTCTGACCTTGGGGAGCGTGGGTGAAGATTGTTTCACAGTATATGCTCAGACCCTGGGGAGTCTATGTGAGAAGAGTTTCACAGTGAATATCCTGACCCTGGGGAGTGTGGGTGACGAGTGTTTCACGGTGAATGTTCTGACCCTGGGGTGTGTGGGTGAAGATTGTTTCACAGTAAATGTTCTGACCCTGGGGAGTGTGGGTGAGGAGTATTTCACAGTGAATGGTCTGACCCTGGGGACTGCGGGTGAGGAGAGTTTCACGGGGAATATACTGACCCTGGGGAGTGTGGGTGAGGAGTGTTTCACAGTGAATGGTCTGACCCTGGGGACTGCAGGTGAGGAGAGTTTCACGGTGAATGGTCTGACCCTGGGGAGTGTGGGTGTGGAGTGTTTCACAGTGAATGGTCTGACCCTGGGCAGTGTGGGTGAGGAGTGTTTCACAGTGAATGGTCTGACCCTGGGGAGTGTGGGTGTGGAGTGATTCACAGTGAATGGTCTGACCCTGGGGAGTGTGGGTGAGGAGAGTTTCACAGTGAATGGTCTGACCCTGGGGAGTGTGGGTGGGGAGTGTTTCTCAGTAAATGTCTGACCCTGGGGAGTGTGGGTGGGGAGTGTTTCTCAGTAAATGTCTGACCCTGGGGAGTGTGGGTGTGGAGTGTTTCACAGTGAATGGTCTGACCCTGGGGACTGTGTGTGAGGAGTGTTTCACAGTGAATGGTCTGACCCTGGGGAGTGTGGGTGTGGAGTGATTCACAGTGAATGGTCTGACCCTGGGGAGTGTGGGTGAGGAGAGTTTCACAGTGAATGGTCTGACCTTGGGGAGTGTGGGAGAGGAGTGTTTCACAGCGAATGGTCTGACCCTGGTGAGTGTGGGTGAAGATTGTTTCACAGTAAATGGTCTGACCCTGGGGTGTGTGGGTGAGGAGTGTTTCACAGTAAATGGTCTGAGCTTGGGTTGTGTGGGTGAGGATTGTTTCACAGTGATTGTTCTGTCCCTGGGGAGTGTGGGTGAGGATTGTTTCACAGTGAATGGTCTGACTCTGGGGAGTGTGGGTGAGGAGTGTTTCACAGTGAATGGTCTGACCCTGGGGAGTGTGGGTGAAGATTGTTTCACAGTGAATGGTCTGACCCTGCCGAGTGTGCGTGAGGAGTGTTTCATAGTGAATGTTCTGACCCTGGGGAGTGTGGGAGAGGAGTGTTTCACAGTGAATTGTCTGCCCCTGGGGAGTGTGGGTGTGGAGTGTTTCACAGTGAATGGTCTGACCCTGGGGAGTGTGGGTGAGGAGTGTTACACGGTGAATGGTCTGACCCTGGGGAATGTGGGAGAGGAGTGTTTCACCGTGAAGGGTCTGACCATGGGGAGTGTGGGAGAGGTGTGTTTCACAGTGAATGGTCTGACCCTGGGGAGTGTGGGTGAAGATTGTTTCACAGTGAATGGTCTGACCCTGGGGAGTGTGGGTGAGGAGAGTTTCACAGTGAATGGTCTGACCCTGGGGAGTGTGGGAGTGAGAGTTTCACAGTGTTTGTTCTGACCCTGGGGAGTGTGTGAGAGGAGTGTTTCACAGTGAATGGTCTGACCCTGGGGAGTGTGGGAGAGGTGTGTTTCACAGTGAATGGTCTGACCCTGGGGAGTGTGGGTGAAGATTGTTTCACAGTGAATGGTCTGACCCTGGGGAGTGTGTGTGAGGAGAGTTTCACAGTGAATGGTCTGACCCTGGGGAGTGTGGGTGAGGTGTGTTTCACAGTGAATGTTCTGACCCTGGGGAGTGTGGATGAGGAGTGTTTCACAGTGAATGTTCTGACCCTGGGGAGTGTGGGTGAGGAGTGTTTCACGGGGAATGTTCTCACCCTGGGGAGTGTGTGTGAGGAGTGTTTCACAGTGAATGTTCTGACCCTGGGGAGTGTGGGTGAGGAGTGTTTCACGGGGAATGTTCTCACCCTGGGGAGTGTGTGTGTAGATTGTTTCACAGTGAATGTTCTGACCCTGGGGAGTTTGGGTGGGGAGTGTTTCTCAGTGAATGTTCTGACCCTGGGGAGTGTGGGTGAGGAGTGTTTCACAGTGAATGTTCTGACCCTGGGGAGTGTGGGTGAGGAGTGTTTCACAGTGAATGTTCTGACGCTGGGGAGTTTGGGTGGGGAGTGTTTCACAGTGAATGGTCTGACCCTGGGGAGTGTGCATGAGGAGTGTTTCATAGTGAATGTTCTGACCCTGGGGAGTGTGGGTGAGGAGTGTTTCACAGTGAATGTTCTGACCCTGGGGAGTTTGGGTGAGGAGTGTTTCACAGTGAATGGTCTGACCCTGGGGAGTGTGGGTGAGGAGTGTTTCACAGTGAATGGTCTGACCCAGGGGAGTTTGGGTGAGGAGTGTTTCACAGTGAATGGTCTGACCCTGGGGAGTGTGGGTGAGGAGTGTTTCACGGTGAATGGTCTGACCCTGGGGAGTGTGGGAGAGTAGTGTTTCACAGTGAATGGTCTGACCCTGGGGAGTGTGGGTGTGGAGTGTTTCACAGTGAATGTTCTGACCCTGGGGAGTGTGGGAGAGGAGTGTTTCACAGTGAATTGTCTGCCCCTGGGGAGTGTGGGTGAGGAGTGTTTCACCGTGAATGGTCTGACCCTGGGGAGTGTGGGAGAGGAGTGTTTCACAGTGAATGGTCTGACCCTGGGGAGTGTGGGTGTGAGAGTTTCACAGTGTTTGTTCTGACCCTGGGGAGTGTGTGAGAGGAGTGTTTCACAGTGAATGGTCTGACCCTGGGGAGTGTGGGAGAGGTGTGTTTCACAGTGAATGGTCTGACCCTGGGGAGTGTGGGTGAAGATTTTTTCACAGTGAATGTTCGGACCCAGGGGAGTGTGGGTGAGGAGAGTTTCACAGTGAATGGTCTGACCCTGGGGAGTGTGGGTGAGGAGTGTTTCACAGTGAATGTTCTGACCCTGGGGAGTGTGGATGAGGAGTGTTTCACAGTGAATGTTCTGACCCTGGGGAGTGTGGGTGAGGAGTGTTTCACGGGGAATGTTCTCACCCTGGGGAGTGTGTGTGAGGAGTGTTTCACGGGGAATGTTCTGACCCTGGGGAGTGTGTGTGTAGATTGTTTCACAGTGAATGTTCTGACCCTGGGGAGTTTGGGTGGGGAGTGTTTCTCAGTGAATGTTCTGACCCTGGGGAGTGTGGGTGAGGAGTGTTTCATAGTGAATGTTCTGACCCTGGGGAGTGTGGGTGAGGAGTGTTTCACAGTGAATGTTCTGATCCTGGGGAGTGTGGGTGAGGAGTGTTTCACAGTGAATGTTCTGACCCTGGGGAGTGTGGGTGAGGAGTGTTTCACAGTGAATGTTCTGACGCTGGGGAGTTTGGGTGGGGAGTGTTTCACAGTGAATGGTCTGACCCTGGGGAGTGTGCATGAGGAGTGTTTCATAGTGAATGTTCTGACCCTGGGGAGTGTGGGAGAGGAGTGTTTCACAGTGAATGGTCTGACCCTGGGGATTGTGGGTGAGGAGTGTTTAAGAGTGAATGTTCTGACCCTGGGGAGTGTGGGTGAGGAGAGTTTCACAGTGACTGGTCTGACCCTGGGGAATGTGGGAGAGGAGTGTTTCACAGTGAATGGTCTGACCCTGGGGAGTGTGGGTGAGGGGAGTTTCACAGTGACTGGTCTGACCCTGGGGAATGTGGGAGAGGAGTGTTTCACAGTGAATGGTCTGACCCTGGGGAGTGTGGGTGAGGAGTGTTTCAGAGTGAATGTTCTGACCCTGGGGAGTGTGGGTGAGGAGTGTTTCAGAGTGAATGTTCTGACCCTGGGGAGTGTGGGTGAGGAGAGTTTCACAGTGACTGGTCTGACCCTGGGGAATGTGGGAGAGGAGTGTTTCACAGTGAATGGTCTGACCCTGGGGAGTGTGGGTGAGGAGTGTTTCAGAGTGAATGTTCTGACCCTGGGGAGTGTGGGTGAGGAGAGTTTCACAGTGAATGGTCTGACCCTGGGGAATGTGGAAGAGGAGTGTTTCACAGTGAATGGTCTGACCCTGGGGAGTGTGGGTGAGGAGTGTTTCACGGTGAATGGTCTGACCCTGGGGAGTGTGGGTGGGGAGTGTTTCACAGTGAATGGTCTGACCCTGGGGAGTTCGGGTGAGGAGTGTTTCAGAGTGAATGTTCTGACCCTGGGGAGTGTGGGTGAGGAGAGTTTCACAGTGAATGGTCTGACCCTGGGGAGTGTGGGAGAGGAGTTTTTCACAGTAAATGTCTGACCCTGGGGAGTGTGTGTGAGGAGTGTTTCACAGTGAATGGTCTGACCCTGGGGAGGATGTGTGTAGATTGTTTCACATTGAATGTTCTGACCCTGGGGAGTGTGGGTGAGGAGTGTTTCAGAGTGAATGTTCTGACCCTGGGGAGTGTGGGTGAGGAGAGTTTCACAGTGAATGGTCTGACCCTGGGGAGTGTGGGAGAGGAGTGTTTCACAGTGAATGTCTGACCCTGGGGACTGTGGCTGAAGATCGTTTCACAGTGAATGGTCTGACCCTGGGGAGTGTGCGTGAGGAGTGTTTCACAGTGTATGTTTTGACCCTGGGGATTGTGGGAGAGGAGTGTTTCACAGTGAATTGTATGCCCCTGGGGAGTGTGGGTGGGGAGTGTTTCAGAGTGAATGTTCCGACCCTGGGGAGTGTGGGTGAGGAGAGTTTCACAGTGAATGGTCTGACCCTGGGGAGTGTGGGAGAGGAGTGTTTCACAGTGAATGTCTGACCCTGGGGACTGTGGCTGAAGATCGTTTCACAGTGAATGGTCTGACCCTGGGGAGTGTGCGTGAGGAGTGTTTCACAGTGTATGTTTTGACCCTGGGGATTGTGGGAGAGGAGTGTTTCACAGTGAATTGTATGCCCCTGGGGAGTGTGGGTGGGGAGTGTTTCAGAGTGAATGTTCTGACCCTGGGGAGTGTGGGTGAGGAGAGTTTCACAGTGAATGGTCTGACCCTGGGGAGTGTGGGTGGGGAGTGTTTCAGAGTGAATGTTCTGACCCTGGGGAGTGTGGGTGAGGAGAGTTTCACAGTGAATGGTCTGACCCTGGAGACTGCGGGTGAGGAGTGTTTCACGGTGAATGGTCTGACCCTGGGGACTGTGGGTGAGGAATCTTTCCCGGTGTATGTTCTGACCTTGGGGAGCGTGGGTGAAGATTGTTTCACAGTATATGCTCAGACCCTGGGGAGTCTATGTGAGAAGAGTTTCACAGTGAATATCCTGACCCTGGGGAGTGTGGGTGACGAGTGTTTCACGGTGAATGTTCTGACCCTGGGGTGTGTGGGTGAAGATTGTTTCACAGTAAATGTTCTGACCCTGGGGAGTGTGGGTGAGGAGTATTTCACAGTGAATGGTCTGACCCTGGGGACTGCGGGTGAGGAGAGTTTCACGGGGAATATACTGACCCTGGGGAGTGTGGGTGAGGAGTGTTTCACAGTGAATGGTCTGACCCTGGGGACTGCAGGTGAGGAGAGTTTCACGGTGAATGGTCTGACCCTGGGGAGTGTGGGTGTGGAGTGTTTCACAGTGAATGGTCTGACCCTGGGCAGTGTGGGTGAGGAGTGTTTCACAGTGAATGGTCTGACCCTGGGGAGTGTGGGTGTGGAGTGATTCACAGTGAATGGTCTGACCCTGGGGAGTGTGGGTGAGGAGAGTTTCACAGTGAATGGTCTGACCCTGGGGAGTGTGGGTGGGGAGTGTTTCTCAGTAAATGTCTGACCCTGGGGAGTGTGGGTGGGGAGTGTTTCTCAGTAAATGTCTGACCCTGGGGAGTGTGGGTGTGGAGTGTTTCACAGTGAATGGTCTGACCCTGGGGACTGTGTGTGAGGAGTGTTTCACAGTGAATGGTCTGACCCTGGGGAGTGTGGGTGTGGAGTGATTCACAGTGAATGGTCTGACCCTGGGGAGTGTGGGTGAGGAGAGTTTCACAGTGAATGGTCTGACCTTGGGGAGTGTGGGAGAGGAGTGTTTCACAGCGAATGGTCTGACCCTGGTGAGTGTGGGTGAAGATTGTTTCACAGTAAATGGTCTGACCCTGGGGTGTGTGGGTGAGGAGTGTTTCACAGTAAATGGTCTGAGCTTGGGTTGTGTGGGTGAGGATTGTTTCACAGTGATTGTTCTGTCCCTGGGGAGTGTGGGTGAGGATTGTTTCACAGTGAATGGTCTGACTCTGGGGAGTGTGGGTGAGGAGTGTTTCACAGTGAATGGTCTGACCCTGGGGAGTGTGGGTGAAGATTGTTTCACAGTGAATGGTCTGACCCTGCCGAGTGTGCGTGAGGAGTGTTTCATAGTGAATGTTCTGACCCTGGGGAGTGTGGGAGAGGAGTGTTTCACAGTGAATTGTCTGCCCCTGGGGAGTGTGGGTGTGGAGTGTTTCACAGTGAATGGTCTGACCCTGGGGAGTGTGGGTGAGGAGTGTTACACGGTGAATGGTCTGACCCTGGGGAATGTGGGAGAGGAGTGTTTCACCGTGAAGGGTCTGACCATGGGGAGTGTGGGAGAGGTGTGTTTCACAGTGAATGGTCTGACCCTGGGGAGTGTGGGTGAAGATTGTTTCACAGTGAATGGTCTGACCCTGGGGAGTGTGGGTGAGGAGAGTTTCACAGTGAATGGTCTGACCCTGGGGAGTGTGGGAGTGAGAGTTTCACAGTGTTTGTTCTGACCCTGGGGAGTGTGTGAGAGGAGTGTTTCACAGTGAATGGTCTGACCCTGGGGAGTGTGGGAGAGGTGTGTTTCACAGTGAATGGTCTGACCCTGGGGAGTGTGGGTGAAGATTGTTTCACAGTGAATGGTCTGACCCTGGGGAGTGTGTGTGAGGAGAGTTTCACAGTGAATGGTCTGACCCTGGGGAGTGTGGGTGAGGTGTGTTTCACAGTGAATGTTCTGACCCTGGGGAGTGTGGATGAGGAGTGTTTCACAGTGAATGTTCTGACCCTGGGGAGTGTGGGTGAGGAGTGTTTCACGGGGAATGTTCTCACCCTGGGGAGTGTGTGTGAGGAGTGTTTCACAGTGAATGTTCTGACCCTGGGGAGTGTGGGTGAGGAGTGTTTCACGGGGAATGTTCTCACCCTGGGGAGTGTGTGTGTAGATTGTTTCACAGTGAATGTTCTGACCCTGGGGAGTTTGGGTGGGGAGTGTTTCTCAGTGAATGTTCTGACCCTGGGGAGTGTGGGTGAGGAGTGTTTCACAGTGAATGTTCTGACCCTGGGGAGTGTGGGTGAGGAGTGTTTCACAGTGAATGTTCTGACGCTGGGGAGTTTGGGTGGGGAGTGTTTCACAGTGAATGGTCTGACCCTGGGGAGTGTGCATGAGGAGTGTTTCATAGTGAATGTTCTGACCCTGGGGAGTGTGGGTGAGGAGTGTTTCACAGTGAATGTTCTGACCCTGGGGAGTTTGGGTGAGCAGTGTTTCACAGTGAATGGTCTGACCCTGGGGAGTGTGGGTGAGGAGTGTTTCACAGTGAATGGTCTGACCCAGGGGAGTTTGGGTGAGGAGTGTTTCACAGTGAATGGTCTGACCCTGGGGAGTGTGGGTGAGGAGTGTTTCACGGTGAATGGTCTGACCCTGGGGAGTGTGGGAGAGTAGTGTTTCACAGTGAATGGTCTGACCCTGGGGAGTGTGGGTGTGGAGTGTTTCACAGTGAATGTTCTGACCCTGGGGAGTGTGGGAGAGGAGTGTTTCACAGTGAATTGTCTGCCCCTGGGGAGTGTGGGTGAGGAGTGTTTCACCGTGAATGGTCTGACCCTGGGGAGTGTGGGAGAGGAGTGTTTCACAGTGAATGGTCTGACCCTGGGGAGTGTGGGTGTGAGAGTTTCACAGTGTTTGTTCTGACCCTGGGGAGTGTGTGAGAGGAGTGTTTCACAGTGAATGGTCTGACCCTGGGGAGTGTGGGAGAGGTGTGTTTCACAGTGAATGGTCTGACCCTGGGGAGTGTGGGTGAAGATTGTTTCACAGTGAATGTTCGGACCCAGGGGAGTGTGGGTGAGGAGAGTTTCACAGTGAATGGTCTGACCCTGGGGAGTGTGGGTGAGGAGTGTTTCACAGTGAATGTTCTGACCCTGGGGAGTGTGGATGAGGAGTGTTTCACAGTGAATGTTCTGACCCTGGGGAGTGTGGGTGAGGAGTGTTTCACGGGGAATGTTCTCACCCTGGGGAGTGTGTGTGAGGAGTGTTTCACGGGGAATGTTCTGACCCTGGGGAGTGTGTGTGTAGATTGTTTCACAGTGAATGTTCTGACCCTGGGGAGTTTGGGTGGGGAGTGTTTCTCAGTGAATGTTCTGACCCTGGGGAGTGTGGGTGAGGAGTGTTTCATAGTGAATGTTCTGACCCTGGGGAGTGTGGGTGAGGAGTGTTTCACAGTGAATGTTCTGATCCTGGGGAGTGTGGGTGAGGAGTGTTTCACAGTGAATGTTCTGACCCTGGGGAGTGTGGGTGAGGAGTGTTTCACAGTGAATGTTCTGACGCTGGGGAGTTTGGGTGGGGAGTGTTTCACAGTGAATGGTCTGACCCTGGGGAGTGTGCATGAGGAGTGTTTCATAGTGAATGTTCTGACCCTGGGGAGTGTGGGTGAGGAGTGTTTCACAGTGAATGTCTGACCCTGGGGAGTGTGCGTGAGGATAGTTTCACAATGAATGTTCTGACCCTGGGGAGTGTGGGTGAGGAGTGTTTCACAGTGAATGGTCTGCCCCTGGGGAGTGTGGGTGAGGAGTGTTTCACAGTGAATGGTCTGACCCAGGGGAGTTTGGGTGAGGAGTGTTTCACAGTGAATGGTCTGACCCTGGGGAGTGTGGGTGAGGAGTGTTTCACGGTGAATGGTCTGACCCTGGGGAGTGTGGGAGAGTAGTGTTTCACAGTGAATGGTCTGACCCTGGGGAGTGTGGGTGTGGAGTGTTTCACAGTGAATGTTCTGACCCTGGGGAGTGTGGGAGAGGAGTGTTTCACAGTGAATTGTCTGCCCCTGGGGAGTGTGGGTGAGGAGTGTTTCACGGTGAATGGTCTGACCCTGGGGAGTGTGGGAGAGGAGTGTTTCACAGTGAATGGTCTGACCCTGGGGATTGTGGGTGAGGAGTGTTTAAGAGTGAATGTTCTGACCCTGGGGAGTGTGGGTGAGGAGAGTTTCACAGTGACTGGTCTGACCCTGGGGAATGTGGGAGAGGAGTGTTTCACAGTGAATGGTCTGACCCTGGGGAGTGTGGGTGAGGGGAGTTTCACAGTGACTGGTCTGACCCTGGGGAATGTGGGAGAGGAGTGTTTCACAGTGAATGGTCTGACCCTGGGGAGTGTGGGTGAGGAGTGTTTCAGAGTGAATGTTCTGACCCTGGGGAGTGTGGGTGAGGAGTGTTTCAGAGTGAATGTTCTGACCCTGGGGAGTGTGGGTGAGGAGAGTTTCACAGTGACTGGTCTGACCCTGGGGAATGTGGGAGAGGAGTGTTTCACAGTGAATGGTCTGACCCTGGGGAGTGTGGGTGAGGAGTGTTTCAGAGTGAATGTTCTGACCCTGGGGAGTGTGGGTGAGGAGAGTTTCACAGTGAATGGTCTGACCCTGGGGAATGTGGAAGAGGAGTGTTTCACAGTGAATGGTCTGACCCTGGGGAGTGTGGGTGAGGAGTGTTTCACGGTGAATGGTCTGACCCTGGGGAGTGTGGGTGGGGAGTGTTTCACAGTGAATGGTCTGACCCTGGGGAGTTCGGGTGAGGAGTGTTTCAGAGTGAATGTTCTGACCCTGGGGAGTGTGGGTGAGGAGAGTTTCACAGTGAATGGTCTGACCCTGGGGAGTGTGGGAGAGGAGTGTTTCACAGTGAATGTCTGACCCTGGGGACTGTGGCTGAAGATCGTTTGACAGTGAATGGTCTGACCCTGGGGAGTGTGCGTGAGGAGTGTTTCACAGTGTATGTTTTGACCCTGGGGATTGTGGGAGAGGAGTGTTTCACAGTGAATTGTATGCCCCTGGGGAGTGTGGGTGGGGAGTGTTTCAGAGTGAATGTTCTGACCCTGGGGAGTGTGGGTGAGGAGAGTTTCACAGTGAATGGTCTGACCCTGGGGAGTGTGGGTGGGGAGTGTTTCAGAGTGAATGTTCTGACCCTGGGGAGTGTGGGTGAGGAGAGTTTCACAGTGAATGGTCTGACCCTGGAGACTGCGGGTGAGGAGTGTTTCACGGTGAATGGTCTGACCCTGGGGAGTGTGGGAGAGGTGTGTTTCACAGTGAATGGTCTGACCCTGGGGAGTGTGGGTGAAGATTGTTTCACAGTGAATGGTCTGACCCTGGGGAGTGTGTGTGAGGAGAGTTTCACAGTGAATGGTCTGACCCTGGGGAGTGTGGGTGAGGTGTGTTTCACAGTGAATGTTCTGACCCTGGGGAGTGTGGATGAGGAGTGTTTCACAGTGAATGTTCTGACCCTGGGGAGTGTGGGTGAGGAGTGTTTCACGGGGAATGTTCTCACCCTGGGGAGTGTGTGTGAGGAGTGTTTCACAGTGAATGGTCTGACCCTGGGGAGTGTGGGAGAGGTGTGTTTCACAGTGAATGGTCTGACCCTGGGGAGTGTGGGTGAAGATTGTTTCACAGTGAATGGTCTGACCCTGGGGAGTGTGTGTGAGGAGAGTTTCACAGTGAATGGTCTGACCCTGGGGAGTGTGGGTGAGGTGTGTTTCACAGTGAATGTTCTGACCCTGGGGAGTGTGGATGAGGAGTGTTTCACAGTGAATGTTCTGACCCTGGGGAGTGTGGGTGAGGAGTGTTTCACGGGGAATGTTCTCACCCTGGGGAGTGTGTGTGAGGAGTGTTTCACAGTGAATGTTCTGACCCTGGGGAGTGTGGGTGAGGAGTGTTTCACGGGGAATGTTCTCACCCTGGGGAGTGTGTGTGTAGATTGTTTCACAGTGAATGTTCTGACCCTGGGGAGTTTGGGTGGGGAGTGTTTCTCAGTGAATGTTCTGACCCTGGGGAGTGTGGGTGAGGAGTGTTTCACAGTGAATGTTCTGACCCTGGGGAGTGTGGGTGAGGAGTGTTTCACAGTGAATGTTCTGACGCTGGGGAGTTTGGGTGGGGAGTGTTTCACAGTGAATGGTCTGACCCTGGGGAGTGTGCATGAGGAGTGTTTCATAGTGAATGTTCTGACCCTGGGGAGTGTGGGTGAGGAGTGTTTCACAGTGAATGTTCTGACCCTGGGGAGTTTGGGTGAGCAGTGTTTCACAGTGAATGGTCTGACCCTGGGGAGTGTGGGTGAGGAGTGTTTCACAGTGAATGGTCTGACCAAGGGGAGTTTGGGTGAGGAGTGTTTCACAGTGAATGGTCTGACCCTGGGGAGTGTGGGTGAGGAGTGTTTCACGGTGAATGGTCTGACCCTGGGGAGTGTGGGAGAGTAGTGTTTCACAGTGAATGGTCTGACCCTGGGGAGTGTGGGTGTGGAGTGTTTCACAGTGAATGTTCTGACCCTGGGGAGTGTGGGAGAGGAGTGTTTCACAGTGAATTGTCTGCCCCTGGGGAGTGTGGGTGAGGAGTGTTTCACCGTGAATGGTCTGACCCTGGGGAGTGTGGGAGAGGAGTGTTTCACAGTGAATGGTCTGACCCTGGGGAGTGTGGGTGTGAGAGTTTCACAGTGTTTGTTCTGACCCTGGGGAGTGTGTGAGAGGAGTGTTTCACAGTGAATGGTCTGACCCTGGGGAGTGTGGGAGAGGTGTGTTTCACAGTGAATGGTCTGACCCTGGGGAGTGTGGGTGAAGATTGTTTCACAGTGAATGTTCGGACCCAGGGGAGTGTGGGTGAGGAGAGTTTCACAGTGAATGGTCTGACCCTGGGGAGTGTGGGTGAGGAGTGTTTCACAGTGAATGTTCTGACCCTGGGGAGTGTGGATGAGGAGTGTTTCACAGTGAATGTTCTGACCCTGGGGAGTGTGGGTGAGGAGTGTTTCACGGGGAATGTTCTCACCCTGGGGAGTGTGTGTGAGGAGTGTTTCACGGGGAATGTTCTGACCCTGGGGAGTGTGTGTGTAGATTGTTTCACAGTGAATGTTCTGACCCTGGGGAGTTTGGGTGGGGAGTGTTTCTCAGTGAATGTTCTGACCCTGGGGAGTGTGGGTGAGGAGTGTTTCATAGTGAATGTTCTGACCCTGGGGAGTGTGGGTGAGGAGTGTTTCACAGTGAATGTTCTGATCCTGGGGAGTGTGGGTGAGGAGTGTTTCACAGTGAATGTTCTGACCCTGGGGAGTGTGGGTGAGGAGTGTTTCACAGTGAATGTTCTGACGCTGGGGAGTTTGGGTGGGGAGTGTTTCACAGTGAATGGTCTGACCCTGGGGAGTGTGCATGAGGAGTGTTTCATAGTGAATGTTCTGACCCTGGGGAGTGTGGGTGAGGAGTGTTTCACAGTGAATGTCTGACCCTGGGGAGTGTGCGTGAGGATAGTTTCACAATGAATGTTCTGACCCTGGGGAGTGTGGGTGAGGAGTGTTTCACAGTGAATGGTCTGCCCCTGGGGAGTGTGGGTGAGGAGTGTTTCACAGTGAATGGTCTGACCCAGGGGAGTTTGGGTGAGGAGTGTTTCACAGTGAATGGTCTGACCCTGGGGAGTGTGGGTGAGGAGTGTTTCACGGTGAATGGTCTGACCCTGGGGAGTGTGGGAGAGTAGTGTTTCACAGTGAATGGTCTGACCCTGGGGAGTGTGGGTGTGGAGTGTTTCACAGTGAATGTTCTGACCCTGGGGAGTGTGGGAGAGGAGTGTTTCACAGTGAATTGTCTGCCCCTGGGGAGTGTGGGTGAGGAGTGTTTCACGGTGAATGGTCTGACCCTGGGGAGTGTGGGAGAGGAGTGTTTCACAGTGAATGGTCTGACCCTGGGGATTGTGGGTGAGGAGTGTTTAAGAGTGAATGTTCTGACCCTGGGGAGTGTGGGTGAGGAGAGTTTCACAGTGACTGGTCTGACCCTGGGGAATGTGGGAGAGGAGTGTTTCACAGTGAATGGTCTGACCCTGGGGAGTGTGGGTGAGGGGAGTTTCACAGTGACTGGTCTGACCCTGGGGAATGTGGGAGAGGAGTGTTTCACAGTGAATGGTCTGACCCTGGGGAGTGTGGGTGAGGAGTGTTTCAGAGTGAATGTTCTGACCCTGGGGAGTGTGGGTGAGGAGTGTTTCAGAGTGAATGTTCTGACCCTGGGGAGTGTGGGTGAGGAGAGTTTCACAGTGACTGGTCTGACCCTGGGGAATGTGGGAGAGGAGTGTTTCACAGTGAATGGTCTGACCCTGGGGAGTGTGGGTGAGGAGTGTTTCAGAGTGAATGTTCTGACCCTGGGGAGTGTGGGTGAGGAGAGTTTCACAGTGAATGGTCTGACCCTGGGGAATGTGGAAGAGGAGTGTTTCACAGTGAATGGTCTGACCCTGGGGAGTGTGGGTGAGGAGTGTTTCACGGTGAATGGTCTGACCCTGGGGAGTGTGGGTGGGGAGTGTTTCACAGTGAATGGTCTGACCCTGGGGAGTTCGGGTGAGGAGTGTTTCAGAGTGAATGTTCTGACCCTGGGGAGTGTGGGTGAGGAGAGTTTCACAGTGAATGGTCTGACCCTGGGGAGTGTGGGAGAGGAGTGTTTCACAGTGAATGTCTGACCCTGGGGACAGTGGCTGAAGATCGTTTGACAGTGAATGGTCTGACCCTGGGGAGTGTGCGTGAGGAGTGTTTCACAGTGTATGTTTTGACCCTGGGGATTGTGGGAGAGGAGTGTTTCACAGTGAATTGTATGCCCCTGGGGAGTGTGGGTGGGGAGTGTTTCAGAGTGAATGTTCTGACCCTGGGGAGTGTGGGTGAGGAGAGTTTCACAGTGAATGGTCTGACCCTGGGGAGTGTGGGTGGGGAGTGTTTCAGAGTGAATGTTCTGACCCTGGGGAGTGTGGGTGAGGAGAGTTTCACAGTGAATGGTCTGACCCTGGAGACTGCGGGTGAGGAGTGTTTCACGGTGAATGGTCTGACCCTGGGGACTGTGGGTGAGGAATCTTTCCCGGTGTATGTTCTGACCTTGGGGAGCGTGGGTGAAGATTGTTTCACAGTATATGCTCAGACCCTGGGGAGTCTATGTGAGAAGAGTTTCACAGTGAATATCCTGACCCTGGGGAGTGTGGGTGACGAGTGTTTCATGGTGAATATCCTGACCATGGGGAGTGTTGGTGTGGAGTGTTTCACAGTGAATGTTCTGACCCTGGGGAGTGTGGGTGAGGAGTGTTTCACACTGAATGTTCTGACCCTGGGGAGTCTATGTGAGCAGAGTTTCACAGTGAATGTTCTGACCCTGGAGAGGGTGGGTGGGGAGTGTTTCACAGTGAACGTCTGACCCTGGGGAGTGTTGGTGAGGTGTGTTTCACAGTGAATGTTCCGACCCTAGGGAGTGTGGGTGAAGATTGTTTCACAGTGAATGTTCTGGCCCTGGGTAGTCTGGGTGAGGAGTGTCTCACGGTGAATGTTCTGACACTGGAGAGTGTGGGTGAGGAGTGTTTCACAGTGAATGTTCTGACCCTGGGGAGTGTGGGTGAAGATTGTTTCACAGTGAATGTTCGGACCCAGGGGAATGTGGGTGAACAGTGTTTCACAGTGAATGTTCTGACCCTGGGGAGTGTGTGTGAAGATTGTTTCACAGTAAATGGTCTGACCCTGGGGTGTGTGGGTGAGGAAAGTTTCACAGTGAATGTTCTGACCCTGGGGAGAGTGGGTGGGATGTGTTTCACCGTGAATGTTCTGACCCTGGGGATTGTGGGAGAGGAGTGTTTCACGGTGAATGGATTGACCCTGGGGAGTGTGGGTGAAGATTGTTTCACAGTAAATGGTCTGACCCTGGGGTGTGTGGGTGAGGAAAGTTTCACCGTGAATGTTCTGACCCTGGGGATTGTGGGTGAGGAGTGTTTCACGGTGAATGGATTGACCCTGGGGAGTGTGGGTGAAGATTGTTTCACAGTGAATGTTCTGACCCTGGGGAGTGTGGGTGAGGAGTGTTTCACAGTGAATGTTCTGACCCTGGGGACTGCGGGTGAGGAGAGTTTCACGGGGAATATTCTGACCCTGGGGAGTGTGGGTGAGGAGTGTTTCACAGTGAATGGTCTGACCCTTGGGACTGCGGGTGAGGAGAGTTTCACGGGGAATATTCTGACCCTGGGGATTGTGGGTGAGGAGTGTTTCACAGTGAATGGTCTGACCCTGGGCAGTGTGGGTGAGGAGTGTTTCACAGTGAATGGTCTGACCCTGGGGAGTGTGGGTGTGGAGTGTTTCACAGTGAATGCTCTGACCCTGGGGAGTGTGGGTGAAGATTGTTTCACATTAAATGGTCTGACCCTGGGGTGTGTGGGTGAGGGGAGTTTCACAGTGAATGTTCTGAACCTGGGGAGGGTGGGTGCGGAGTGTTTCACAATGAATGTTCTGACACTGTGTAGTGTGGGTGAAGATTGTTTCACAGTAAATGGTCTGACCCTGGGGTGTGTGGGTGAGGAAAGTTTCACAGTGAATGTTCTGACCCTGGGGAGGTTGGGTGCGGAGTGTTTCACAATGAATGTTCTGACCCTGGGGACTGTGGGTGAGGAATGTTTCCCGGTGAATGTTCTGACCCTGGTAGTGTGGGTGAAGATTGTTTCACAGTAAATGCTCAGACCCTGGGGAGTCTATGTGAGGAGAGTTTCACAGTGAATATCCTGAACCTGGGGAGTGTGTGTGATGAGTGTTTCACAGTGAATGTTCTGACCCTGGGGAGTGTGGGTGAGGAGTGTTTCACGGTGAATGGTCTGACCCTGGGGAGTGTGGGTGAAGATTGTTTCACAGTAAATGGTCTGACCCTGGGGTGTGTGGGTGAGGAAAGTTTCACAGTGAATGTTCTGACCCTGGGGAGGGTGGGTGGGATGTGTTTCACCGTGAATGTTCTGACCCTGGGGATTGTGGGTGAGGAGTGTTTCACGGTGAATGGATTGACCCTGGGGAGTGTGGGTGAAGATTGTTTCACTGTAAATGGTCTGACCCTGGGGTGTGTGGGTGAGCAGAGTTTCACGGGGAATGTTCTAACCCTGGGGAGTGTGGGTGAAGATTGTTTCACAGTAAATGCTGTGACCCTGGGGTGTCTATGAGACGAGTGTTTCACAGTGTTTGTTCTCACCCTGGGGACTGTGGGTTAGGAGTGTTTCACGGTGAATGTTCTGACCCTGGGGAGTGTGGGCGGGGAGTGTTTCACCGTGAATGTTCTGACCCTGGAGAGTGTGGGTGAGGAAAGTTTAACAGCAAATTTTCTGACCCTGGGGATTGTGGGTGAGGAGAGTTTCACGGGGAATTGTCTGACCCTGGGGAGTGTGGGTGAGGAGTGTTTCACGGTGAATGTTCTGACCCTGGGGTGTGTGGGTGAAGATTGTTTCACAGTAAATGTTCTGACCCTGGGGAGTGTGGGTGAGGAGTGTTTCACAGTGAATGGTCTGACCCTGGGGACTGCGGGTGAGGAGAGTTTCACGGGGAATATTCTGACCCTGGGGAGTGTGGGTGAGGAGTGTTTCACAGTGAATGGTCTGACCCTGGGGACTGCAGGTGAGGAGAGTTTCACGGTGAATGGTCTGACCCTGGGGAGTGTGGGTGTGGAGTGTTTCACAGTGAATGGTCTGAACCTGGGCAGTGTGGGTGAGGAGTGTTTCACAGTGAATGGTCTGACCCTGGGGAGTGTGGGTGTGGAGTGATTCACAGTGAATGGTCTGACCCTGGGGAGTGTGGGTGAGGAGAGTTTCACAGTGAATGGTCTGACCCTGGGGAGTGTGGGTGGGGAGTGTTTCTCAGTAAATGTCTGACACTGGGGAGTGTGGGTGGGGAGTGTTTCACAGTGAATGGTCTGACCCTGGGGACTGTGGGTGAGGAGTGTTTCACAGTGAATGGTCTGACCCTGGGGAGTGTGGGTGTGGAGTGATTCACAGTGAATGGTCTGACCCTGGGGAGTGTGGGTGAGGAGAGTTTCACAGTGAATGGTCTGACCCTGGGGAGTGTGGGAGAGGAGTGTTTCACAGTGAATGGTCTGTCCCTGGGGAGTGTGGGTGAAGATTGTTTCACAGTAAATGGTCTGACCCTGGGGTGTGTGGGTGAGGAGTGTTTCACAGTAAATGGTCTGAGCTTGGGTTGTGTGGGTGAGGATTGTTTCACAGTGATTGTTCTGTCCCTGGGGAGTGTGGGTGAGGATTGTTTCACAGTGAATGGTCTGACCCTGGGGAGTGTGGGTGAGGAGTGTTTCACAGTGAATGGTCTGACCCTGGGGAGTGTGGGTGAAGATTGTTTCACAGTGAATGGTCTGACCCTGCCGAGTGTGCGTGAGGAGTGTTTCATAGTGAATGTTCTGACCCTGGGGAGTGTGGGAGAGGAGTGTTTCACAGTGAATTGTCTGACCCTGGGGAGTGTGGGTGGGGAGTGTTTCACAGTGAATGGTCTGACCCTGGGGAGTGTGGGTGAGGAGTGTTTCACGGTGAATGGTCTGACCCTGGGGAGTGTGGGAGAGGAGTGTTTCATCGTGAAGGGTCTGACCCTGGGGAGTGTGGGAGAGGTGTGTTTCACAGTGAATGGTCTGACCCTGGGGAGTGTGGGTGAAGATTGTTTCACAGTGAATGGTCTGACCCTGGGGAGTGTGGGTGAGGAGAGTTTCACAGTGAATGGTCTGACCCTGGGGAGTGTGGGTGTGAGAGTTTCTCAGTGTTTGTTCTGACCCTGGGGAGTGTGTGAGAGGAGTGTTTCATAGTTAATGGTCTGACCCGGGGGAGTGTGGGAGAGGTGTGTTTCACAGTGAATGGTCTGACCCTGGGGAGTGTGGGTGAAGATTGTTTCACAGTGAATGGTATGACCCTGGGGAGTGTGGGTGAGGAGAGTTTCACAGTGAATGGTCTGACCCTGGGGAGTGTGGGTGAGGAGTGTTTCACAGTGAATGTTCTGACCCTGGGGTGTGTGGATGAGGAGTGTTTCACAGTGAATGTTCTGACCCTGGGGAGTGTGGGTGAGGAGTGTTTCACGGGGAATGTTCTCACCCTGGGGAGTGTGTGTGAGGAGTGTTTCACGGGGAATGTTCTCACCCTGGGGAGTGTGTGTGTAGATTGTTTCACAGTGAATGTTCTGACCCTGGGGAGTTTGGGTGGGGAGTGTTTCTCAGTGAATGTTCTGACCCTGGGGAGTGTGGGTGAGGAGTGTTTCATAGTGAATGTTCTGACCCTGGGGAGTGTGGGTGAGGAGTGTTTCACAGTGAATGTTCTGACCCTGGGGAGTGTGGGTGAGGAGTCTTTCACAGTGAATGTTCTGACCCTGGGGAGTGTGGGTGAGGAGTGTTTCACAGTGAATGTTCTGACCCTGGGGAGTGTGGGTGAGGAGTGTTTCACAGTGAATGTTCTGACCCTGGGGAGTGTGGGTGAGGAGTGTTTCATAGTGAATGTTCTGACCCTGGGGAGTGTGGGTGAGGAGTGTTTCACAGTGAATGTTCTGACGCTGGGGAGTTTGGGTGGGGAGTGTTTCACAGTGAATGGTCTGCCCCTGGGGAGTGTGGGTGAGGAGTGTTTCACAGTGAATGGTCTGACCCAGGGGAGTTTGGGTGAGGAGTGTTTCACGGTGAATGGTCTGACCCTGGGGAGTGTGGGTGAGGAGTGTTTCACGGTGAATGGTCTGACCCTGGGGAGTGTGGGAGAGTAGTGTTTCACAGTGAATGGTCTGACCCTGGGGAGTGTGGGTGAGGAGTGTTTCACAGTGAATGGTCTGACCCTGGGGAGTGTGGGTGTGGAGTGTTTCACAGTGAATGGTCTGACCCTGGGGAGTGTGGGTGTGGAGTGTTTCACAGTGAATGTTCTGACCCTGGGGAGTGTGGGAGAGGAGTGTTTCACAGTGAATTGTCTGCCCCTGGGGAGTGTGGGTGAGGAGTGTTTCACAGTGAATGGTCTGACCCTGGGGAGTTTGGGTGGGGAGTGTTTCACAGTGAATGGTCTGACCCTGGGGAGTGTGGGTGTGGAGTGTTTCACAGTGAATGGTCTGACCCTGGGGAGTGTGGGAGAGGAGTGTTTCACAGTGAATGGTCTGACCTTGGGGAGTGTGGGTGTGAGAGTTTCACAGTGTTTGTTCTGACCCTGGGGAGTGTGTGAGAGGAGTGTTTCACAGTGAATGGTCTGACCCTGGGGAGTGTGGGAGAGGTGTGTTTCACAGTGAATGGTCTGACCCTGGGGAGTGTGGGTGAAGATTGTTTCACAGTGAATGGTCTGACCCTGGGGAGTGTGGGTGAGGAGAGTTTCACAGTGAATGGTCTGACCCTGGGGAGTGTGGGTGAGGAGTGTTTCACAGTGAATGTTCTGACCCTGGGGAGTGTGGATGAGGAGTGTTTCACAGTGAATGTTCTGACCCTGGGGAGTGTGGGTGAGGAGTGTTTCACGGGGAATGTTCTCACCCGGGGGGTGTGTGTGTGAGGAGTGTTTCACGGGGAATGTTCTCACCCTGGGGAATGTGTGTGTAGATTGTTTCACAGTGAATGTTCTGACCCTGGGGAGTTTGGGTGGGGAGTGTTTCTCAGTGAATGTTCTGACCCTGGGGAGTGTGGGTGAGGAGTGTTTCATAGTGAATGTTCTGACCCTGGGGAGTGTGGGTGAGGAGTGTTTCACAGTGAATGTTCTGACCCTGGGGAGTGTGGGTGTGGAGTGTTTCACAGTGAATATTCTGACCCTGGGGAGTGTGGGTGAGGAGTGTTTCACAGTGAATGTTCTGACGCTGGGGAGTTTGGGTGGGGAGTGTTTCACAGTGAATGGTCTGACCCTGGGGAGTGTGCATGAGGAGTGTTTCATAGTGAATGTTCTGACCCTGGGGAGTGTGGGTGAGGAGTGTTTCACAGTGAATGGTCTGACCCTGGGGAGTGTGGGTGAGGAGTGTTTCACGGTGAATGGTCTGACCCTGGGGAGTGTGGGTGAGTAGTGTTTCACAGTGAAAGGTCTGACCCTGGGGAGTGTGGGTGTGGAGTGTTTCACAGTGAATGTTCTGACCCTGGGGAGTGTGGGTGTGGAGTGTTTCACAGTGAATGTTCTGACCCTGGGGAGTGTGGGAGAGGAGTGTTTCACAGTGAATTGTCTGCCCCTGGGGAGTGTGGGTGAGGAGTGTTTCACGGTGAATGGTCTGACCCTGGGGAGTGTGGGTGAGGAGTGTTTCACGGTGAATGGTCTGACCCTGGGGAGTGTGGGTGAGTAGTGTTTCACAGTGAATGGTCTGACCCTGGGGAGTGTGGGTGTGGAGTGTTTCACAGTGAATGTTCTGACCCTGGGGAGTGTGGGAGAGGAGTGTTTCACAGTGAATTGTCTGCCCCTGGGGAGTGTGGGTGAGGAGTGTTTCACGGTGAATGGTATGACCCTGGGGAGTGTGGGAGAGGAGTGTTTCACAGTGAATGGTCTGACCCTGGGGATTGTGGGTGAGGAGTGTTTCAGAGTGAATGTTCTGACCCTGGGGTGTGTGGGTGAGCAGAGTTTCACGGGGAATGTTCTAACCCTGGGGAGTGTGGGTGAAGATTGTTTCACAGTAAATGCTGTGACCCTGGGGTGTCTATGAGACGAGTGTTTCACAGTGTTTGTTCTCACCCTGGGGACTGTGGGTTAGGAGTGTTTCACGGTGAATGTTCTGACCCTGGGGAGTGTGGGCGGGGAGTGTTTCACCGTGAATGTTCTGACCCTGGAGAGTGTGGGTGAGGAAAGTTTAACAGCAAATTTTCTGACCCTGGGGATTGTGGGTGAGGAGAGTTTCACGGGGAATTGTCTGACCCTGGGGAGTGTGGGTGAGGAGTGTTTCACGGTGAATGTTCTGACCCTGGGGTGTGTGGGTGAAGATTGTTTCACAGTAAATGTTCTGACCCTGGGGAGTGTGGGTGAGGAGTGTTTCACAGTGAATGGTCTGACCCTGGGGACTGCGGGTGAGGAGAGTTTCACGGGGAATATTCTGACCCTGGGGAGTGTGGGTGAGGAGTGTTTCACAGTGAATGGTCTGACCCTGGGGACTGCAGGTGAGGAGAGTTTCACGGTGAATGGTCTGACCCTGGGGAGTGTGGGTGTGGAGTGTTTCACAGTGAATGGTCTGAACCTGGGCAGTGTGGGTGAGGAGTGTTTCACAGTGAATGGTCTGACCCTGGGGAGTGTGGGTGTGGAGTGATTCACAGTGAATGGTCTGACCCTGGGGAGTGTGGGTGAGGAGAGTTTCACAGTGAATGGTCTGACCCTGGGGAGTGTGGGTGGGGAGTGTTTCTCAGTAAATGTCTGACACTGGGGAGTGTGGGTGGGGAGTGTTTCACAGTGAATGGTCTGACCCTGGGGACTGTGGGTGAGGAGTGTTTCACAGTGAATGGTCTGACCCTGGGGAGTGTGGGTGTGGAGTGATTCACAGTGAATGGTCTGACCCTGGGGAGTGTGGGTGAGGAGAGTTTCACAGTGAATGGTCTGACCCTGGGGAGTGTGGGAGAGGAGTGTTTCACAGTGAATGGTCTGTCCCTGGGGAGTGTGGGTGAAGATTGTTTCACAGTAAATGGTCTGACCCTGGGGTGTGTGGGTGAGGAGTGTTTCACAGTAAATGGTCTGAGCTTGGGTTGTGTGGGTGAGGATTGTTTCACAGTGATTGTTCTGTCCCTGGGGAGTGTGGGTGAGGATTGTTTCACAGTGAATGGTCTGACCCTGGGGAGTGTGGGTGAGGAGTGTTTCACAGTGAATGGTCTGACCCTGGGGAGTGTGGGTGAAGATTGTTTCACAGTGAATGGTCTGACCCTGCCGAGTGTGCGTGAGGAGTGTTTCATAGTGAATGTTCTGACCCTGGGGAGTGTGGGAGAGGAGTGTTTCACAGTGAATTGTCTGACCCTGGGGAGTGTGGGTGGGGAGTGTTTCACAGTGAATGGTCTGACCCTGGGGAGTGTGGGTGAGGAGTGTTTCACGGTGAATGGTCTGACCCTGGGGAGTGTGGGAGAGGAGTGTTTCATCGTGAAGGGTCTGACCCTGGGGAGTGTGGGAGAGGTGTGTTTCACAGTGAATGGTCTGACCCTGGGGAGTGTGGGTGAAGATTGTTTCACAGTGAATGGTCTGACCCTGGGGAGTGTGGGTGAGGAGAGTTTCACAGTGAATGGTCTGACCCTGGGGAGTGTGGGTGTGAGAGTTTCTCAGTGTTTGTTCTGACCCTGGGGAGTGTGTGAGAGGAGTGTTTCATAGTTAATGGTCTGACCCGGGGGAGTGTGGGAGAGGTGTGTTTCACAGTGAATGGTCTGACCCTGGGGAGTGTGGGTGAAGATTGTTTCACAGTGAATGGTATGACCCTGGGGAGTGTGGGTGAGGAGAGTTTCACAGTGAATGGTCTGACCCTGGGGAGTGTGGGTGAGGAGTGTTTCACAGTGAATGTTCTGACCCTGGGGTGTGTGGATGAGGAGTGTTTCACAGTGAATGTTCTGACCCTGGGGAGTGTGGGTGAGGAGTGTTTCACGGGGAATGTTCTCACCCTGGGGAGTGTGTGTGAGGAGTGTTTCACGGGGAATGTTCTCACCCTGGGGAGTGTGTGTGTAGATTGTTTCACAGTGAATGTTCTGACCCTGGGGAGTTTGGGTGGGGAGTGTTTCTCAGTGAATGTTCTGACCCTGGGGAGTGTGGGTGAGGAGTGTTTCATAGTGAATGTTCTGACCCTGGGGAGTGTGGGTGAGGAGTGTTTCACAGTGAATGTTCTGACCCTGGGGAGTGTGGGTGAGGAGTCTTTCACAGTGAATGTTCTGACCCTGGGGAGTGTGGGTGAGGAGTGTTTCACAGTGAATGTTCTGACCCTGGGGAGTGTGGGTGAGGAGTGTTTCACAGTGAATGTTCTGACCCTGGGGAGTGTGGGTGAGGAGTGTTTCATAGTGAATGTTCTGACCCTGGGGAGTGTGGGTGAGGAGTGTTTCACAGTGAATGTTCTGACGCTGGGGAGTTTGGGTGGGGAGTGTTTCACAGTGAATGGTCTGCCCCTGGGGAGTGTGGGTGAGGAGTGTTTCACAGTGAATGGTCTGACCCAGGGGAGTTTGGGTGAGGAGTGTTTCACGGTGAATGGTCTGACCCTGGGGAGTGTGGGTGAGGAGTGTTTCACGGTGAATGGTCTGACCCTGGGGAGTGTGGGAGAGTAGTGTTTCACAGTGAATGGTCTGACCCTGGGGAGTGTGGGTGAGGAGTGTTTCACAGTGAATGGTCTGACCCTGGGGAGTGTGGGTGTGGAGTGTTTCACAGTGAATGGTCTGACCCTGGGGAGTGTGGGTGTGGAGTGTTTCACAGTGAATGTTCTGACCCTGGGGAGTGTGGGAGAGGAGTGTTTCACAGTGAATTGTCTGCCCCTGGGGAGTGTGGGTGAGGAGTGTTTCACAGTGAATGGTCTGACCCTGGGGAGTTTGGGTGGGGAGTGTTTCACAGTGAATGGTCTGACCCTGGGGAGTGTGGGTGTGGAGTGTTTCACAGTGAATGGTCTGACCCTGGGGAGTGTGGGAGAGGAGTGTTTCACAGTGAATGGTCTGACCTTGGGGAGTGTGGGTGTGAGAGTTTCACAGTGTTTGTTCTGACCCTGGGGTGTGTGGATGAGGAGTGTTTCACGGGGAATGTTCTCACCCGGGGGGTGTGTGTGTGAGGAGTGTTTCACGGGGAATGTTCTCACCCTGGGGAATGTGTGTGTAGATTGTTTCACAGTGAATGTTCTGACCCTGGGGAGTTTGGGTGGGGAGTGTTTCTCAGTGAATGTTCTGACCCTGGGGAGTGTGGGTGAGGAGTGTTTCATAGTGAATGTTCTGACCCTGGGGAGTGTGGGTGAGGAGTGTTTCACAGTGAATGTTCTGACCCTGGGGAGTGTGGGTGTGGAGTGTTTCACAGTGAATATTCTGACCCTGGGGAGTGTGGGTGAGGAGTGTTTCACAGTGAATGTTCTGACGCTGGGGAGTTTGGGTGGGGAGTGTTTCACAGTGAATGGTCTGACCCTGGGGAGTGTGCATGAGGAGTGTTTCATAGTGAATGTTCTGACCCTGGGGAGTGTGGGTGAGGAGTGTTTCACAGTGAATGGTCTGACCCTGGGGAGTGTGGGTGAGGAGTGTTTCACGGTGAATGGTCTGACCCTGGGGAGTGTGGGTGAGTAGTGTTTCACAGTGAATGGTCTGACCCTGGGGAGTGTGGGTGTGGAGTGTTTCACAGTGAATGTTCTGACCCTGGGGAGTGTGGGTGTGGAGTGTTTCACAGTGAATGTTCTGACCCTGGGGAGTGTGGGAGAGGAGTGTTTCACAGTGAATTGTCTGCCCCTGGGGAGTGTGGGTGAGGAGTGTTTCACGGTGAATGGTCTGACCCTGGGGAGTGTGGGTGAGGAGTGTTTCACGGTGAATGGTCTGACCCTGGGGAGTGTGGGTGAGTAGTGTTTCACAGTGAATGGTCTGACCCTGGGGAGTGTGGGTGTGGAGTGTTTCACAGTGAATGTTCTGACCCTGGGGAGTGTGGGAGAGGAGTGTTTCACAGTGAATTGTCTGCCCCTGGGGAGTGTGGGTGAGGAGTGTTTCACGGTGAATGGTATGACCCTGGGGAGTGTGGGAGAGGAGTGTTTCACAGTGAATGGTCTGACCCTGGGGATTGTGGGTGAGGAGTGTTTCAGAGTGAATGTTCTGACCCTGGGGAGTGTGGGTGAGGAGAGTTTCACAGTGACTGGTCTGACCCTGGGGAATGTGGGAGAGGAGTGTTTCACAATGAATGGTCTGACCCTGGGGAGTGTGGGTGAGGAGTGTTTCAGAGTGAATGTTCTGACCCTGGGGAGTGTGGGTGTGGAGTGTTTCACAGTGAATGTTCTGACCCTGGGGAGTGTGGGTGAAGATTGTTTCACATTAAATGGTCTGACCCTGGGGTGTGTGTGTGAGGAGAGTTTCACAGTGAATGTTCTGAACCTGGGGAGGGTGGGTGCGGAGTGTTTCACAATGAATGTTCTGACACTGTGTAGTGTGGGTGAAGATTGTTTCACAGTAAATGGTCTGACCCTGGGGGGTGTGGGTGAGGAAAGTTTCACAGTGAATGTCCTGTCCATGGGGAGGTTGGGTGCGGAGTGTTTCACAATGAATGTTCTGACCCTGGGGACTGTGGGTGAGGAATGTTTCCCGGTGAATGGTCTGACCCTGGGGAGTGTGGGTGAAGATTGTTTCACAGTAAATGGTCTGACCCTGGGGTGTGTGGGTGAGGAAAGTTTCACAGTGAATGTTCTGACCCTGGGGAGAGTGGGTGGGATGTGTTTCACCGTGAATGTTCTGACCCTGGGGATTGTGGGAGAGGAGTGTTTCACGGTGAATGGATTGACCCTGGGGAGTGTGGGTGAAGATTGTTTCACAGTAAATGGTCTGACCCTGGGGTGTGTGGGTGAGGAAAGTTTCACAGTGAATGTTCTGACCCTGGGGAGCGTGGGTGGGATGTGTTTCACCGTGAATGTTCTGACCCTGGGGATTGTGGGTGAGGAGTGTTTCACGGTGAATGGATTGACCCTGGGGAGTGTGGGTGAAGATTGTTTCACAGTGAATGTTCTGACCCTGGGGTGTGTGGGTGAAGATTGTTTCACAGTAAATGTTCTGACCCTGGGGAGTGTGGGTGAGGAGAGTTTCACAGTGACTGGTCTGACCCTGGGGAATGTGGGAGAGGAGTGTTTCACAGTGAATGGTCTGACCCTGGGGAGTGTGGGTGAGGAGTGTTTCAGAGTGAATGTTCTGACCCTGGGGAGTGTGGGTGAGGAGTGTTTCAGAGTGAATGTTCTGACCCTGGGGAGTGTGGGTGAGGAGAGTTTCACAGTGACTGGTCTGACCCTGGGGAATGTGGGAGAGGAGTGTTTCACAGTGAATGGTCTGACCCTGGGGAGTGTGGGTGAGGAGTGTTTCAGAGTGAATGTTCTGACCCTGGGGAGTGTGGGTGAGGAGAGTTTCACAGTGAATGGTCTGACCCTGGGGAATGTGGAAGAGGAGTGTTTCACAGTGAATGGTCTGACCCTGGGGAGTGTGGGTGAGGAGTGTTTCACGGTGAATGGTCTGACCCTGGGGAGTGTGGGTGGGGAGTGTTTCACAGTGAATGGTCTGACCCTGGGGAGTTCGGGTGAGGAGTGTTTCAGAGTGAATGTTCTGACCCTGGGGAGTGTGGGTGAGGAGAGTTTCACAGTGAATGGTCTGACCCTGGGGAGTGTGGGAGAGGAGTTTTTCACAGTAAATGTCTGACCCTGGGGAGTGTGGGTGAGGAGTGTTTCACAGTGAATGGTCTGACCCTGGGGAGGATGTGTGTAGATTGTTTCACATTGAATGTTCTGACCCTGGGGAGTGTGGGTGAGGAGTGTTTCAGAGTGAATGTTCTGACCCTGGGGAGTGTGGGTGAGGAGAGTTTCACAGTGAATGGTCTGACCCAGGGGAGGATGTGTGTAGATTGTTTCACATTGAATGTTCTGACCCTGGGGAGTGTGGGTGAGGAGTGTTTCAGAGTGAATGTTCTGACCCTGGGGAGTGTGGGTGAGGAGTGTTTCAGAATGAATGTTCTGACCCTGGGGAGTGTGGTTGAGGAGAGTTTCACAGTGAATGGTCTGACCCTGGGGAGTGTGGGAGAGGAGTTTTTCACAGTAAATGTCTGACCCTGGGGAGTGTGGGTGAGGAGTGTTTCACAGTGAATGGTCTGACCCTGGGGAGGATGTGTGTAGATTGTTTCACATTGAATGTTCTGACCCTGGGGAGTGTGGGTGAGGAGTGTTTCAGAGTGAATGTTCTGACCCTGGGGAGTGTGGGTGAGGAGAGTTTCACAGTGAATGGTCTGACCCTGGGGAGTGTGGGAGAGGAGTTTTTCACAGTAAATGTCTGACCCTGGGGAGTGTGGGTGAGGAGTGTTTCACAGTGAATGGTCTGACCCTGGGGAGGATGTGTGTAGATTGTTTCACATTGAATGTTCTGACCCTGGGGAGTGTGGGTGAGGAGTGTTTCAGAGTGAATGTTCTGACCCTGGGGAGTGTGGGTGAGGAGAGTTTCACAGTGAATGTTCTGACCCTGGGGAGTGTGGGTGAGGAGAGTTTCATAGTGAATGTTCTGACCCTGGGGAGTGTGGGTGAGGAGTGTTTCACAGTGAATGGTCTGACCCTGGGGAGTGTGGGAGAGGAGTGTTTCACAGTGAATGTCTGACCCTGGGGACCGTGGCTGAAGATCGTTTCACAGTGAATGCTCTGACCCTGGGGAGTGTGCGTGAGGAGTGTTTCACAGTGTATGTTTTGACCCTGGGGATTGTGGGAGAGGAGTGTTTCACAGTGAATTGTATGCCCCTGGGGAGTGTGGGTGGGGAGTGTTTCAGAGTGAATGTTCTGACCCTGGGGAGTGTGGGTGAGGAGAGTTTCACAGTGAATGGTCTGACCCTGGGGAGTGTGGGTGGGGAGTGTTTCAGAGTGAATGTTCTGACCCTGGGGAGTGTGGGTGAGGAGAGTTTCACAGTGAATGGTCTGACCCTGGAGACTGCGGGTGAGGAGTGTTTCACGGTGAATGGTCTGACCCTGGGGACTGTGGGTGAGGAATCTTTCCCGGTGTATGTTCTGACCTTGGGGAGCGTGGGTGAAGATTGTTTCACAGTATATGCTCAGACCCTGGGGAGTCTATGTGAGAAGAGTTTCACAGTGAATATCCTGACCCTGGGGAGTGTGGGTGACGAGTGTTTCATGGTGAATATCCTGACCATGGGGAGTGTTGGTGTGGAGTGTTTCACAGTGAATGTTCTGACCCTGGGGAGTGTGGGTGAGGAGTGTTTCACACTGAATGTTCTGACCCTGGGGAGTCTATGTGAGCAGAGTTTCACAGTGAATGTTCTGACCCTGGAGAGGGTGGGTGGGGAGTGTTTCACAGTGAACGTCTGACCCTGGGGAGTGTTGGTGAGGTGTGTTTCACAGTGAATGTTCCGACCCTAGGGAGTGTGGGTGAAGATTGTTTCACAGTGAATGTTCTGGCCCTGGGTAGTCTGGGTGAGGAGTGTCTCACGGTGAATGTTCTGACACTGGAAAGTGTGGGTGAGGAGTGTTTCACAGTGAATGTTCTGACCCTGGGGAGTGTGGGTGAAGATTGTTTCACAGTGAATGTTCGGACCCAGGGGAATGTGGGTGAACAGTGTTTCACAGTGAATGTTCTGACCCTGGGGAGTGTGGGTGTGGAGTGTTTCACAGTGAATGTTCTGACCCTGGGGAGTGTGGGTGAAGATTGTTTCACATTAAATGGTCTGACCCTGGGGTGTGTGTGTGAGGAGAGTTTCACAGTGAATGTTCTGAACCTGGGGAGGGTGGGTGCGGAGTGTTTCACAATGAATGTTCTGACACTGTGTAGTGTGGGTGAAGATTGTTTCACAGTAAATGGTCTGACCCTGGGGGGTGTGGGTGAGGAAAGTTTCACAGTGAATGTTCTGTCCATGGGGAGGTTGGGTGCGGAGTGTTTCACAATGAATGTTCTGACCCTGGGGACTGTGGGTGAGCAATGTTTCCCGGTGAATGTTCTGACCCTGGGTAGTGTGGGTGAAGATAGCTTCACAGTAAATGCTCAGACCCTGGGGAGTCTAGGTGAGGAGAGTTTCACAGTGAATATCCTGAACCTGGGGAGGGTGTGTGAGGAGTGTTTCACAGTGAATGTTCTGACCCTGGGGAGTGTGGGTGAGGAGTGTTTCACGGTGAATGGTCTGACCCTGGGGAGTGTGTGTGAAGATTGTTTCACAGTAAATGGTCTGACCCTGGGGTGTGTGGGTGAGGAAAGTTTCACAGTGAATGTTCTGACCCTGGGGAGAGTGGGTGGGATGTGTTTCACCGTGAATGTTCTGACCCTGGGGATTGTGGGAGAGGAGTGTTTCACGGTGAATGGAATGACCCTGGGGAGTGTGGGTGAAGATTGTTTCACAGTAAATGGTCTGACCCTGGGGTGTGTGGGTGAGGAAAGTTTCACCGTGAATGTTCTGACCCTGGGGATTGTGGGTGAGGAGTGTTTCACGGTGAATGGATTGACCCTGGGGAGTGTGGGTGAAGATTGTTTCACAGTGAATGTTCTGACCCTGGGGAGTGTGGGTGAGGAGTGTTTCACAGTGAATGTTCTGACCCTGGGGACTGCGGGTGAGGAGAGTTTCACGGGGAATATTCTGACCCTGGGGAGTGTGGGTGAGGCGTGTTTCACAGTGAATGGTCTGACCCTTGGGACTGCGGGTGAGGAGAGTTTCACGGGGAATATTCTGACCCTGGGGATTGTGGGTGAGGAGTGTTTCACAGTGAATGGTCTGACCCTGGGCAGTGTGGGTGAGGAGTGTTTCACAGTGAATGGTCTGACCCTGGGGAGTGTGGGTGTGGAGTGTTTCACAGTGAATGCTCTGACCCTGGGGAGTGTGGGTGAAGATTGTTTCACATTAAATGGTCTGACCCTGGGGTGTGTGGGTGAGGGGAGTTTCACAGTGAATGTTCTGAACCTGGGGAGGGTGGGTGCGGAGTGTTTCACAATGAATGTTCTGACACTGTGTAGTGTGGGTGAAGATTGTTTCACAGTAAATGGTCTGACCCTGGGGTGTGTGGGTGAGGAAAGTTTCACAGTGAATGTTCTGACCCTGGGGAGGTTGGGTGCGGAGTGTTTCACAATGAATGTTCTGACCCTGGGGACTGTGGGTGAGGAATGTTTCCCGGTGAATGTTCTGACCCTGGTAGTGTGGGTGAAGATTGTTTCACGGTAAATGCTCAGACCCTGGGGAGTCTATGTGAGGAGAGTTTCACAGTGAATATCCTGAACCTGGGGAGTGTGTGTGATGAGTGTTTCACAGTGAATGTTCTGACCCTGGGGAGTGTGGGTGAGGAGTGTTTCACGGTGAATGGTCTGACCCTGGGGAGTGTGGGTGAAGATTGTTTCACAGTAAATGGTCTGACCCTGGGGTGTGTGGGTGAGGAAAGTTTCACAGTGAATGTTCTGACCCTGGGGAGGGTGGGTGGGATGTGTTTCACCGTGAATGTTCTGACCCTGGGGATTGTGGGTGAGGAGTGTTTCACGGTGAATGGATTGACCCTGGGGAGTGTGGGTGAAGATTGTTTCACAGTAAATGGTCTGACCCTGGGGTGTGTGGGTGAGCAGAGTTTCACGGGGAATGTTCTAACCCTGGGGAGTGTGGGTGAAGATTGTTTCACAGTAAATGCTGTGACCCTGGGGTGTCTATGAGACGAGTGTTTCACAGTGTTTGTTCTCACCCTGGGGACTGTGGGTTAGGAGTGTTTCACGGTGAATGGTCTGAACCTGGGGAGTGTGGGTTAGGAGTGTTTCACGGTGAATGTTCTGACCCTGGGGAGTGCGGGCGGGGAGTGTTTCACCGTGAATGTTCTGACCCTGGAGAGTGTGGGTGAGGAAAGTTTAACAGCAAATTTTCTGACCCTGGGGATTGTGGGTGAGGAGAGTTTCACGGGGAATTGTCTGACCCTGGGGAGTGTGGGTGAGGAGTGTTTCACGGTGAATGTTCTGACCCTGGGGTGTGTGGGTGAAGATTGTTTCACAGTAAATGTTCTGACCCTGGGGAGTGTGGGTGAGGAGTGTTTCACAGTGAATGGTCTGACCCTGGGGACTGCGGGTGAGGAGAGTTTCACGGGGAATATTCTGACCCTGGGGAGTGTGGGTGAGGAGTGTTTCACAGTGAATGGTCTGACCCTGGGGACTGCAGGTGAGGAGAGTTTCACGGTGAATGGTCTGACCCTGGGGAGTGTGGGTGTGGAGTGTTTCACAGTGAATGGTCTGAACCTGGGCAGTGTGGGTGAGGAGTGTTTCACAGTGAATGGTCTGACCCTGGGGAGTGTGGGTGTGGAGTGATTCACAGTGAATGGTCTGACCCTGGGGAGTGTGGGTGAGGAGAGTTTCACAGTGAATGGTCTGACCCTGGGGAGTGTGGGTGGGGAGTGTTTCTCAGTAAATGTCTGACACTGGGGAGTGTGGGTGGGGAGTGTTTCTCAGTAAATGTCTGACCCTGGGGAGTGTGGGTGTGGAGTGTTTCACAGTGAATGGTCTGACCCTGGGGACTGTGGGTGAGGAGTGTTTCACAGTGAATGGTCTGACCCTGGGGAGTGTGGGTGTGGAGTGATTCACAGTGAATGGTCTGACCCTGGGTAGTGTGGGTGAGGAGAGTTTCACAGTGAATGGTCTGACCCTGGGGAGTGTGGGAGAGGAGTGTTTCACAGTGAATGGTCTGTCCCTGGGGGGTCTGGGTGAAGATTGTTTCACAGTAAATGGTCTGACCCTGGGGTGTGTGGGTGAGGAGTGTTTCACAGTAAATGGTCTGAGCTTGGGTTGTGTGGGTGAGGATTGTTTCACAGTGATTGTTCTGTCCCTGGGGAGTGTGGGTGAGGATTGTTTCACAGTGAATGGTCTGACCCTGGGGAGTGTGGGTGAGGAGTGTTTCACAGTGAATGGTCTGACCCTGGGGAGTGTGGGTGAAGATTGTTTCACAGTGAATGGTCTGACCCTGCCGAGTGTGCGTGAGGAGTGTTTCATAGTGAATGTTCTGACCCTGGGGAGTGTGGGAGAGGAGTGTTTCACAGTGAATTGTCTGACCCTGGGGAGTGTGGGTGGGGAGTGTTTCACAGTGAATGGTCTGACCCTGGGGAGTGTGGGTGAGGAGTGTTTCACGGTGAATGGTCTGACCCTGGGGAGTGTGGGAGAGGAGTGTTTCACCGTGAAGGGTCTGACCCTGGGGAGTGTGGGAGAGGTGTGTTTCACAGTGAATGGTCTGACCCTGGGGAGTGTGGGTGAAGATTGTTTCACAGTGAATGGTCTGACCCTGGGGAGTGTGGGTGAGGAGAGTTTCACAGTGAATGGTCTGACCCTGGGGAGTGTGGGTGTGAGAGTTTCTCAGTGTTTGTTCTGACCCTGGGGAGTGTGTGAGAGGAGTGTTTCATAGTTAATGGTCTGACCCGGGGGAGTGTGGGAGAGGTGTGTTTCACAGTGAATGGTCTGACCCTGGGGAGTGTGGGTGAAGATTGTTTCACAGTGAATGGTATGACCCTGGGGAGTGTGGGTGAGGAGAGTTTCACAGTGAATGGTCTGACCCTGGGGAGTGTGGGTGAGGAGTGTTTCACAGTGAATGTTCTGACCCTGGGGTGTGTGGATGAGGAGTGTTTCACAGTGAATGTTCTGACCCTGGGGAGTGTGGGTGAGGAGTGTTTCACGGGGAATGTTCTCACCCTGGGGAGTGTGTGTGAGGAGTGTTTCACGGGGAATGTTCTCACCCTGGGGAGTGTGTGTGTAGATTGTTTCACAGTGAATGTTCTGACCCTGGGGAGTTTGGGTGGGGAGTGTTTCTCAGTGAATGTTCTGACCCTGGGGAGTGTGGGTGAGGAGTGTTTCATAGTGAATGTTCTGACCCTGGGGAGTGTGGGTGAGGAGTGTTTCACAGTGAATGTTCTGACCCTGGGGAGTGTGGGTGAGGAGTCTTTCACAGTGAATGTTCTGACCCTGGGGAGTGTGGGTGAGGAGTGTTTCACAGTGAATGTTCTGACCCTGGGGAGTGTGGGTGAGGAGTGTTTCACAGTGAATGTTCTGACCCTGGGGAGTGTGGGTGAGGAGTGTTTCATAGTGAATGTTCTGACCCTGGGGAGTGTGGGTGAGGAGTGTTTCACAGTGAATGTTCTGACGCTGGGGAGTTTGGGTGGGGAGTGTTTCACAGTGAATGGTCTGCCCCTGGGGAGTGTGGGTGAGGAGTGTTTCACGGTGAATGGTCTGACCCTGGGGAGTGTGGGTGAGGAGTGTTTCACGGTGAATGGTCTGACCCTGGGGAGTGTGGGAGAGTAGTGTTTCACAGTGAATGGTCTGACCCTGGGGAGTGTGGGTGAGGAGTGTTTCACAGTGAATGGTCTGACCCTGGGGAGTGTGGGTGTGGAGTGTTTCACAGTGAATGGTCTGACCCTGGGGAGTGTGGGTGTGGAGTGTTTCACAGTGAATGTTCTGACCCTGGGGAGTGTGGGAGAGGAGTGTTTCACAGTGAATTGTCTGCCCCTGGGGAGTGTGGGTGAGGAGTGTTTCACAGTGAATGGTCTGACCCTGGGGAGTTTGGGTGGGGAGTGTTTCACAGTGAATGGTCTGACCCTGGGGAGTGTGGGTGTGGAGTGTTTCACAGTGAATGGTCTGACCCTGGGGAGTGTGGGAGAGGAGTGTTTCACAGTGAATGGTCTGACCTTGGGGAGTGTGGGTGTGAGAGTTTCACAGTGTTTGTTCTGACCCTGGGGAGTGTGTGAGAGGAGTGTTTCACAGTGAATGGTCTGACCCTGGGGAGTGTGGGAGAGGTGTGTTTCACAGTGAATGGTCTGACCCTGGGGAGTGTGGGTGAAGATTGTTTCACAGTGAATGGTCTGACCCTGGGGAGTGTGGGTGAGGAGAGTTTCACAGTGAATGGTCTGACCCTGGGGAGTTTGGGTGAGGAGTGTTTCACAGTGAATGTTCTGACCCTGGGGAGTGTGGATGAGGAGTGTTTCACAGTGAATGTTCTGACCCTGGGGAGTGTGGGTGAGGAGTGTTTCACGGGGAATGTTCTCACCCGGGGGGTGTGTGTGTGAGGAGTGTTTCACGGGGAATGTTCTCACCCTGGGGAATGTGTGTGTAGATTGTTTCACAGTGAATGTTCTGACCCTGGGGAGTTTGGGTGGGGAGTGTTTCTCAGTGAATGTTCTGACCCTGGGGAGTGTGGGTGAGGAGTGTTTCATAGTGAATGTTCTGACCCTGGGGAGTGTGGGTGAGGAGTGTTTCACAGTGAATGTTCTGACCCTGGGGAGTGTGGGTGTGGAGTGTTTCACAGTGAATATTCTGACCCTGGGGAGTGTGGGTGAGGAGTGTTTCACAGTGAATGTTCTGACGCTGGGGAGTTTGGGTGGGGAGTGTTTCACAGTGAATGGTCTGACCCTGGGGAGTGTGCATGAGGAGTGTTTCATAGGGAATGTTCTGACCCTGGGGAGTGTGGGTGAGGAGTGTTTCACAGTGAATGGTCTGACCCTGGGGAGTGTGGGTGAGGAGTGTTTCACGGTGAATGGTCTGACCCTGGGGAGTGTGGGTGAGTAGTGTTTCACAGTGAATGGTCTGACCCTGGGGAGTGTGGGTGTGGAGTGTTTCACAGTGAATGTTCTGACCCTGGGGAGTGTGGGTGTGGAGTGTTTCACAGTGAATGTTCTGACCCTGGGGAGTGTGGGAGAGGAGTGTTTCACAGTGAATTGTCTGCCCCTGGGGAGTGTGGGTGAGGAGTGTTTCACGGTGAATGGTCTGACCCTGGGGAGTGTGGGTGAGGAGTGTTTCACGGTGAATGGTCTGACCCTGGGGAGTGTGGGTGAGTAGTGTTTCACAGTGAATGGTCTGACCCTGGGGAGTGTGGGTGTGGAGTGTTTCACAGTGAATGTTCTGACCCTGGGGAGTGTGGGAGAGGAGTGTTTCACAGTGAATTGTCTGCCCCTGGGGAGTGTGGGTGAGGAGTGTTTCACGGTGAATGGTATGACCCTGGGGAGTGTGGGAGAGGAGTGTTTCACAGTGAATGGTCTGACCCTGGGGATTGTGGGTGAGGAGTGTTTCAGAGTGAATGTTCTGACCCTGGGGAGTGTGGGTGAGGAGAGTTTCACAGTGACTGGTCTGACCCTGGGGAATGTGGGAGAGGAGTGTTTCACAATGAATGGTCTGACCCTGGGGAGTGTGGGTGAGGAGTGTTTCAGAGTGAATGTTCTGACCCTGGGGAGTGTGGGTGTGGAGTGTTTCACAGTGAATGTTCTGACCCTGGGGAGTGTGGGTGAAGATTGTTTCACATTAAATGGTCTGACCCTGGGGTGTGTGTGTGAGGAGAGTTTCACAGTGAATGTTCTGAACCTGGGGAGGGTGGGTGCGGAGTGTTTCACAATGAATGTTCTGACACTGTGTAGTGTGGGTGAAGATTGTTTCACAGTAAATGGTCTGACCCTGGGGGGTGTGGGTGAGGAAAGTTTCACAGTGAATGTTCTGTCCATGGGGAGGTTGGGTGCGGAGTGTTTCACAATGAATGTTCTGACCCTGGGGACTGTGGGTGAGGAATGTTTCCCGGTGAATGGTCTGACCCTGGGGAGTGTGGGTGAAGATTGTTTCACAGTAAATGGTCTGACCCTGGGGTGTGTGGGTGAGGAAAGTTTCACAGTGAATGTTCTGACCCTGGGGAGAGTGGGTGGGATGTGTTTCACCGTGAATGTTCTGACCCTGGGGATTGTGGGAGAGGAGTGTTTCACGGTGAATGGATTGACCCTGGGGAGTGTGGGTGAAGATTGTTTCACAGTAAATGGTCTGACCCTGGGGTGTGTGGGTGAGGAAAGTTTCACAGTGAATGTTCTGACCCTGGGGAGCGTGGGTGGGATGTGTTTCACCGTGAATGTTCTGACCCTGGGGATTGTGGGTGAGGAGTGTTTCACGGTGAATGGATTGACCCTGGGGAGTGTGGGTGAAGATTGTTTCACAGTGAATGTTCTGACCCTGGGGTGTGTGGGTGAAGATTGTTTCACAGTAAATGTTCTGACCCTGGGGAGTGTGTGTGAGGAGTGTTTCACAGTGAATGTTCTGACCCTGGGGACTGCGGGTGAGGAGAGTTTCACGGGGAATATTCTGACCCTGGGGAGTGTGGGTGAGGAGTGTTTCACAGTGAATGGTCTGACCCTTGGGACTGCGGGTGAGGAGAGTTTCACGGGGAATATTCTGACCCTGGGGATTGTGGGTGAGGAGTGTTTCACAGTGAATGGTCTGACCCTGGGCAGTGTGGGTGAGGAGTGTTTCACAGTGAATTGTCTGACCCTGGGGAGTGTGGGTGTGGAGTGTTTCACAGTGAATGCTCTGACCCTGGGGAGTGTGGGTGAAGATTGTTTCACATTAAATGGTCTGACCCTGGGGTGTGTGGGTGAGGAGAGTTTCACAGTGAATGTTCTGAACCTGGGGAGGGTGGGTGCGGAGTGTTTCACAATGAATGTTCTGACACTGTGTAGTGTGGGTGAAGATTGTTTCACAGTAAATGGTCTGACCCTGGGGTGTGTGGGTGAGGAAAGTTTCACAGTGAATGTTCTGACCCTGGGGAGGTTGGGTGCGGAGTGTTTCACAATGAATGTTCTGACCCTGGGGACTGTGGGTGAGGAATGTTTCCCGGTGAATGTTCTGACCCTGGTAGTGTGGGTGAAGATTGTTTCACAGTAAATGCTCAGACCCTGGGGAGTCTATGTGAGGAGAGTTTCACAGTGAATATCCTGAACCTGGGGAGTGTGTGTGATGAGTGTTTCACAGTGAATGTTCTGACCCTGGGGAGTGTGGGTGAGGAGTGTTTCACGGTGAATGGTCTGACCCTGGGGAGTGTGGGTGAAGATTGTTTCACAGTAAATGGTCTGACCCTGGGGTGTGTGGGTGAGGAAAGTTTCACAGTGAATGTTCTGACCCTGGGGATTGTGGGTGAGGAGTGTTTCACGGTGAATGGATTGACCCTGGGGAGTGTGGGTGAAGATTGTTTCACAGTAAATGGTCTGACCCTGGGGTGTCTATGAGACGAGTGTTTCACAGTGTTTGTTCTCACCCTGGGGACTGTGGGTTAGGAGTGTTTCACGGTGAATGTTCTGACCCTGGGGAGTGTGGGCGGGGAGTGTTTCACCGTGAATGTTCTGACCCTGGAGAGTGTGGGTGAGGAAAGTTTAACAGCAAATTTTCTGACCCTGGGGATTGTGGGTGAGGAGAGTTTCACGGGGAATTTTCTGACCCTGGGGAGTGTGGGTGAGGAGTGTTTCACGGTGAATGTTCTGACCCTGGGGTGTGTGGGTGAAGATTGTTTCACAGTAAATGTTCTGACCCTGGGGAGTGTGGGTGAGGAGTGTTTCACAGTGAATGGTCTGACCCTGGGGACTGCGGGTGAGGAGAGTTTCACGGGGAATATACTGACCCTGGGGAGTGTGGGTGAGGAGTGTTTCACAGTGAATGGTCTGACCCTGGGGACTGCAGGTTAGGAGAGTTTCACGGTGAATGGTCTGACCCTGGGGAGTGTGGGTGTGGAGTGTTTCACAGTGAATGGTCTGACCCTGGGCAGTGTGGGTGAGGAGTGTTTCACAGTGAATGGTCTGACCCTGGGGAGTGTGGGTGTGGAGTGATTCACAGTGAATGGTCTGACCCTGGGGAGTGTGGGTGAGGAGAGTTTCACAGTGAATGGTCTGACCCTGGGGAGTGTGGGTGGGGAGTGTTTCTCAGTAAATGTCTGACCCTGGGGAGTGTGGGTGGGGAGTGTTTCTCAGTAAATGTCTGACCCTGGGGAGTGTGGGTGTGGAGTGTTTCACAGTGAATGGTCTGACCCTGGGGACTGTGGGTGAGGAGTGTTTCACAGTGAATGGTCTGACCCTGGGGAGTGTGGGTGTGGAGTGATTCACAGTGAATGGTCTGACCCTGGGGAGTGTGGGTGAGGAGAGTTTCACAGTGAATGGTCTGACCCTGGGGAGTGTGGGAGAGGAGTGTTTCACAGTGAATGGTCTGACCCTGGGGAGTGTGGGTGAAGATTGTTTCACAGTAAATGCTCTGACCCTGGGGTGTGTGGGTGAGGAGTGTTTCACAGTAAATGGTCTGAGCTTGGGTTGTGTGGGTGAGGATTGTTTCACAGTGATTGTTCTGTCCCTGGGGAGTGTGGGTGAGGATTGTTTCACAGTGAATGGTCTGACCCTGGGGAGTGTGGGTGAGGAGTGTTTCACAGTGAATGGTCTGACCCTGGGGAGTGTGGGTGAAGATTGTTTCACAGTGAATGGTCTGACCCTGCCGAGTGTGCGTGAGGAGTGTTTCATAGTGAATGTTCTGACCCTGGGGAGTGTGGGAGAGGAGTGTTTCACAGTGAATTGTCTGCCCCTGGGGAGTGTGGGTGGGGAGTGTTTCACAGTGAATGGTCTGACCCTGGGGAGTGTGGGTGAGGAATGTTTCACGATGAATGGTCTGACCCTGGGGAGTGTGGGAGAGGAGTGTTTCACCGTGAAGGGTCTGACCCTGGGGAGTGTGGGAGAGGTGTGTTTCACAGTGAATGGTCTGACCCTGGGGAGTGTGGGTGAGGAGAGTTTCACAGTGAATGGTCTGACCCTGGGGAGTGTGGGAGTGAGAGTTTCACAGTGTTTGTTCTGACCCTGGGGAGTGTGTGAGAGGAGTGTTTCACAGTGAATGGTCTGACCCTGGGGAGTGTGGGAGAGGTGTGTTTCACAGTGAATGGTCTGACCCTGGGGAGTGTGGGTGAAGATTGTTTCACAGTGAATGGTCTGACCCTGGGGAGTGTGTGTGAGGAGAGTTTCACAGTGAATGGTCTGACCCTGGGGAGTGTGGGTGAGGAGTGTTTCACAGTGAATGTTCTGACCCTGGGGAGTGTGGATGAGGAGTGTTTCACAGTGAATGTTCTGACCCTGGGGAGTGTGGGTGAGGAGTGTTTCACGGGGAATGTTCTCACCCTGGGGAGTGTGTGTGAGGAGTGTTTCACGGGGAATGTTCTCACCCTGGGGAGTGTGTGTGTAGATTGTTTCACAGTGAATGTTCTGACCCTGGGGAGTTTGGGTGGGGAGTGTTTCTCAGTGAATGTTCTGACCCTGGGGAGTGTGGGTGAGGAGTGTTTCATAGTGAATGTTCTGACCCTGGGGAGTGTGGGTGAGGAGTGTTTCACAGTGAATGTTCTGACCCTGGGGAGTGTGGGTGAGGAGTGTTTCACAGTGAATGTTCTGACCCTGGGGAGTGTGGGTGAGGAGTGTTTCACAGTGAATGTTCTGACGCTGGGGAGTTTGGGTGGGGAGTGTTTCACAGTGAATGGTCTGACCCTGGGGAGTGTGCATGAGGAGTGTTTCATAGTGAATGTTCTGACCCTGGGGAGTGTGGGTGAGGAGTGTTTCACAGTGAATGTTCTGACCCTGGGGAGTTTGGGTGAGGAGTGTTTCACAGTGAATGGTCTGACCCTGGGGAGTGTGGGTGAGGAGTGTTTCACAGTGAATGGTCTGACCCAGGGGAGTTTGGGTGAGGAGTGTTTCACAGTGAATGGTCTGACCCTGGGGAGTGTGGGTGAGGAGTGTTTCACGGTGAATGGTCTGACCCTGGGGAGTGTGGGAGAGTAGTGTTTCACAGTGAATGGTCTGACCCTGGGGAGTGTGGGTGTGGAGTGTTTCACAGTGAATGTTCTGACCCTGGGGAGTGTGGGAGAGGAGTGTTTCACAGTGAATTGTCTGCCCCTGGGGAGTGTGGGAGAGGAGTGTTTCACAGTGAATGTCTGACACTGGGGACTGTGGCTGAAGATCGTTTCACAGTGAATGGTCTGACCCTGGGGAGTGTGCGTGAGGAGTGTTTCACAGTGTATGTTTTGACCCTGGGGATTGTGGGAGAGGAGTGTTTCACAGTGAATTGTATGCCCCTGGGGAGTGTGGGTGGGGAGTGTTTCAGAGTGAATGTTCTGACCCTGGGGAGTGTGGGTGAGGAGAGTTTCACAGTGACTGGTCTGACCCTGGGGAATATGGGAGAGGAGTGTTTCACAGTGAATGGTCTGACCCTGGGGAGTGTGGGTGAGGAGTGTTTCAGAGTGAATGTTCTGACCCTGGGGAGTGTGGGTGAGGAGAGTTTCACAGTGAATGGTCTGACCCTGGGGAATGTGGGAGAGGAGAGTTTCACAGTGAATGGTCTGACCCTGGGGAGTGTGGGTGAGGAGTGTTTCACGGTGAATGGTCTGACCCTGGGGAGTGTGGGAGAGGAGTGTTTCAGAGTGAATGTTCTGACCCTGGGGAGTGTGGGTGAGGAGAGTTTCACAGTGAATGGTCTGACCCTGGGGAGTGTGGGTGGGGAGTGTTTCACAGTGAATGGTCTGACCCTGGGGACTGCGGGTGAGGAGTGTTTCACGGTGAATGTTCTGACCCTGGGGAGTGTGGGTGGGGAGTGTTTCACAGTGAATGGTCTGACCCTGGGGAGTTCGGGTGAGGAGTGTTTCAGAGTGAATGTTCTGACCCTGGGGAGTGTGCGTGAGGATAGTTTCACAATGAATGTTCTAACCCTGGGGAGTTCGGGTGAGGAGTGTTTCAGAGTGAATGTTCTGACCCTGGGGAGTGTGGGTGAGGAGTGTTTCACAGTGAATGGTCTGACCCTGGGGAGGGTGTGTGTAGATTGTTTCACATTGAATGTTCTGACCCTGGGGAGTGTGGGTGAGGAGTGTTTCAGAGTGAATGTTCTGACCCTGGGGAGTGTGGGTGAGGAGAGTTTCACAGTGAATGGTCTGACCCTGGGGAGTGTGGGAGAGGAGTGTTTCACAGTGAATGTCTGACCCTGGGGACTGTGGCTGAAGATCGTTTCACAGTGAATGGTCTGACCCTGGGGAGTGTGCGTGAGGAGTGTTTCACAGTGTATGTTTTGACCCTGGGGATTGTGGGAGAGGAGTGTTTCACAGTGAATTGTATGCCCCTGGGGAGTGTGGGTGGGGAGTGTTTCAGAGTGAATGTTCTGACCCTGGGGAGTGTGGGTGAGGAGAGTTTCACAGTGAATTGTCTGACCCTGGAGACTGCGGGTGAGGAGTATTTCACGGTGAATGGTCTGACCCTGGGGAGTGTGGGTGGGGAGTGTTTCAGAGTGAATGTTCTGACCCTGGGGAGTGTGGGTGAGGAGAGTTTCACAGTGAATGGTCTGACCCTGGAGACTGCGGGTGAGGAGTATTTCACGGTGAATGGTCTGACCCTGGGGAGTGTGGGTGGGGAGTGTTTCAGAGTGAATGTTCTGACCCTGGGGAGTGTGGGTGAGTAGAGTTTCACAGTGAATGGTCTGACCCTGGGGAGTGTGGGAGAGGAGTGTTTCAGAGTGAATGTTCTGACCCTGGGGAGTGTGGGTGAGGAGAGTTTCACAGTGAATGTTCTGACCCTGGGGAGTGTGGGTGGGGAGTGTTTCACAGTGAATGGTCTGCCCCTGGGGACTGCGGGTGAGGAGTGTTTCACAGTGAATGGTCTGACCCTGGGGAGTGTGGGAGAGGAGTGTTTCACAGTAAATGTCTGACCCTGGGGAGTGTGGGTGAGGAGTGTTTCACAGTGAATGGTCTGACCCTGGGGATTGCGGGTGAGGAATGTTTCACAGTGAATGGTCTGACCCTGGGGAGTGTGGGAGAGGAGTGTTTCACAGTAAATGTCTGACCCTGGGGAGTGTGGGTGAGGAGTGTTTCACAGTGAATGGTCTGACCCTGGGCAGTGTGGGTGAGGAGTGTTTCAGAGTGAATGGTCTGACCCTGGGGAGTGTGGGAGAGGAGTGTTTCAGAGTGAATGTTCTGACCCTGGGGAGTGTGGGTGAGGAGAGTTTCACAGTGAATGGTCTGACCCTGGGGAGTGTGGGAGAGGAGTGTTTCACAGTGAATGTCTGACCCTGGGGACTGTGGCTGAAGATCGTTTCACAGTGAATGGTCTGACCCTGGGGAGTGTGCGTGAGGAGTGTTTCACAGTGTATGTTTTGACCCTGGGGATTGTGGGAGAGGAGTGTTTCACAGTGAATTGTATGCCCCTGGGGAGTGTGGGTGGGGAGTGTTTCAGAGTGAATGTTCTGACCCTGGGGAGTGTGGGTGAGGAGAGTTTCACAGTGAATGGTCTGACCCTGGAGACTGCGGGTGAGGAGTATTTCACAAGGAATGGTCTCACCCTGGGGAGTGTGGGTGGGGAGTGTTTCAGAGTGAATGTTCTGACCCTGGGGAGTGTGGGTGAGGAGAGTTTCACAGTGAATGGTCTGACCCTGGAGACTGCGGGTGAGGAGTATTTCACGGTGAATGGTCTGACCCTGGGGAGTGTGGGTGGGGAGTGTTTCAGAGTGAATGTTCTGACCCTGGGGAGTGTGGGTGAGGAGAGTTTCACAGTGAATGGTCTGACCCTGGGGAGTGTGGGAGAGGAGTGTTTCAGAGTGAATGTTCTGACCCTGGGGAGTGTGGGTGAGGAGAGTTTCACAGTGAATGTTCTGACCCTGGGGAGTGTGGGTGGGGAGTGTTTCACAGTGAATGGTCTGCCCCTGGGGACTGCGGGTGAGGAGTGTTTCACAGTGAATGGTCTGACCCTGGGGAGTGTGGGAGAGGAGTGTTTCACAGTAAATGTCTGACCCTGGGGAGTGTGGGTGAGGAGTGTTTCACAGTGAATGGTCTGACCCTGGGGATTGCGGGTGAGGAATGTTTCACAGTGAATGGTCTGACCCTGGGGAGTGTGGGAGAGGAGTGTTTCACAGTAAATGTCTGACCCTGGGGAGTGTGGGTGAGGAGTGTTTCACAGTGAATGGTCTGACCCTGGGCAGTGTGGGTGAGGAGTGTTTCAGAGTGAATGGTCTGACCCTGGGGAGTGTGGGAGAGGAGTGTTTCAGAGTGAATGTTCTGACCCTGGGGAGTGTGGGTGAGGAGAGTTTCACAGTGAATGGTCTGACCCTGGGGAGTGTGGGAGAGGAGTGTTTCACAGTGAATGGTCTGACCCTGGGGAGTGTGGGAGAGGAGTGTTTCACGGTGAATGGTCTGACCCTGGGGAGTGTGGGTGAGGAGTGTTTCAGAGTGAATGTTCTGACCCTGGGGAGTGTGGGTGTGGTGTGTTTCACAGTGAATGGTCTGACCCTGGGGAGTGTGGGTGAGGAGTGTTTCAGAGTGAATGTTCTGACCCTGGGGAGTGTGGGTGAGGAGAGTTTCACAGTGAATGGTCTGACCCTGGAGACTGCGGGTGAGGAGTGTTTCAGAGTGAATGTTCTGACCCTGGGGAGTGTGGGTGTGGTGTGTTTCACAGTGAATGGTCTGACCCTGGGGATTGCGGGTGAGAAGAGTTTCACAGTGAATGGTCTGACCCTGGGGAGTGTGGGAGAGGAGTGTTTCACAGTAAATGTCTGACCCTGGGGAGTGTGGGTGAGGAGTGTTTCACAGTGAATGGTCTGACCCTGGGCAGTGTGGGTGACGAGTGTTTCAGAGTGAATGTTCTGACCCTTGGGAGTGTGGGTGAGGAGAGTTTCACAGTGAATGGTCTGACCCTGGGGAGTGTGGGAGAGGAGTGTTTCACAGTGAATGGTCTGACCCTGGGGAGTGTGGGTGAGGAGTGTTTCATAGTGAATGTTCTGACCCTGGGGAGTGTGCGTGAGGAGTGTTTCACAGTGAATGTTCTGACCCTGGGGAGTGTGGGAGAGGAGTGTTTCACAGTGAATTGTCTGCCCCTGTCGAGTTTGGGTGGGGAGTGTTTCACAGTGAATGTTCTGACCCTGGGGAGTGTGGGAGAGGATTGTTTCACAGTGAATGGTCTGACCCTGGGGAGTGTGGGTGAGGAGTGTTTCACGGTGAATGGTCTGACCCTGGGGAGTGTGGGAGAGGAGTGTTTCACAGTGAATGGTCTGACCCTGGGGAGTGTGGGTGAGGAGTGTTTCACAGTGAATGTTCTGACCCTGGGGAGTGTGGGTGAGGAGAGTTTCACAGTGAATTGTCTGACCCTTGGGAGTGTGGGAGAGGAGTGTTTCACAGTGAATGGTCTGACCTGGGGAGTGTGGGTGAGGAGAGTTTCACAGTGAATGGTCTGACCCTGGGGAGTGTGGGTGTGAGAGTTTCACAGTGAATGGTCTGACCCTGGGGATTGTGGGTGAGGAGTGTTTCACAGTGAATGGTCTGACCCTGGGGAGAGTGGGTGAAGATTGTTTCTTAGTGAATGTTCTGACCCTGGGGAGTGTGGGTGAGGAGAGTTTCACAGTGAATGGTCTGACCCTGGGGAATGTGGGAGAGGAGTGTTTCACAGTGAATGGTCTGACCCTGGGGAGTGTGGGTGTGGTGTGTTTCACAGTGAATGGTCTGACCCTGGGGAGTGTGGGTGAGGAATGTTTCAGAGTGAATGTTCTGACCCTGGGGAGTGTGGGAGAGGAGAGTTTCACGGTGAATGTTCTGACCCTGGGGAGTGTGGGAGAGGAGTGTTTCAGAGTGAATGTTCTGACCCTGGGGAGTGTGGGTGAGGAGAGTTTCACAGTGAATGGTCTGACCCTGGGGAGTGTGGGAGAGGAGTGTTTCACAGTGAATGTTCTGACCCTGGGGAGTGTGGGTGAGGAGTGTTTCACAGTGAATGTTCTGACCCTGGGGAGTGTGGGTGAGGAGTGTTTCACAGTGAATGTTCTGACGCTGGGGAGTTTGGGTGGGGAGTGTTTCACAGTGAATGGTCTGACCCTGAGGAGTGTGCATGAGGAGTGTTTCATAGTGAATGTTCTGACCCTGGGGAGTGTGGGTGAGGAGTGTTTCACAGTGAATGATCTGACCCTGGGGAGTTTGGGTGAGGAGTGTTTCACAGTGAATGGTCTGACCCTGGGGAGTGTGGGTGAGGAGTGTTTCACAGTGAATGGTCTGACCCAGGGGAGTTTGGGTGAGGAGTGTTTCACAGTGAATGGTCTGACCCTGGGGAGTGTGGGTGAGGAGTGTTTCACGGTGAATGGTCTGACCCTGGGGAGTGTGGGAGAGTAGTGCTTCACAGTGAATTGTATGCCCCTGGGGAGTGTGGGTGGGGAGTGTTTCAGAGTGAATGTTCTGACCCTGGGGAGTGTGGGTGAGGAGAGTTTCACAGTGAATGGTCTGACCCTGGAGACTGCGGGTGAGGAGTATTTCACGGTGAATGGTCTCACCCTGGGGAGTGTGGGTGGGGAATGTTTCAGAGTGAATGTTCTGACCCTGGGGAGTGTGGGTGAGGAGAGTTTCACAGTGAATGGTCTGACCCTGGAGACTGCGGGTGAGGAGTATTTCACGGTGAATGGTCTGACCCTGGGGAGTGTGGGTGGGGAGTGTTTCAGAGTGAATGTTCTGACCCTGGGGAGTGTGGGTGAGGAGAGTTTCACAGTGAATGGTCTGACCCTGGGGAGTGTGGGAGAGGAGTGTTTCAGAGTGAATGTTCTGACCCTGGGGAGTGTGGGTGAGGAGAGTTTCACAGTGAATGTTCTGACCCTGGGGAGTGTGGGTGGGGAGTGTTTCACAGTGAATGGTCTGCCCCTGGGGACTGCGGGTGAGGAGTGTTTCACAGTGAATGGTCTGACCCTGGGGAGTGTGGGAGAGGAGTGTTTCACAGTAAATGTCTGACCCTGGGGAGTGTGGGTGAGGAGTGTTTCACAGTGAATGGTCTGACCCTGGGGATTGCGGGTGAGGAATGTTTCACAGTGAATGGTCTGACCCTGGGGAGTGTGGGAGAGGAGTGTTTCACAGTAAATGTCTGACCCTGGGGAGTGTGGGTGAGGAGTGTTTCACAGTGAATGGTCTGACCCTGGGCAGTGTGGGTGAGGAGTGTTTCAGAGTGAATGGTCTGACCCTGGGGAGTGTGGGAGAGGAGTGTTTCAGAGTGAATGTTCTGACCCTGGGGAGTGTGGGTGAGGAGAGTTTCACAGTGAATGGTCTGACCCTGGGGAGTGTGGGAGAGGAGTGTTTCACAGTGAATGGTCTGACCCTGGGGAGTGTGGGAGAGGAGTGTTTCACGGTGAATGGTCTGACCCTGGGGAGTGTGGGTGAGGAGTGTTTCAGAGTGAATGTTCTGACCCTGGGGAGTGTGGGTGTGGTGTGTTTCACAGTGAATGGTCTGACCCTGGGGAGTGTGGGTGAGGAGTGTTTCAGAGTGAATGTTCTGACCCTGGGGAGTGTGGGTGAGGAGAGTTTCACAGTGAATGGTCTGACCCTGGAGACTGCGGGTGAGGAGTGTTTCAGAGTGAATGTTCTGACCCTGGGGAGTGTGGGTGTGGTGTGTTTCACAGTGAATGGTCTGACCCTGGGGATTGCGGGTGAGAAGAGTTTCACAGTGAATGGTCTGACCCTGGGGAGTGTGGGAGAGGAGTGTTTCACAGTAAATGTCTGACCCTGGGGAGTGTGGGTGAGGAGTGTTTCACAGTGAATGGTCTGACCCTGGGCAGTGTGGGTGACGAGTGTTTCAGAGTGAATGTTCTGACCCTTGGGAGTGTGGGTGAGGAGAGTTTCACAGTGAATGGTCTGACCCTGGGGAGTGTGGGAGAGGAGTGTTTCACAGTGAATGGTCTGACCCTGGGGAGTGTGGGTGAGGAGTGTTTCATAGTGAATGTTCTGACCCTGGGGAGTGTGCGTGAGGAGTGTTTCACAGTGAATGTTCTGACCCTGGGGAGTGTGGGAGAGGAGTGTTTCACAGTGAATTGTCTGCCCCTGTCGAGTTTGGGTGGGGAGTGTTTCACAGTGAATGTTCTGACCCTGGGGAGTGTGGGAGAGGATTGTTTCACAGTGAATGGTCTGACCCTGGGGAGTGTGGGTGAGGAGTGTTTCACGGTGAATGGTCTGACCCTGTGGAGTGTGGGAGAGGAGTGTTTCACAGTGAATGGTCTGACCCTGGGGAGTGTGGGTGAGGAGTGTTTCACAGTGAATGTTCTGACCCTGGGGAGTGTGGGTGAGGAGAGTTTCACAGTGAATTGTCTGACCCTTGGGAGTGTGGGAGAGGAGTGTTTCACAGTGAATGGTCTGACCTGGGGAGTGTGGGTGAGGAGAGTTTCACAGTGAATGGTCTGACCCTGGGGAGTGTGGGTGTGAGAGTTTCACAGTGAATGGTCTGACCCTGGGGATTGTGGGTGAGGAGTGTTTCACAGTGAATGGTCTGACCCTGGGGAGAGTGGGTGAAGATTGTTTCTTAGTGAATGTTCTGACCCTGGGGAGTGTGGGTGAGGAGAGTTTCACAGTGAATGGTCTGACCCTGGGGAATGTGGGAGAGGAGTGTTTCACAGTGAATGGTCTGACCCTGGGGAGTGTGGGTGTGGTGTGTTTCACAGTGAATGGTCTGACCCTGGGGAGTGTGGGTGAGGAATGTTTCAGAGTGAATGTTCTGACCCTGGGGAGTGTGGGAGAGGAGAGTTTCACGGTGAATGTTCTGACCCTGGGGAGTGTGGGAGAGGAGTGTTTCAGAGTGAATGTTCTGACCCTGGGGAGTGTGGGTGAGGAGAGTTTCACAGTGAATGGTCTGACCCTGGGGAGTGTGGGAGAGGAGTGTTTCACAGTGAATGTTCTGACCCTGGGGAGTGTGGGTGAGGAGTGTTTCACAGTGAATGTTCTGACCCTGGGGAGTGTGGGTGAGGAGTGTTTCACAGTGAATGTTCTGACGCTGGGGAGTTTGGGTGGGGAGTGTTTCACAGTGAATGGTCTGACCCTGGGGAGTGTGCATGAGGAGTGTTTCATAGTGAATGTTCTGACCCTGGGGAGTGTGGGTGAGGAGTGTTTCACAGTGAATGTTCTGACCCTGGGGAGTTTGGGTGAGGAGTGTTTCACAGTGAATGGTCTGACCCTGGGGAGTGTGGGTGAGGAGTGTTTCACAGTGAATGGTCTGACCCAGGGGAGTTTGGGTGAGGAGTGTTTCACAGTGAATGGTCTGACCCTGGGGAGTGTGGGTGAGGAGTGTTTCACGGTGAATGGTCTGACCCTGGGGAGTGTGGGAGAGTAGTGTTTCACAGTGAATGGTCTGACCCTGGGGAGTGTGGGTGAGGAGAGTTTCACAGTGAATGGTCTGACCCTGGAGACTGCGGGTGAGGAGTATTTCACGGTGAATGGTCTGACCCTGGGGAGTGTGGGTGGGGAGTGTTTCAGAGTGAATGTTCTGACCCTGGGGAGTGTGGGTGAGGAGAGTTTCACAGTGAATGGTCTGACCCTGGGGAGTGTGGGAGAGGAGTGTTTCAGAGTGAATGTTCTGACCCTGGGGAGTGTGGGTGAGGAGAGTTTCACAGTGAATGTTCTGACCCTGGGGAGTGTGGGTGGGGAGTGTTTCACAGTGAATGGTCTGCCCCTGGGGACTGCGGGTGAGGAGTGTTTCACAGTGAATGGTATGACCCTGGGGAGTGTGGGAGAGGAGTGTTTCACAGTAAATGTCTGACCCTGGGGAGTGTGGGTGAGGAGTGTTTCACAGTGAATGGTCTGACCCTGGGGATTGCGGGTGAGGAATGTTTCACAGTGAATGGTCTGACCCTGGGGAGTGTGGGAGAGGAGTGTTTCACAGTAAATGTCTGACCCTGGGGAGTGTGGGTGAGGAGTGTTTCACAGTGAATGGTCTGACCCTGGGCAGTGTGGGTGAGGAGTGTTTCAGAGTGAATGGTCTGACCCTGGGGAGTGTGGGAGAGGAGTGTTTCAGAGTGAATGTTCTGACCCTGGGGAGTGTGGGTGAGGAGAGTTTCACAGTGAATGGTCTGACCCTGGGGAGTGTGGGAGAGGAGTGTTTCACAGTGAATGGTCTGACCCTGGGGAGTGTGGGAGAGGAGTGTTTCACGGTGAATGGTCTGACCCTGGGGAGTGTGGGTGAGGAGTGTTTCAGAGTGAATGTTCTGACCCTGGGGAGTGTGGGTGTGGTGTGTTTCACAGTGAATGGTCTGACCCTGGGGAGTGTGGGTGAGGAGTGTTTCAGAGTGAATGTTCTGACCCTGGGGAGTGTGGGTGAGGAGAGTTTCACAGTGAATGGTCTGACCCTGGAGACTGCGGGTGAGGAGTGTTTCAGAGTGAATGTTCTGACCCTGGGGAGTGTGGGTGTGGTGTGTTTCACAGTGAATGGTCTGACCCTGGGGATTGCGGGTGAGAAGAGTTTCACAGTGAATGGTCTGACCCTGGGGAGTGTGGGAGAGGAGTGTTTCACAGTAAATGTCTGACCCTGGGGAGTGTGGGTGAGGAGTGTTTCACAGTGAATGGTCTGACCCTGGGCAGTGTGGGTGACGAGTGTTTCAGAGTGAATGTTCTGACCCTTGGGAGTGTGGGTGAGGAGAGTTTCACAGTGAATGGTCTGACCCTGGGGAGTGTGGGAGAGGAGTGTTTCACAGTGAATGGTCTGACCCTGGGGAGTGTGGGTGAGGAGTGTTTCATAGTGAATGTTCTGAACCTGGGGAGTGTGCGTGAGGAGTGTTTCACAGTGAATGTTCTGACCCTGGGGAGTGTGGGAGAGGAGTGTTTCACAGTGAATTGTCTGCCCCTGTCGAGTTTGGGTGGGGAGTGTTTCACAGTGAATGTTCTGACCCTGGGGAGTGTGGGAGAGGATTGTTTCACAGTGAATGGTCTGACCCTGGGGAGTGTGGGTGAGGAGTGTTTCACGGTGAATGGTCTGACCCTGGGGAGTGTGGGAGAGGAGTGTTTCACAGTGAATGGTCTGACCCTGGGGAGTGTGGGTGAGGAGTGTTTCACAGTGAATGTTCTGACCCTGGGGAGTGTGGGTGAGGAGAGTTTCACAGTGAATTGTCTGACCCTTGGGAGTGTGGGAGAGGAGTGTTTCACAGTGAATGGTCTGACCTGGGGAGTGTGGGTGTGAGAGTTTCACAGTGAATGGTCTGACCCTGGGGATTGTGGGTGAGGAGTGTTTCACAGTGAATGGTCTGACCCTGGGGAGAGTGGGTGAAGATTGTTTCTTAGTGAATGTTCTGACCCTGGGGAGTGTGGGTGAGGAGAGTTTCACAGTGAATGGTCTGACCCTGGGGAATGTGGGAGAGGAGTGTTTCACAGTGAATGGTCTGACCCTGGGGAGTGTGGGTGTGGTGTGTTTCACAGTGAATGGTCTGACCCTGGGGAGTGTGGGTGAGGAGTGTTTCATAGTGAATGTTCTGACCCTGGGGAGTGTGGTTGAGGAGTGTTTCACAGTGAATGTTCTGACCCTGGGGAGTGTGGGTGAGGAGTGTTTCACAGTGAATGTTCTGACCCTGGGGAGTGTGGGTGAGGAGTGTTTCACAGTGAATGTTCTGACGCTGGGGAGTTTGGGTGGGGAGTGTTTCACAGTGAATGGTCTGACCCTGGGGAGTGTGCATGAGGAGTGTTTCATAGTGAATGTTCTGACCCTGGGGAGTGTGGGTGAGGAGTGTTTCACAGTGAATGTTCTGACCCTGGGGAGTTTGGGTGAGGAGTGTTTCACAGTGAATGGTCTGACCCTGGGGAGTGTGGGTGAGGAGTGTTTCACAGTGAATGGTCTGACCCAGGGGAGTTTGGGTGAGGAGTGTTTCACAGTGAATGGTCTGACCCTGGGGAGTGTGGGTGAGGAGTGTTTCACGGTGAATGGTCTGACCCTGGGGAGTGTGGGAGAGTAGTGTTTCACAGTGAATGGTCTGACCCTGGGGAGTGTGGGTGTGGAGTGTTTCACAGTGAATTGTCTGCCCCTGGGGAGTGTGGGTGAGGAGTGTTTCACGGTGAATGGTCTGACCCTGGGGAGTGTGGGAGAGGAGTGTTTCACAGTGAATGGTCTGACCCTGGGGAGTGTGGGTGTGAGAGTTTCACAGTGTTTGTTCTGATCCTGGGGAGTGTGTGAGAGGAGTGTTTCACAGTGAATGGTCTGACCCTGGGGAGTGTGGGAGAGGTGTGTTTCACAGTGAATGGTCTGACCCTGGGGAGTGTGGGTGAAGATTGTTTCACAGTGAATGTTCGGACCCAGGGGAGTGTGGGTGAGGAGAGTTTCACAGTGAATGGTCTGACCCTGGGGAGTGTGGGTGAGGAGTGTTTCACAGTGAATGTTCTGACCCTGGGGAGTGTGGGTGAGGAATGTTTCACGGGGAATGTTCTCACCCTGGGGAGTGTGTGTGAGGAGTGTTTCACGGGGAATTTTCTGACCCTGGGGAGTGTGTGTGTAGATTGTTTCACAGTGAATGTTCTGACCCTGGGGAGTTTGGGTGGGGAGTGTTTCTCAGTGAATGTTCTGACCCTGGGGAGTGTGGGTGAGGAGTGTTTCACAGTGAATGTTCTGACCCTGGGGAGTGTGGGTGAGGAGTGTTTCACAGTGAATGTTCTGACCCTGGGGAGTGTGGGTGAGGAGTGTTTCACAGTGAATGTTCCGATCCTGGGGAGTGTGGGTGAGGAGTGTTTCACAGTGAATGTTCTGACGCTGGGGAGTTTGGGTGGGGAGTGTTTCACAGTGAATGGTCTGACCCTGGGGAGTGTGCATGAGGAGTGTTTCATAGTGAATGTTCTGACCCTGGGGAGTGTGGGTGAGGAGTGTTTCACAGTGAATGTTCTGACCCTGGGGAGTGTGGGTGAGGAGTGTTTCACAGTGAATGGTCTGCCCCTGGGGAGTGTGGGTGAGGAGTGTTTCACAGTGAATGGTCTGACCCAGGGGAGTTTGGGTGAGGAGTGTTTCACAGTGAATGGTCTGACCCTGGGGAGTGTGGGTGAGGAGTGTTTCACGGTGAATGGTCTGACCCTGGGGAGTGTGGGAGAGTAGTGTTTCACAGTGAATGGTCTGACCCTGGGGAGTGTGGGTGTGGAGTGTTTCACAGTGAATGTTCTGACCCTGGGGAGTGTGGGAGAGGAGTGTTTCACAGTGAATTGTCTGCCCCTGGGGAGTGTGGGTGAGGAGTGTTTCACGGTGAATGGTCTGACCCTGGGGAGTGTGGGAGAGGAGTGTTTCACAGTGAATGGTCTGACCCTGGGGATTGTGGGTGAGGAGTGTTTAAGAGTGAATGTTCTGATCCTGGGGAGTGTGGGTGAGGAGAGTTTCACAGTGACTGGTCTGACCCTGGGGAATGTGGGAGAGGAGTGTTTCACAGTGAATGGTCTGACCCTGGGGAGTGTGGGTGAGGAGTGTTTCAGAGTGAATGTTCTGACCCTGGGGAGTGTGGGTGAGGAGAGTTTCACAGTGAATGGTCTGACCCTGGGGAATGTGGGAGAGGAGTGTTTCACAGTGAATGGTCTGACCCTGGGGAGTGTGGGTGAGGAGTGTTTCACGGTGAATGGTCTGACCCTGGGGAGTGTGGGAGAGGAGTGTTTCAGAGTGAATGTTCTGACCCTGGGGAGTGTGGGTGAGGAGAGTTTCACAGTGAATGGTCTGACCCTGGGGAGTGTGGGTGGGGAGTGTTTCACAGTGAATGGTCTGACCCTGGGGACTGCGGGTGAGGAGTGTTTCACGGTGAATGTTCTGACCCTGGGGAGTGTGGGTGGGGAGTGTTTCACAGTGAATGGTCTGACCCTGGGGAGTTCGGGTGAGGAGTGTTTCAGAGTGAATGTTCTGACCCTGGGGAGTGTGCGTGAGGATAGTTTCACAATGAATGTTCTAACCCTGGGGAGTTCGGGTGAGGAGTGTTTCAGAGTGAATGTTCTGACCCTGGGGAGTGTGGGTGAGGAGTGTTTCACAGTGAATGGTCTGACCCTGGGGAGGGTGTGTGTAGATTGTTTCACATTGAATGTTCTGACCCTGGGGAGTGTGGGTGACGAGTGTTTCAGAGTGAATGTTCTGACCCTGGGGAGTGTGGGTGAGGAGAGTTTCACAGTGAATGGTCTGACCCTGGGGAGTGTGGGAGAGGAGTGTTTCACAGTGAAAGTCTGACCCTGGGGACTGTGGCTGAAGATCGTTTCACAGTGAATGGTCTGACCCTGGGGAGTGTGCGTGAGGAGTGTTTCACAGTGTATGTTTTGACCCTGGGGATTGTGGGAGAGGAGTGTTTCACAGTGAATTGTATGCCCCTGGGGAGTGTGGGTGGGGAGTGTTTCACAGTGAATGGTCTGACCCTGGGGAGTGTGGGAGAGGAGTGTTTCACAGTGAATGGTCTGACCCTGGGGAGTGTGGGAGAGGAGTGTTTCAGAGTGAATGTTCTGACCCTGGGGAGTGTGGGTGAGGAGAGTTTCACAGTGAATGGTCTGACCCTGGGGAGTGTGGGAGAGGAGTGTTTCACAGTGAATGTTCTGACCCTGGGGAGTGTGGGTGAGGAGTGTTTCACAGTGAATGTTCTGACCCTGGGGAGTGTGGGTGAGGAGTGTTTCACAGTGAATGTTCTGACGCTGGGGAGTTTGGGTGGGGAGTGTTTCACAGTGAATGGTCTGACCCTGGGGAGTGTGCATGAGGAGTGTTTCATAGTGAATGTTCTGACCCTGGGGAGTGTGGGTGAGGAGTGTTTCACAGTGAATGTTCTGACCCTGGGGAGTTTGGGTGAGGAGTGTTTCACAGTGAATGGTCTGACCCTGGGGAGTGTGGGTGAGGAGTGTTTCACAGTGAATGGTCTGACCCAGGGGAGTTTGGGTGAGGAGTGTTTCACAGTGAATGGTCTGACCCTGGGGAGTGTGGGTGAGGAGTGTTTCACGGTGAATGGTCTGACCCTGGGGAGTGTGGGAGAGTAGTGTTTCACAGTGAATGGTCTGACCCTGGGGAGTGTGGGTGAGGAGAGTTTCACAGTGAATGGTCTGACCCTGGAGACTGCGGGTGAGGAGTATTTCACGGTGAATGGTCTGACCCTGGGGAGTGTGGGTGGGGAGTGTTTCAGAGTGAATGTTCTGACCCTGGGGAGTGTGGGTGAGGAGAGTTTCACAGTGAATGGTCTGACCCTGGGGAGTGTGGGAGAGGAGTGTTTCAGAGTGAATGTTCTGACCCTGGGGAGTGTGGGTGAGGAGAGTTTCACAGTGAATGTTCTGACCCTGGGGAGTGTGGGTGGGGAGTGTTTCACAGTGAATGGTCTGCCCCTGGGGACTGCGGGTGAGGAGTGTTTCACAGTGAATGGTATGACCCTGGGGAGTGTGGGAGAGGAGTGTTTCACAGTAAATGTCTGACCCTGGGGAGTGTGGGTGAGGAGTGTTTCACAGTGAATGGTCTGACCCTGGGGATTGCGGGTGAGGAATGTTTCACAGTGAATGGTCTGACCCTGGGGAGTGTGGGAGAGGAGTGTTTCACAGTAAATGTCTGACCCTGGGGAGTGTGGGTGAGGAGTGTTTCACAGTGAATGGTCTGACCCTGGGCAGTGTGGGTGAGGAGTGTTTCAGAGTGAATGGTCTGACCCTGGGGAGTGTGGGAGAGGAGTGTTTCAGAGTGAATGTTCTGACCCTGGGGAGTGTGGGTGAGGAGAGTTTCACAGTGAATGGTCTGACCCTGGGGAGTGTGGGAGAGGAGTGTTTCACAGTGAATGGTCTGACCCTGGGGAGTGTGGGAGAGGAGTGTTTCACGGTGAATGGTCTGACCCTGGGGAGTGTGGGTGAGGAGTGTTTCAGAGTGAATGTTCTGACCCTGGGGAGTGTGGGTGTGGTGTGTTTCACAGTGAATGGTCTGACCCTGGGGAGTGTGGGTGAGGAGTGTTTCAGAGTGAATGTTCTGACCCTGGGGAGTGTGGGTGAGGAGAGTTTCACAGTGAATGGTCTGACCCTGGAGACTGCGGGTGAGGAGTGTTTCAGAGTGAATGTTCTGACCCTGGGGAGTGTGGGTGTGGTGTGTTTCACAGTGAATGGTCTGACCCTGGGGATTGCGGGTGAGAAGAGTTTCACAGTGAATGGTCTGACCCTGGGGAGTGTGGGAGAGGAGTGTTTCACAGTAAATGTCTGACCCTGGGGAGTGTGGGTGAGGAGTGTTTCACAGTGAATGGTCTGACCCTGGGCAGTGTGGGTGACGAGTGTTTCAGAGTGAATGTTCTGACCCTTGGGAGTGTGGGTGAGGAGAGTTTCACAGTGAATGGTCTGACCCTGGGGAGTGTGGGAGAGGAGTGTTTCACAGTGAATGGTCTGACCCTGGGGAGTGTGGGTGAGGAGTGTTTCATAGTGAATGTTCTGAACCTGGGGAGTGTGCGTGAGGAGTGTTTCACAGTGAATGTTCTGACCCTGGGGAGTGTGGGAGAGGAGTGTTTCACAGTGAATTGTCTGCCCCTGTCGAGTTTGGGTGGGGAGTGTTTCACAGTGAATGTTCTGACCCTGGGGAGTGTGGGAGAGGATTGTTTCACAGTGAATGGTCTGACCCTGGGGAGTGTGGGTGAGGAGTGTTTCACGGTGAATGGTCTGACCCTGGGGAGTGTGGGAGAGGAGTGTTTCACAGTGAATGGTCTGACCCTGGGGAGTGTGGGTGAGGAGTGTTTCACAGTGAATGTTCTGACCCTGGGGAGTGTGGGTGAGGAGAGTTTCACAGTGAATTGTCTGACCCTTGGGAGTGTGGGAGAGGAGTGTTTCACAGTGAATGGTCTGACCTGGGGAGTGTGGGTGTGAGAGTTTCACAGTGAATGGTCTGACCCTGGGGATTGTGGGTGAGGAGTGTTTCACAGTGAATGGTCTGACCCTGGGGAGAGTGGGTGAAGATTGTTTCTTAGTGAATGTTCTGACCCTGGGGAGTGTGGGTGAGGAGAGTTTCACAGTGAATGGTCTGACCCTGGGGAATGTGGGAGAGGAGTGTTTCACAGTGAATGGTCTGACCCTGGGGAGTGTGGGTGTGGTGTGTTTCACAGTGAATGGTCTGACCCTGGGGAGTGTGGGTGAGGAGTGTTTCATAGTGAATGTTCTGACCCTGGGGAGTGTGGGTGAGGAGTGTTTCACAGTGAATGTTCTGACCCTGGGGAGTGTGGGTGAGGAGTGTTTCACAGTGAATGTTCTGACCCTGGGGAGTGTGGGTGAGGAGTGTTTCACAGTGAATGTTCTGACGCTGGGGAGTTTGGGTGGGGAGTGTTTCACAGTGAATGGTCTGACCCTGGGGAGTGTGCATGAGGAGTGTTTCATAGTGAATGTTCTGACCCTGGGGAGTGTGGGTGAGGAGTGTTTCACAGTGAATGTTCTGACCCTGGGGAGTTTGGGTGAGGAGTGTTTCACAGTGAATGGTCTGACCCTGGGGAGTGTGGGTGAGGAGTGTTTCACAGTGAATGGTCTGACCCAGGGGAGTTTGGGTGAGGAGTGTTTCACAGTGAATGGTCTGACCCTGGGGAGTGTGGGTGAGGAGTGTTTCACGGTGAATGGTCTGACCCTGGGGAGTGTGGGAGAGTAGTGTTTCACAGTGAATGGTCTGACCCTGGGGAGTGTGGGTGTGGAGTGTTTCACAGTGAATTGTCTGCCCCTGGGGAGTGTGGGTGAGGAGTGTTTCACGGTGAATGGTCTGACCCTGGGGAGTGTGGGAGAGGAGTGTTTCACAGTGAATGGTCTGACCCTGGGGAGTGTGGGTGTGAGAGTTTCACAGTGTTTGTTCTGATCCTGGGGAGTGTGTGAGAGGAGTGTTTCACAGTGAATGGTCTGACCCTGGGGAGTGTGGGAGAGGTGTGTTTCACAGTGAATGGTCTGACCCTGGGGAGTGTGGGTGAAGATTGTTTCACAGTGAATGTTCGGACCCAGGGGAGTGTGGGTGAGGAGAGTTTCACAGTGAATGGTCTGACCCTGGGGAGTGTGGGTGAGGAGTGTTTCACAGTGAATGTTCTGACCCTGGGGAGTGTGGGTGAGGAATGTTTCACGGGGAATGTTCTCACCCTGGGGAGTGTGTGTGAGGAGTGTTTCACGGGGAATTTTCTGACCCTGGGGAGTGTGTGTGTAGATTGTTTCACAGTGAATGTTCTGACCCTGGGGAGTTTGGGTGGGGAGTGTTTCTCAGTGAATGTTCTGACCCTGGGGAGTGTGGGTGAGGAGTGTTTCACAGTGAATGTTCTGACCCTGGGGAGTGTGGGTGAGGAGTGTTTCACAGTGAATGTTCTGACCCTGGGGAGTGTGGGTGAGGAGTGTTTCACAGTGAATGTTCCGATCCTGGGGAGTGTGGGTGAGGAGTGTTTCACAGTGAATGTTCTGACGCTGGGGAGTTTGGGTGGGGAGTGTTTCACAGTGAATGGTCTGACCCTGGGGAGTGTGCATGAGGAGTGTTTCATAGTGAATGTTCTGACCCTGGGGAGTGTGGGTGAGGAGTGTTTCACAGTGAATGTTCTGACCCTGGGGAGTGTGGGTGAGGAGTGTTTCACAGTGAATGGTCTGCCCCTGGGGAGTGTGGGTGAGGAGTGTTTCACAGTGAATGGTCTGACCCAGGGGAGTTTGGGTGAGGAGTGTTTCACAGTGAATGGTCTGACCCTGGGGAGTGTGGGTGAGGAGTGTTTCACGGTGAATGGTCTGACCCTGGGGAGTGTGGGAGAGTAGTGTTTCACAGTGAATGGTCTGACCCTGGGGAGTGTGGGTGTGGAGTGTTTCACAGTGAATGTTCTGACCCTGGGGAGTGTGGGAGAGGAGTGTTTCACAGTGAATTGTCTGCCCCTGGGGAGTGTGGGTGAGGAGTGTTTCACGGTGAATGGTCTGACCCTGGGGAGTGTGGGAGAGGAGTGTTTCACAGTGAATGGTCTGACCCTGGGGATTGTGGGTGAGGAGTGTTTAAGAGTGAATGTTCTGATCCTGGGGAGTGTGGGTGAGGAGAGTTTCACAGTGACTGGTCTGACCCTGGGGAATGTGGGAGAGGAGTGTTTCACAGTGAATGGTCTGACCCTGGGGAGTGTGGGTGAGGAGTGTTTCAGAGTGAATGTTCTGACCCTGGGGAGTGTGGGTGAGGAGAGTTTCACAGTGAATGGTCTGACCCTGGGGAATGTGGGAGAGGAGTGTTTCACAGTGAATGGTCTGACCCTGGGGAGTGTGGGTGAGGAGTGTTTCACGGTGAATGGTCTGACCCTGGGGAGTGTGGGAGAGGAGTGTTTCAGAGTGAATGTTCTGACCCTGGGGAGTGTGGGTGAGGAGAGTTTCACAGTGAATGGTCTGACCCTGGGGAGTGTGGGTGGGGAGTGTTTCACAGTGAATGGTCTGACCCTGGGGACTGCGGGTGAGGAGTGTTTCACGGTGAATGTTCTGACCCTGGGGAGTGTGGGTGGGGAGTGTTTCACAGTGAATGGTCTGACCCTGGGGAGTTCGGGTGAGGAGTGTTTCAGAGTGAATGTTCTGACCCTGGGGAGTGTGCGTGAGGATAGTTTCACAATGAATGTTCTAACCCTGGGGAGTTCGGGTGAGGAGTGTTTCAGAGTGAATGTTCTGACCCTGGGGAGTGTGGGTGAGGAGTGTTTCACAGTGAATGGTCTGACCCTGGGGAGGGTGTGTGTAGATTGTTTCACATTGAATGTTCTGACCCTGGGGAGTGTGGGTGACGAGTGTTTCAGAGTGAATGTTCTGACCCTGGGGAGTGTGGGTGAGGAGAGTTTCACAGTGAATGGTCTGACCCTGGGGAGTGTGGGAGAGGAGTGTTTCACAGTGAAAGTCTGACCCTGGGGACTGTGGCTGAAGATCGTTTCACAGTGAATGGTCTGACCCTGGGGAGTGTGCGTGAGGAGTGTTTCACAGTGTATGTTTTGACCCTGGGGATTGTGGGAGAGGAGTGTTTCACAGTGAATTGTATGCCCCTGGGGAGTGTGGGTGGGGAGTGTTTCAGAGTGAATGTTCTGACCCTGGGGAGTGTGGGTGAGGAGAGTTTCACAGTGAATGGTCTGACCCTGGAGACTGCGGGTGAGGAGTATTTCACGGTGAATGGTCTGACCCTGGGGAGTGTGGGTGGGGAGTGTTTCAGAGTGAATGTTCTGACCCTGGGGAGTGTGGGTGAGGAGAGTTTCACAGTGAATGGTCTGACCCTGGAGACTGCGGGTGAGGAGTATTTCACGGTGAATGGTCTGACCCTGGGGAGTGTGGGTGGGGAGTGTTTCAGAGTGAATGTTCTGACCCTGGGGAGTGTGGGTGAGGAGAGTTTCACAGTGAATGGTCTGACCCTGGGGAGTGTGGGTGAGGAGTGTTTCATAGTGAATGTTCTGACCCTGGGGAGTGTGCGTGAGGAGTGTTTCACAGTGAATGTTCTGACCCTGGGGAGTGTGGGAGAGGAGTGTTTCACAGTGAATTGTCTGCCCCTGTGGAGTTTGGGTGGGGAGTGTTTCACAGTGAATGTTCTGACCCTGGGGAGTGTGGGAGAGGATTGTTTCACAGTGAATGGTCTGACCCTGGGGAGTGTGGGTGAGGAGTGTTTCACGGTGAATGGTCTGACCGTGGGGAGTGTGGGAGAGGAGTGTTTCACAGTGAATGGTCTGACCCTGGGGAGTGTGGGTGAGGAGAGTTTCACAGTGAATTGTCTGACCCTGGGGAGTGTGGGAGAGGAGTGTTTCACAGTGAATGGTCTGACCTGGGGAGTGTGGGTGAGGAGAGTTTCACAGTGAATGGTCTGACCCTGGGGAGTGTGGGTGTGAGAGTTTCACAGTGAATGGTCTGACCCTGGGGATTGTGGGTGAGGAGTGTTTCACAGTGAATGGTCTGACCCTGGGGAGTGTGGGAGAGGAGTGTTTCACAGTGAATGTCTGACACTGGGGACTGTGGCTGAAGATCGTTTCACAGTGAATGGTCTGACCCTGGGGAGTGTGCGTGAGGAGTGTTTCACAGTGTATGTTTTGACCCTGGGGATTGTGGGAGAGGAGTGTTTCACAGTGAATTGTATGCCCCTGGGGAGTGTGGGTGGGGAGTGTTTCAGAGTGAATGTTCTGACCCTGGGGAGTGTGGGTGAGGAGAGTTTCACAGTGAATGGTCTGACCCTGGAGACTGCGGGTGAGGAGTATTTCACGGTGAATGGTCTGACCCTGGGGAGTGTGGGTGGGGAGTGTTTCAGAGTGAATGTTCTGACCCTGGGGAGTGTGGGTGAGGAGAGTTTCACAGTGAATGGTCTGACCCTGGAGACTGCGGGTGAGGAGTATTTCACGGTGAATGGTCTGACCCTGGGGAGTGTGGGTGGGGAGTGTTTCAGAGTGAATGTTCTGACCCTGGGGAGTGTGGGTGAGGAGAGTTTCACAGTGAATGGTCTGACCCTGGGGAGTGTGGGAGAGGAGTGTTTCAGAGTGAATGTTCTGACCCTGGGGAGTGTGGGTGAGGAGAGTTTCACAGTGAATGTTCTGACCCTGGGGAGTGTGGGTGGGGAGTGTTTCACAGTGAATGGTCTGCCCCTGGGGACTGCGGGTGAGGAGTGTTTCACAGTGAATGGTCTGACCCTGGGGAGTGTGGGAGAGGAGTGTTTCACAGTAAATGTCTGACCCTGGGGAGTGTGGGTGAGGAGTGTTTCACAGTGAATGGTCTGACCCTGGGGATTGCGGGTGAGGAATGTTTCACAGTGAATGGTCTGACCCTGGGGAGTGTGGGAGAGGAGTGTTTCACAGTAAATGTCTGACCCTGGGGAGTGTGGGTGAGGAGTGTTTCACAGTGAATGGTCTGACCCTGGGCAGTGTGGGTGAGGAGTGTTTCAGAGTGAATGGTCTGACCCTGGGGAGTGTGGGAGAGGAGTGTTTCAGAGTGAATGTTCTGACCCTGGGGAGTGTGGGTGAGGAGAGTTTCACAGTGAATGGTCTGACCCTGGGGAGTGTGGGAGAGGAGTGTTTCACAGTGAATGGTCTGACCCTGGGGAGTGTGGGAGAGGAGTGTTTCACGGTGAATGGTCTGACCCTGGGGAGTGTGGGTGAGGAGTGTTTCAGAGTGAATGTTCTGACCCTGGGGAGTGTGGGTGTGGTGTGTTTCACAGTGAATGGTCTGACCCTGGGGAGTGTGGGTGAGGAGTGTTTCAGAGTGAATGTTCTGACCCTGGGGAGTGTGGGTGAGGAGAGTTTCACAGTGAATGGTCTGACCCTGGAGACTGCGGGTGAGGAGTGTTTCAGAGTGAATGTTCTGACCCTGGGGAGTGTGGGTGTGGTGTGTTTCACAGTGAATGGTCTGACCCTGGGGATTGCGGGTGAGGAGAGTTTCACAGTGAATGGTCTGACCCTGGGGAGTGTGGGAGAGGAGTGTTTCACAGTAAATGTCTGACCCTGGGGAGTGTGGGTGAGGAGTGTTTCACAGTGAATGGTCTGACCCTGGGCAGTGTGGGTGACGAGTGTTTCAGAGTGAATGTTCTGACCCTTGGGAGTGTGGGTGAGGAGAGTTTCACAGTGAATGGTCTGACCCTGGGGAGTGTGGGAGAGGAGTGTTTCACAGTGAATGGTCTGACCCTGGGGAGTGTGGGTGAGGAGTGTTTCATAGTGAATGTTCTGACCCTGGGGAGTGTGCGTGAGGAGTGTTTCACAGTGAATGTTCTGACCCTGGGGAGTGTGGGAGAGGAGTGTTTCACAGTGAATTGTCTGCCCCTGTCGAGTTTGGGTGGGGAGTGTTTCACAGTGAATGTTCTGACCCTGGGGAGTGTGGGAGAGGATTGTTTCACAGTGAATGGTCTGACCCTGGGGAGTGTGGGTGAGGAGTGTTTCACGGTGAATGGTCTGACCCTGGGGAGTGTGGGAGAGGAGTGTTTCACAGTGAATGGTCTGACCCCGGGGAGTGTGGGTGAGGAGTGTTTCAGAGTGAATGTTCTGACCCTGGGGAGTGTGGGTGTGGTGTGTTTCACAGTGAATGGTCTGACCCTGGGGAGTGTGGGTGAGGAGTGTTTCAGAGTGAATGTTCTGACCCTGGGGATTGCGGGTGAGGAATGTTTCACAGTGAATGGTCTGACCCTGGGGAGTGTGGGAGAGGAGTGTTTCACAGTAAATGTCTGACCCTGGGGAGTGTGGGTGAGGAGTGTTTCACAGTGAATGGTCTGACCCTGGGCAGTGTGGGTGAGGAGTGTTTCAGAGTGAATGGTCTGACCCTGGGGAGTGTGGGAGAGGAGTGTTTCAGAGTGAATGTTCTGACCCTGGGGAGTGTGGGTGAGGAGAGTTTCACAGTGAATGGTCTGACCCTGGGGAGTGTGGGAGAGGAGTGTTTCACAGTGAATGGTCTGACCCTGGGGAGTGTGGGAGAGGAGTGTTTCACGGTGAATGGTCTGACCCTGGGGAGTGTGGGTGAGGAGTGTTTCAGAGTGAATGTTCTGACCCTGGGGAGTGTGGGTGTGGTGTGTTTCACAGTGAATGGTCTGACCCTGGGGAGTGTGGGTGAGGAGTGTTTCAGAGTGAATGTTCTGACCCTGGGGAGTGTGGGTGAGGAGAGTTTCACAGTGAATGGTCTGACCCTGGAGACTGCGGGTGAGGAGTGTTTCAGAGTGAATGTTCTGACCCTGGGGAGTGTGGGTGTGGTGTGTTTCACAGTGAATGGTCTGACCCTGGGGATTGCGGGTGAGGAGAGTTTCACAGTGAATGGTCTGACCCTGGGGAGTGTGGGAGAGGAGTGTTTCACAGTAAATGTCTGACCCTGGGGAGTGTGGGTGAGGAGTGTTTCACAGTGAATGGTCTGACCCTGGGCAGTGTGGGTGACGAGTGTTTCAGAGTGAATGTTCTGACCCTTGGGAGTGTGGGTGAGGAGAGTTTCACAGTGAATGGTCTGACCCTGGGGAGTGTGGGAGAGGAGTGTTTCACAGTGAATGGTCTGACCCTGGGGAGTGTGGGTGAGGAGTGTTTCATAGTGAATGTTCTGACCCTGGGGAGTGTGCGTGAGGAGTGTTTCACAGTGAATGTTCTGACCCTGGGGAGTGTGGGAGAGGAGTGTTTCACAGTGAATTGTCTGCCCCTGTCGAGTTTGGGTGGGGAGTGTTTCACAGTGAATGTTCTGACCCTGGGGAGTGTGGGAGAGGATTGTTTCACAGTGAATGGTCTGACCCTGGGGAGTGTGGGTGAGGAGTGTTTCACGGTGAATGGTCTGACCCTGGGGAGTGTGGGAGAGGAGTGTTTCACAGTGAATGGTCTGACCCCGGGGAGTGTGGGTGAGGAGTGTTTCAGAGTGAATGTTCTGACCCTGGGGAGTGTGGGTGTGGTGTGTTTCACAGTGAATGGTCTGACCCTGGGGAGTGTGGGTGAGGAGTGTTTCAGAGTGAATGTTCTGACCCTGGGGAGTGTGGGTGAGGAGAGTTTCACAGTGAATGGTCTGACCCTGGAGACTGCGGGTGAGGAGTGTTTCAGAGTGAATGTTCTGACCCTGGGGAGTGTGGGTGTGGTGTGTTTCACAGTGAATGGTCTGACCCTGGGGATTGCGGGTGAGAAGAGTTTCACAGTGAATGGTCTGACCCTGGGGAGTGTGGGAGAGGAGTGTTTCACAGTAAATGTCTGACCCTGGGGAGTGTGGGTGAGGAGTGTTTCACTGTGAATGGTCTGACCCTGGGCAGTGTGGGTGACGAGTGTTTCAGAGTGAATGTTCTGACCCTTGGGAGTGTGGGTGAGGAGAGTTTCACAGTGAATGGTCTGACCCTGGGGAGTGTGGGAGAGGAGTGTTTCACAGTGAATGGTCTGACCCTGGGGAGTGTGGGTGAGGAGTGTTTCATAGTCAATGTTCTGACCCTGGGGAGTGTGCGTGAGGAGTGTTTCACAGTGAATGTTCTGACCCTGGGGAGTGTGGGAGAGGAGTGTTTCACAGTGAATTGTCTGCCCCTGTCGAGTTTGGGTGGGGAGTGTTTCACAGTGAATGTTCTGACCCTGGGGAGTGTGGGAGAGGATTGTTTCACAGTGAATGGTCTGACCCTGGGGAGTGTGGGTGAGGAGTGTTTCACGGTGAATGGTCTGACCCTGGGGAGTGTGGGAGAGGAGTGTTTCACAGTGAATGGTCTGACCCTGGGGAGTGTGGGTGAGGAGTGTTTCACAGTGAATGTTCTGACCCTGGGGAGTGTGGGTGAGGAGAGTTTCACAGTGAATTGTCTGACCCTTGGGAGTGTGGGAGAGGAGTGTTTCACAGTGAATGGTCTGACCTGGGGAGTGTGGGTGAGGAGAGTTTCACAGTGAATGGTCTGACCCTGGGGAGTGTGGGTGTGAGAGTTTCACAGTGAATGGTCTGACCCTGGGGATTGTGGGTGAGGAGTGTTTCACAGTGAATGGTCTGACCCTGGGGAGAGTGGGTGAAGATTGTTTCTTAGTGAATGTTCTGACCCTGGGGAGTGTGGGTGAGGAGAGTTTCACAGTGAATGGTCTGACCCTGGGGAATGTGGGAGAGGAGTGTTTCACAGTGAATGGTCTGACCCTGGGGAGTGTGGGTGTGGTGTGTTTCACAGTGAATGGTCTGACCCTGGGGAGTGTGGGTGAGGAGTGTTTCATAGTGAATGTTCTGACCCTGGGGAGTGTGGGTGAGGAGTGTTTCACAGTGAATGTTCTGACCCTGGGGAGTGTGGGTGAGGAGTGTTTCACAGTGAATGTTCTGACCCTGGGGAGTGTGGGTGAGGAGTGTTTCACAGTGAATGTTCTGACGCTGGGGAGTTTGGGTGGGGAGTGTTTCACAGTGAATGGTCTGACCCTGGGGAGTGTGCATGAGGAGTGTTTCATAGTGAATGTTCTGACCCTGGGGAGTGTGGGTGAGGAGTGTTTCACAGTGAATGTTCTGACCCTGGGGAGTGTGGGTGAGGAGTGTTTCACAGTGAATGGTCTGCCCCTGGGGAGTGTGGGTGAGGAGTGTTTCACAGTGAATGGTCTGACCCAGGGGAGTTTGGGTGAGGAGTGTTTCACAGTGAATGGTCTGACCCTGGGGAGTGTGGGTGAGGAGTGTTTCACGGTGAATGGTCTGACCCTGGGGAGTGTGGGAGAGTAGTGTTTCACAGTGAATGGTCTGACCCTGGGGAGTGTGGGTGTGGAGTGTTTCACAGTGAATGTTCTGACCCTGGGGAGTGTGGGAGAGGAGTGTTTCACAGTGAATTGTCTGCCCCTGGGGAGTGTGGGTGAGGAGTGTTTCACGGTGAATGGTCTGACCCTGGGGAGTGTGGGAGAGGAGTGTTTCACAGTGAATGGTCTGACCCTGGGGATTGTGGGTGAGGAGTGTTTAAGAGTGAATGTTCTGATCCTGGGGAGTGTGGGTGAGGAGAGTTTCACAGTGACTGGTCTGACCCTGGGGAATGTGGGAGAGGAGTGTTTCACAGTGAATGGTCTGACCCTGGGGAGTGTGGGTGAGGAGTGTTTCAGAGTGAATGTTCTGACCCTGGGGAGTGTGGGTGAGGAGAGTTTCACAGTGAATGGTCTGACCCTGGGGAATGTGGGAGAGGAGTGTTTCACAGTGAATGGTCTGACCCTGGGGAGTGTGGGTGAGGAGTGTTTCACGGTGAATGGTCTGACCCTGGGGAGTGTGGGAGAGGAGTGTTTCAGAGTGAATGTTCTGACCCTGGGGAGTGTGGGTGAGGAGAGTTTCACAGTGAATGGTCTGACCCTGGGGAGTGTGGGTGGGGAGTGTTTCACAGTGAATGGTCTGACCCTGGGGACTGCGGGTGAGGAGTGTTTCACGGTGAATGTTCTGACCCTGGGGAGTGTGGGTGGGGAGTGTTTCACAGTGAATGGTCTGACCCTGGGGAGTTCGGGTGAGGAGTGTTTCAGAGTGAATGTTCTGACCCTGGGGAGTGTGCGTGAGGATAGTTTCACAATGAATGTTCTAACCCTGGGGAGTTCGGGTGAGGAGTGTTTCAGAGTGAATGTTCTGACCCTGGGGAGTGTGGGTGAGGAGTGTTTCACAGTGAATGGTCTGACCCTGGGGAGGGTGTGTGTAGATTGTTTCACATTGAATGTTCTGACCCTGGGGAGTGTGGGTGACGAGTGTTTCAGAGTGAATGTTCTGACCCTGGGGAGTGTGGGTGAGGAGAGTTTCACAGTGAATGGTCTGACCCTGGGGAGTGTGGGAGAGGAGTGTTTCACAGTGAAAGTCTGACCCTGGGGACTGTGGCTGAAGATCGTTTCACAGTGAATGGTCTGACCCTGGGGAGTGTGCGTGAGGAGTGTTTCACAGTGTATGTTTTGACCCTGGGGATTGTGGGAGAGGAGTGTTTCACAGTGAATTGTATGCCCCTGGGGAGTGTGGGTGGGGAGTGTTTCAGAGTGAATGTTCTGACCCTGGGGAGTGTGGGTGAGGAGAGTTTCACAGTGAATGGTCTGACCCTGGAGACTGCGGGTGAGGAGTATTTCACGGTGAATGGTCTGACCCTGGGGAGTGTGGGTGGGGAGTGTTTCAGAGTGAATGTTCTGACCCTGGGGAGTGTGGGTGAGGAGAGTTTCACAGTGAATGGTCTGACCCTGGAGACTGCGGGTGAGGAGTATTTCACGGTGAATGGTCTGACCCTGGGGAGTGTGGGTGGGGAGTGTTTCAGAGTGAATGTTCTGACCCTGGGGAGTGTGGGTGAGGAGAGTTTCACAGTGAATGGTCTGACCCTGGGGAGTGTGGGTGAGGAGTGTTTCATAGTGAATGTTCTGACCCTGGGGAGTGTGCGTGAGGAGTGTTTCACAGTGAATGTTCTGACCCTGGGGAGTGTGGGAGAGGAGTGTTTCACAGTGAATTGTCTGCCCCTGTGGAGTTTGGGTGGGGAGTGTTTCACAGTGAATGTTCTGACCCTGGGGAGTGTGGGAGAGGATTGTTTCACAGTGAATGGTCTGACCCTGGGGAGTGTGGGTGAGGAGTGTTTCACGGTGAATGGTCTGACCGTGGGGAGTGTGGGAGAGGAGTGTTTCACAGTGAATGGTCTGACCCTGGGGAGTGTGGGTGAGGAGAGTTTCACAGTGAATTGTCTGACCCTGGGGAGTGTGGGAGAGGAGTGTTTCACAGTGAATGGTCTGACCTGGGGAGTGTGGGTGAGGAGAGTTTCACAGTGAATGGTCTGACCCTGGGGAGTGTGGGTGTGAGAGTTTCACAGTGAATGGTCTGACCCTGGGGATTGTGGGTGAGGAGTGTTTCACAGTGAATGGTCTGACCCTGGGGAGTGTGGGAGAGGAGTGTTTCACAGTGAATGTCTGACACTGGGGACTGTGGCTGAAGATCGTTTCACAGTGAATGGTCTGACCCTGGGGAGTGTGCGTGAGGAGTGTTTCACAGTGTATGTTTTGACCCTGGGGATTGTGGGAGAGGAGTGTTTCACAGTGAATTGTATGCCCCTGGGGAGTGTGGGTGGGGAGTGTTTCAGAGTGAATGTTCTGACCCTGGGGAGTGTGGGTGAGGAGAGTTTCACAGTGAATGGTCTGACCCTGGAGACTGCGGGTGAGGAGTATTTCACGGTGAATGGTCTGACCCTGGGGAGTGTGGGTGGGGAGTGTTTCAGAGTGAATGTTCTGACCCTGGGGAGTGTGGGTGAGGAGAGTTTCACAGTGAATGGTCTGACCCTGGAGACTGCGGGTGAGGAGTATTTCACGGTGAATGGTCTGACCCTGGGGAGTGTGGGTGGGGAGTGTTTCAGAGTGAATGTTCTGACCCTGGGGAGTGTGGGTGAGGAGAGTTTCACAGTGAATGGTCTGACCCTGGGGAGTGTGGGAGAGGAGTGTTTCAGAGTGAATGTTCTGACCCTGGGGAGTGTGGGTGAGGAGAGTTTCACAGTGAATGTTCTGACCCTGGGGAGTGTGGGTGGGGAGTGTTTCACAGTGAATGGTCTGCCCCTGGGGACTGCGGGTGAGGAGTGTTTCACAGTGAATGGTCTGACCCTGGGGAGTGTGGGAGAGGAGTGTTTCACAGTAAATGTCTGACCCTGGGGAGTGTGGGTGAGGAGTGTTTCACAGTGAATGGTCTGACCCTGGGGATTGCGGGTGAGGAATGTTTCACAGTGAATGGTCTGACCCTGGGGAGTGTGGGAGAGGAGTGTTTCACAGTAAATGTCTGACCCTGGGGAGTGTGGGTGAGGAGTGTTTCACAGTGAATGGTCTGACCCTGGGCAGTGTGGGTGAGGAGTGTTTCAGAGTGAATGGTCTGACCCTGGGGAGTGTGGGAGAGGAGTGTTTCAGAGTGAATGTTCTGACCCTGGGGAGTGTGGGTGAGGAGAGTTTCACAGTGAATGGTCTGACCCTGGGGAGTGTGGGAGAGGAGTGTTTCACAGTGAATGGTCTGACCCTGGGGAGTGTGGGAGAGGAGTGTTTCACGGTGAATGGTCTGACCCTGGGGAGTGTGGGTGAGGAGTGTTTCAGAGTGAATGTTCTGACCCTGGGGAGTGTGGGTGTGGTGTGTTTCACAGTGAATGGTCTGACCCTGGGGAGTGTGGGTGAGGAGTGTTTCAGAGTGAATGTTCTGACCCTGGGGAGTGTGGGTGAGGAGAGTTTCACAGTGAATGGTCTGACCCTGGAGACTGCGGGTGAGGAGTGTTTCAGAGTGAATGTTCTGACCCTGGGGAGTGTGGGTGTGGTGTGTTTCACAGTGAATGGTCTGACCCTGGGGATTGCGGGTGAGGAGAGTTTCACAGTGAATGGTCTGACCCTGGGGAGTGTGGGAGAGGAGTGTTTCACAGTAAATGTCTGACCCTGGGGAGTGTGGGTGAGGAGTGTTTCACAGTGAATGGTCTGACCCTGGGCAGTGTGGGTGACGAGTGTTTCAGAGTGAATGTTCTGACCCTTGGGAGTGTGGGTGAGGAGAGTTTCACAGTGAATGGTCTGACCCTGGGGAGTGTGGGAGAGGAGTGTTTCACAGTGAATGGTCTGACCCTGGGGAGTGTGGGTGAGGAGTGTTTCATAGTGAATGTTCTGACCCTGGGGAGTGTGCGTGAGGAGTGTTTCACAGTGAATGTTCTGACCCTGGGGAGTGTGGGAGAGGAGTGTTTCACAGTGAATTGTCTGCCCCTGTCGAGTTTGGGTGGGGAGTGTTTCACAGTGAATGTTCTGACCCTGGGGAGTGTGGGAGAGGATTGTTTCACAGTGAATGGTCTGACCCTGGGGAGTGTGGGTGAGGAGTGTTTCACGGTGAATGGTCTGACCCTGGGGAGTGTGGGAGAGGAGTGTTTCACAGTGAATGGTCTGACCCCGGGGAGTGTGGGTGAGGAGTGTTTCAGAGTGAATGTTCTGACCCTGGGGAGTGTGGGTGTGGTGTGTTTCACAGTGAATGGTCTGACCCTGGGGAGTGTGGGTGAGGAGTGTTTCAGAGTGAATGTTCTGACCCTGGGGATTGCGGGTGAGGAATGTTTCACAGTGAATGGTCTGACCCTGGGGAGTGTGGGAGAGGAGTGTTTCACAGTAAATGTCTGACCCTGGGGAGTGTGGGTGAGGAGTGTTTCACAGTGAATGGTCTGACCCTGGGCAGTGTGGGTGAGGAGTGTTTCAGAGTGAATGGTCTGACCCTGGGGAGTGTGGGAGAGGAGTGTTTCAGAGTGAATGTTCTGACCCTGGGGAGTGTGGGTGAGGAGAGTTTCACAGTGAATGGTCTGACCCTGGGGAGTGTGGGAGAGGAGTGTTTCACAGTGAATGGTCTGACCCTGGGGAGTGTGGGAGAGGAGTGTTTCACGGTGAATGGTCTGACCCTGGGGAGTGTGGGTGAGGAGTGTTTCAGAGTGAATGTTCTGACCCTGGGGAGTGTGGGTGTGGTGTGTTTCACAGTGAATGGTCTGACCCTGGGGAGTGTGGGTGAGGAGTGTTTCAGAGTGAATGTTCTGACCCTGGGGAGTGTGGGTGAGGAGAGTTTCACAGTGAATGGTCTGACCCTGGAGACTGCGGGTGAGGAGTGTTTCAGAGTGAATGTTCTGACCCTGGGGAGTGTGGGTGTGGTGTGTTTCACAGTGAATGGTCTGACCCTGGGGATTGCGGGTGAGGAGAGTTTCACAGTGAATGGTCTGACCCTGGGGAGTGTGGGAGAGGAGTGTTTCACAGTAAATGTCTGACCCTGGGGAGTGTGGGTGAGGAGTGTTTCACAGTGAATGGTCTGACCCTGGGCAGTGTGGGTGACGAGTGTTTCAGAGTGAATGTTCTGACCCTTGGGAGTGTGGGTGAGGAGAGTTTCACAGTGAATGGTCTGACCCTGGGGAGTGTGGGAGAGGAGTGTTTCACAGTGAATGGTCTGACCCTGGGGAGTGTGGGTGAGGAGTGTTTCATAGTGAATGTTCTGACCCTGGGGAGTGTGCGTGAGGAGTGTTTCACAGTGAATGTTCTGACCCTGGGGAGTGTGGGAGAGGAGTGTTTCACAGTGAATTGTCTGCCCCTGTCGAGTTTGGGTGGGGAGTGTTTCACAGTGAATGTTCTGACCCTGGGGAGTGTGGGAGAGGATTGTTTCACAGTGAATGGTCTGACCCTGGGGAGTGTGGGTGAGGAGTGTTTCACGGTGAATGGTCTGACCCTGGGGAGTGTGGGAGAGGAGTGTTTCACAGTGAATGGTCTGACCCCGGGGAGTGTGGGTGAGGAGTGTTTCAGAGTGAATGTTCTGACCCTGGGGAGTGTGGGTGTGGTGTGTTTCACAGTGAATGGTCTGACCCTGGGGAGTGTGGGTGAGGAGTGTTTCAGAGTGAATGTTCTGACCCTGGGGAGTGTGGGTGAGGAGAGTTTCACAGTGAATGGTCTGACCCTGGAGACTGCGGGTGAGGAGTGTTTCAGAGTGAATGTTCTGACCCTGGGGAGTGTGGGTGTGGTGTGTTTCACAGTGAATGGTCTGACCCTGGGGATTGCGGGTGAGAAGAGTTTCACAGTGAATGGTCTGACCCTGGGGAGTGTGGGAGAGGAGTGTTTCACAGTAAATGTCTGACCCTGGGGAGTGTGGGTGAGGAGTGTTTCACTGTGAATGGTCTGACCCTGGGCAGTGTGGGTGACGAGTGTTTCAGAGTGAATGTTCTGACCCTTGGGAGTGTGGGTGAGGAGAGTTTCACAGTGAATGGTCTGACCCTGGGGAGTGTGGGAGAGGAGTGTTTCACAGTGAATGGTCTGACCCTGGGGAGTGTGGGTGAGGAGTGTTTCATAGTCAATGTTCTGACCCTGGGGAGTGTGCGTGAGGAGTGTTTCACAGTGAATGTTCTGACCCTGGGGAGTGTGGGAGAGGAGTGTTTCACAGTGAATTGTCTGCCCCTGTCGAGTTTGGGTGGGGAGTGTTTCACAGTGAATGTTCTGACCCTGGGGAGTGTGGGAGAGGATTGTTTCACAGTGAATGGTCTGACCCTGGGGAGTGTGGGTGAGGAGTGTTTCACGGTGAATGGTCTGACCCTGGGGAGTGTGGGAGAGGAGTGTTTCACAGTGAATGGTCTGACCCTGGGGAGTGTGGGTGAGGAGTGTTTCACAGTGAATGTTCTGACCCTGGGGAGTGTGGGTGAGGAGAGTTTCACAGTGAATTGTCTGACCCTTGGGAGTGTGGGAGAGGAGTGTTTCACAGTGAATGGTCTGACCTGGGGAGTGTGGGTGAGGAGAGTTTCACAGTGAATGGTCTGACCCTGGGGAGTGTGGGTGTGAGAGTTTCACAGTGAATGGTCTGACCCTGGGGATTGTGGGTGAGGAGTGTTTCACAGTGAATGGTCTGACCCTGGGGAGAGTGGGTGAAGATTGTTTCTTAGTGAATGTTCTGACCCTGGGGAGTGTGGGTGAGGAGAGTTTCACAGTGAATGGTCTGACCCTGGGGAATGTGGGAGAGGAGTGTTTCACAGTGAATGGTCTGACCCTGGGGAGTGTGGGTGTGGTGTGTTTCACAGTGAATGGTCTGACCCTGGGGAGTGTGGGTGAGGAGTGTTTCATAGTGAATGTTCTGACCCTGGGGAGTGTGGGTGAGGAGTGTTTCACAGTGAATGTTCTGACCCTGGGGAGTGTGGGTGAGGAGTGTTTCACAGTGAATGTTCTGACCCTGGGGAGTGTGGGTGAGGAGTGTTTCACAGTGAATGTTCTGACGCTGGGGAGTTTGGGTGGGGAGTGTTTCACAGTGAATGGTCTGACCCTGGGGAGTGTGCATGAGGAGTGTTTCATAGTGAATGTTCTGACCCTGGGGAGTGTGGGTGAGGAGTGTTTCACAGTGAATGTTCTGACCCTGGGGAGTTTGGGTGAGGAGTGTTTCACAGTGAATGGTCTGACCCTGGGGAGTGTGGGTGTGGTGTGTTTCACAGTGAATGGTCTGACCCTGGGGAGTGTGGGTGAGGAGTGTTTCATAGTGAATGTTCTGACCCTGGGGAGTGTGGGTGAGGAGTGTTTCACAGTGAATGTTCTGACCCTGGGGAGTGTGGGAGAGGAGTGTTTCACAGTAAATGTCTGACCCTGGGGAGTGTGGGTGAGGAGTGTTTCACAGTGAATGGTCTGACCCTGGGCAGTGTGGGTGAGGAGTGTTTCAGAGTGAATGGTCTGACCCTGGGGAGTGTGGGAGAGGAGTGTTTCAGAGTGAATGTTCTGACCCTGGGGAGTGTGGGTGAGGAGAGTTTCACAGTGAATGGTCTGACCCTGGGGAGTGTGGGAGAGGAGTGTTTCACAGTGAATGGTCTGACCCTGGGGAGTGTGGGAGAGGAGTGTTTCACGGTGAATGGTCTGACCCTGGGGAGTGTGGGTGAGGAGTGTTTCAGAGTGAATGTTCTGACCCTGGGGAGTGTGGGTGTGGTGTGTTTCACAGTGAATGGTCTGACCCTGGGGAGTGTGGGTGAGGAGTGTTTCAGAGTGAATGTTCTGACCCTGGGGAGTGTGGGTGAGGAGAGTTTCACAGTGAATGGTCTGACCCTGGAGACTGCGGGTGAGGAGTGTTTCAGAGTGAATGTTCTGACCCTGGGGAGTGTGGGTGTGGTGTGTTTCACAGTGAATGGTCTGACCCTGGGGATTGCGGGTGAGAAGAGTTTCACAGTGAATGGTCTGACCCTGGGGAGTGTGGGAGAGGAGTGTTTCACAGTAAATGTCTGACCCTGGGGAGTGTGGGTGAGGAGTGTTTCACAGTGAATGGTCTGACCCTGGGCAGTGTGGGTGACGAGTGTTTCAGAGTGAATGTTCTGACCCTTGGGAGTGTGGGTGAGGAGAGTTTCACAGTGAATGGTCTGACCCTGGGGAGTGTGGGAGAGGAGTGTTTCACAGTGAATGGTCTGACCCTGGGGAGTGTGGGTGAGGAGTGTTTCATAGTGAATGTTCTGAACCTGGGGAGTGTGCGTGAGGAGTGTTTCACAGTGAATGTTCTGACCCTGGGGAGTGTGGGAGAGGAGTGTTTCACAGTGAATTGTCTGCCCCTGTCGAGTTTGGGTGGGGAGTGTTTCACAGTGAATGTTCTGACACTGGGGAGTGTGGGAGAGGATTGTTTCACAGTGAATGGTCTGACCCTGGGGAGTGTGGGTGAGGAGTGTTTCACGGTGAATGGTCTGACCCTGGGGAGTGTGGGAGAGGAGTGTTTCACAGTGAATGGTCTGACCCTGGGGAGTGTGGGTGAGGAGTGTTTCACAGTGAATGTTCTGACCCTGGGGAGTGTGGGTGAGGAGAGTTTCACAGTGAATTGTCTGACCCTTGGGAGTGTGGGAGAGGAGTGTTTCACAGTGAATGGTCTGACCTGGGGAGTGTGGGTGTGAGAGTTTCACAGTGAATGGTCTGACCCTGGGGATTGTGGGTGAGGAGTGTTTCACAGTGAATGGTCTGACCCTGGGGGAGAGTGGGTGAAGATTGTTTCTTAGTGAATGTTCTGACCCTGGGGAGTGTGGGTGAGGAGAGTTTCACAGTGAATGGTCTGACCCTGGGGAATGTGGGAGAGGAGTGTTTCACAGTGAATGGTCTGACCCTGGGGAGTGTGGGTGTGGTGTGTTTCACAGTGAATGGTCTGACCCTGGGGAGTGTGGGTGAGGAGTGTTTCATAGTGAATGTTCTGACCCTGGGGAGTGTGGGTGAGGAGTGTTTCACAGTGAATGTTCTGACCCTGGGGAGTGTGGGTGAGGAGTGTTTCACAGTGAATGTTCTGACCCTGGGGAGTGTGGGTGAGGAGTGTTTCACAGTGAATGTTCTGACGCTGGGGAGTTTGGGTGGGGAGTGTTTCACAGTGAATGGTCTGACCCTGGGGAGTGTGCATGAGGAGTGTTTCATAGTGAATGTTCTGACCCTGGGGAGTGTGGGTGAGGAGTGTTTCACAGTGAATGTTCTGACCCTGGGGAGTTTGGGTGAGGAGTGTTTCACAGTGAATGGTCTGACCCTGGGGAGTGTGGGTGAGGAGTGTTTCACAGTGAATGGTCTGACCCAGGGGAGTTTGGGTGAGGAGTGTTTCACAGTGAATGGTCTGACCCTGGGGAGTGTGGGTGAGGAGTGTTTCACGGTGAATGGTCTGACCCTGGGGAGTGTGGGAGAGTAGTGTTTCACAGTGAATGGTCTGACCCTGGGGAGTGTGGGTGTGGAGTGTTTCACAGTGAATTGTCTGCCCCTGGGGAGTGTGGGTGAGGAGTGTTTCACGGTGAATGGTCTGACCCTGGGGAGTGTGGGAGAGGAGTGTTTCACAGTGAATGGTCTGACCCTGGGGAGTGTGGGTGTGAGAGTTTCACAGTGTTTGTTCTGATCCTGGGGAGTGTGTGAGAGGAGTGTTTCACAGTGAATGGTCTGACCCTGGGGAGTGTGGGAGAGGTGTGTTTCACAGTGAATGGTCTGACCCTGGGGAGTGTGGGTGAAGATTGTTTCACAGTGAATGTTCGGACCCAGGGGAGTGTGGGTGAGGAGAGTTTCACAGTGAATGGTCTGACCCTGGGGAGTGTGGGTGAGGAGTGTTTCACAGTGAATGTTCTGACCCTGGGGAGTGTGGATGAGGAGTGTTTCACAGTGAATGTTCTGACCCTGGGGAGTGTGGGTGAGGAGTGTTTCACGGGGAATGTTCTCACCCTGGGGAGTGTGTGTGAGGAGTGTTTCACGGGGAATTTTCTGACCCTGGGGAGTGTGTGTGTAGATTGTTTCACAGTGAATGTTCTGACCCTGGGGAGTTTGGGTGGGGAGTGTTTCTCAGTGAATGTTCTGACCCTGGGGAGTGTGGGTGAGGAGTGTTTCACAGTGAATGTTCTGACCCTGGGGAGTGTGGGTGAGGAGTGTTTCACAGTGAATGTTCTGACCCTGGGGAGTGTGGGTGAGGAGTGTTTCACAGTGAATGTTCCGATCCTGGGGAGTGTGGGTGAGGAGTGTTTCACAGTGAATGTTCTGACGCTGGGGAGTTTGGGTGGGGAGTGTTTCACAGTGAATGGTCTGACCCTGGGGAGTGTGCATGAGGAGTGTTTCATAGTGAATGTTCTGACCCTGGGGAGTGTGGGTGAGGAGTGTTTCACAGTGAATGTTCTGACCCTGGGGAGTGTGGGTGAGGAGTGTTTCACAGTGAATGGTCTGCCCCTGGGGAGTGTGGGTGAGGAGTGTTTCACAGTGAATGGTCTGACCCAGGGGAGTTTGGGTGAGGAGTGTTTCACAGTGAATGGTCTGACCCTGGGGAGTGTGGGTGAGGAGTGTTTCACGGTGAATGGTCTGACCCTGGGGAGTGTGGGAGAGTAGTGTTTCACAGTGAATGGTCTGACCCTGGGGAGTGTGGGTGTGGAGTGTTTCACAGTGAATGTTCTGACCCTGGGGAGTGTGGGAGAGGAGTGTTTCACAGTGAATTGTCTGCCCCTGGGGAGTGTGGGTGAGGAGTGTTTCACGGTGAATGGTCTGACCCTGGGGAGTGTGGGAGAGGAGTGTTTCACAGTGAATGGTCTGACCCTGGGGATTGTGGGTGAGGAGTGTTTAAGAGTGAATGTTCTGATCCTGGGGAGTGTGGGTGAGGAGAGTTTCACAGTGACTGGTCTGACCCTGGGGAATGTGGGAGAGGAGTGTTTCACAGTGAATGGTCTGACCCTGGGGAGTGTGGGTGAGGAGTGTTTCAGAGTGAATGTTCTGACCCTGGGGAGTGTGGGTGAGGAGAGTTTCACAGTGAATGGTCTGACCCTGGGGAATGTGGGAGAGGAGTGTTTCACAGTGAATGGTCTGACCCTGGGGAGTGTGGGTGAGGAGTGTTTCACGGTGAATGGTCTGACCCTGGGGAGTGTGGGAGAGGAGTGTTTCAGAGTGAATGTTCTGACCCTGGGGAGTGTGGGTGAGGAGAGTTTCACAGTGAATGGTCTGACCCTGGGGAGTGTGGGTGGGGAGTGTTTCACAGTGAATGGTCTGACCCTGGGGACTGCGGGTGAGGAGTGTTTCACGGTGAATGTTCTGACCCTGGGGAGTGTGGGTGGGGAGTGTTTCACAGTGAATGGTCTGACCCTGGGGAGTTCGGGTGAGGAGTGTTTCAGAGTGAATGTTCTGACCCTGGGGAGTGTGCGTGAGGATAGTTTCACAATGAATGTTCTAACCCTGGGGAGTTCGGGTGAGGAGTGTTTCAGAGTGAATGTTCTGACCCTGGGGAGTGTGGGTGAGGAGTGTTTCACAGTGAATGGTCTGACCCTGGGGAGGGTGTGTGTAGATTGTTTCACATTGAATGTTCTGACCCTGGGGAGTGTGGGTGACGAGTGTTTCAGAGTGAATGTTCTGACCCTGGGGAGTGTGGGTGAGGAGAGTTTCACAGTGAATGGTCTGACCCTGGGGAGTGTGGGAGAGGAGTGTTTCACAGTGAAAGTCTGACCCTGGGGACTGTGGCTGAAGATCGTTTCACAGTGAATGGTCTGACCCTGGGGAGTGTGCGTGAGGAGTGTTTCACAGTGTATGTTTTGACCCTGGGGATTGTGGGAGAGGAGTGTTTCACAGTGAATTGTATGCCCCTGGGGAGTGTGGGTGGGGAGTGTTTCAGAGTGAATGTTCTGACCCTGGGGAGTGTGGGTGAGGAGTGTTTCACAGTGAATGGTCTGACCCTGGAGACTGCGGGTGAGGAGTATTTCACGGTGAATGGTCTGACCCTGGGGAGTGTGGGTGGGGAGTGTTTCAGAGTGAATGTTCTGACCCTGGGGAGTGTGGGTGAGGAGAGTTTCACAGTGAATGGTCTGACCCTGGAGACTGCGGGTGAGGAGTATTTCACGGTGAATGGTCTGACCCTGGGGAGTGTGGGTGGGGAGTGTTTCAGAGTGAATGTTCTGACCCTGGGGAGTGTGGGTGAGGAGAGTTTCACAGTGAATGGTCTGACCCTGGGGAGTGTGGGTGAGGAGTGTTTCATAGTGAATGTTCTGACCCTGGGGAGTGTGCGTGAGGAGTGTTTCACAGTGAATGTTCTGACCCTGGGGAGTGTGGGAGAGGAGTGTTTCACAGTGAATTGTCTGCCCCTGTGGAGTATGGGTGGGGAGTGTTTCACAGTGAATGTTCTGACCCTGGGGAGTGTGGGAGAGGATTGTTTCACAGTGAATGGTCTGACCCTGGGGAGTGTGGGTGAGGAGTGTTTCACGGTGAATGGTCTGACCGTGGGGAGTGTGGGAGAGGAGTGTTTCACAGTGAATGGTCTGACCCTGGGGAGTGTGGGTGAGGAGAGTTTCACAGTGAATTGTCTGACCCTGGGGAGTGTGGGAGAGGAGTGTTTCACAGTGAATGGTCTGACCTGGGGAGTGTGGGTGAGGAGAGTTTCACAGTGAATGGTCTGACCCTGGGGAGTGTGGGTGTGAGAGTTTCACAGTGAATGGTCTGACCCTGGGGATTGTGGGTGAGGAGTGTTTCACAGTGAATGGTCTGACCCTGGGGAGTGTGGGAGAGGAGTGTTTCACAGTGAATGTCTGACACTGGGGACTGTGGCTGAAGATCGTTTCACAGTGAATGGTCTGACCCTGGGGAGTGTGCGTGAGGAGTGTTTCACAGTGTATGTTTTGACCCTGGGGATTGTGGGAGAGGAGTGTTTCACAGTGAATTGTATGCCCCTGGGGAGTGTGGGTGGGGAGTGTTTCAGAGTGAATGTTCTGACCCTGGGGAGTGTGGGTGAGGAGAGTTTCACAGTGAATGGTCTGACCCTGGAGACTGCGGGTGAGGAGTATTTCACGGTGAATGGTCTGACCCTGGGGAGTGTGGGTGGGGAGTGTTTCAGAGTGAATGTTCTGACCCTGGGGAGTGTGGGTGAGGAGAGTTTCACAGTGAATGGTCTGACCCTGGAGACTGCGGGTGAGGAGTATTTCACGGTGAATGGTCTGACCCTGGGGAGTGTGGGTGGGGAGTGTTTCAGAGTGAATGTTCTGACCCTGGGGAGTGTGGGTGAGGAGAGTTTCACAGTGAATGGTCTGACCCTGGGGAGTGTGGGAGAGGAGTGTTTCAGAGTGAATGTTCTGACCCTGGGGAGTGTGGGTGAGGAGAGTTTCACAGTGAATGTTCTGACCCTGGGGAGTGTGGGTGGGGAGTGTTTCACAGTGAATGGTCTGCCCCTGGGGACTGCGGGTGAGGAGTGTTTCACAGTGAATGGTCTGACCCTGGGGAGTGTGGGAGAGGAGTGTTTCACAGTAAATGTCTGACCCTGGGGAGTGTGGGTGAGGAGTGTTTCACAGTGAATGGTCTGACCCTGGGGATTGCGGGTGAGGAATGTTTCACAGTGAATGGTCTGACCCTGGGGAGTGTGGGAGAGGAGTGTTTCACAGTAAATGTCTGACCCTGGGGAGTGTGGGTGAGGAGTGTTTCACAGTGAATGGTCTGACCCTGGGCAGTGTGGGTGAGGAGTGTTTCAGAGTGAATGGTCTGACCCTGGGGAGTGTGGGAGAGGAGTGTTTCAGAGTGAATGTTCTGACCCTGGGGAGTGTGGGTGAGGAGAGTTTCACAGTGAATGGTCTGACCCTGGGGAGTGTGGGAGAGGAGTGTTTCACAGTGAATGGTCTGACCCTGGGGAGTGTGGGAGAGGAGTGTTTCACGGTGAATGGTCTGACCCTGGGGAGTGTGGGTGAGGAGTGTTTCAGAGTGAATGTTCTGACCCTGGGGAGTGTGGGTGTGGTGTGTTTCACAGTGAATGGTCTGACCCTGGGGAGTGTGGGTGAGGAGTGTTTCAGAGTGAATGTTCTGACCCTGGGGAGTGTGGGTGAGGAGAGATTCACAGTGAATGGTCTGACCCTGGAGACTGCGGGTGAGGAGTGTTTCAGAGTGAATGTTCTGACCCTGGGGAGTGTGGGTGTGGTGTGTTTCACAGTGAATGGTCTGACCCTGGGGATTGCGGGTGAGGAGAGTTTCACAGTGAATGGTCTGACCCTGGGGAGTGTGGGAGAGGAGTGTTTCACAGTAAATGTCTGACCCTGGGGAGTGTGGGTGAGGAGTGTTTCACAGTGAATGGTCTGACCCTGGGCAGTGTGGGTGACGAGTGTTTCAGAGTGAATGTTCTGACCCTTGGGAGTGTGGGTGAGGAGAGTTTCACAGTGAATGGTCTGACCCTGGGGAGTGTGGGAGAGGAGTGTTTCACAGTGAATGGTCTGACCCTGGGGAGTGTGGGTGAGGAGTGTTTCATAGTGAATGTTCTGACCCTGGGGAGTGTGCGTGAGGAGTGTTTCACAGTGAATGTTCTGACCCTGGGGAGTGTGGGAGAGGAGTGTTTCACAGTGAATTGTCTGCCCCTGTCGAGTTTGGGTGGGGAGTGTTTCACAGTGAATGTTCTGACCCTGGGGAGTGTGGGAGAGGATTGTTTCACAGTGAATGGTCTGACCCTGGGGAGTGTGGGTGAGGAGTGTTTCACGGTGAATGGTCTGACCCTGGGGAGTGTGGGAGAGGAGTGTTTCACAGTGAATTGTCTGACCCCGGGGAGTGTGGGTGAGGAGTGTTTCAGAGTGAATGTTCTGACCCTGGGGAGTGTGGGTGTGGTGTGTTTCACAGTGAATGGTCTGACCCTGGGGAGTGTGGGTGAGGAGTGTTTCAGAGTGAATGTTCTGACCCTGGGGAGTGTGGGTGAGGAGAGTTTCACAGTGAATGGTCTGACCCTGGAGACTGCGGGTGAGGAGTGTTTCAGAGTGAATGTTCTGACCCTGGGGAGTGTGGGTGTGGTGTGTTTCACAGTGAATGGTCTGACCCTGGGGATTGCGGGTGAGAAGAGTTTCACAGTGAATGGTCTGACCCTGGGGAGTGTGGGAGAGGAGTGTTTCACAGTAAATGTCTGACCCTGGGGAGTGTGGGTGAGGAGTGTTTCACTGTGAATGGTCTGACCCTGGGCAGTGTGGGTGACGAGTGTTTCAGAGTGAATGTTCTGACCCTTGGGAGTGTGGGTGAGGAGAGTTTCACAGTGAATGGTCTGACCCTGGGGAGTGTGGGAGAGGAGTGTTTCACAGTGAATGGTCTGACCCTGGGGAGTGTGGGTGAGGAGTGTTTCATAGTCAATGTTCTGACCCTGGGGAGTGTGCGTGAGGAGTGTTTCACAGTGAATGTTCTGACCCTGGGGAGTGTGGGAGAGGAGTGTTTCACAGTGAATTGTCTGCCCCTGTCGAGTTTGGGTGGGGAGTGTTTCACAGTGAATGTTCTGACCCTGGGGAGTGTGGGAGAGGATTGTTTCACAGTGAATGGTCTGACCCTGGGGAGTGTGGGTGAGGAGTGTTTCACGGTGAATGGTCTGACCCTGGGGAGTGTGGGAGAGGAGTGTTTCACAGTGAATGGTCTGACCCTGGGGAGTGTGGGTGAGGAGTGTTTCACAGTGAATGTTCTGACCCTGGGGAGTGTGGGTGAGGAGAGTTTCACAGTGAATTGTCTGACCCTTGGGAGTGTGGGAGAGGAGTGTTTCACAGTGAATGGTCTGACCTGGGGAGTGTGGGTGAGGAGAGTTTCACAGTGAATGGTCTGACCCTGGGGAGTGTGGGTGTGAGAGTTTCACAGTGAATGGTCTGACCCTGGGGATTGTGGGTGAGGAGTGTTTCACAGTGAATGGTCTGACCCTGGGGAGAGTGGGTGAAGATTGTTTCTTAGTGAATGTTCTGACCCTGGGGAGTGTGGGTGAGGAGAGTTTCACAGTGAATGGTCTGACCCTGGGGAATGTGGGAGAGGAGTGTTTCACAGTGAATGGTCTGACCCTGGGGAGTGTGGGTGTGGTGTGTTTCACAGTGAATGGTCTGACCCTGGGGAGTGTGGGTGAGGAGTGTTTCATAGTGAATGTTCTGACCCTGGGGAGTGTGGGTGAGGAGTGTTTCACAGTGAATGTTCTGACCCTGGGGAGTGTGGGTGAGGAGTGTTTCACAGTGAATGTTCTGACCCTGGGGAGTGTGGGTGAGGAGTGTTTCACAGTGAATGTTCTGACGCTGGGGAGTTTGGGTGGGGAGTGTTTCACAGTGAATGGTCTGACCCTGGGGAGTGTGCATGAGGAGTGTTTCATAGTGAATGTTCTGACCCTGGGGAGTGTGGGTGAGGAGTGTTTCACAGTGAATGTTCTGACCCTGGGGAGTTTGGGTGAGGAGTGTTTCACAGTGAATGGTCTGACCCTGGGGAGTGTGGGTGAGGAGTGTTTCACAGTGAATGGTCTGACCCAGGGGAGTTTGGGTGAGGAGTGTTTCACAGTGAATGGTCTGACCCTGGGGAGTGTGGGTGAGGAGTGTTTCACGGTGAATGGTCTGACCCTGGGGAGTGTGGGAGAGTAGTGTTTCACAGTGAATGGTCTGACCCTGGGGAGTGTGGGTGTGGAGTGTTTCACAGTGAATTGTCTGCCCCTGGGGAGTGTGGGTGAGGAGTGTTTCACGGTGAATGGTCTGACCCTGGGGAGTGTGGGAGAGGAGTGTTTCACAGTGAATGGTCTGACCCTGGGGAGTGTGGGTGACGAGTGTTTCAGAGTGAATGTTCTGACCCTTGGGAGTGTGGGTGAGGAGAGTTTCACAGTGAATGGTCTGACCCTGGGGAGTGTGGGAGAGGAGTGTTTCACAGTGAATGGTCTGACCCTGGGGAGTGTGGGTGAGGAGTGTTTCATAGTGAATGTTCTGACCCTGGGGAGTGTGCGTGAGGAGTGTTTCACAGTGAATGTTCTGACCCTGGGGAGTGTGGGAGAGGAGTGTTTCACAGTGAATTGTCTGCCCCTGTCGAGTTTGGGTGGGGAGTGTTTCACAGTGAATGTTCTGACCCTGGGGAGTGTGGGAGAGGATTGTTTCACAGTGAATGGTCTGACCCTGGGGAGTGTGGGTGAGGAGTGTTTCACGGTGAATGGTCTGACCCTGGGGAGTGTGGGAGAGGAGTGTTTCACAGTGAATTGTCTGACCCCGGGGAGTGTGGGTGAGGAGTGTTTCAGAGTGAATGTTCTGACCCTGGGGAGTGTGGGTGTGGTGTGTTTCACAGTGAATGGTCTGACCCTGGGGAGTGTGGGTGAGGAGTGTTTCAGAGTGAATGTTCTGACCCTGGGGAGTGTGGGTGAGGAGAGTTTCACAGTGAATGGTCTGACCCTGGAGACTGCGGGTGAGGAGTGTTTCAGAGTGAATGTTCTGACCCTGGGGAGTGTGGGTGTGGTGTGTTTCACAGTGAATGGTCTGACCCTGGGGATTGCGGGTGAGAAGAGTTTCACAGTGAATGGTCTGACCCTGGGGAGTGTGGGAGAGGAGTGTTTCACAGTAAATGTCTGACCCTGGGGAGTGTGGGTGAGGAGTGTTTCACTGTGAATGGTCTGACCCTGGGCAGTGTGGGTGACGAGTGTTTCAGAGTGAATGTTCTGACCCTTGGGAGTGTGGGTGAGGAGAGTTTCACAGTGAATGGTCTGACCCTGGGGAGTGTGGGAGAGGAGTGTTTCACAGTGAATGGTCTGACCCTGGGGAGTGTGGGTGAGGAGTGTTTCATAGTCAATGTTCTGACCCTGGGGAGTGTGCGTGAGGAGTGTTTCACAGTGAATGTTCTGACCCTGGGGAGTGTGGGAGAGGAGTGTTTCACAGTGAATTGTCTGCCCCTGTCGAGTTTGGGTGGGGAGTGTTTCACAGTGAATGTTCTGACCCTGGGGAGTGTGGGAGAGGATTGTTTCACAGTGAATGGTCTGACCCTGGGGAGTGTGGGTGAGGAGTGTTTCACGGTGAATGGTCTGACCCTGGGGAGTGTGGGAGAGGAGTGTTTCACAGTGAATGGTCTGACCCTGGGGAGTGTGGGTGAGGAGTGTTTCACAGTGAATGTTCTGACCCTGGGGAGTGTGGGTGAGGAGAGTTTCACAGTGAATTGTCTGACCCTTGGGAGTGTGGGAGAGGAGTGTTTCACAGTGAATGGTCTGACCTGGGGAGTGTGGGTGAGGAGAGTTTCACAGTGAATGGTCTGACCCTGGGGAGTGTGGGTGTGAGAGTTTCACAGTGAATGGTCTGACCCTGGGGATTGTGGGTGAGGAGTGTTTCACAGTGAATGGTCTGACCCTGGGGAGAGTGGGTGAAGATTGTTTCTTAGTGAATGTTCTGACCCTGGGGAGTGTGGGTGAGGAGAGTTTCACAGTGAATGGTCTGACCCTGGGGAATGTGGGAGAGGAGTGTTTCACAGTGAATGGTCTGACCCTGGGGAGTGTGGGTGTGGTGTGTTTCACAGTGAATGGTCTGACCCTGGGGAGTGTGGGTGAGGAGTGTTTCATAGTGAATGTTCTGACCCTGGGGAGTGTGGGTGAGGAGTGTTTCACAGTGAATGTTCTGACCCTGGGGAGTGTGGGTGAGGAGTGTTTCACAGTGAATGTTCTGACCCTGGGGAGTGTGGGTGAGGAGTGTTTCACAGTGAATGTTCTGACGCTGGGGAGTTTGGGTGGGGAGTGTTTCACAGTGAATGGTCTGACCCTGGGGAGTGTGCATGAGGAGTGTTTCATAGTGAATGTTCTGACCCTGGGGAGTGTGGGTGAGGAGTGTTTCACAGTGAATGTTCTGACCCTGGGGAGTTTGGGTGAGGAGTGTTTCACAGTGAATGGTCTGACCCTGGGGAGTGTGGGTGAGGAGTGTTTCACAGTGAATGGTCTGACCCAGGGGAGTTTGGGTGAGGAGTGTTTCACAGTGAATGGTCTGACCCTGGGGAGTGTGGGTGAGGAGTGTTTCACGGTGAATGGTCTGACCCTGGGGAGTGTGGGAGAGTAGTGTTTCACAGTGAATGGTCTGACCCTGGGGAGTGTGGGTGTGGAGTGTTTCACAGTGAATTGTCTGCCCCTGGGGAGTGTGGGTGAGGAGTGTTTCACGGTGAATGGTCTGACCCTGGGGAGTGTGGGAGAGGAGTGTTTCACAGTGAATGGTCTGACCCTGGGGAGTGTGGGTGTGAGAGTTTCACAGTGTTTGTTCTGACCCTGGGGAGTGTGTGAGAGGAGTGTTTCACAGTGAATGGTCTGACCCTGGGGAGTGTGGGAGAGGTGTGTTTCACAGTGAATGGTCTGACCCTGGGGAGTGTGGGTGAAGATTGTTTCACAGTGAATGTTCGGACCCAGGGGAGTGTGGGTGAGGAGAGTTTCACAGTGAATGGTCTGACCCTGGGGAGTGTGGGTGAGGAGTGTTTCACAGTGAATGTTCTGACCCTGGGGAGTGTGGATGAGGAGTGTTTCACAGTGAATGTTCTGACCCTGGGGAGTGTGGGTGAGGAGTGTTTCACGGGGAATGTTCTCACCCTGGGGAGTGTGTGTGAGGAGTGTTTCACGGGGAATTTTCTGACCCTGGGGAGTGTGTGTGTAGATTGTTTCACAGTGAATGTTCTGACCCTGGGGAGTTTGGGTGGGGAGTGTTTCTCAGTGAATGTTCTGACCCTGGGGAGTGTGGGTGAGGAGTGTTTCACAGTGAATGTTCTGACCCTGGGGAGTGTGGGTGAGGAGTGTTTCACAGTGAATGTTCTGACCCTGGGGAGTGTGGGTGAGGAGTGTTTCACAGTGAATGTTCTGATCCTGGGGAGTGTGGGTGAGGAGTGTTTCACAGTGAATGTTCTGACGCTGGGGAGTTTGGGTGGGGAGTGTTTCACAGTGAATGGTCTGACCCTGGGGAGTGTGCATGAGGAGTGTTTCATAGTGAATGTTCTGACCCTGGGGAGTGTGGGTGAGGAGTGTTTCACAGTGAATGTTCTGACCCTGGGGAGTGTGGGTGAGGAGTGTTTCACAGTGAATGGTCTGCCCCTGGGGAGTGTGGGTGAGGAGTGTTTCACAGTGAATGGTCTGACCCAGGGGAGTTTGGGTGAGGAGTGTTTCACAGTGAATGGTCTGACCCTGGGGAGTGTGGGTGAGGAGTGTTTCACGGTGAATGGTCTGACCCTGGGGAGTGTGGGAGAGTAGTGTTTCACAGTGAATGGTCTGACCCTGGGGAGTGTGGGTGTGGAGTGTTTCACAGTGAATGTTCTGACCCTGGGGAGTGTGGGAGAGGAGTGTTTCACAGTGAATTGTCTGCCCCTGGGGAGTGTGGGTGAGGAGTGTTTCACGGTGAATGGTCTGACCCTGGGGAGTGTGGGAGAGGAGTGTTTCACAGTGAATGGTCTGACCCTGGGGATTGTGGGTGAGGAGTGTTTAAGAGTGAATGTTCTGATCCTGGGGAGTGTGGGTGAGGAGAGTTTCACAGTGACTGGTCTGACCCTGGGGAATGTGGGAGAGGAGTGTTTCACAGTGAATGGTCTGACCCTGGGGAGTGTGGGTGAGGAGTGTTTCAGAGTGAATGTTCTGACCCTGGGGAGTGTGGGTGAGGAGAGTTTCACAGTGAATGGTCTGACCCTGGGGAATGTGGGAGAGGAGTGTTTCACAGTGAATGGTCTGACCCTGGGGAGTGTGGGTGAGGAGTGTTTCACGGTGAATGGTCTGACCCTGGGGAGTGTGGGAGAGGAGTGTTTCAGAGTGAATGTTCTGACCCTGGGGAGTGTGGGTGAGGAGAGTTTCACAGTGAATGGTCTGACCCTGGGGAGTGTGGGTGGGGAGTGTTTCACAGTGAATGGTCTGACCCTGGGGACTGCGGGTGAGGAGTGTTTCACGGTGAATGTTCTGACCCTGGGGAGTGTGGGTGGGGAGTGTTTCACAGTGAATGGTCTGACCCTGGGGAGTTCGGGTGAGGAGTGTTTCAGAGTGAATGTTCTGACCCTGGGGAGTGTGCGTGAGGATAGTTTCACAATGAATGTTCTAACCCTGGGGAGTTCGGGTGAGGAGTGTTTCAGAGTGAATGTTCTGACCCTGGGGAGTGTGGGTGAGGAGTGTTTCACAGTGAATGGTCTGACCCTGGGGAGGGTGTGTGTAGATTGTTTCACATTGAATGTTCTGACCCTGGGGAGTGTGGGTGACGAGTGTTTCAGAGTGAATGTTCTGACCCTGGGGAGTGTGGGTGAGGAGAGTTTCACAGTGAATGGTCTGACCCTGGGGAGTGTGGGTGAGGAGAGTTTCACAGTGAATGGTCTGACCCTGGGGAGTGTGGGAGAGGAGTGTTTCACAGTGAATGGTCTGACCCTGGGGAGTGTGCGTGAGGAGTGTTTCACAGTGTATGTTTTGACCCTGGGGATTGTGGGAGAGGAGTGTTTCACAGTGAATTGTATGCCCCTGGGGAGTGTGGGTGGGGAGTGTTTCAGAGTGAATGTTCTGACCCTGGGGAGTGTGGGTGAGGAGAGTTTCACAGTGAATGGTCTGACCCTGGAGACTGCGGGTGAGGAGTATTTCACGGTGAATGGTCTGACCCTGGGGAGTGTGGGTGGGGAGTGTTTCAGAGTGAATGTTCTGACCCTGGGGAGTGTGGGTGAGGAGAGTTTCACAGTGAATGGTCTGACCCTGGAGACTGCGGGTGAGGAGTATTTCACGGTGAATGGTCTGACCCTGGGGAGTGTGGGTGGGGAGTGTTTCAGAGTGAATGTTCTGACCCTGGGGAGTGTGGGTGAGGAGAGTTTCACAGTGAATGGTCTGACCCTGGGGAGTGTGGGTGAGGAGTGTTTCATAGTGAATGTTCTGACCCTGGGGAGTGTGCGTGAGGAGTGTTTCACAGTGAATGTTCTGACCCTGGGGAGTGTGGGAGAGGAGTGTTTCACAGTGAATTGTCTGCCCCTGTGGAGTTTGGGTGGGGAGTGTTTCACAGTGAATGTTCTGACCCTGGGGAGTGTGGGAGAGGATTGTTTCACAGTGAATGGTCTGACCCTGGGGAGTGTGGGTGAGGAGTGTTTCACGGTGAATGGTCTGACCGTGGGGAGTGTGGGAGAGGAGTGTTTCACAGTGAATGGTCTGACCCTGGGGAGTGTGGGTGAGGAGAGTTTCACAGTGAATTGTCTGACCCTGGGGAGTGTGGGAGAGGAGTGTTTCACAGTGAATGGTCTGACCTGGGGAGTGTGGGTGAGGAGAGTTTCACAGTGAATGGTCTGACCCTGGGGAGTGTGGGTGTGAGAGTTTCACAGTGAATGGTCTGACCCTGGGGATTGTGGGTGAGGAGTGTTTCACAGTGAATGGTCTGACCCTGGGGAGTGTGGGAGAGGAGTGTTTCACAGTGAATGTCTGACACTGGGGACTGTGGCTGAAGATCGTTTCACAGTGAATGGTCTGACCCTGGGGAGTGTGCGTGAGGAGTGTTTCACAGTGTATGTTTTGACCCTGGGGATTGTGGGAGAGGAGTGTTTCACAGTGAATTGTATGCCCCTGGGGAGTGTGGGTGGGGAGTGTTTCAGAGTGAATGTTCTGACCCTGGGGAGTGTGGGTGAGGAGAGTTTCACAGTGAATGGTCTGACCCTGGAGACTGCGGGTGAGGAGTATTTCACGGTGAATGGTCTGACCCTGGGGAGTGTGGGTGGGGAGTGTTTCAGAGTGAATGTTCTGACCCTGGGGAGTGTGGGTGAGGAGAGTTTCACAGTGAATGGTCTGACCCTGGAGACTGCGGGTGAGGAGTATTTCACGGTGAATGGTCTGACCCTGGGGAGTGTGGGTGGGGAGTGTTTCAGAGTGAATGTTCTGACCCTGGGGAGTGTGGGTGAGGAGAGTTTCACAGTGAATGGTCTGACCCTGGGGAGTGTGGGAGAGGAGTGTTTCAGAGTGAATGTTCTGACCCTGGGGAGTGTGGGTGAGGAGAGTTTCACAGTGAATGTTCTGACCCTGGGGAGTGTGGGTGGGGAGTGTTTCACAGTGAATGGTCTGCCCCTGGGGACTGCGGGTGAGGAGTGTTTCACAGTGAATGGTCTGACCCTGGGGAGTGTGGGAGAGGAGTGTTTCACAGTAAATGTCTGACCCTGGGGAGTGTGGGTGAGGAGTGTTTCACAGTGAATGGTCTGACCCTGGGGATTGCGGGTGAGGAATGTTTCACAGTGAATGGTCTGACCCTGGGGAGTGTGGGAGAGGAGTGTTTCACAGTAAATGTCTGACCCTGGGGAGTGTGGGTGAGGAGTGTTTCACAGTGAATGGTCTGACCCTGGGCAGTGTGGGTGAGGAGTGTTTCAGAGTGAATGGTCTGACCCTGGGGAGTGTGGGAGAGGAGTGTTTCAGAGTGAATGTTCTGACCCTGGGGAGTGTGGGTGAGGAGAGTTTCACAGTGAATGGTCTGACCCTGGGGAGTGTGGGAGAGGAGTGTTTCACAGTGAATGGTCTGACCCTGGGGAGTGTGGGAGAGGAGTGTTTCACGGTGAATGGTCTGACCCTGGGGAGTGTGGGTGAGGAGTGTTTCAGAGTGAATGTTCTGACCCTGGGGAGTGTGGGTGTGGTGTGTTTCACAGTGAATGGTCTGACCCTGGGGAGTGTGGGTGAGGAGTGTTTCAGAGTGAATGTTCTGACCCTGGGGAGTGTGGGTGAGGAGAGTTTCACAGTGAATGGTCTGACCCTGGAGACTGCGGGTGAGGAGTGTTTCAGAGTGAATGTTCTGACCCTGGGGAGTGTGGGTGTGGTGTGTTTCACAGTGAATGGTCTGACCCTGGGGATTGCGGGTGAGGAGAGTTTCACAGTGAATGGTCTGACCCTGGGGAGTGTGGGAGAGGAGTGTTTCACAGTAAATGTCTGACCCTGGGGAGTGTGGGTGAGGAGTGTTTCACAGTGAATGGTCTGACCCTGGGCAGTGTGGGTGACGAGTGTTTCAGAGTGAATGTTCTGACCCTTGGGAGTGTGGGTGAGGAGAGTTTCACAGTGAATGGTCTGACCCTGGGGAGTGTGGGAGAGGAGTGTTTCACAGTGAATGGTCTGACCCTGGGGAGTGTGGGTGAGGAGTGTTTCATAGTGAATGTTCTGACCCTGGGGAGTGTGCGTGAGGAGTGTTTCACAGTGAATGTTCTGACCCTGGGGAGTGTGGGAGAGGAGTGTTTCACAGTGAATTGTCTGCCCCTGTCGAGTTTGGGTGGGGAGTGTTTCACAGTGAATGTTCTGACCCTGGGGAGTGTGGGAGAGGATTGTTTCACAGTGAATGGTCTGACCCTGGGGAGTGTGGGTGAGGAGTGTTTCACGGTGAATGGTCTGACCCTGGGGAGTGTGGGAGAGGAGTGTTTCACAGTGAATGGTCTGACCCCGGGGAGTGTGGGTGAGGAGTGTTTCACAGTGAATGTTCTGACCCTGGGGAGTGTGGGTGAGGAGAGTTTCACAGTGAATTGTCTGACCCTTGGGAGTGTGGGAGAGGAGTGTTTCACAGTGAATGGTCTGACCTGGGGAGTGTGGGTGAGGAGAGTTTCACAGTGAATGGTCTGACCCTGGGGAGTGTGGGTGTGAGAGTTTCACAGTGAATGGTCTGACCCTGGGGATTGTGGGTGAGGAGTGTTTCACAGTGAATGGTCTGACCCTGGGGAGAGTGGGTGAAGATTGTTTCTTAGTGAATGTTCTGACCCTGGGGAGTGTGGGTGAGGAGAGTTTCACAGTGAATGGTCTGACCCTGGGGAATGTGGGAGAGGAGTGTTTCACAGTGAATGGTCTGACCCTGGGGAGTGTGGGTGTGGTGTGTTTCACAGTGAATGGTCTGACCCTGGGGAGTGTGGGTGAGGAATGTTTCAGAGTGAATGTTCTGACCCTGGGGAGTGTGGGAGAGGAGAGTTTCACGGTGAATGTTCTGACCCTGGGGAGTGTGGGAGAGGAGTGTTTCAGAGTGAATGTTCTGACCCTGGGGAGTGTGGGTGAGGAGAGTTTCACAGTGAATGGTCTGACCCTGGGGAGTGTGGGAGAGGAGTGTTTCACAGTAAATGTCTGACCCTGGGGAGTGTGGGTGAGGAGTGTTTCAGAGTGAATGTTCTGACCCTGGGGAGTGTGGGTGGGGAGTGTTTCACAGTGAATGGTCTGACCCTGGGGAGTGCGGGTGAGGAGAGTTTCACAGTGAATGGTCTGACCCTGGGGAGTGTGGGAGAGGAGTGTTTCACAGTAAATGTCTGACCCTGGGGAGTGTGGGTGAGGAGTGTTTCACAGTGAATGGTCTGACCCTGGGGAGTGTGGGTGAGGAGTGTTTCAGAGTGAATGTTCTGACCCTTGGAAGTGTGGGTGAGGAGAGTTTCACAGTGAATGGTCTGACCCTGGGGAGTGTGGGAGAGGAGTGTTTCACAGTGAATGTCTGACCCTGGGGACTGTGGGTGAAGATTGTTTCACAGTGAATGGTCTGACCCTGGGGAGTGTGGGTGAGGAGTGTTTCATAGTGAATGTTCTGACCCTGGGGAGTGTGCGTGAGGAGTGTTTCACAGTGAATGTTCTGACCCTGGGGAGTGTGGGAGAGGAGTGTTTCACAGTGAATTGTCTGCCCCTGTGGAGTTTGGGTGGGGAGTGTTTCACAGTGAATGTTCTGACCCTGGGGAGTGTGGGAGAGGATTGTTTCACAGTGAATGGTCTGACCCTGGGGAGTGTGGGTGAGGAGTGTTTCACGGTGAATGGTCTGACCGTGGGGAGTGTGGGAGAGGAGTGTTTCACAGTGAATGGTCTGACCCTGGGGAGTGTGGGTGAGGAGAGTTTCACAGTGAATTGTCTGACCCTGGGGAGTGTGGGAGAGGAGTGTTTCACAGTGAATGGTCTGACCTGGGGAGTGTGGGTGAGGAGAGTTTCACAGTGAATGGTCTGACCCTGGGGAGTGTGGGTGTGAGAGTTTCACAGTGAATGGTCTGACCCTGGGGATTGTGGGTGAGGAGTGTTTCACAGTGAATGGTCTGACCCTGGGGAGTGTGGGTGAGGAGTGTCTCACAGTGAATGGTCTGACCCTGGGGAGTGTGGGTGAAGATTGTTTCACAGTGAATGGTCTCCCCCTGGGGAGTGTGGGTGAGGAGTGTTTCACAGTGAATTGTCTGCCCCTGGGGAGTGTGGGTGAGGAGTGTTTCACGGTGAATTGTCTGACCCTGGGGAGTGTGGGAGAGGAGTGTTTCACAGTGAATGGTCTGACCCTGGGGAGAGTTTCACAATGAATAGCACAAAGCTAGCAAAGAACACCTATGTCAATACATCAGTCCAGAAGGTGGCATTTCAGGGATGCCAGTCTGTCTGGAGCACACCGGTGTGGTGACACAGCTCTCCAGGGAGGCCAGAGAGAACAAGGGCAACCTGCCTGTGCTGTGGCTCGCCTGGCTAATGCACATGGCTCCATTACTCACAAGCCGGTGCAGCTGACTTGACCAAGTATCACATCCCCAGCAGAATCAGAGACCTTATCGCTGAGTATTACAGCATCTCCTGGGTGAGAGTCTCTTCAGGAGCAATTACATCAAGCTGGCACAAGGTGGAGATTGGCATCATGACAGGGTGCAGTATCTCAGTGACACTGTTCTCCCTGGCCATGAACCTGCTCACCAAGTCTGCTGCAACAGAGTGCAGAGGGCCCAGAGTGAATTCCGCTCAACGGCAACCACCCATCGGGGCATTCATGGATGACCTTACAGTCACTCAGTCCTAGGCTGTCGGTGGATCCTGCAGGGGCTCGAAAAGCTGGTGGAGTGGGCCCGGATGCATTTCAAACCAGCCAAATCAAGATCTATGGTGCTGAGGAAAGGGAAGGTGGAGAACAGGTTCCGGTTCAGCATCGCAGGTTCAGCCATCCAACCATCACAGAAAAGCCAGTCAAGAGCTTAGGTAAGGTGTTTGACAGCTCTCTAAGGGACACAACATCCATTCAGGCGACCAGCACCGAGTTGGATGGCTGGCTGAAATCCGTGGACAAGTCTGGCCTACCTGGGAAGTTCAAAGCCTGGGTGTATCAGCATGGCATTCTTGCCAGAATCCTGTGGCCCCTCTTAGTCTATTCAGTTCCAATCTCGACAGTCGAAATCTCAGAGAGGAGGGTCAGTAAGCACCTCAGAAGATGGCTGCGGTTGCCAAGGAGCCTGAGAAGCATCACACTCTATGGACACCACAATAAACTGCAACTGCCCTTCAAATCCCTGGAGCAGGAATTCAAAGTTACAAGAGCCAGAGAAGTGGCACAGTACAGGGACTAGGTGGCTAGAGCAAGGATCCAAGTGATCTGAAGGTGGCCAGAGCAGGGATCCAAGTGAGGACTGGCAGGAAGTGAAGGGCGGAGGAAGCTGTTCAGGAAGCTGAGGAAAGGCTGCGTCACAGGAGGCTAGTGGGAGAGGTCACACGAGGCCGAGCTGGGCTAGGATCCTTTCCAACTCCCCAATTGGACACCATCAGAGGGAAGGAAAGGCACCATCTAGTTCAGGAGGAGGTGGGAGCAGCAGTGGAGGAGAGGAGAACCTGCAAGGCGGTGGGAATGAAGCAACAGGGAGCTTGGACAAGATGGGAGAATGCGGTGGAGAGGAAAGTGACCTGGGGTGAGCTTTGGAAAGGCGAGCCACACCACATCCAATTTCTCATCCAGGCAGTGTACGATGTGCTTCCAAGCCCATCAAACCTGCACACATGGGGCAAAGCAGAGTCATCAGCGTGCCCACTGTGTTCCAAGCAAGGAACCCTGGAGCACATCCTCAGCGGCTGCACAAGGGCACTTGGTGAGGGACGGTACCGATGGAGGCATGATCAGGTCCTGAAGACCATCGCTGAAGCCATCAGCGCAGGAGTGGAGTGGGCAAAGTGGTCCCGACCCTCCAAGCAGACCATTGCCTTTGTCAGAGCTGGGGAGCAGCCAATACCCGGCAAAAGAACATCGGCAGGTATCCTGTCCTCTGCAAGGGACTGGCAGCTGTTAGCGGACCTCGAACGACAGCTGAGGTTCCCCGACCATACAGCAGCCACCACCCCGCGACCAGACATTGTCCTTGTGTCTGAGTCTATGAAGCAGGAGGAGCTGACAGTCCCATGGGAAGAGCCCTTTGAAAGGAAGCTGGCAGGACTGGTCAGGCTGGATGGAGAGCGAGGTGTCTCCCAGTGGAGGTTGGTTGTAGGGGATTCACAGCCCGTTCTTTAGCCAAAGCCTACAGCAATTTGGGCATCGAGGGAGAGAGGAAGAAGAGAGCCATCCGCAGTACCACCGATGCGACAGAGAGGGCCTCAAGGTGGCTGCGGCTCAAGAGAGGGGAGCCATGGAGTCATGTGTAGCTAGTCATCTGGACACAAGCTGGGGTCTGATCAGCCCCGGCTGGGTCACCTGGAGGAGGCTGTATGATGTTGAAAAATCCGGAACACCCAATGATTCCAGGAACATCACTGATGATGTGTCCAGAAGCATCAGTAGATGTATGCACACAGCTTCTAAAGTAGAAAATAAATTTTGCTCTTTCCCGGTGCGTTTAATCACCCCCATATAAATGCAGAGGACTTCTTTACCCTTGCATTGAAATCTTCTTGTAATATAAGCCAACATTCCACCTGCTTTCTGTGTCTGCTTACAGACTTGTAATGGTGCTTATTCATTCAGGTCCTTGAGCTTAGTCCCATCCACTGGCTCAAAGCTTTCCTGAATTTGTTCTCAGTCTCTGCTGCCTCGTCAGTGTTGCTGTGCCTCAGTCTGAGGCACCACAGCTTCTGACTGTTAGCCAAAGTGCAGACAACAATGTGGGGTAGACATTCTTGTTGGTGCTATGATGATGACAGAGAAGCATAAATCATCCCCTTCTTTTGGAACAGGATCTGAAATGTCTTTCCACGGATGCTCCCTGCCCTGCTGAGTGATTCCTGGGATTTCTGGGTTTTGTTTCAGATCTCCAGCATCTATAAAAATAAATTTCAATGGTGGAAAGCCCAAGGAGGTTCTCGTACCTGAGGGAGACACGCTCTCTTCTTGCACACAGGAATACTGTAATACGCCAAGGAGCAGATGGCCTGCACTAGTGAGGAATAAATATTGGCCAGGGTACCAGGTATAACTCCTCTGCTTCTTTTGATGAATGTTTTCTTCCCGAGTGACAGAGGAACAAGACCTGTAGAGCAATGCAGCTCTCCGCAGCGTGGCGTCAGGAATATCAAAATGAGCTTTAGTGCTCAGCTCTGAATGGCGTGGCCCCGCTACCTCCTGCCTCAGTGCTAATAGCCTCCTCACAGAGCCCGAGCTGAAGCTGGCCGAGGTCACTGACATCATCCACATTGCCAGCAAACTTCTGCAGAAATGTGCAAACCAGACAGAGGTCAGTGACGGGGGATTGTCTGCAGCTTCCCTTCAGTACCCCTGGAAGTGCAGCTACTTTAAAACAGATTTTTATTTGCTACCAGTAATCAGTCAGTGCTTTATTAAAGCAAGGTTCTCTGTACTCTGCCAAAGCCGTTCAAGATGGGGAGCGTTAATAGTTACCATCTACGTCAGCACTCAGTCTTCAAATAAAGGAAGCCATTCAGTGCATGAAGTCCACAAACACTTGTGGTGTCGTCAGGCCAGCCAAAACACAGGCCCCTTCCCATCCTGTATCCGGGCTGCTTCAGCAAATCTGTTGATCGTAGGACGAAAACAAAGTGGTATTAATTGCAAAAGCGAAGGGCTGAGGTTTAGCACACAGCTGACTCACAGGTACATCTGGTGTTCAGACAAAGGACCAGCACCTGGGTCCCAGCAAACCAGACGTGGAAGGAATGTGATTGATGTACCATGACAAAACAAAATATTTTCAAATACTGAAGCATAACATGCAAAAAAACAAATCCTGTATCACCCAAACACACCCATACACACAACCCACACACACACTCACACACATTCACGTAATCCACTCACACACTCACACCCATACACACAATCCACACACACACGCACACCCATTCACGTAATCCACTCACACCCATACACACAAACCACACACACACTCACACCCATTCACGTAATCCACTCACACCCATACACACAAACCACACACACACTCACACCCATTCATGTAATGCACACACACACTCACACCCATTCACATAATCCACTCACACACTCACACCCATACACACAAACCACACACACACTCACACCCATAAACACAATTCACTCACAGTCACACCCATACACACAATCCACTCACACTCATACACACAATCCACTCACTCACAGTCACACCCATACACACAATCCACACACACTCACACCCATACACACAATCCACACACACTCACACCCATACACACAAACCACTCACACTCACACCCATACAAACAATACACTCACACTCACACACATGTTCATGCAACCCACTCACACACTCACACCCGTACACACAATCCACTCACACACTCACACCCATACACACAATCCACACACACACACTCACACCCATTCATGTAATCCACACACACACTCACACAATTCACGTAATCCACTCACACACTCACACCCATACACACAATCCACACACACACTCACACCCATTCACGTAATCCACTCACACCCATACACACAAACCACACACACACTCACACCCATTCATGTAATCCACACACACACTCACACCCATTCACGTAATCCACACACTCACACACCCATACACACAATCCACACACACACTCACACCCATTCACGTAATCCACTCACACCCATACACACAAACCACACACACACTCACACCCATTCACGTAATCCACACACTCACACACCCATACACACAATCCACACACACACTCACACCCATACACACAATCCACACACACACTCACACCCATACACACAACCCACACACACTCACACCCATACACACAAACCACTCACACACTCACACTCATACACTCAATCTACACACACTCACACCCATACACACAATCCACACACACACTCACACCCATACACACAATCCACTCACATTCACACCCATACACACAAACCACTCACACATTCACACCCATATACACAATCCAGTCACACTCACACCCATACACACAAACCACTCACACATTCACACCCATATACACAATCCAGTCACACACTCACACCCATACACACAAACCACTCACACTCACACACACGTTCATGCAACCCACTCACACACTCACACCCGTACACACAATCCACTCACACACTCACACCCATACACACAATCCACACACACACACTCACACCCATTCATGTAATCCACACACACGCTCACACCCATTCACGTAATCCACACACTCACACACCCATACACACAATCCACTCACACACTCACACTTATACACATACTCACACCCATACACACAATCCACACACACTCACACCCATACACACAAACCACTCACACATTCACACCCATATACACAATCCAGTCACACTCACACCCATACACACAAACCACTCACACATTCACAGCCATATACACAATCCAGTCACACTCACACCCATACACACACTCACACATTCACACCCATATACACAATCCACTCACACTCACAACCATACACACAATACACTCACACTCACACACACGTTCATGCAACCCACTCACACACTCACACCCGTACACACAATCCACTCACATACTCACACCCATACACACAATCCACACACACACACTCACACCCATTCATGTAATCCACACACACACTCACACACATTCACGTAATCCACTCACACACTCACATCCATACACACAAACCACACACACACTCACACCCTTTCATGTATTCCACACACTCACACTCATACACACAATCCACACACACTCACACCCATACACACAAACCACTCACACTCACACCCATATACACAATACACTCACACTCACACACACATTCATGCAACCCACTCACACACTCACACCCGTACACACAATCCACTCACACACTCACACCCATACACACAATCCACGCACACACACTCACACCCATTCATGTAATCCACACACACACTCACACCCATTCACATAATCCACTCACACACACACCCATACACACAAACCACACACACACTCACACCCATTCACGTAATCCACTCACACCCATACACACAAACCACACACACACTCACACCCATTCACGTAATCCACTCACACCCATACACACAAACCACACACACACTCACACCCATTCATGTAATCCACACACACACACCCATTCACGTAATCCACACACTCACACACCCATACACACAATCCACACACACACTCACACCCATTCACGTAATCCACTCACACCCATACACACAATCCACACACACTCACACCCATACACACAAACCACTCACACACTCACACTCATACACACAATCCACACACACTCACATCCATACACACAATCCACACACACACTCACACCCATACACACAATCCACTCACACACTCACACCCATACACATAATCCACACACACGCTCACACCCATTCACGTAATCCACACACTCACACACCCATACACACAATCCACACACACACTCACACCCATTCACGTAATCCACTCACACCCATACACACAATCCACACACACTCACACCCATACACACAAACCACTCACACACTCACACTCATACACACCATCCACACACACTCACATCCATACACACAATCCACACACACTCACACCCATACACACAATCCACTCACACTCACACCCATACACACAAACCACTCACACATTCACACCCATATACACAATCCAGTCACACTCACACCCATACACACAAACCACTCACACATTCACACCCATATACACAATCCAGTCACACTCACACCCATACACACAAACCACTCACACATTCACACCCATATACACAATCCAGTCACACTCACACCCATACACACAAACCACTCACACTCACACCCATACACACAATACACTCACACTCACACACACATTCATGCAACCCACTCACACACTCACACCCGTACACACAATCCACTCACACACTCACACCCATTCATGTAATCCACACACACACTCACACCCATTCACATAATCCACTCACACACTCACACCCATACACACAATCCACACACACACTCACATCCATTCATGTAATCCACTCACACCCATACACACAAACCACACACACACTCACACCCATTCATGTAATCCACACACACGCTCACACCCATACACACAATCCACACACACGCTCACACCCATTCACATAATCCACTCACACCCATACACACAATCCACACACACACTCACACCCATTCACGTAATCTACACACTCACACACCCATACACACAATCCACTCACGCACTCACACTTATACACACACTCACACCCATACACACAAACCACTCACACACTCACACTCATACACACAATCCACACACACTCACACCCATACACACAAACCACTCACACATTCACACCCATATACACAATCCAGTCACACTCACACCCATACACACAAACCACTCACACATTCACACCCATATACACAATCCAGTCACACACTCACACCCATACACACAAACCACTCACACTCACAACCATACACACAATACACTCACACTCACACACACGTTCATGCAACCCACTCACACACTCACACCCGTACACACAATCCACTCACACACTCACACCCATACACTATCCACACACACACACTCACACCCATTCATGTAATCCACACACACACTCACACCCATTCACGTAATCCACTCACACCCATACACACAATCCACACACACTCACACCCATACACACAAACCACTCACACACTCACACTCATATACACAATCTACTCACACTCACACCCATACACACAATCCACACACACACTCACACCCATTCACGTAATCTACACACTCACACACCCATACACACAATCCACTCACGCACTCACACTTATACACACACTCACACCCATACACACAAACCACTCACACACTCACACTCATACACACAATCCACACACACTCACACCCATACACACAAACCACTCACACATTCACACCCATATACACAATCCAGTCACACTCACACCCATACACACAAACCACTCACACATTCACACCCATATACACAATCCAGTCACACACTCACACCCATACACACAAACCACTCACACTCACAACCATACACACAATACACTCACACTCACACACACGTTCATGCAACCCACTCACACACTCACACCCGTACACACAATCCACACACACACACTCACACCCATTCATGTAATCCACACACACACTCACACCCATTCACGTAATCCACTCACACCCATACACACAATCACACCCATACACACAAACCACTCACACACTCACACTCATATACACAATCTACTCACACTCACACCCATACACACAATCCACACACACACTCACACCCTTTCATGTATTCCACACACTCACACCCATACACACAATCCACACACACTCACACCCATACACTCAAACCACTCACACACTCACACCCATATACACAATCCACTCACACACTCACACCCATACACACAATCCACACACACACTCACACCCATTCACATAATCCACTCACACACTCACACCCATACACACAATCCACACACACACTCACACCCATTCACGTAATACACACACACTCACACCTATACACACAATCCACTCACACTTATATACACAATCCACACACACTCACACCCATACACACAATCCACACACACTCACACCCATTCATGTAATCCACACACACACTCACACACATTCACATAATTCACTCACACACTCACACCCATACACACAAACCACTCACACACTCACACTCATATACACAATCTACTCACACTCACACCCATACACACAAACCATTCACACACTCACACCCATACAGACAATCCACTCACACACTCACACCCATACACACAATCCACACACACACTCACACCCATTCACATAATCCACTCACACACTCACACCCATACACACAATCCACACACACACTCACACCCATTCACGTAATACACACACACTCACACCTATACAAACAATCCACTCACACTTATATACACAATCCACACACACTCACACCCATACACACAATCCACACACACTCACACCCATACACTCAAACCACTCACACACTCACACCCATACACACAATCCAATCACACTCACACCCATACACTCAAACCACTCACACACTCACACCCATACACACAATCCAATCACACTCACACCCATACACACAAACCACTCACACACTCACACCCATACACACAATCCACTCACACTCACACACACGTTCATGCAACCCACTCACATACTCACACCCATACACACAATCCACTCACAGACACACCCATACACACAAACCACTCACACACTCACACCCATACACACAATCCACACACACACACACACACACACACACACACACACACACACACACACACACACACACACACACACACACACACACACACACACACACACACACTCCATATATTCACCCATACACACAATTTACACACACACTCACCCATACACAGAATCCACACACACCCATCCACTCAGTCTATGGACATAATCATTCTGACAATCCACACAACCCACACACAGAGTCCACAACAACCTCAACAACCTGTATATAGTGTACATACATACCCACAGGTATGGCGCGTGGCCTAGTGGATAAGGCATCGGTCTAGTGAACTAGTGGTCACGGGTTTGAGCCTCAGCTGAGGTAGCGTGTTGTGTCCTTGAACAAGGCACTTAACAACACATTGCTCTGCGACGACACCGGTGCCAAGCTGCTTGGGTCCTAGTGCCCTTCCCTTGGACAACATCGGTGGCGTGGAGAGGGGAAGGCCTGCATCTTGGGCAATTGCCGGTCTCCCATACAACCCTGCCCAGGCCTGCATCCTGGAAACTGATGCCTATTAACATAGCCACACACCGTTCCTGGGTCTGGAGTTAGTGTGTGTGTGGAGGCTGATGGTGAGTGAGTCAGAGGCTTCCTGCACCAGTTGGGATCCCCGCCTCAGGAGAAGGGGATCTGCTGAACTCAGATAGGGGTGGTCCTTTGCCTATTGAATCTGTGCTGACCATCAACCACCCAACTATTTCCCTTGCTCCTCTGTCTGCAGCAAAGGGTAAAGGCCCCTTTGTTGTTTAGTTCAACCCATTCCACCACAGGGGTCACTAATGCTGCCTCTCTCCCCCGCACGAGCCTGCTGTCCAAACACTCTCTGTGTTTATTGCTAAAGCTCAGCCAGAGACACTTCATCAGCCAGAGACACTTCATCAAGATGGTCCCATTCCCCTTCGAGCTACACAACACTGAGTCAAACTTCAGCAGAGGAACAGGGAGCTCTTTCAAAGAGAATTCAACAGATTTTTTAACTTAAATTCATGGAAGGTGAAAGAGCTGCTGCTTCACTCCAGTGGAAGGCAGATGTGTCAGTGGAGGTGGCACCCACTGTGTTTGACACCTTACCTGTAAGCACCTCTGGCTGGAGGGATGACTGGCAGTGAGAGGGGCCCTCCCAATCAGACAAAACATCATCCCCAACACAGGTGTCCTTGGGAAAACCGGAGGGGAGGAGTCGGTCACCTAGCAAAGTCCAGTATATAGTCACGTACGAGCAGGTGGGGCAAGAAAGATACTTGCAGCAGAATTACAGACACATAGCATCATATAAGCGGCATTCACAATAAAAATATAAAGTAAACATAGACATGTACAGGTGTGACCTGTACAACAGAAATGGGTTGTACTTGAATCTCAGGGGGACCAATATTCTTCAGGGCAGGTTTACTAGAGCTGTTGGAGTAGTTTAAACAAATATGGCAGGGGTTGGGAACCAGGATGATGGAGCTGAGAATGAGCCAGCAGGTTTACAAGTAGATGATGGATGTAACATGAATGTAAGGAAGGACAAGCCAATGATTGGGTACAAATGCAGACAGATCAAAGAGTTAAATTGTACCACAGAGGCAAAATTCAAAAGGACGAAGAACGCAGGACTGAATCTGCAGTATTTAAATGTGTGTAACTTGCGTAGTAAGGTAGACAAACTCATAGCACAATTAGAAATTGGTTAGTATGACGTTGTGGGCATCACTGAGTCGTGGCTGAAAGAAGGCCATAGTTGGGAGGTTAACATTAAAGGATATACTTTGTATCAAAAGAACAGGCAGGAAAGCATAGGCGGTGGTGTGGCTCTGTTGGTACGAGATGGAATTACATCTTTAGAAACAGGTGACATAGGGTCAGAGAATGTCGAATCTGTGTTGGTGGAGTTAAGAACCTTCAAGGGTAAAAAACCTTTATGGGAATCATATATAGGCCTCCAAATTGTAGCCAAGATGTGGGGTTGAGATTGCAAAGGGAGCTGGAAAGGGCATTAATAAGGGTAATGAGACAATTGTAATGGGGTACTTCGATATGCAAGGGGACTGGGAAAATCAGGTTGATATCAGATCGCAAGAGAGGGAATTTGTTGAATGGATTTTTAGAGCAGCTTGTGCTTGAGCCTGCTCCAGAAAAGGCTGTCATAGCGTGTTGTGTAATAGGCCAGACGTTGTTAGGGAACCCTTCGGATTGAATTCATACTGCAGTTTGAGAGGGAGAAGCGTGAGTCACATTGAAATGGAATAAAGGGAATTTCAGAGGAGCTTGCCCAGGAGGATTGGAGGTGGATACTGGCGGGGGTGACGGCAGAGCAGAGAAGTTTCTGGGAACAGTTAAGGATGAGGTTTCAGGCTATGAGGCACAGGATAGATATGTCCCACAAAGAAATTCTTAAATGGCAAGAGTAGGCAACTGTGGCTGACAAGGCAAGTTAAGGACGACTGCATAAAAGCCAAGGAAAGGGCATACGAGGTAGCAAAAGTGAGTGGGAAGCTTTTAAAATCCAACAAATGGCAACTGAGAAAGCTATAAGAAGGGAAAAGATGGAATATGAAGGCAAACTAGCCAATAATATAAAGCAAAATATTAAAAGTTTTTTCAGTTATATGAAAAGTAAAAGGGAGGTGAGAGTTGATGTTGGGCCACTAGAAAATGATGCTGGTGAGGTACTAATGGGGACAAAAAAAAATGACAGATGAGCTTAATAAGTACATTGCATCAGTCTTCACTGTGGAAGACACTAACAGTGTGCCAGAGGTTCATGAATGTCAGGGAGCAGGAGTGAGTGCTATTGCTATTACAAAGGCAAAAGTGCTAGGCTGACTCAAAGGTCTTCAGGTGGATAAGTCACCTGGACCAGGTGGACGACATCCCAGAGTCCTGGGAGAGGTTGCTGAAGAGATAATGGATGGTCATTATCATTCAAGAATCACTTGATTCTGGCATAGTCCTGGAGGACTGTAGTGATAGGGACTCGATAGTGAGGGGAACGCACAGGAGATTCTGTAGATGTGAACAGGATACTCGGACGGTATGTTGTCTCCAAGGTGCCAGGGTCAGGGATGTCTCAGATTGCGTCCACAACATTTTGGAGAGGGAGGGGGAGCAGCCAGATGTCTTGGTACATATTGGTACCAATGACATAGGTAGAAAAACCAATGAGGTTCTGAAAAGAGAATTTAGAGAGCTAGGAAGAAAGCTGAGAAAGAAGCAGGACCTCCCGGGTAGTAATTTCCGGATTGCTGCCTGCGCCACGCAGCAGTGAGGGATGAGTTGGCAGATAAATGCGTGGCTGAGAAGCTGGTGAAGGGGCCAGGTCTTCAGGTTCTTGGGATCATTGGGATCTGTTCTGGGGGAGGTATGCTCTGTTCAAAAGTGATGGGTTGCACCTGAAGCTGAGGGGAATCAATATTCCCCCAAGTTTGTTAGAGCTGTTGGGGAAAGTTTAAACTAACTTGGCAGGGGGTGGGAACCGGAGTGAAGAGACTCAGGAAAGGACGGATGGCAAAAAAGTAAAGATAGCGTGCAGTCAGATCGTCAGGAAGGGCAGGCAGGTGATGGGACTTAGTTGCAGCCAACAGGATGCAGAGTCAGATAGGAGAGCAAATACGGTACTCAAGGTGTTGTATCTAAATGCACGTAGTATAAGAAATAAGGTGGATGATCTTGTGTCAATATTACAGATTGCAAGGTATGATGTTGTGGCCATCACTGGATCGTGGCTGAAGGATGGTTGTAGTTGGGAGCTGATTGTCCAAGGTTACACATTGTATCAGAGGGATAGGAAGGTAAACAGAGGGGGTGGTGTGGCTCCACTGGTAAAGAATGGCATCAAATCAGTAGAAAGATGTGACATAGGATCGGAAGATGTTGAATCCTTGTGAGTTGAGTTAAGAAACTGCAAGGGTAAAAGGACGTTGATGGCAGTTATATACAGGCCTCCCAACAGTGGCTGTGAGGTGGACCACAGGTTACAACAGGAAATAGAAAAGGTGAGTCAAAAGGGCAATGTTATGGCAGTCATGGGAGATTTTAACATGCAGGCCGATTGGGAATATCAGGTTGGTAATGGATCTCAAGAGAGTGAGTTTGTTGAATACCTAAGAGATGGCTTTTTAGAGCAGTTTGTCATTGAGCCTAGTAGGGGATCAGCTATACTGGATTGGGTGTTTTGTAATGAATCAGAGGCGATTAGGGAACTTGAGGGAAAAGAACCCTTCAGAACCAGTGATCATAATATGATTGAGTTCAACTTGAAATTTTGTAGGGAGAAAGTAAAGTCTGATGCAGCAGTATTTCAGTGGAGTAAGGGAAATTACAGTGGTATGAGAGAGGAGTTGGGTCAAAGTAAATTGGAAGGAGATGCTGGCAGGGATGACAGCAGAGCAGCGATAGCATGAGTTTCTGGGAAAAATGAGGAAGGTGCAGGACATGTGTATTCCAAAAATGAAGAAGTATGAAGGTCTTTGACAATGTGCCACACATGAGGCTGCTCAGTAAGTTAAGAACCCAAGGTATTATAGGAAAGTTATAAACATGGTTAGAGCACTGGCTGATTGGTACGAGTCAGTGAGTGGGAATAAAAGGATCCTTTTCTGGTTGGCTGCCAGTGACTAGTGGTGTTCCACAGGAATTGGTGTTGTGACCACTTCTTTTTATGTTGTATATAAATGACATAGATGATGGAATAGATGGCTTTCTGGCCGAGTTTGCAGATATACGAAGATTGGTGGAGGGGCAGGTAGTGTTGAGGAAATGGGTAGGATGCAGGACTTCGACAGATTAGGAGAATGGGCAAGAAAGTGGCAAATGAAATATAATGTCGGAAAATGCATGGTCATGTTCTTTGGTAGCAGACATAAATATGTGGATTATTTTCTCTTTCAATATTTTTATTAATGTATACAAGAATATATAACAAATACAGAGTATATATATAAAAAAATTGCTAACAGAATACAGACAATAGAAAAATTGAACTGTATAGGACTAAGAGACATACGTGTATATAGTACTCCAGTAATGATTACTAATACTGCAAATTTATAAAGAGTATACATTAGGAATTTTATATATATTAAAAAAATCTAGCCCCTACCAAGAAAGCCAATGGAACAAGGAAAAAAATATTTTTTAAAAGTGTCGCTAAGTTGTTAACAAAGAATAACATAATTAATAACAGCTACGTAGAAAAAAAACCTTTCACAAGTTAGAGTAGTAGCTCATAAAAGGACCCCATGTCATATAAAAGTACTGTACTGAATTAGAAATAGAACACCAAATCTTCTCCAAACTAAGGTGAGTCATAATGTCTTCTAACCACTGCATATGAGTAGGAGAGACTGCTTCTTTCCATTTAAGCAAAATCGGTCTTCTCGCCATAAGTGAGATAAAAGCTAGAACATACAAGTCTGAGGGAGTTAAAGTTATATCTCGAGGTCCAAGAATACCAAAGAGAGCAGTAAGAGGATTAGGTTCAAAGTTAGTGTTAAAAAGTTGAGAAAAAGTAGAAAATACATCTTTCCAAAATTTTTCTAAGCTGGGACATATGAATTAATGAAATTATTTTCTAAACAGGGAGAAAATCCAAAAATCTGAGATGCAGAGGAACTTGGGAGTCCTTGTGCAGAACACCCTGTAGGTTAACTTGCTGCTTGAGTCAGTGGTGAGGAAGGCAAATGCCATGTTAACATTCATTTCAAGAGGTCTGGAATACAAGAGCAGGGATGTGATGCTGAGGCTTTATAAGGCACTGGTGAGGCCTTACCTTGAGTATTGTGAACAGTTTTGGGCCCCTCATCTTAGAAAAGATGTGCTGGCATTGGAGGGAGTCCAGAGGAGGTTCACAAGGGTGATTCCAGGAATGAAAGGGTTATCATATGAGCAACGTTTGATGGCTCTGGGTCTGTACTCGCTAGAATTCAGTAGGATGAGTGGGATTTCATTGAAACCTTTCGAACGTTGAAAGGCTGAGACAGAGTGGATGTGGAACGGATGTTTCCCATGATGGGAGAGTCTAGGACAAGAGGGCACAGCCCCATGATAGAGGGGCACATTTTCAAAACCGAGATCTGGAGAAATTTGTTTAGCCAAAGGGTAGTGAATTTGTGGTATTTGTTGCCACATGCAGCTGTGGAGGCCAGGTTGTTGAGTGTATTTAAGGCAGAGATCGATACATTCTTGATTGGACATGGCATCAAACGTTACAGGGAGAAGGCTGGAACTGGGGTTGAGGGGAAGGATCAGCTATGACTGAATGGCGGAGCAGATCGAAGGGCCAGATGGCCTAATTCTGCTCTTATGTCTTATAGCCTTATGGACTGGAAGATTGCAAATGCCACTCTACTCTTTAAGAAGGGAGGAAGGCAAAATGAAGGAAATTATAGGCCAGCTAGCCTAACCTCAGTGGTTGGGAAAGGTATTATTAAGGATGAGGTTTCCAGGTATTTGGGGACTAATGATAAAACCAGCATGGTTTCTGTGAAGGAAATCTTGCCTGACAAATCTTTTTGAGTTCTTCGAGGAAGTAGCAAGCAGGGTGGACAAAGGAGAGGCAGTGGATGTCATTTACTTGGATTTTCAGAAGGTATTTGATTAGATGCCACACATGCGGCTGCTTAACAAGATAAAATCCAATTGCATTACAGGAAAGGTACTGACATGGACAGAGGAATGGCTGACAGGGAGGAGGCAGTGAGTGGGAATAAAAGGGGCCTTTTCTGGTCAGCTGCCAGTGACTAGTGGTGTTCTTCAGGGGTCAGTTTTAACATTGTTTGTCGATGATTTGGACAAATGGAATTGATGGATTTGTGGCAAAGTTTGTGGATGAGACGAAGATAAATGGAATGATAGGTCGTGCTGAGGAAGCAATGCGATTGCAACAGGACTTAGCCAAATTGGAAGAAGGGGCAAAAATGTGGCAGATGGAATACAGTGTTGGGAAATGTACATTTCAGTAAAAGGATCAATCGTACAGACTATTATCTAAATGGGGAGATGATTCAAACATCAGAGATACAAAGGGACTTAGGAGTCCTTATGCAAGACTCCCAGAAGCCAATTTACAGGTTGAATCTGTGGTAAAGAAGGCAGATGCAATGTTTGTATTTGTTTCAAGGGGAATAGAATATAAAAGCAAGGAGATAATGCTGAAGCTTTATAAGACACTAGTCAGGCTGTACTTGGAGTATTGTCAACAGTTTTGGGCTCCATATCTCAGAATGGCTACGTTGTCATTGGAGACGGTCCAGAGGAGGTTCACGAGGACGATTCCGGGAATGAAAGGGTTAACATATGAGGAGTGTTTGGTTGCTTTGGGCCTGTACTCACTGGAATTTTGAAGAAGGTGGGGGGGGGGGGGGGGGTCCTTCATTGAAGTCTACTGAATGTTGAAAGGCCTAGATAGGAAACATCCTCTCCACATCCACCCTATGTATCCCGAATTGGAGGGCACGGCCTCAAAATTGAGGGGCTATTTTTTAGAACAGAGGTAAGAAGTAAATTTTTTTAACCAGAGTGTAGTGAATCTGAGGAATGCTGTGCCACAGACTATGGTGGGGGCCAAAGCTGTAGAGATATTTAAGGCAGAAGTTGACTATTTCCTGATTGGTCAGGGCATCAAACTATATGGTGGAAAGACAAATGTATGGGATTGAGTGGGATCTGAGATGAGCCATGATGGAGCAGACTCGATGGGCTGAATGGCCTAATTCTGCTCCTATGTCTTATGGTCTTATGTCTATGAAGGTTCTCAGTCATTCAGATCATTGTATATCAGGCAACAGCAAATCAATGCAGCTGGACTTGCTGTGATGTCCAGACAATGTTTAGACATTCATCTGAGGGGCTTCGTCAGTTCTGATCCAAGATGGGTAGGTTTCCAGTTTATAAAAGGCATGGCAATCACATGCAGGTTGTTAAGTGTGGAGGTTTTCTTTGATTGTAGTGTATTTATTTGGTCTACTATGAATGCCCACAAGAAAATGAATCTCAGTGTTCTTAATAAATTTATTTTGAACTTTGTTGCTATGCTGACCTTTTTAACCTACTCTAAGATCAATATAACCCTTCCCTTCTAGATAATACTCCAATTTTCCATCATCGGTGTGTCTATCTAAGTTATTTTTAAATACTCCTAATGCATCTACTTCCACAACAACCCCCGACAGGATGTTCCACGCACTGACCACTCTGTGTGAAAAGCTCATCTCTGACATTCCCCCGATACTTTCCTCCAATTACTTTAAAATTGTGCCCTCCCTGGTTTAAACTATTTTCAGCCTGGGACAAAAGTCTCTGCCTATCCATTTAATCTACAGATTTTATCGACAAGAAGCTCAGAGACCTCGGCCTTGGCCCTGTCTTGTCAGCTGGATCCTGGACTTCTGCCAGATCGCCAGTGGGTTGTAAGAGTGGGCTCCCTCACTTCCACCCCTCTGACTCTCAATACAGGAGCCCCTTCCTTTACTCCCTGTATACCCATGACTGTGTCACCACCCACAGCTCCAATCTGCTCATTGTTTGCTGACGACACTACATTGATTGGCTTAATCTCAAATAATACCCAGGTGGCCTACAGGGAAGAAGTCATCTCTCTGACACAGTGGTGTCAAGAAAACAACTTCTCCCTCAATGTCGCAAAAACAAAGTAGTTGGTTGTGGATTACGGGAGGAATGGAGACAGGCTAACCCCTATTGACATCAATAGATCCAGGGTTGAGAGGATAAACAGCTTTAAATTCCTCGGCATCCACATTACCGAGGACCTCATGTGGTCTGTACACACCAGCTGTGTGGTGAAAAAGGCACAACAGCGCCTCTTTCACCTCATGCGGTTGAGGAAGTTTGGTATGGACCCCCAAATCCCAAGAATTTTCTACAGAGGGACAACTGAGAGCATCCTGACTGGCTGCATCACTGCCCGGTATGGGAACTGTACTTCCCTTAATCGCAGGACTCTGCAGAGAGTGGTGTGGACAGCCCAGCGTGTCTGTAGTTGTGAACTTCCCATGATCCAGGACATTTACAAGGTCAGGTGTGTAAAAAGGTCCCGTAGGATCACTGTGGATCCAAGTCATCCCAACCATAATCTATTCCAGCTGCTACCGTCCGGAAAACGGTACCGCAGCATAAAAGCCAGGACCAGCAGGCTCCGGGACAGCTTCTTCCACCAGGTCATCAGACTGATTAACTCACGCTGATTTAAGTGTATTTCTATGTTACATTGACTGTTCTATTTATTATAAATTACTATGATTGCACATATAGATGGAGACGTAACAAAGATTTTTACTCATGTATGTGAAGGATGCAAAAAATAAAGTCAATTCAATTATCATCTTGTACACCTATTAAGTCACCTGTCATCCAAAGAGGAAACCTTCAGCTTGCCCAGTGTATCCTCATAAGGCATGCTCTCTAATCCAGGTAGCATCCTAGTAAATCTCCACTGCACCCTCTTTAAAGCTTCCACATTCTTCATACAATCAGGTGGCCTGAACTGAACACAATATTCCAAATGTGGTCTAATCAGAATTTTATAGACCTACAACATTGCCTTGTGCCTTCTGAACTAAATCCCCTAATTAATGAATGCTAACACACCATTCAACTTCTCAACCACCCTATCAATCAGCATGGCAACTTTGAGGAATCTATGACCATGGACTTCAAGATATCTCTATTCCTCCAAAGTAGAGCCATTAACTCTGTATTCTACCTTCAAATCCAACCTTCCAAAGTGAATCACTTCACACTTCTCCAGGTTGAACTCCACCTGCCACTCCTCAGCCCTAGATCTGTATCTTGTCAATGCTCTGTTGTAACGTATGACATTCTTCTACATCAGCACCACCTTTGTGTCATCTACAGACTTCCTCACCCACGTCATTGAGAAAAATCATGAAGAACAGGGGTCCCAGAACATCACTGATCACCAACATCCAGGCAGGAAATACACTATTTACAACCACCCTCTGCCTTCGATGGGGAAGCCAATTCTGAATGCACATCACTGAATATAGGAACAGATTTGAGAGATGAATGACTAACTGCTGCTTCAGACTCTTCTTGTGACTATTAATGACTACAAATTTCTTGAGTCATCTTTCCTTTCACCTGGGAATAAGCATATTATTAGTGAAGTAAAAATAACCTGTCTCATGATGGTCTGTTGTACCTCACCAAACTTTCCTAATCAAGACTTCAGACTAACTTTATGAATTGAATGCTGTCACTAATGATAACATTGATTATCCTTCTGAGAGTGTATGATGCATTAGACCCTGGATATTCTGGATTGGTTGCACATCTGTTATGATGGAATGGTGGAGCAGAGTCAATTGGCTGAATGTCTCCTATGTCTTATGGTCTAGTGTTCAGGTTCCCAGAGTGTACTCTACCCCAGAATAATTGGGTCACACAACATTGGGCTTGGATGAAGAAATGTTTAGTGCGGGCTACATTTCAGATTTGCAAAGCTGTACCTAAATGTAACCCTCAGGCTCGGCCAGCACGTGTTCGTCTGGGGGAGACAACGTCTGGCCCCCCCAAAAAGAGAAATCTCACTTGTGTGGATGCTGCGTCACGCATTGCCCGGTTACAAATCTGCGCCACAAAATATCAGACAGTACACCACATGCAATTAACTGATTGAACTTTATAAATCTTAATCTGAATAAAGGGCTAGTAAAGAAAATAAAAAGAAAAAGGGCCCATTTTAAGAGAAAAGTCAAAAGTGCACATTGGAGCTCACAAATACGGCCATTCATCAACCATCGACCTCCTCCGAGTGTCACCAACCTTCGGACCCTCACTCCCGGTCCACTCCGTCTGGTGGTCTACCAGCTCTCTCCACACGAGTCTTCCTTCTTCTCTTGCTGACAAAAGACCGTGAAAATCTCTCTTACAGACTCACAAGAAAGAACAACACTTCTCTCATTGGATAGCCCCCACATTCCAAACCCTGTTATCTCCAGTCATAACCCAAACAACAGAGAAACCATTACATCAGCCGTGAAACATTGTGGCATGTTACACTCTCCCCCACCCCCACCAAATTTAGTCATCTCCTCATGATGTTGAGACAATTCGCCAACCCTTCCTGCAAAACACAAAGCCCAATCGAAGTGTAAAAGGCAGTGACATAGCCCCCCAGAATGGTAGGGGTCACGCTCTGTTCCCCTGGTGCTATGCAGGCCAACCTCCCATTACATTAGCAATGAAACATTACAGCATGTTACATAAACTATAAGGCTGTGTGTTTTCAGTTAAAGGCAGTGTGCATCAGATTTCTCTGCATACGTTCCATTCTGGAGATAAGTCCAAGACGTAGGCAGTGCTGCGTTCTTGGTAAAAGTGTCCTTTGGTTGAGATGGCAAACATGAGGAAATCTGCAGATGCTGGAAATTCAAGCAACACACACAAAATGCTGGTGGAACACAGCAGGCCAGGCAGCATCTATAGGGAGAAGCACTGTTGATGTTTCGGGTTGAGACCCTTCGTTAGTCCTGACGAAGGGTCTCGGCCCGAAATGTCGACAGCACTTCTCCCTATAGATGCCGCCTGGCCTGCTGTGTTCTACCAGCAGTTTGTGTGTCTTTGGTTGAGATGTTAGACAGAAGCTCAGCCTGAACTTCCAGGCCCAATGGTATTACGTACAGTGGACAAGCGCAGTGACTATAGAAACCCAGCATACTGCGTTAATTTTATTGAAATGCTTCAGTTCATTGAGGGCCTTCGGATTTGAGACAAATGAATAATTTTGAAAGTGTGGAGTAACAGGACAGCCAATTGATTTACAGTGAGATACCACACATAACTGCATGGTAATGACGGAAGAGCCGGCTTTTCTAGGGATGCCTTTTTCCACTGGGACCATTAGGCTAGTAGGACCTGGCTTTTCCACTCAAAAATTGCAGCAGATTTGAGTTTTGCTTTAGACCATATATGTCAAACTCAAGGCCCGCGGGCCAAATCCGGCCCGCGGTGGAATTACCTTTGGCCCGCGAGATAATATCTAATTACTATTAAAGCTGGCCCCAGTAATCGAAGCGCCTATGGCGTATGATATGGCTAATGCTGAATTTATTCAGGTACCAGGTTTTCAGGGTTTTTAGTGTTTATTCGGCAGTCTTGCTCGGCAGTCTTCTTCATAAGAAACGGAATTTGTAAAGTGAAACACTTTGTAGTTATAGCAGAGACTGAGACAAATGAGAGCAGGCTGAATAAACGGAGGCAACGAAAGCTGCGTTCGCACGCGTCCGACTGATCCGGCCCGCATGAAGCTGCATTTTGCTCAATCCGGCCCGTGACCTAAAATGAGTTTGACACCCCTGCTTTAGACTGTACAGCAAAGTACTACAGTTTGCATTTTCCTTATCAATCGGTTTTAACTTTCAAGGTCACACAGCAACAATCTAGCCCAGTCATTCAAGCCTGCTGTCCAATCTGAGAGAGGAGCTGTCAATGTCATTCAGCAGAATGTTCAGGCATTGGCTAATGTAACACATCCCTGTTAGCAGTTTCCATCCCAGCACTCCTTTAGCCACTACCCCTTTTGCATTCCACTTTACTTACTTCACAACTGTAATTGCGTCAGGACACTTTGCAAATGATCCTCTATGAGTCTTAACCAGAGTTTTGGGCATTTATTAAAGACAGATCTGCATCATCTTTTAGCCCTGGGTCAGGCAGCTGTGAGTATGTGATTCACACCTACCCCAGGGATGCAGAGTAGAGTTCAGTGTCTTTTGCTATGGGACTACTCATCGTTGGAAGGGATATTTAAACTGTTATCTCTTTCACCTACATGTAACTTTGGTCCTAAGGGACCATTTCAATCAACAATAGAAGCCACTTCTTATTCTTCAGTCAACATCACCAGAGCTAATTCTCTGATCATTACAAATTGTGGGACCCTGCTGGGATAACGAAAAGTGCTGTGGGAACACAGGTCTTCCCTTTCTAAATTGTGGGTGAGGCTTCTAATTGTTGCTGACAGATTCTAATTGAACATACGTCGAGGTTAGCACAATGCTATTACAGCTCAGGGCGCTCGGGAGCTCAATTCTGGTGCCATTCATTAAGGAATCTCTGTACGTCCTTCCTGTGGTTTTCCCTGGGTGCCCCAGTTTCCTCCCACCGTCCAGAGATGGACAGTGTAGGTTCATTGATTATTGTACTTATGAAACAGTGATCCCCACTCCATCGGTTTTAAGATAGCTATGCATATGGACCTTGCAGAAGACTGGAGTGGAAGGAGGGACAATTAATTGGGAACAGCTGCATTTCTACCATGTGGAGGATGCTCAGGGTCAAACCACACAGAGTGCAGGACAGGTACGTTCCAATAAGAAAGAAGGAAGGTTAAGAATGGGAAGGTAAGGGAGCCTTGGGCGTTGTGAATTTAGTCACCAAGAAATAGAAAATTATATAATATTTAGGAAGGAAAAATGCCATGAGGATTATAAAGAACCTAGAAAAGAAGTCAAGAAGGGAATTAAGAGAGCCAGGAGAGGCAATGAAAACTTCTTGGCAAGTAGGATTAAAGAAATTCCCAAGACATTCCACACACATACCAAAAGCACGATAATAATTAGGGAGAGGTGTAGGACCACTAAAGGATTAAAAAGGGAATATGTGCTTAGAGGAAAGGGATGTGGGTGAGGTCTGAAATGAATACTTTGTATCACTATTTACCAAGGAGAAGGATGTGGAGGAAAGGGAGATCAGTGTGGAATGTGTTAGGGCCTTTAGGGATAAAGAAAGAAGTTGTGTTGGGTGTCCTAAAGATCATGTATAAGTTCCATTGGCTTGATGGGATATACCACAGTATTAAGAGAGGGAAGAGATGAGATTGCTGGGACTTTGACCAAGATCTATATGTCCACTCTAGCCGAGGTGAGACTCCAGAGGACTGGCGAGTAGCCGATGTTGTTCCATTTTTCACTAAGAATGATCTACTGAGAGGGGGTGAGGTCTTGGTTAGATGTCTCTTTCAGAAAGAATCAAGTAAGATAAAAATCAGGCCATATTTCAGTTATTAGAATACACAGAGACATAAGTTCTCAAACACAATCTCGATGAGTATACAAGGTTGATGACAAAATATATTCTGCAGTGCAAAATATTTCAAACCAAGCTCCCAGAACAATCAGCCACACACTGAACTGGCAAAAGGACACACCATCAGTGATCACGAAGCAACTGAATGACATTATATTACCCAGCCACAGAAACTGACATAAAGATTAATCGTCAGCACAACTCTTGCAGTGTGCCAGACAGTTTAGTCTGAACTCATGTATGGTCAGCTTATTCTAAAAGGATTGGTGTAAAGATCAACAATGCATAGTAATTATTTTAATATTCTAGTGTTCTATTAAACTTAAGAGTGATTTTGTGAAACATTAGGCGCATTGGATTAGTTGGTAGAGTAGGTATGAGCCCATTGTATTGGTTGGTAGTGTAAGTATGGGCCCATTGTATTGGTTGGTAGTGTAAGTATGGGGCCATTGTATTGGTTGGTAGTGTAAGTATGGGCCCATTGTATTGGTTGGTAGAGTAGGTATAGGCCCATTGTATTGGTTGGTATAGTAGGTATAGGCCCATTGTATTGGTTGGTATAGTAGGTATAGGCCCATTGGATTGATTGGTAGAGTAGGTATAGGCCCATTGGATTGGTTGGTAGAGTAGGTATAGGCCCACTGGATTGGTTGGTAGTGTAGAATAGTCTCATTAGATTGGTTGGTAGAATAGGTATGTAACCAGGCACAGGGCAGCTGAGTTGGCAACACACACCCAGTATGATATAAAGGGTGCCATTCAACCAACCTCAGCACCTTTCAGTAGTGATGGAGGAAAATTAGCTATGATTTCTAGTCCTTATTGTTATCTAGAGAGACTGCTGGGAAATTCATTTAAACATTAAGGAGAAAGTTGTCATGTCACCTCATTTCACCTACCAGAGCTAAATAGGCAGCTGTTGTAAAAATGGCACAGATGGTCATTTGGATGAGGTTTCAAAAACCAACCAATATCCATGACAAGAGATTGTGGATGCTGGAATCTGGAGCAATACATAAAATGTTGGAGGAACTCAGCAGCATCTGATGCAAGTTTTAGACCTAAAACGTTGACAACCCCTTCCCACAGATGCTGCTCAGCTGCTGAGTTTCTCCAGCAGATTGTTGCTCCACGACAGGGTTGAGACAGAAAGCAAAGGCTTGTGTACCCATGAGAAAGGGCAATATGAAAAATTATATGCATTTCAATCTAATGTACCGACGGGGAGCGTGCATACCTTTCTGGACACCTGTAGGCTACCTTCACTCAATCTGATGGAGTGGAAGCAGAGATTACAAATGACGAATTAGTAAGAACAATAAGATCCCTGACAAATGGCAAGAGTCCAGGTTCGGATGAAATAGGTAATGAGTTTTATAAGAAGTTTAGTGACTTATTAGCACCTTATATGGTAAGGATGTATAGAAAGTCGTTTGAAACTGGCAGGTTACCCCAAACCCTGAACAAGGCCATTATCACGCTTATTGCGAAGAAGGACAAAGACCCAGAGGAGGTAGGATCTTATAGGCTGATTTCACTGCTAAATTTGGATCAGAAAATTTTGTCTAAAGTGCTGGCAAGGAGACTCAGTCAGCAGATAAATACACTCAGATCAAACTGGGTTTATCCCTAAAAGGAATTCTTTCCATAACATCAGGCGCCTTCTTAATATAATGCATTCCCCAAGACATCCTCAGGAAGACCTTATAAAAGTAAGTTTAGATGCTGAGAAAGCATTTGACCAAGTGGAATGGCAATAACTCTACGAGGTTTTGAAAAAATTTGGAATGGGAGACAAATTCATAACTTGGATTAAGCTATTGTACAGCAACCCTAGTGCTAAAATACTAACTAATCAGACCCTCTCAGAACCATTCATTTACACAGGGGCACAAGACAGGGCTGTGCATTAAGTCCCTTATTGTTTGCGTTGGCCCTGGAACCACTGGCGGTGACAACACGTTCTCACCCCAAAATCTATGGGTACAATACAGAATATACTATCAACAAAATTTCCCTTTATGCCGACGATGTTTTGTCGTTTGTAATGAAACCATATATTACTATTCCAGTTGTGCTGGAAATAATCAATTTATTTGGCACTTTCTTGGGCTATAAGATTAATTGGGGGAAAAGTGAATTATTCCTGGTCCAAGTAGAAGAACAGGAGGGGCTTAAACAATTTCCATTCAAAATAACCCTTGAGAAGTTTACTTACCTTGGAAATGCAATAACCAAAAAGTATAGTTCTCTATTTGAAGCGAATTTTACCCCTTTAATTGAAAAGATTAAAAAGAAAATAGAATTTTGGAAGGCACTCCCAATTTCTTTAGTGGGTAGAGTAAAAGCAGCCAAGGTGATCTTCCTTCCCCAACTGTTCTGTCTATTTCAGAACCTGCCCTCTATTTTACCAAAAACATTTTTAAAGGATTAGATTAGATAATTCTGCCTTTCATTTGGAATTATAAAGCCCATCGAATTAGGAAAGAGCATCTCTGCAAGAATAAGCCTAGTGGGGGGCTGGCACTACCCAACTTTATTTTTTATTACTGGGCTGCTAACGTCAGCCATATAGCATACTGGATAGACGATACAGTTGTACTTCCCAGATGGCTGGAGATGGAGTGTGAGGATTGCCTACCATATTCCATAGGGGCAATCATTATGTCCCCTATTAGGTTAAATAAAGCCTATGATAGAGGCAATCCCATTGTCCATAGTACCATACAGATGTGGAGACAAATGGGGAAGTATTTGAAACTCACAACACTATCTTTTCTTGTACCATTATCAGCGAACCCCTCCTTTATTCCCTCATATATATGGGGCCTTTGATGTATGGCGAGAATTAAGGATACACAGCATGGGAGACTTACACATACAAGGGATTTTTGCATCATTTCGGCAGCTCCAGGACAAATTCAGAGTGCAAAAGAGTCAATTTTTTAGGTATCTCCAGCTAAGACATTATATAAGATCACATCTTTCTGGTTTTGAGATGGCAGAACCTGATAAATTAGATAATCATTTAAGATCATGTTTAGGGACAGAACACATCATCGTCTATTTGTACGATGCCATGCAACAGTGGATAATATTAACTCCTGTTCCATCAATGCCAGGCATTGTTTAATACAATTTAAAATCCTACATAGACTACATTACTCAAAAGTAAGGATTCATAAAATATTCCCAGAGGTGTCCCCAATGTGTGAGAAATGCAAGTCCTCAGAGGCAAATTTGTTGCATAGTTACGCTTTATGTCCCAGGATACAGGAGTATTGGAAGCAAATATTTGAGGTCCTATCGAAGGTACTAAAGTTTCAGATAATACCAGACCCCATTTTAATCATTTTTGAAACTTCTCTGAGGTCAAATAAATTCCAGGCTACCCAGCAACAACTCCTGACCTATGGCATGAAAATGGAAAGAAACTCATACTGATGTTCTGGAAAAAGGAGGCAACTCCATCACTGGCTGCATTAATGGGTGCTCTGCAGCTAGAGAATATATCAAGGACAGACTCCTGGCAACCATTACTGTTGTATTTAGAAGAGAGGGACACAGCTGAAGTAAGTTTGGGGGCGGGCGGTAAGACCTAACTAGCCCATACGGGAGGAGCGAGGGGAGGGAAGGGGAAAGGAGACGGGGTGGTAGCGTGTCCTTTTCTTCTTGCTTGTTTACTATACATACACTCATTTGATTTTCATTATGTTGTTATAAGAAAAGAAAAAAGAAGAATTGTACTTTAGGACATTGTTGTGGTTAAGCTGATGTTAATTCACAATAAAAACATTTGAAACATTAAAAATAAAGAAACGGCAATATGGACAGGGGCAGCAAGGAAAACTGGTGCACGAAGATATTGAACTGCATTAGAAACCTTGTTACACATTACCGAGCCGCAGCGGTTAGCGCAAAGCTATTCTGGCACCTTTCTGTGAGGAGACTCTGTACGTCCTCCTCGTGGAATGCGTGGGTTCTCTCCAAAAGGCATACCGAACAGTAGGTTAATTGGTCTCTAAATTATTCTGTGATTAGATTGGGGTTGTGGGGCTGCTGGGGTGGTGTGGCTCAAAGGGCTGGGAGGACCAACACACTCAATCAATCAATAACACTGAATCGCAGAGCATGGAGGAGATATTTGTCCACTTCAAAAGTGGAGGGAGGGCTTAAAATTGGGAAAGATGAAGAGGTCAGAACTAGAGATGACAGTAGGACGAGAGCATGTTATAGAGTTTAGTCTTGACAAGACTATAGAGTCATAAATAGCTTATAGAACCATGAAGAGGTTATAGAGTGTCGATGGTTTTCAACATTGTACAGCTAACACTGCAGCTATATTCCTCAATTGCAAACCCTTTTATTCTATTGAGAACTGATATCTGTCATTTTGGCTGGTGCGTACATAACCCCACGAGCTGAAGTGCACGAGGCATAACAAATGCTTGCTCATCAAATTACAGAGGCAGGAAAAGCCTATCCGGACTCTTGGTATTATCATAGGCAATTTTAACGATGCTACTTTAAACCAAAAACTTCCCTCTTTTAACTAACGGATTAAATGTGCCACGAGAAAGGTAACATTCTCGATGATTGCTACAGTTTGATTAAAGATGCCTGTCACACCACATCCTGACCATGCTGTGACCCAGCTCATCCCTGCTACAGGCAACAACTGAAAACAGCAAAGTCCACCAATGAAGTTCTAATAATATGTTCTGGTAAAGCCACAGGACCGCTCTGATCCCACTCAGCAGGACTGCAAGGGAAGGGGAGGAAGGTGGAATGCGAAGGCGGGGGGAGGGGAAGGAGTTCAAGGTGATAGGTGAAGCCAGGTGAGGGGGAAGGTGGGTGGTTGGGAGAGGGGAATTGAAGTGAGGTCATAGGTAAAAAAGGTAAAGGGCTAAAGAAAAAGGAATCTTACAGAAAAGGAGAGTGGATCACGTGAGAAAGGGAAGGAGGAGGGAGGTGATAGGTGAGGAGAAGAGAAGAGGTAACAGGGGACCCATGGTATGGAGTGGAAGAAGAGGGAGGGTGTGTGTGGCAAAAATTACTGGAGGTTCAAGAAGTCAATGTTCATGCCATCAGGCTGGAGACTATCCAGACAGAATATAAGGTGTTGCTCCTCAAATCCTCATTGTGGCCATGTTGGAATGGGAATGGGGATTCAAATCAAAATGGTTGGCCATCAGGAAACGCAGTTTGTTGTGGACGGAACAAAGGTGCTCGGAAAAGCAGTTCCCCAATCTATGGTGGGTTTCACCGACATAGAGGAGCCACACCAGGTGCACCAGAGAGAGTACATGATTCCAACAGGCTCACAGATGAAGTTTTGCCTCACCTGGAAGGATTGAATGGAGATGAGGGAAGAGGGTGAGGGAAGATTGGGCAGGTGTAACACTCTTCCTGCTTGCCAGGAGAGAGATCACTGGTGAGGGGTGAACGAACAAAGGAATCACAGAGAACGGAGTGCGAGGGAGAGGTAAGGATGTGCCCCATTCCCATATATCAGTCCATGGACTCCTCTGTTACCATGACGATGCCACTCTCCTGTTGTGGAGCAACACCTCGTATTCTGTCTGCTAAACAGCCTCCAACCTGACAGCATGAACATCAATTATTCTAACTTCCAGCAGTTTCTCCTCTCCCCCATTTCTCTTCTTCTGTTCCCCATTCCGGGCCTCCTCTTATCTCTTTTCTTCTCCTCGCCTGCCCATGACCTCCCTCTGGTGCCTCTCCTCCTTCTCTTTCTCCCATGGTCCACTCTCCTCTCTGATCAGATTCCCTCGTCTTCAGCCCTTTACTTTTTCCACCTATCGCCTCCCAGATTCTCACATTCCCTTCCCTCCCACTTGGCTTCACCTATCATCTTCTAGCTTGCACTCCTTACACCATAAGACATAGGAGCAGAATTAGACCATTCAGCCCATCGAGTCTGCTCCATCATGGCTGATCCTGGATCCTGCTCAACCCCATACACCTGCCCCCACATCATATCTTTTGATGCCCCAACCAATCAGGAATCTATCACTTCCACTTTGAATATAGCGTAGTCTGTTGGCAGACCATAAATTCCTCCTTACTTCTGTTCTAAAACATTGCCCCTCAATTGTGCCCTCTAGTTCTGGATACCCCCACCAGAGGAAACATCTTCTCCACATCCACCCTATCTAGTCCTTTCAACATTTGGCAGGTTTCAATGAGATCCCCATGTATTCTCTTAAATTCCAGTGAGTACAGGCCCAAAGCTGCCAAACGCTCCTCATATGTTAACCCCTTCGTTCCTTGAAATAAATGCCAACAATTGTGTTTGCCTTCTTTACCACAGACTCAACCTGTGAATTAACCTTCTGAAAATCTTACACAAAGACTCCTAAGTCTCTTTGCACCTCCAATGTTTGAATTTTCTCCCCATTTACGTTATAGTCTGCACTATTGTTCCTTTTACCAAAAAGCATTATCATACATTTCCCAGCAGTGTATTCCATCTGCCACCTTTTGCCAATTCTTCCAATTTGTCTAAGTCCTGCTGCAAACTTAAGGGAAGAATACAAAATATCAAGGGGGCTGCTGGCCCTGACTCTGTCTCCCCTGCCATCCTTAAACACTGATGTCTACAGTCTCTTAAACTATGCGCTGTTCCAACACGTTTCAAGTAATCTGTCGTTATTCCAGTCACCAAAAAAAAAATCAAAGATTACTGGACTCAATGATTACAGTCATAATGAAGACTTTTGAAAGACCGGTTGCATCATTTTTAAAATCCATAACTCTGAAATTTCTAGATCCGTTGCAGTTTGCCTGCAGAACAAACAGATCTGTAGATGATGCAGTTAACATGGGTCTGGAGCTCATACTGCAGAGTCTCAGTTCCCTTGGTGTGTATGTCAGAATTCTCTTTGTCACTTTCAGGTCAGTCTTCAATACCAAGATCCCAGAGGCTCTGCAAGAGAAACTTTCTAAACTTAACATTCAGAACCCACGAGCTGGTGGATCACCAACGTCCTCCCTGACAGGAGGCGAGCACATCTCCACATCCCGCTCACTCAGTTCTGGTGTGCTCTCTCCTCTCTTCTCTATACACCTGTAGGATTTTGTGAATAAAATATGCAGTGAATATGATAGTGGAACTTTCAAGAGCCAGCTTAAGGCCATCTACAGAAATACATTAAAATTTACCCTTCTTATCCATCTACAATAAAAGCCCCATTCCATAACACGGAATGGACCATCATAAGGGGGGGTTAAAAGTGTTCTGATGTGCATCATATCAAAAATGAACGAGGTAGAATGAAGGTCAACTGGACCCAATAGTGCTGTATGCCATGTTGGGAGGTAGGAATAGGTGTAAAAGAATTTGAGTTTACTGAGGAGGGCAGAATGCTGCAGTTTCCAACCCGGCAGTTGTGGAGACAGGAATAAAATCACCCGGTACCCAAAGCAGCTACCTGTACACCAGCATAGTTGCAGAGGACTGCAGCTTCTGTCTTGGAATTGTTCTGAGCCCCACCAAGATACGTAGGAGATGATGGTGCCAACACTCATCCATCAGTGAAGTCCTCAGAGCAGTCTTCAAGGAACGGTGAAAGCGCTCATTGGACTGTGTGATGCAGTTGTGGCCCAGGGGTCTGATGTGAATTGGGGACTGCATTCAGAGGAAATATCTGATGGGCTGCTGAAACAAGCGACCCAGGTGTTGATGAATGCCTGAGCCAAGTCAGCAGTCATCGATGCTAGAGGGGCAACATCTGGCCACTGGTGGCATGGTCCCTCATGGTAAGGAGATGCTAGAGGGGCAACATCTGGCCACTGGTGGCATGGTCCCTCATGGTAAGGAGATGTATGAAACTGCAGCGTGTGGAAGAGGACCAACCAGGTCCACATTGATATGGTCAAACCGTCGATCAGGGACCTCAAAAGGTGCTGATGGTGCCTGAACATGATGGTTAATATATGACACATAATACAGGCTGCACTCCAGTCTCACACATCCTTCCCAAGGCTGTGCGACACAAGCTTTAAAGTAACCTGTTTCTGTGAAGCCTTCCCGCCTGGATGCGAGAGGCCGTGAACGGAGTTAAAAACAGCATGCCTTCAGTTTGCAGGCACTGTGGGGTGAGTGCACCTGCATCCCCAAACTTGACATCAGCCAACCACAGCCCTGTGAAGGCCTGGATCTCGGGATCAGTAACTTGGTCAGTATCCATGCTGCCACAGCCAAGCCACACGAGGCAAACAGCCACAGCATTATCTTTCTCCTCGATGTCGGTTGTGAATTGTGGTGGCATTGCTGCCAAGCAGACCAAGGGACTGGCACTTTGGCCATTGTGTGCATGAGGGGATTGTGGTCAATGAATGCTGTGAAATGTCGATCCTCCAGTAGAAAATGAAAATGGCAGACAGCCAGATAGAGAGGCAGCCTACAGAGAAGAGGTCATCACCCTGACACAGTAGTGTCAAGAAAACAACCTCTCCCTCAATGTTGCAAAAACAAAGGTTGTGCATTACAGGAGGAATGGAGACAGGCTAACCCCTATTGACATCAATGGATCTGGGGTTGAGAGGGTGAACAGCTTTAAGTTCTTCAGCATACACATCACCGAGGATCTCACGTGGTCTGTACATACCGGCTGTGTGGTGAAAAAGGCACAACAGCGCCTCTTTCACCTCAGTCTGTTGAGGAAGTTTGGTATGGGCCCCAAATACCAAGAACTTTCTACAGGGGCACAGTTGAGAGCATCCTGACTGGCTGCATCACTGCCTGGTTTGGGAACTGTACTTCCCTCAATCGCAGGATTCTGCAGAGAGTGGTGCAGACATTTACAAAGACAGGTGTGTAAAACGGGGAAGCTAGAGGGATGAACAATAGGGAAAACCCTTGGTAAATGCCACAAAGAAATTAGTTTACTTTCAGATGGCCATACTAACCACACATCTGAAGATAATCTCAACATAACTCCACAGGGACAGTCAACAGCACAAACACGGGATACCACTGGGATCATGGCTGTCAGCACACAGATGGAAAATTACTTAACAGCATTTTATTTTACAATGTTTCTCATTCACGTAGAACTAAAGAGGAACACTGAAAATAGAGTGACCTGCAGTACAGTGGGCAGATATTTTCCTCCTGAATCAGAAAGTTGTGAGTTCAAATCCTTCTCAGATACTCGTTTTAAATATGACAAACCTATAATCTTGATTGAGGAGGTGAAAAGAAACAGAGTCAATTGTATCTACATAAACAAGTGTTTGATAAGTTCCCTCAAGGTAAGTTGATTAATAAGATAAAGATTCATGGGGTCCAGGGTGAGTTACAGGTTTGGATTCAGAAGTGGCTTGTCCATGGAAGACAGTGGGCAGGAAGGCCGTTATTCCGGCTGGACATCTGTGACCGGTGAAGTTCCGCAAGGATCAGAGCTGGGACCTCTGTTGTTTGTGATATGTACCAATGATTAATATGAAAGTGTAGACAGATGGATTAGCAAGTTAGCAATGGATGACACCAGGATTGGTGGAGGACTATCACATATAACAGTATATAGATCAGTTCAAGCTATGGGCAGAGGAGAGGCAAACATGGGTTAGAAAGAGAGGTCAAATGCAAGGACAAAGTGTACAGTCATTGGTAGGCCCCTTAATAGCACTGGGGTACAAAGGGATCTCAGCTCCTGGTGCATAGTTCACTGAAAGGAAGGAAGTCATACTGCAGTTGGTTAAATCTTTAGACAGACCACACGAAGAATTGTCTGAAATACTGGTTGTCCCATTATGGGACAGAGTTAGAATAGGATACTGGGGTAGCGGTGAAATCAATTAGTTTGGTGGAGTTCAAGAGGCTTTTAGCTGGACACGTGAATGTTAAGGGAATGGAGGGATATGGATGATATACAGGAAGAGGACATTTAGTATAAATTCGCATCAAAATCAACGCAAACACATGGATCAAGTAATTGTTCAGTTCCATTTGATAACCTATCCAGTGTTGTACTGTTCTATAAACTGTGCAGTGCTGTACTGTCCTCTGTTCTATAACCTGTCCAGTGCTGTGTTCTATAACCTGTCCAGTGCTGTCCTGTGTTCTATAACCTGTCCAGTGTTGTCCTCTGTTCTATAACCTGTCCAGTGCTGTACAGTCCTCTGTTCTATAACTTGTCCAGTGATGTCCTGTGTTCTATAACCTGTCCAGTGCTGTACAGTCCTCTGTTCTATAACCTGTCCAGTGCTGTACTGTCCTCTGTTCTATAACCTGTCCAGTGCTGTACTGTCCTCTGTTCTATAACCTGTCCAGTGCTGTACAGTCCTCTGTTCTATAACCTGTCCAGTGCTGTCCTGTGTTCTATAACCTGTCCAGTGCTGTACTGTCCTCTGTTCTATAACCTGTCCAGTGCTGTACAGTCCTCTGTTCTATAACCTGTCCAGTGCTGTCCTGTGTTCTATAACCTGTCCAGTGTTGTCCTCTGTTCTATAACCTGTCCAGTGCTGTACTGTCCTCTGTTCTATAACCTGTCCAGTGCTGTACAGTCCTCTGTTCTATAACCTGTCCAGTGCTGTGTTCTATAACCTGTCCAGTGCTGTCCTGTGTTCTATAACCTGTCCAGTGTTGTCCTCTGTTCTATAACCTCTCCAGTGCTGTACAGTCCTCTGTTCTATAACCTGTCCAGTGATGTATTGTCCTCTGTTCTATAACTTGTCCAGTGCTGTACTGTCCTGTGTTCTATAACCTGTCCGGTGCTGTACTGTCCTGTGTTCTATAACCTCTCCAGTGCTGTACTGTCCTGTGTTCTATAACCTGTCCAGTGCTGTACTGTCCTCTGTTCTATAACCTGTCTGGTGCTGTACTGTCCTGTGTTCTATAACCTGTGCAGTGCTGTCCTGTCCTGTGTTCTATAACCTGTCCAGTGCTGTACTGCCCTGTGTTCTATAACCTGTCCAGTGCTGTACTGCCCTGTGTTCTATAACCTGTCCAGTGCTGCACTGTGCTGTGTTTTATAACCTGTCCAGTGTTGTACTGTCCTGTGTTCTATAACCTGTCGAGTGCTGTACTGTCCTGTGTTCTATAACCTGTCGAATGCTGTACTGTGCTTTGTTTTATAACCTGTCCAGTGCTGTACTGTCCTGTGTTCTATAACCTGTCCAGTGCTGTCCTGTGTTCTATAACCTGCCCAGTGCTGTACTGTCCTGTGTTCTATAACCTGTCCAGCGCTGTCCTGTGTTCTATAACCTGTCCAGTGCTGTCCTGTGTTCTATAACCTGTCCAGTGCTGTCCTGTGTTCTATAACCTCTCCAGTGCTGTACTGTCCTGTGTTCTATAACCTGTGCAGTGCTGTCCTGTCCTGTGTTCTATAACCTGTCCAGTGCTGTACTGCCCTGTGTTCTATAACCTGTCCAGTGCTGTACTGCCCTGTGTTCTATAACCTGTCGAGTGCTGTACTGTGCTTTGTTTTATAACCTGTCCAGCGCTGTCCTGTCCTGTGTACTATAACCTGTCGAATGCTGTACTGTGCTTTGTTTTATAACCTGTCCAGTGCTGTACTGTACTGTGTTCTATAACCTGTCCAGTGCTGTACTGTCCTGTGTTCTATAACCTGCCCAGTGCTGTACTGTCCTGTGTTCTATAACCTGCCCAGTGCTGTACTGTCCTGTGTTCTATAACCTGTCCAGTGCTGTCCTGTGTTCTATAACCTGTCCAGTGTTGTCCTGTGTTCTATAACCTGTCCAGTGTTGTACTGTCCTGTGTTCTATAACCTGTCCAGTGTTGTCCTGTGTTCTATAACCTGTCCAGTGTTGTACTGTTCTGTGTTCTATAACCTGTCCAGTGCTGTACTGTCCTGTGTTCTATAACCTGTCCAGTGTTGTCCTGTGTTCTATAACCTGTCCAGTGTTGTACTGTTCTGTGTTCTATAACCTGTCCAGTGCTGTACTGTCCTGTGTTCTATAACCTGTCCGGTGCTGTACTGTCCTGTGTTCTATAACCTGTCCAGTGCTGTACTGTCCTGTGTTCTATAACCTGTCCAGTGCTGTCCTGTGTTCTATAACCTGCCCAGTGCTGTACTGTCCTGTGTTCTATAACCTGCCCAGTGCTGTACTGTCCTGTGTTCTATAACCTGTCCAGTGCTGTCCTGTGTTCTATAACCTGTCCAGTGTTGTACTGTCCTGTGTTCTATAACCTGTCCAGTGTTGTCCTGTGTTCTATAACCTGTCCAGTGTTGTACTGTTCTGTGTTCTATAACCTGTCCAGTGCTGTACTGTCCTGTGTTCTATAACCTGTCCAGTGTTGTCCTGTGTTCTATAACCTGTCCAGTGTTGTACTGTTCTGTGTTCTATAACCTGTCCAGTGCTGTACTGTCCTGTGTTCTATAACCTGTCCAGTGTTGTCCTGTGTTCTATAACCTGTCCAGTGCTGTACTGTCCTGTGTTCTATAACCTGTCCAGTGTTGTCCTGTGTTCTATAACCTGTCCAGTGTTGTACTGTTCTGTGTTCTATAACCTGTCCAGTGCTGTACTGTGCTTTGTTTTATAACCTGTCCAGCGCTGTCCTGTCCTGTGTACTATAACCTGTCCAGTGCTGTACTGTCCTGTGTTCTATAACCTGTCCAGTGCTGTCCTGTGTTCTATAACCTGTCCAGTGCTGTCCTGTGTTCTATAACCTGTCCAGTGCTGTACTGCCCTGTGTTCTATAACCTGTCCAGTGCTGTCCTGTGTTCTATAACCTGTCCAGTGCTGTACTGTCCTGTGTTTTATAACCTGTCCAGTGCTGTACTGCCCTGTGTTCTATAACCTGTCCAGTGCTGCACTGTGCTGTGTTTTATAACCTGTCCAGTGTTGTACTGTGCTGTGTTCTATAACCTGTCCAGTGCTGTACTGTCCTGTGTTCTATAACCTGTCGAGTGCTGTACTGTGCTTTGTTTTATAACCTGTTCAGCGCTGTCCTGTCCTGTGTACTATAACCTGTCGAATGCTGTACTGTGCTTTGTTTTATAACCTGTCCAGTGCTGTACTGTCCTGTGTTCTATAACCTGTCCAGTGCTGTCCTGTGTTCTATAACCTGCCCAGTGCTGTACTGTCCTGTGTTCTATAACCTGTCCAGTGCTGTCCTGTGTTCTATAACCTGTCCAGTGCTGTACTGTCCTGTGTTCTATAACCTGTCCAGTGTTGTCCTGTGTTCTATAACCTGTCCAGTGTTGTACTGTTCTGTGTTCTATAACCTGTCCAGTGCTGTACTGTCCTGTGTTCTATAACCTGTCCAGTGCTGTCCTGTGTTCTATAACCTGTCCAGTGCTGTACTGTCCTCTGTTCTATAACCTGTCCAGTGCTGTACTGCCCTGTGTTCTATAACCTGTCCAGTGCTGTACTGCCCTGTGTTCTATAACCTGTCCAGTGCTGTACTGTTCTGTGTTCTATAACCTGTCCAGTGTTGTCCTGTGTTCTATAACCTGTCCAGTGCTGTACTGTTCTGTGTTTTATAACCTGTCCAGTGCTGTACTGTTCTGTTTTTTTAAATAAACTATGCAGTGCTGTAGCCATTTGTTGTAATAACAGTGCTGTGTTCTAAATGTTTTACTTATTTAGAGATACAGCCCAGAATAGGTCCTTCCAGTCCTTCAAGTCGAGCCACACCACCCATCCCCATTTTAACCGTAACTTAATCATGGAACAATTTACAATTATCTATTAATCTACTCATTGGTACATTCATTTCAAGCGGTCTAGAATACAAGAGCTGGGATATGGTGCTGAGGATTTAAAAGGCACTACTGAGGCCTCACCTTGAGTATTGTGAACATTTTGGGCCCTTTATCTAAGAAAAGATGTGCTGGCATTGGAGATTGTCTTGAGGAGGTTCACAAGGTTGATTCCAGGAATGAAAGGGTTATCATATGAGCAATGTTTGAATGCTCTGGGTCTGTACTTGCTGGATTTCAGAAGGATGAGTGTATTCTCATTGGAATCTTCCAAAAGTTGAAAGGCTGAGACAGAGTAGATATGGAAAGGGTGTTTCCCATGGTGGGAGAGTCTAGGACGATAGGGCATAGTCTCAGGATAGAGGGGTGCTCTTTCAAAACAGATCCTGAGAAATTTCTTTAGCCAAAGGGTGGTGAATTTGTGGAACTTGTTACCGTAGGCTGTGGTGGAAGGCAGAGATTGATAGGATCTTGATTGAACATGGCATCAAAGATTACAGAGAGAAGGGAGTGAGGTGAGGAGGCAAAGTAAAGATCAGCCATGATTGAGTGGGGGAGGAGCAGAATCGATGGGCCAAATAGCCTATTTCTGCTCCTATGCCTTATATTGAGAACTTTCTACCATAATATTGACCCTCTACCGTAATCCTGTAGTGTTGTAATGTTGAGAGCTCTCTAGTAAGTCTTCAGATAAAATGTTAAACCCTGCCTTCTTTCTTGGGTGAACATTAAATATTCAGAGCTGATTTTTTCAATTAAGAGCATAGACGTTTGCCAGGATGTACAGACTAATCCCACCATTGCTGATTCTGAACCAGATGATCTGATCAGTATCACTTGGCTGCTCCTGTACACTTACTGTGACTCTGGGTTCCTGCATTACAGTGCAGCATGTCAAAAATTACTTCATTGGCTGTGAAGAACTTTGTAGCCCCGAAGATGTGAGAGTCACTCGAGGGATTTGTTTCTATTCCTCTGACCGGCTATTTCTGCTGGGACGTCATCAAGCAAGGAAATCACTACTCTGAAATTTGTTTCCACCTTTTTCTGAAAGTGTAACCTGTTGATAAGCTATTTCTTTTATCAGTACGGGTAATGCAAACAATAGTGCCCAGGTCTGCTGGAGTTGTACGGCAAAGAGTCATCAATTCCAGCTCTATGTTTTCCTACAAGTTGCTGAGAAGTCATGGGGGAAGGGAAGTGCACATACTGTTGAAAATTAAGGAAACCAGACTGCTGGGCTCCCTTTATATCCAGCAGGCGAACAGCAGGGACTCTCTGCAGTACAGCTTTCCACTGTCAGTAGCAGAACTCTTTCATGTATTCTCACTCAGGCAGGCAAACTGTGCCTAAATCTGATCCTGCTGAGCCAAGTCCACACCATCCCACTAGCTTTATCGTTCTTACGTCCAAGATCTTAATCTTCTGATAATAGAGTGGAAAAAAGAGGTCCAGTTAAATAGTGCATTAGCTACCGGTGGAAAGCCTTTATGAGTAACTGATTTGCTCCACATCACAAATGCAAAGTGTAGGGAATCACTATAAAGCAACATATCTGTAACAATCTTAAAATCTAACGTCATGAGTGACTTCATTGCTTCCTAATGGCTTAATTTAATGGTCTTTTATTTGGACAAAGCACCATTCGTATATTCCTAAATCATCTGCAAGATTTTAAAAAATCACTTTCAGCTCCATGGTATGTCAGAGCATCTTATCATTTATAACGGGGTGTCCAACCTCCTCAGCGTCAGAAGCAGAGCACAACTTGTCACAATTGTCTCTGACTTTTACCAGCTAAGTGTCTGACACCCAAAATGCCTATTGTTTATCAGTCCCACTGTGTTCAAACAACCAAGAAGAAAAGGAAAATAAACAGGCAGTTCAGCATTCTTCCTGTATTTAATTTAATAAAATTACTATTATACTGAAACCCTAATAAATATTGAGTTGTTAAGTCTAAAGAGTAGCAAATTAATTCATCTTGCACTTTAATTGGCTTGTTACTCCGATCTGAACTGCGGCTGCCGGTTCACCTACTCTGACAAGCATATATCAATCTGCCTCGTCTGCACCAGGTTATATTTCTCAGAGAAAAATTTGTACTGTTCCCTTTCTGCTTAACTTCCTTTTATGTGCAGAGAAAATACAGTATTTTCTCAGAGAGAGGCGGCAGCAAAGTGGGCCTGCTTTTATTCCATCAATGTGATTTCTCTTGCTGATTTCAACAGCGAAAGAACATTGAAACAAAGATGGCGCAGGTTAAATTTGTGCAGGCGAATGTTATTTTAATATGCGCAGAGGAAAGATGGCGAAGGCTTTGGTTGGGGGGTGTGAGTGGGGAAAGAGAAAAAAGAAAGGTGCAGTTTTCACAATATAATGAAGAAACGCATACAAGGCAAGGATTTCATTGTCGATAATACATAAACACAGATGAATTCTGTCTTTGGTTTGTTCATGGTTTTCACTCTGCACAGCAGGGATGTTCTTAAGAACTTGCCCTCTGCGTAATTTCTCTAAACAGAAGCCACAGACCTAGTGAGATGTGATTATATTCAGATCAGCTGTTCATTTCCTACGAAAAGTGTTATAATTTGAATCGATGGATAAGTCGTACATTTTCACATTGCCGGGGAGTTATAAATACGCACTTATTACTATACCATTTTCTTGAGATGCTGGGTAGCTTTGTTGTTCAAAATATATTTAGTGATTGACAAGAACGTGTCTACTGCCTGCAGTCTCCGCAATAGCTCACCATGTTGTCTGCTAACCAGAAGATCAAAAATTATCGATTTCATGCAACTGCGTGCTCTGGATACGTAAGTGAGTTTTAAATGTGGCTAGTCCGTAAAAACACAAACAATACATTTTGTAAGAACAATAAATTGTCTGATTAATGTTGCATTTCAGGTGGGGTTCTTCAACTTTATTTTTAACAAGCTTTGACTAGAAATATTTGCACAAATTATTGAAACATTTTGTCGCAGTCCACATCTGCAGTCCCAGAATCCTTTGTGTATCTAATCTTTCTTGCATTTGCAATGTCTTCAATCTTTTCAAGGATTAAAGACACAAATGTGAGAGACAGACAATAATAACTAAAAATTAAGGCATTCTTAAGGCGTATTTAGCGGCAAACAAGTAACAAATATTTAACAGATAATGGGGTGTGAAAGTATTTCCCATTTTTCTTTTGATAATCATCAAAATACATCACATCCCTTTCATTATTTTTCTTTGTCAAGCTGATTGTACGCTACTTTTGGTTTTAGTTCAAATATATGGTGAACACAATATTCCAAACATGTGCGCCACCTTGAAATTAATTTCTAAATATTAGACTCTGGGACTGCTTTTCCAAAGCTGATCTTGGACATCTGGATAAAGGCATTGGTCATTGCCGCAGTCACTCCCTTTGTGCGCAGGCGAGAGTATCTCACCAACTATTGCCGTACAGCATTCAGAAGGTACGTTTTCAGTTGCACAACTTTCAAAATATCGTAATTCTGTGTAGTCATAACATTTCAAATGATGAATATAAATTGAAAAACCGAATAGTGTGTTACAATTCAACTATCACCCAATTGGAATGAATTAAAAACTATTCTTGGAACACTAGTGGAGTTAAATAGGGGGCTATGCGGAATTTATTAATAATCTTTATGTGAAGCTCACAAAGCCCATGTCTGAAGACTTCCTTTCAATATTTATGCACAGTAGGTTCCGAATGAAAATGTGAAGTATGTATAATGATATGAATGACATAAAGTTTATTTGTTCGTAACATAAATGAAGATATTTATTAGAAAAAAAGCACTATCTTGCTTAAAATACACTTATGCTTTCAGAAATTTTATCTGCTATGTAACCAAATTGAACATCTGCCATAGCTTTTTAAACAACTCTAAAACTTCATGTTTGTCTTCACCAGCGCAGTTTATCCAGTTACATGCATTGTGGTTACATGAAATCTATGAAATAAGTTTGATTATTTATCAGTAAGTGGTGCTTGTTCAAGAGAAATTAATCATCATGTCTCTACGACCTTTGATGCATTAGCATAGAGAAAGCTTTGTCAGTAAATGTGAATATTGTTAGTTCATACAGGTAGGTCAAAGACATTAATACTTAGATACGTAAAAATATATCAATACTGTACGTATCTATTAAACAGTACAACAATGCTTCATAAGAGCAGATCCATCAAAGGATAAATAGGGTTGGGGTAAATTAATTTATTCTAAAGAACGTTAAGACATTCAAGAATAAGCTGTTTAGTTGCTTTAGATATATAAATGTTTTTCAATTAGCTATGTAGAATATTTTATAATTTTGAATAAAATGAGCATTTAATATATTTGAGCAGAAATATTTGAGAGATAGCATTTGTCTGTTGATATACACAAATGATGCAAGCTTTACATTTTAAGATATTATTTTGTGTAAAGTTTATATGGCATAAAATATTATTTCCTTGTTTGCAGGCATTGTGTTATTTCTTTCCTGTTTTAGAGAACATATATGATAAAATCTGTTTTTGCTTTAAACTATAGAGGGATTTTTTGACAATATTTTGAGGAAGTTAAAAGGAATATATTCATAACTCTCGAAATAGCAAAGAGCAGCAATATATGCCTGCAAAGCCTTCACTTACAATACTATTACAGTAAAATCTATGCAGTACCATTTTTGGAGAGTTAATGCATAGGCAGTGTATTTATTAACAAGTTTAGTAACAAAAGTTTTAAATACTGACTGATTTTACTGTTCCAATCTTCAGCATGCATGACATTGAGTTGAAACATAGTCTACACTTAACTTGATTATTTTACTCAGCATTACATTATGTCTGAACCATCTTTAACCAAATATAACAATTTTGTATATTCAAATTTGAATAATCAAATGTTACCATATTTAGTATTTCATGATAGCTAAAAATTCCTATTCCAAACATACTAACCTAAATTAATTATAATAAGCAACTAATCTGACTCAGTTACACATCTTGATGTGAGATACAATCACCCTTTTTGGAACCAGAGGAAAATGTTACTGAATTTAGTTGGGCTATACTTAAAGCTAGTGTTGTAATCAATGAATGTTATCATTCAAAAATTGTGGCAAATCTTACATTACAGTGAGAAATTATCACATGATCAATATTACACATTAGCAATAAATGGTTATAATCACCTCCATTAACATTAAATTATAAAATCACTAATATCATCAGTGAAAATACCATATGGGTACTATATTAATATGTTTAAGTTGGACGTGAGCTATGTCACAACCTATTGAAAATCACAGCACATCGACAATCCCAATTCTGTATAATCCACAATGGCTCAGACTCACATTCTCTCTGTGAGAAAATTGAATACTGGGAAAGACTATTTCAGAAATGGCAATTTATTTTATAACTGATAAAACTCCCTCATAATCTTGATCACTTGATTGTTTGGAGAGCATTCTGACAGACTACATCACTGTCTGGTATGGAGGGGCTACTGCACAGGACCAAAAGAAGCTGTAGAGGGTTGTAAATCTAGTCAGCTCCATCTCGGGTACTAGCCTACAAAGTACCCAGGATATCTTTAGGGAGCAGTGTCTCAGAAAGACAGTGTCCATTATTAAGGACCTCCAGGACCCAGGGCATGCCCTTTTCTCACTGTGACCATCAGGTAGGAGGTACAGAAGCCTGAAGGCACTCACTCAGCGATTCAGGAACATCTTCTTCCCCTCTGCCATCCGATTCCTAAGTGGACATAGAAGCTTTGGCCACTACATAATTGATTTACTTGTTTATTATTGTTTTATTTTGATTTATTATTATTTTTTCTCTCTGTTAGATTATATATTGCATTGAACCACTGCTGCTAAGTTAACAAATTTCACATCACATGCCGGTTCTGATTCTGACGCATCTCTGATCGTAGTATCTTACATCAGATTCAGATTTACATCGAAACACACCAGCACCAATGTTCTGTCACTCAAGTTTTTAAAGAATGAGAACTTTTGTTAAGGTTCAAACCTTATGGCTTCCATGAAAGGACAATGCTATGGTTGGATGTAATTTAATCTGTCTTTGCATTGCACCACATACATTCACCTTAGTCAAAAATAATTTATTTTCTTGTGAATTCTGTCTTAAAAGATTTGCATTTACTTGGCAGTATTCAGGTCTGATGGTGTGATTTGCTGTGATGAAGCTGTTTTTCAAGGCTGATCATTGTTGCAGTGTAAGAGAGTCTAGCAGCTATTTATGCTAAGCAGGACAGTGTTACAAGAAGCAGACAATTTTGTAATGCTGGTTAGGAGATAGAGAACACAGTTGAAAAAATACTTGCTTGAGATAGAGCTTTTAACTTTCTTATGACCACTTTGTGAGGCTCTGGTTTGACATCTCACCCACATGATGTTTCCAGTGGTGGATCACATGACCCAGCTGCTGCACTTCACCTTTCTGTTCAAATCTCTGGCGCTGGAACGGATTCCACAACCTCCTAACCAACTGAAAAGCTACTTACCCATCACTACGAACTTACCAAGATATCAAAATAGGAGGCTTAGAAATCCATTATCTTCATCTAATCCTGTGTGATTTGGGAAATGTGCCTTGTCTGATTTATCTCATCTTGGTAGCAGTTCCACTAGGAGGTGCCAACGAAGGTCCAAGCTCTTCAAACTGATAAATAGTTGTCAGAAGGCAGTAACGTCTTGCTAATCTTCTCCCATTATCTGGATGAAGGGCAGCAGCTGTAGAGGATATTGACAGGAGGGAAAGATAGTGGAAAGAAAAGTAATTATTGAAATACAACTTCCATAAAGAACTCAGTATAACACTCAGGAATGGAATAGGTTGTCAGCCAATCCATTCCATAACTAACCCAAGGAGATTCATTGCCATTGTTTTGGACATGATCTAACTCTCATGCTGGAGATTCCTCATACAGAGCCTGGATCACAACTTGTCAGTTCCCAGTGTGAAATCTCCTATTTCACCTATTGTGTCATTTCATCAGATGAACTCAGAAAACACTCATCGAAAATCAAGAAGAAAACTGCTTGGAAACTAGAAATGAATGCACTCATGGTGCTCAGCAGGTCAGAGAGCATCTGTTGGGAGGGAACCCTGGTGTTCTGAAGGAGGGATATTGACCTGACAATTATCTCCCTCTATAAATGCTCCTTGACCTGCAAGGTATTTCTGACACTTTCTGGACTTATTTCAGAAATTCAGCGTTGCAAGAGAGATTTCTACTTTAAAATTGTAAATTGATGAAAAATTGTGAAGGTTGGATTTGTATTAGATTACGAATGATCAAGGGAACAATTCACAGTTGTTACAGTAAATACATGCTCTGGCATATGCTTGATCCTCACTTGTTCCAGGTCTAAACTGTGGGATTCCCTCTCCAAGAGTACAGACGACCTCCACCAGTTCATGAAGGCAGCTCACCCCACCTTCTCAAGGGCAATTAATGCTGGCCTTGCCCGTGAGACATTGTTCTTTCAGTAAGTTAATATGCCACTCAACATCAGACAGCTTTTAAATTTATTCTTCAACTCCATATACCTTTTAATTAACTGTTTGTGGCATAAAATTAAATTTTCAACATGTTGCCACAAATAATCAAAAGCTAAAACCTGCTTTAGCATTTCGAATATGAAATAATTTTGATCCGAGTTCCTAGTTCTGATGAAGGTTTCGTTTTCCAGAGGTTATTCTTCGAACATTTGTTCTGCTTTCGGAATCCGGCATCCGCATGTTTTTTTGGTTCAGATTGTTTTTTTAATGTGTGGTGTTTTCATGAGGGTTAAAGTAGAATTTACAGAAATTCTAAAGTAGAAAATACAGAAATTGGGACACAAGTACTTTTGCGTTTCCATCGTCTTAAAACAGGACGCTGTTTTTCACCATTTAAAAATAAATCACTTTTTTTCGGTAATAAGATTGCAACTTGGCCGGTATTTGAACGCTAGCAACAATGCTGCACGCACGCTCTCGTGTTTTCCTTTGTGTGAGAGGTTGTAACCGAAGCCTTAAGGCGAGTATTTCCGCAAATTCTGTACAGAGCTCCAAGGAATGTTTTCTCACGTACAATGGAGTTGAAAATAGTTGGAGCATTAAAAAATGAACGAAACCGATTAACGATGCAGATATCAAAACTATAAAATCGCCTAAAGTGCAAGGAATGCACTGAGTAGTTTTGTTTACCGTAACTCCGCAATACTTGCCGTCTTTGTGTTGCAAAGCGAACTCTTTGAAGTTCGTAGTATACTTTTAAACTAAGTACAAAATACCTCTCGAATTAGTAACAAACTTGTGCAAAAGCTGAAAAAAATGAATAAATAAATTGAAAGCAGGACAGCGCGAAAAATGGAGGCTGAGATGCAGAGTGGGAAATATAAAGAGGACGAGGACTACCGCCCTTTTGTACTGGGCTGGAGTTTACAACTTGCGCACCTCACCATCACTTCGCGAGCTGTTACCGGCATCGCGAGCGGCCAGCGGCCGGCGGCCGCCCGGCAGCAGTGGGAGGCCGCAGCACCGCGCGGTGCCCCGCATCCAGCCGCTACCCTCGACCCGGCGACTGTGATCGGGGAGAGGGGAAGAAGAAGTAGAGAGGGAATGATAGACAGTCTAATTCCTGATGCAGAAAATAACTCTGTCTGTGTTTGAAATACAATTTGATATTCCATTTTATATTCCCTGATCTGACTGTTCTGGGAATCAATAACTGTAAGTCAGGTGTCTTTATGCATTCCCCCTTCTTTGGGCTATTGGTTTGGCGCTCGCACTACTTGTCGCTGCGGAGGCGCACGACCGCGCAGTCGTCCCTTTAAAAGCAGCGCCCCTGCCGGTCGCCATTTTGGTTGGTGTGGGTGTCGGTGGCAGAGGCTGGTGGAGAGGGAGCGGCTGGATTCGCGTTGCACGGTGAGGCTGGCCAGGAGTCGCACGGTGGGGGAAACACTGTGTAGGCCCCGCTTAGAGGCCAGGTTTCGTCGTTGTTGCCGGCTCGGGCGCCCATAGTGTGATGACCAGGAGGAAGGCTGAACCCGGGAGGTGCGGCCTCAAGACGGGCGGCTGCTCCAGCTTCTCCCGCGGGGCATGGGCTAGGTGACTGGGTCGCTCTCGGCGACGGGGAAGTCGGGAAACCGGACCTCCGGAGCGGGAGAAAGAAAGAACGGCTATTTATCGGAGGGTGGGGGGTGAAGAAAAGTGGGTACTTACGGGTGTGGGGGGAGGAGAGAAGGTGTTTACGGAGGGAGGGGTTGAAGAAGGGCACTGGATGTTTACCTGTGGGTGGGTGGGTGTTGAAAGTATTTGACTAGACACTTGGCTGGGGTCGTCGTTGGAAGAGGGAAGCGAAAGTGCATATGTGGATTGTTTATTTGTCGCTTGGCAGTCTGTTCATCTGGACGGGGTTGAGGAAGTGTGATCCCAGTTTATGGGCACGTTGAGGTGACGAGTGCTAGGTGCGGTTTTAAAGACCTCGTTTTGCTTTTTTTTTGGGTTGGGTTGCAAATAATTTAGATTCACATTGCCGAGGAGTTGTGGCACACCTGCTCCGGCGTGTCGGCATATATACGCTGCGGAAGGAAAGGGGAAAGGTATTGTCCCGCCCCTTAAGGAAAATTCTGTTGCTGGAAGAAATAGTTTCAAATGATAACAGAATTTTTTGGTGTATAGTTTTAAGTAGTATCATCAAGCTCAAAGAGTAGGCTGATATTTAAATACTAGAAATAATGTTGTACGCTGTTAATACAGTATTTACATGTCCTTTTAAGAGGAAGGGGTTTATTTCTGTTCATTTCTTCCTCGGCATTCCCAGTCTGCGAGTAACCATTAACCGAACCGTGAAGTGTGCTAGAGAATAGCCCTTCTCTATATTCAATGAGAAGACGAACTGGCCTTTACCCAGGAAGGGTGCAGGTTGTGGTATGGACTTAGTTTTTGGCTTGGAGCTGGACGGGGAAGTGTGTGAATTAAATTGCAGTGGTGCAAAATGAAACTTGCTTATTAACACAGAGTTTGCATTTCAAAGGATTTTTTGTTAATTGAAGGTAGCTTCAGGTACATTGTAAAATGTTTGGTTTAAGATCCATGCCTGAGTTCATTTGGACAGAAATAAATTTTAAATGTTTATGCTATTTTCTCTTGAAGTTGTTTAATGTTTTCTTGTGAATTGATTTCTTATGTCAGAACTGAGAATAATTTAATTTCTTGCCCACGTTTAGTTGGAGGAAACTGATTTAATTCCTTGGGGAAATGTGTAAGAATTTGAATTTGTTTTAATTTACATATTTAAGGAGTTTCATTAGTTTTAAGAATGGTTGGGAAAACAAGGGCACGTGAGAGCAAGAATCGTCACTTCTGGTATATTTTAAATAAGGAAATAGTAAGGTATTTCAGTGCATTCTGCGCCAAAATAATGTAACTTCAATGCAAACACATTTGATTTGATTTATAACTGTTGAAGTGTGTAGATGTTGGGCTTGAAGGTTTTCTTTGTGAAATTTTGATGAAATCTATTACCTGTTTCCTTAAAAATGGACTGTAACCACAAATTCTAAAATCTAAAAGGCTTATTTTTAACATACTTGCAGCCCCTTATATTTTCTGTGATCATAATTAAAAGTTTTAGTTTTGTCTATGGTTCATGGCATAATTTTACATGGTTTAATTATAAGCAGTTGATTAAACAAAAGTTTCTGATCTTCCAAATATTTCTTAGTTTTTGTTGATTGTGCTATTATTTATATTTGCATAGTTGCAAATTATGCTTGTATCTCACTAATTGAGGGATTCATTATTGAATGAATATTAGGTACACTATGTTCTATGGTGCATTGCCGAGACGTACATTATTTGAAAATAGTGTTTTGCTGTAGAGGAGTGATGTAGGTCTGTTAATTGGCTGAAAGCTGATTTTTGTTTAAATTAATTTTGTTGGAACAATATCTTTTAACATTTTTAAGTTTGGGATGTGGTTAGAGAATACAAATATATTCAGGAAACTAGATGAACAAAACTTGCAACTCTTAGAGCTAAGTTTTCATTTTAAGTCTCATTGCTTGTTCTGTCTTAATTTTCCTAATTGAGTGTGAATTTCCAGAGAAAATGTTTAAAAAGAAAGTTAATGTAGTTTCACCATCATGAAGGTTACTTGAATTTAGTGCAATGCCACATCAGAGTTGTGTGCAGTGAAAACACATCACTGTTTTGTCTAACTTGAATTATCTGTCTAGTGTGAAACTGCACAGGTATTTTGTGCAGTTTGCAATGTGATTTTATTACTTGTAACATAGATGTCATTTATAATGCATTATATAAACATTTGAAATATGGCAATTTAGAGAGTGAAAAGTCATTTTTGTTCTTGCTGCATTCCTATAGCGAAAATAGGTGGCTCTGTCAAAAATAACCTGGAGAGCAGATAACTCTGCTAAAGTTTGCCTTGCTTGTTAATCGTGCCAGTGATTCTTATGAATGTAGTCACCTTTAGATAAGTTGCTGCCGTGTAGGTGGTTTGTTTTTCATTCTTTTACTACAGAATGCCTACATCAAGCTGGACAATTTTCAAACTTGTTGGTGGCTAAGATTTCACAACAGTGCCTGGTAGACCCAAATTCTAACTTTATTTGGCTCATATGCAGATAATGAAACTGTTCAGTTATGCCATATTGTAAATGTTGATAGAAGCTTTGGGTTTGAAAATGAATTCATTTTTTTAAAAAAAGTCTTTGGACAGAGAACACACACAAAATGCTGGTGGAACACAGCAGGCCAGACGTGACGAAGGGTCTCGGCCCGAAACGTCGACAGTGCTTCTTCCTATAGATGCTGCCTGGCCTGCTGTGTTCCACCAGCATTTTGTGTGTGTTGTTTGAATTTCCAGCATCTGCAGATTTCCTCGTGTTTGCTCTTTAGACAGAGAATTTTGTTAAACTTGGTGGAGTTTTGAATTTTAATGTCTAGTCCAGACTGACATGAGTGAAATACCTTTTGAAATAATGCCAACCTTGTTTACATGAAAGATTTCAAGCTGAAATTTCCACTATTTACATACTGAATTCTGCCTAATCTGAATTCCTTCATCTCTATGAGTGTTCCCAATAGTTGCAGATTGTTTGTTCAAAGGAAACATTCCTTCAGCCAAGATTGCTGGCCTTTAATACCATTGCTATTGCAAGCTGTTTGACAGCAATATTTGACTACATGTAACTGCATGTCTTGTTTTTCTTAAAGGCATAAACAAAGAAGCTTGAAGCTTTAAACATCAACCAAGATGTGAAATGTCAGTAAGCTTTGGTTGGTGAAATGATTGGTTTTGTTTGCAAATTGATTCACATTTCGTTAGATATGAGTCATTCATCTGTACTGACTTTCTTTCTACTGTTCACAATTTTAAAAGAAATTCAGATTTGCGAAGCATATTTGTAAATACTTTAAAACCAAAATGTTCTCACATTTTCAGTAAAGGAGACAGATTATTGTTGGATTGATTGGTGGGCATTCATATGTAATCCTGGTTAGTACCAGATTTAGTGTCTGGAATTTGGTCAAATCTTTCTCTGTAAAAAAAAAATGGACCTCATTGGAACATGTGATAATTGAGACAAACTGCTGAGATACAGCTGAGTGGAAGCTAGATAAACAGGTGATAGAGCACTTGAAATGGCTTGTGTGTGCCGTAGGTTTTATGCTATGAAACTTTGGGAAAGATTGGCCAAAGTATATTGTGGTTGTGAGAGGATATGGTCGATATTTCATATGGTCCTGGTAATGTATTTAAATGCAACACTTTTTGAGGTAATGAAATGTAAATGGTTTCCAACCTAGTTATCTTTATGCCTATTTCAGTTTTTCTTATAAACAAAAAGTAGGTTGATGGTATGTACCAGCAGTACAAAGCATAATATGTAGTTAATGTAGCTCCGTGAAATATTTTGAAGTGAATCTTGGTTTTTAAGCCGAAAATTGATACAGACATGCTATTTTATTTGCAAGCATCCACCCTTTCAACTCTGGAAAAAAAATGGCCTTGGTAGGATGCCTTGAATTGAATGTCTCAAGAAAATTAAATCATTTTCTTGCCATTTGCTGATCCAGTATTTCCAGTTTGAGTTGCTATCAGACTTGAACATATGATGTGCATTTGCTTACCATGTAAGACCATGGATGACAAAGCATACAGGAATATTTTGCTATATGAAGGTTGCATAACGTTTGTGACAGAAGCCATTGTTCTTTACTGGTGAAACTAGGCCCTTCTTGGCCAAGCCCCTCATAATTCTCCCCTCAAAATTAAAATATATTTCAAAGTAAATTATTCCAGTTTCTCCAATCTTAACATGGTTACATATGCCAGTGAAGAAGGCATACAGGATATGGCATTGAGTACAAGAGTTAGGATGTCATGTTACACCTGTACAAAATGTTGGTTTGGCTGCACTTAAGTGTATTGTGTGTCTTTCTGGTTGTCATGATGTACTAAGGATGTGATTAAACTGAAGGCGCAGAACAGATATACAAGAATGTTGCTGGGATTGGAGGGCAAATTGGGTATATTGAGTGTTCACTGGGGGAAAGAAGGCTGAGAGGTGACTTTGTTGAGCTATATATCAGGGGTGTGAAAGGAACGATTTAAAGGAGGTCTGAGTTTTTACATTTAGAAGGTAGTGGATATAAACTTTTCTAAATTGGGAGCAAATTCAGAAGGTTAACTTGCAGGTTGATACATTAAGGGCAGATACAATGTTAGTGTTCATTTTGAGAGGACTAGAATATAGAAGTGTGTAATTCTGAGGATTTATAACATATTGGTCCAACTGCATTTGAGTACTGTGAGCAATTTTGGGCCCATTATCTAAGAAAGGATGTACTGGCATTGCAGGTGGTCCAGAGTAGGTTCATGAGAGTTATCTTGGGAATGAAAGGTTTACTGTCTGAGGAGTCACAAACAAGGGAAAATCTGCAGATGCTGGAAATCTGAGCAACACAATGCTGGAGGAACTCAGCAGGCCAGGCAGCACCTATGGGGAAAAAAAGTCCAGTCAACGTTTTGGGCAGAGACCCTTAAGGACTGTACTCCTTTCCATAGATGCTGCCTGGCCTGTTGAATTCTTCCAGCATTTTGTGAATGTATGAGGAGTGTTTGACTCTGGGCCTGTATTTTAAGTTTAGAAGAATGAGGGTGATCTCATTGAAACCTAATTGAATATTAAAAGGCCTAGAGTGGATGTGAAGAGGATGTTTCTTACAGTTGGGGAGTCCAGGACCAGAGGACACAGTGTCAGAAAAAAAGGATATCCATTTGGAAAAGAAATGATTATTTTTGACAAGGCATTGATGAATCTGAATTCATTGTTAAAGATGCTTGTGGAGGCCAATACATTAAAACAGGGTGGTAGGTTCTTAATTAGTAAGAACATCGAAGGTTACATGGAAAAGGCAGGACAATGGGGTTGAGAGCAATATATGAGCCATGGTGGAGAGACCTTGATGGGCTGAATGGCCTGTATTGCTCCTCTGACTTATGGTTTGTGTCATCTGAAAATGTCCATGATTATGCTCCATCATAATGTATCCTGTGGGGAAACAATGGCCTGAGTACTGAGTCACTTAGAACTCCCAACAAAAATGTTAAAAGCTTCTTGGCGAGCTAATTTTTAGATCCAGTTTTCCACACTCCCATTGATTCCATGGGCTTCTGGTCTTGAACATTTTGTTTTGTGAAACTGGTCAAAGGTCTTGCTGAAATCCATGGTTTGTGTGGCTCAGAGTTTCTTTGCATGCTGAAACTTTTACCACTATTTTTGTAATCATTAAGAAAACCTTTGTGCATGGGAATTAACTGTTTCAAAGTTGAATTTAGCCCTGGGTAGTATTCCTTTTGTAAGCTGTTGGGATGGGATCATGAACTAATAAAATGCTGCAGACAGTCTCACTGATAATCTTGATATTAATTTTGTCTTGCTTTTAAAAAAAGACAAACTTCGGTTTGATTTTCAGAATTCAGTTGTCATGCTAGTGTCGTTTGAACTGATTTCAAGTTAATCCAGACTGCTTTCATAGTTCATTTTCGTAATGGCTTCCTGCTTTGCTTTTTTTAAAGGCTGTAAAATTGATCTTTTTACAATGCCTACTTTATTTCAGAGAATTTTTAACTTGTGCCAATACCAGTGGAAGGAAGACTGCCTTTAAAGTTGTGGTTCTGGAAATGCAATCAGTATGGCACACTGGAAGGAATGTAGTGTTGTGCACTTGCAGTGAGGTGTACAGAGACTGCTGGTCCTTTGAAGTTTGTAAGATGAATTCCATATGTGTGGAGGAGTAATGACACAACACTGCAGAGTAATGCACATTGTTTGGGCCTAAATGGTTTTAATACCACAATCTAATCACTAGGGGCTTCAAGGACGTGGGTAGTTTGCAGTCATTGTAATACATCTTACCTGGTCTGAGTGTCCTGCAAATACCTTAAGGGAAGTTAGAAAATGCTTAATTTACTTAATTGTGACCATCATTACAAAATTCATCAACCTGTTTGTAATTTACTTAATTACAGTTTCTTGAACTAAAATAGTATTACTGGCATAATTTTACATCCCGCATTTCTGTCAGGCCATCTCTGTCCAGTTTGATTTTAGTTGACCTCAAGGCTGAAGGTTTTTTGATTTAAGTTTATTATTTTATTAACTTGACACTTTTAATAGTAACTTGCTATTACATTTTTGCATCGCCTAGGTTCATTGAAAATATTTAATGTTTGGAAAATTTAAATTTTGCAGATTGCTCTTCTGATTCTTGTGTAACTTCAGTTACTCTTGAATATCATACTGTTATGTTGCACCACGGAGGACTGGAGTATTTTAGTTGGCATTCGGAGAGGAAATAGGTGCGACGTGTTTTAAAAACCTGTTTAGATTGTATTTTTGGAACAGGACTGGCAATCATTGCTGCTAAGGTCGTTGAGTTAATTTTCAAAGCAGAGAGGGAAAAACAAAGTAAACCAGAATTTGTTTTCTGATATCTGTATTCCTATTTGATATGGCTTGTTAAGTATGCTATATATTTTTTGGTTCATACTTTGGTGGTAAGGGCCTACTGTCAGGAATTTCTATAAAATATAAAACTTGCCATGGAAGACTGGGTGATTTTTCTCTTTTCTAATTCATGATTTCTTGTGCCATGTTGTGTGTCCAGGGTCCTTTACTAATTTTTTTTAATCAAACCTGTTGATTTAAAACAAACTTGCTTTTCTGCTGAAGGTGATTTTAGAATGTTTTGTTTCAGCTGAGAGATTGATCTGGCATAGTTTTGTTTTGGGAAATTTGTGCTGAAGTACTTCTGGGCTAGCCACGTTGCAGTGACTTGGACCTGCATTCCTTTCCCCCCCAAACTTGGATTTCTGGAGGGCTTGTACCTTATGGTAAATGGCAATTTGAATGTTTTCTGCTCAGTGAGTATTGTTCAGGGCAGTATAGATTGGTTTTGCATACAATTGGATTTGAAAGTGGATGGGGATATGGAGAATAAAATAGTTTTGACTGACATGATTTTGCATTGAAAACATTTTGTTCTTTTAGTCATTATTTTAAAACTAAAGCACTTTTAATGTAATACCTCTGAATTTTCACAGAAGTGCTTCAGTTACTAAAAGTACTGCAAGTTGATTAACTAAAACATTGGTCAATTGTGACTGATATTTATTTTTATACCAGTTTAACTTGTACAGGATTTTAAATCTTGAATTTCTGTTCTGTGGTGACATTGACTTTTGGAGTAAAGCATCAGAATCACAATCAAGTTTAATATTCCTGGCATATGTCTTGAAATCTGTTTTGCAGCAGCAGTACAATGCAATACATGATAAATGAAACACAGCTGTTTTAAAAAAAATTTAAATGGTGGAAAGAGCATAAAAAAGAAAAAGTAGTGAGGTAGTGTACATGGATTCATTGTCTACTCAGAAAACTGATGGTGGAGGGGCAGAAGCTGTACCTGAAATGTTAAATACAAAAGTACAAAGTAAATTTATTATCAAAGTAATAATTAAATTAAATTAATTAAAGTAAATAATTAATTAAGTTTATTATTAATGTCGTCATATACAACCCTGAGATCCATTTTCTTGTGAACATACTCAATAAGTCCAGGAACTGTAATCAGTGAAAGTCTGCCCCCAGTAGGATGGACAAACAACCAATGTGCCAAAGACAACAACTAAGCAAATATGAAAAAACATTGGGAACATGAGATGAAGAGTCCTTGAAAGTGAGTCGATAGGTTGAGGGAGCAATTCAGTGTATTAAAGTTATCCATTCTGGTTCAAGAGCCTGGTGGTTGAAGGGTAACAACTGTTCCTGAGCCTGGCGGTCAGAGTCCTGAGGCTTCGGTACTTTCCTCTTGATGGCAGTGGCAGGAAGTGAGCATGACCTGGGTGGTGGAGTCCTTGATAATGGATGCTGCTTTTGTATGACAGTGCTCCTTGTAGGGCATTACCCATGATGGATTGGGCCATTTCCGCTACCATTTTCCATTCAAGGCCATTGGAGTTTCCATACCAGGCTATGATGCAACCAGCCACTATACTGTTCACACACCTTTTGAAGTTTGATCCTCTGAAATGATAACACTGAAGAATTTAAAGTTGCTGACTCTTTCTACCTCTGATTCCTCCAATGAGAACTGGCTTATAAACCTCTTGGTTCCCTTCAGGCTCCTGTGCCACCATGTTATACTCAGGATAGACTTTCAGAGATATTGACACCCAGAAACTCAAACTGCTCACTCTTTCCACCGCAGATCCATTTGAGTGGGGGGGGGGGGGGGGAGGTGTTTCCTCGACTTTTTCTTGAAGTCCACAGTCAGTTCCTTGATTTTTGTGACTTTGAGTTCAGGGTTGTGTTGTGACACCAACCAGCTGATCTTTCTCACTCCTGTATGCTGCCTCGTCACCACTTGAAATTCTGCCAGCAATCGCAGTGCCATTGGCAAATTTATAGATGGTGTTTAAGCTGTGACTAGCCTCAGTCGTGGGTGTAGAGTGCAGCACGCATCCTTGAAGCACGGCAGTGTTGATTGTCAGTGAGAAGATGTTATTTCTGTTCTGCACTGACTGGCCTCATGATGAGGACTGAGGATCCAGTTGCTGAGGGGAGTACTGAAGTATAGTTTTTGCATCTTGTTGATTAGAACTGAGGTATGTTGACCACTGAGCTGTAATCAATAACCAGCAGGCTGATGTTGGTATTGCTGTTTGTTAAAGTTGGATCTGAATAAAACTCGGGAGACCAGCTTCTTATAGTTAAACAGTTTATTGCGCACCCTCCTGCAGGAGTTCGAGACCCAGTTGTCAGAGGGACCATCCGACAAGTGGACCCCACTCTCTCTGGTTACAGCCGTATATTTATACATAGTAAGCCCCCATACGTTACTGTTGCAAGATGTCATTTGAACTGGTATACCCACTAAGTCTGTTGGTGAGAAACTTAGTTACAGATAAGAGGGTCTGCTAGATCAAGGCTTAATTACAGCTGGATGTGCTGTCCAGTCCTCATCAGTTATTCCCTTTGCTAGGCCCTGACTTAATTACAGATGGATGTTAATTCCTGTCATTATCGGTCAGTTCTCCTCTTCCTATTGAAAAGAGGGTACAATATTCTCAAACTCTGTGTCTCTGCAAGCCAAAGAGAGCTGGTAATGAGCCTGTCTTAGCTAACTGCTGAAGACAGTTTACTTCAGTTCAAAAATTACTATTCAGTCCCAATTATTCTTTTAGCCAGAGGTTACATAGGTTCAAAATGATTTTTTTATATCCCCAATTCCTCATGTTGTCCAGATGATACAAAGCAGAGTGGAGGGCCAGTGAGATTGAATCTGCTTTAGACCTATTGTGATAAGTAAATTGCAGTGGGTCCAGGTCCTTAGGGAAGAATTGATTATGTTCATGGGCAAACTCTGAAAGTACTTCATCACACATGTGAGTGTAGCTGGGTGATGGTTAAGGCAGTTCATGCTACTCTGCTTGGGCACTAGTATGATTGTTCCCCTTTTTAAAGCAGGTAGGATCCTCCAACTGCAGTAGTGAGACTGAAGATGTTCTTCAGCACTCCCACCAGTTGGTGCAGGTTTTTAATGCCCCACCAGATACATCACCAGGGCTCTCCCCTGAAAGGTGTTTTGCAGTCAGTCTCCAAGATAGACATCAGAATCACCAGATGCTGGATGGATTCACACAGCCTTTTTAACACATGCATAAAAGGTGTTGAGCTCATCTGGGATTGAAGCATTACACCCATTCATGATATTAGATTTTGCCTTATAGGAAGTAATAGCCTGCAAACCCTGCCAGAGCTGAATGCATCCTCTTATTCAGTCTAACATCAATCATAATTGTTCCTTTGCTCTTTAAAATAATGTGGTTTCTACCTGGACTACTTGTACAGTTCGGTATCAGTGGTCTTGAACGCCCCCGATCCTACAAAAGGTAGTGGATTTAGATAGATAGATAGATAGATAGATACTTTATTCATCCCCATGGGGAAATTCAGCATTTTTTCCAATGTCCCATACACTTGTTGTAGCAAAAACTCATTACATACAATACAATACTTAACTCAGTAATAATATGATATGCATCTAAATCACTAGCTCACAAAGCATTAATAATAGCTTTAAAAAGTTCTTAAGTCCTGGCAGTTGAATTGTAAAGCCTAATGGCATTGGGGAGTATTGACCTCTTCATCCTGTCTGAGGAGCATTGCATCGACAGTAACCTGTCGCTGAAACTGCTTCTCTGTCTCTGGATGGTGCTATGTAGAGGATGTTCAGGGTTTTCCATAATTGACCGTAGCCTACTCAGCGCCCTTCGCTCAGCTACCGATGTTAAACTCTCCAGTACTTTGCCCACGACAGAGCCCGCCTTCCTTATCAGCTTATTAAGACGTGAGGCGTCCTTCTTCTTAATGCTTCCTCCCCAACACGCCACCACAAAGAAGAGGGCGCTCTCAACAACTGACCTATAGAACATCTTCAGCATCTCACTGCAGACATTGAATGACGCCAACCTTCTAAGGAAGTACAGTCGACTCTGTGCCTTCCTGCACAAGGCATCTGTGTTGGCAGTCCAGTCTAGCTTCTCGTCTAACTGTACTCCCAGATACTTGTAGGTCTTAACCTGCTCCACACACTCTCCATTAATGATCACTGGCTCCATGTGAGTCCTAGATCTCCTAAAGTCCACCACCATCTCCTTGGTCTTGGTGACATTGAGACGCAGGTAGTTTGAGTTGCACCATATCACAAAGTCCTGTATCAGTTTCCTATACTCCTCCTCCTGTCCATTCCTGACACACCCCACTATGGCCAAACCATTGAGCACATCTATATGAAATGTTACTGTAGAAAAGCATCCATCATCAGAGATCCTCACCACCCAGAACATGCTAATTTTTTTCTGCTGCTGGCATCAGGTAGAAGTACAGGCGTCTCAGAACTCATACCACCAGGTTCAAGAACAGTTACTACCCCTGAATCATCAGGCTCTTGAACAAAAAGGGATAATTGCTATTTATATCTGCATTTGCAGTTTGTTTACAGTTTCTGATGGTTACAGTGTAGTTTTTGTTCTATAGATTTGATAAGTATGCCTGCAGAAAAAGAATCTCAGGGTTGCATGTGATGACCTGTATGTAATCTGATAAATTTGACTCTGAACTTTGAGATCAAGCCCTCTGCAGACTATGAATCATCCACAGCTTCTGGTTTGGGTATGCTCACAAAGGCACGCATCAATTTAAGTTTCGGTATTGTCCCTTCAATGTCTCCTAATAAAAATAATAATGGACTCTGTGGGAGTTGTACTCCAATAATTTGTTCCAATAAAAGTCTTAAATTTATCCAAAATGGTTGAATTTTAAAACAGGACCAGGTAGAATGTAAAAAAGTACCAATTTCTTGACTACATTGAAAACATTGGTCAGACATATTTAAATTAAATCTATTTATTTTCTGTGGTGTTATATATAATTGATGTAAAAAATTATATTGTATTAATCTAAGTCGAACATTTATTGTATTTCTCATACTATCAGACATAATCTTGACCAATTTTTTCCATCAATTTTGACATTCAGATCAGATTCCCATTTTTGCCTTGATTTATGAATTCCTAACTTAATTGTTCGCTTTTGAATCAAATTATACATACAAGATATAAATGTTTTAATTTTTTTTAATTTTAATTGAACAAGTATCAAAAAATTTATAAAAATTGCATTGGCAGTAGCCAAAAAAGTTATCGCAGTTAGTTGGAAATCTGATTTATATTTAACTATGGATCATTGGAATAATGAAATACATAGTTGTATTCCATTTGAAAAAATTACGTATAATCTAAGAAATGAATATGATATATTTTTGAAAATTTGGCTCCCATACATACAAAAGATAGGATTAAATACACAGGTCCTTTGAAGATAAAATCATAGTAATTGGGGAAAGTAAAAATAAATATCAAAATTATTTTGAACTCCATGGAGCATGTGGGGGGGGGGGGTCCTCCGATATCCAGGCAATCTTTCTCTTCTTTCTTTCTTTTTTTTTCTTTCTTTTCTTTAGATAAAGGTTAAGGGGAGGGGGGAGGATCAACATTATTTTTATTATCACATTTATTCCTTGTAATTTCTAAAAATTTAACAAATAAATAAATAAATAAATAAAAAGGCACGCATCCACCCACACACATCTTGAAGTATGGCATATTATTTCAGATTTGAAGATGAGTCCCTGAATCCCTAGTTCACTGGCTCAGAGCAGTCCCATAAGTGCTCCTCTGCCTCTCTTGACCACACCTCTTGGTCCTCACCACTGGTGCCGCGGTCTTTATGTACATCAGATATAGAAGTGCGGCTTGGTGATCGGTGTAGGATGGCGTGGTAAGTGTTCTTGATTATGGTAAAAAGTGGTCAAGCGTATAAGCTCCTCTGGTTCCAAATGCGATATGTTGGAGGTAGTTGTTTAAAGAATTCTTCAAACTGGCCTGGTTGAAATGCACCACAATGATGGGGAAGGCGTCATGTTGTACTGTTTTGTGACTACTGATCACAGTGCTCAGCTCCTCCAGTTCCTGCCTGAAGTTGGACAGAGGTGTAATGGTACCACTACCAGGATGATGATGGAAAACCTGGCAGATAAAATGGATGTCACTTGACAGCTATGACTGGTAGATGTTCCAGGCCGAGTGAGCAGAATAGAGGCAACCGCCATGTTTGTGCAGCAGAATGAATTAATCTATTGTAGACTCCACCTCCTCTACCTTTGGAAGGTTCAGCTGTTCAGTCTTTGCAGTGAGTGGTGAACCCCTCGGGCTGCAGCACTGTGTCCAAAATGGCGGAGGTGAGTTGTTTCTGTGAAGCACTCAACACTGTCTGATGTCCCTGTGGTACTGCTATATTGCTCTTAGGTCTTCAGTTTTATTTTCCATTCACCAGCAGGATAGTTGGGAGTGGGGGTCTAAAGGCACTGCGTTTCAATCATGCCTGCATCCCAGCATGCCTTCCATGCTTCCTTTTGGAGAACATTCATCGCGGTCTGATTTTGTGGATTGATAGTTTTTTTTAAAATCCTTTAAACAATGTTGCTAACTGATGGTACTCATGGCAGTGATTGGATTTCAGCTGTAGTAGCCCTAAATAGGAATATTTGATTACCATCAGAGCTGCATGCAAAGAGTCTCCACTTACAGCCTTTTAAGATTCTGAGCTCTTAATTGTTCCTGTGGTTTTTGAATAGTTTTGACCATTGTTTTCTGAGGGGAAAACAAAAATTCCCACTGAATTCAAATTTTTTAATGCTTATCTAGGGTTCAGTGGTAGGGCTTAGTAAATACTTTTACACATTCTTTTTACCTTTTTGGAATTTTTTTAACTTTCCCTTTTATGGAGGTTTTTTAGTAGCATGCTTATCTGTCAGCTGGGGGATGAGGTAGCCTGTTAAGAGTTCTTTTGCTGTTGCTTGTCAGCTTTTGTTCACAGCTCTCCAGGATTTTTGGAGATCTGCCTTGCTTTGTGGCATAGTTCTCTGTTGTAAGGGGGTGGGGGCAAGAGCAGGAGTGCTGATCTAGTCTCAGGACTCAAATTAATTGCTACTAGTTGATTTACTGGAAATCTGACTTCAAAAGAAAATTCTGGCTGAAATGAGATGCATTTGTAAGAATTGCCAAAATTCATGGTTCAATCAGTTTGTTATTTTAAGAAAAGGATTGAAAATTCTTGCTTTGGCATTGATGGTGCAGTTTCTTAGCCTAGCACAGATATTGTAGCTGAAAAAAGTTGATTGTTTTTTCAAATGTAAATTTCTAGAAATCAGAAATAACTAAAATGGTCTTCAGATTTTACAAAGAAAAGTGTAAATTTCCTGTTGAAAACTTCAGATAGTGATCAACCTATAATGTTAACTGCCTCTGTCTAAAAATGCTACCTGGCCTTATGATTCATTTGAATGACTTCTGAGGTTGATATTTGTAAGAAGTTGGTGGTCACTAACTAGGGTGCAGTATTATTGAACTTCAAAATACAGGATTAATTAGTACTTTGGGGCAGCCAAAAATGCTAATTAATTTAGAGCAATGCAATTAAAATTGTACATCCCATACTTAAACTCCTTAATCCCTAAATTACATTTCTAATCTGTAACTAAATTTCTACTGATTGTTTGTTTTGTTAATTTGATTCTGTGCTCTAATAACTAGAATTCACATTATGCAGATTCATGTATACACTATTCTATGGTGCAGTTTAAAAATAGATTTTGTATTCTCAAGCCTGTAGTAATTTACTCTAAAGTAACCTATTTACCATTTTATGCATTACTGACTACACAAAGGAAAACAGTGGCTGTACCAGTGACGCCTCCCTCCCTGGCGCTGTAATGGTTTTTATGCACGCTTCGAGGCCAGCCATGGGATATAGCTCCCTCCCAGGTGAGCAGCCCTTGCTCGTAACAGCAGCAGATACAAGGAGGGCTCTGCAGAGTCAACCTGCCCCCCCCCCCCCGGGTAAGACAACATCCCAGGCTGGGTACTCAGGGAGTGTACACGCCAGCTTACTGTCTCTACTGACATCTCCAACACTTCTCTCCAGACTGCTGTCCCCACATGCTTCAAATTAACCACCATCCCTGTACCAAAGGGATCAACCTCTGCCTTAAATATATCCAATGACTGGGCCAAATTCCTCATCTCTGTTCAAAATGGATGTTCCTCTAGTCTGAGGCCTCTGGCCCTAGACTCTTCCCCATTGGAATCATCCTCTCTACATCCACTCTATTTAGGCCTTTCAACATTTGGAAGGTTTCAGTGAGTTTCCTCTTGTTCTAAATTCCAAGTAAATATTTATTATCGAAGTACATATATGTTACCATATATAACCCTGAGATTCATCTTCCTGTGGGTGTACTCAGGTTACTAAAATGATAACTATTATCAGAAAGACTGCCTAACTTGGACATTCAACTAAAGTGCAGAAAGCAACAAACTGTTCAAATGCAACAAGAAACAATAAATAAATAAATAAATAAGCAAGCAAGCAAGCAATATTGTGGGAAGAGTCCAGTGATGAGGCGAGTGAAGTTATCCCCTTTGATTCAGGAGGCTGAACTGTTCCTGAACCTGGTGGTGTGAATCCTGAAGCTCTTGTACCTTCTCTTTTCACTCCTGCCATCAGGAAGAAGTCTGTCCTGGGTCGTGGGGTGTCCCTGATGATGAATGCTGCTTTCCTGCGAGGTGTGCTCAGTGGTGGGAGAGGACTTTACCCGTGTTGGACTGTGCTATTTTCATTACTTTTTGGAGGATTTCCGTTCAAAGGCGTTGGCGCTTCCATACCAGATTGTGATGCAGCCAGTCTATAGAAATTGGTCAAGTTTTACGTCATGCCAAAATCTTCACAAACTCCTGAGGAAGTAGATGTTCGGCTGTGCTTTCTTCATAATTGCACTTGCATGCTGGGCCTAGGACAAGTCCCCTGAAATAACACCACCTTGGAATTTAAAGTTGCTAAACCTCTCCACCTCTGATCCTCCAATGAGAACTGTCTCATGGACCTCCTGAAGTCTATAATCAGTTTTTTGGTCTTGCTGACATAAGACCATAAGACAAAGGAGCAGAAGTTGGTCATTTGGTCCATCGAGTCTGCTCTGCCATTTCATCATGAGCTGATCCAATCTCCCCTTTAGTCCCACTCCCCCGCCTTCTCACCATAACCTTTGATGCCCTGACTACTCAGATACCCATCAATCTCTACCTTAAATACACCCAATGATTTGGCCTCCACTGCCGCCCGTGGCAACAAATTCCATAGATTCACCACCCTCTGGCTAAAAAACTTTTTCGCATCTCTGTTCTGAATGGGTGCACTGCAATCCTCAAGTCATGTCCTCTCGTACTAGACACCCCACCATGGAAAACAACTTCGCCACATCCACTGTGTCCATGACTTCCAACATTCAAAATGTTTCTATGAGGTCACCCTCATTCTTCTAAACTCCAAGGAGTACAGTCCAAGAGCGGTCAAATTTTCCTCAACATTACCTGCTGCTACCTGTCTTTGTATTGTCTTCAAACTTGGCCACAAAACCATCAACTCCATCACCCAAATCATTGACATATGTAAAAAGAAGCAGTCCCAATACTGACCTCTGTGGAACACCACTAGTCATTGGCAGCCAACCAGAAAAGGCTCCCTTTATTTCCCACTCTTTGCCTTCTGTCAATCAGCCAATCCCCTATCTATACTAGTTTCTTTCCTGTAATTCCATGGGCTTTTATGTTAAAGAGTCCTTGTGTACAGCATCTTGTCAAAGGCTTTCTTAAAAATCCAAGAACACAACATCCACCAATTCTCATTCGTCTGTACCTTAAAATACTGTGACCTCATCCTGAACAATCAACACCACTGGCCTGTAATTTCCTTTATTCTCCCTCCCTCCCTTGAAGAGGGGAGTGACATTTGCTATTTTCCTGTCTTCCAGAACCATGAATGAAAGATCATTACTAATGTCTCCACAGTATCTTCAGTTACCTCTTTCAGAATGAAGGGTTATAGTCCATCTAGTGCAGGAGACTTAGACTTTTCAGCTTCCCAAGCACCTTCTCCCTAGTATTAGCAAATGCACTCACTTCTGCCCCCTGACACTCTTGAACTTGCCAATCAGTTAATGTTCTATCCGTGATGGTATCTTTCCATTAATGCCATGGGTTCATAACATGTGTGCCACCATGTCAAATGCTTTCTGAAAATCCAAGGACACTACATCCACTGATTCTCCTTTGTCTATACTGCTTGATATTTCTTCAAAGAATTCTAACAAATTTACCAAGCAAGATTTTCCCTTCAGAAATCCATGATAACTTTGGCCTATTATGCCACGTACCTTCAGAGTACCCTGAAACCACATCCTTAACAATTGACTCTATCATTTTCCCCAACTACTGAGGTCAGGCTAACTGGCCTATAATTTTTTCTTCTGCCTTCCTCTCATTTGCAATTTTCCTGAATTCTGGAATCATTCCAGAATCTATTGTGTTATGAACCCCATAACTGGGTCACTTACCAGCAAAGATAGAGAGGTCCGTTGAAGTCTGATGGTACCATTTTTAAACGTTTTTATTTATAAAGGGGCACAAAAGTAAGGTTAATACAAACATTCAGATAATATACGTCGTCAATACTCAATCTAAAGCACGGGTATAGTAATAATCAACAATTCGAAGTAGCTCTATCGTTTGTCTAGGGGTAAAACTATTGTCTGATGGAAATATAAAAAGTCTCGCCAGTTCATGAAAGCTTTTAGCCGTTTGAGGGACCGTTGGGTGTTCACGGGTTGGAGAGAGAAAATAAACTTGCCAGCCTGTTGGACTCAAATCGTGGAATCGGGAACGTGAGTTCCCCGTTGTCAGTTCGGAATCCTTTTCGGGGTTATCAGCCACTCGATTCCCTAGCTAGGGGAACCAAATCACACGTGGCTCCCGATCAGCTTCCCGTCCTCACGGGAGCGATGAGCGATGGTGTCTCCGTCTAGTGTGTCGCTGGAGTACCACCTCCTGCAGTCTCTGTTTTATCATGGCTGGCAGATTTGTAAATGTCAATCAAGGTAGGGTGATACAATCCCCACCCCACATTGCCCGAGGGTGTCCATGTCCCTGATAGCTGGCACGTACTATAGGGTTGCAATTCACACAGGTGCCTCTAAGAACAATGGTCAAATCCGTTGCATTGTCTCTCATTTCCTGGGTCCAATACCCGAATTAATAGCGATCTTGCGATTCTCCGGAAGGAGGGGGCTGGTCCCGCACCCTTAGGCCCCTCAGAGCTGTGGTACATTCATAACAATTGATTCTTGAAAGATCATTAGTAATGTTTCCACAATCTCTTTTTTCAGAACCTTGGGTGTACACAGTCTGGTCCAAGTAACTTATCTCCTTCAGACCTTTCAGTTTTCAAGCACATTCTCCCTAGTAATAGCAACTGCACTCATTTCTACCCTTGACACTTTCAAAATTCCTGCATACGGCTAGTGTTTTCCACACTGAAGACAGATGCAAACTACTTATTCATCAGCCATTTTCCTTGTCCACCAATATGACCTCTCAAGTGGTCCGATATCTATCTACTGTCGCCTCTCTTTACTCTTTTTATTTTTTTTTAGCTTACCTTCAATTTTCATCTTTTCTCTCATGGCATTTTAGTTACCTTCTGTTGGATTTTAAATGCTTCTCAATCCTGTAACTTCTAATTTTTTCTCTATTGTATGCCCCCTCTTTTGCTTTAATGTTTTTAATTTCCCTTATCAGCCATGGTTGCACCATCCTGTCTTTAGAGTACTACTTTGGGATGTATATTGGTGTTTGTGTTCTGGAGACAAAATAGAAAAGTTGGCTATGGTGTATATGTTATTGTAGAACAGTGTTCATTTCTTTTAATGAATCAAACTTGTGTTACCTTTTTTCATGTTTGTAGTGCTGAAATGTAGATTATGTTGATTATCGTGGCAGTGTTGCTGTCAATAAGAAGGGAATGTTAAAAGAATGAATGCTTAATATTTTTGGCTCTTAATTGTCAAAGATATTGTTACGTTTAACAAATAGCATAAAACCTAGGTTCATGGCAATAAATACCTGACTGGGCAGTGGAGTTATATCGGTGAGAGAATGAGTAAATGTTTGTGTGTCTGCCCTCATGACTAATCAGGACCTGAGGCTACTGTGTCTGGGCTTTGTACCATTTCCTTTTGGGAGAATATATGCATAACAAAATGATTACTCAGTCTCGTAGTCATTTTTATTTTGCATTTATTTTGGATCTGTCTTTTGATCATATGAGTTGAATGTATTACTTCACTAAAAAGTGATGATTAATGTGTAGTAAACTGGTAATTTTGAATGGCTGTCCAGCATTTGTGGCTCAGTGAGTAACCCATGTACATTGGAGTTGTGGGATGATGATTCATAAGGGTGTGGAGAGATTTGTGCAGTGGAATTCAAAACTGGAGGTGAAACTGATTTGAACATGATTATCTGCTAAATGTCAGATAAAAGGAACTGTGCCATGTTAAAGCAGATCTGACTGAATAATAGCTGGTAGGTAATAAGTTGTGATAGAGGTATGTGCTGATTTGGGAATTTATATCGACTTAAGTAAGCTATGCATACTTTCAAATGCTTATTAGGCTTGGTCCTTCTATTTTCAGGTATTTTGAGCTTGACTTCCCTCTGTTTGGAAATCACATGTTGGTGGATTTGGAGAGATCAAACAGGAGTTTTTCCAGCCTATCAATGTAAAATCCATAATTATCACCCCCTCAGCCTCCCAAATGATCTGAAGTTCATCCAGTTTCAGCACCGATTCCTTAACGCAGAGTGTTCTAAGCTTCAGGTTAAGTCATCAGGGGCATCAGAGGTCTCCCTGCTTTCCCACATCCACATGAGGAGCATTCAACTGTCCTGCCTGATATTCCCATTTGATTATGGCTGACTTGTAGACTGGTTTTGCACTACTCTCATCTGATGCTTTTTAAATCAATCCACCGAATTCTTACATTTAGCATGTAAACAAAGTGTGGCAGTTTCAAAATCTAGATAAAGGCATCAATTAAGATTATTTTGATCTTGATCCTGCTCTTGTGGTGTTTTGACAGCAGGTATGAGGGAATTTTGCCTCTTGATTTCCTCTAATGCAGATATCGAAGCCAATTGTAGTCCTGATGTTGTCTGACAGATTTGTCAAATGCGTATGCTATTGAAACACTGCTCACCCAGGCTCACTATCCCAGTAACATGTCCTTCCTGGGGATTTGTCTCTGATGAAGTATGCCTGCTGTTTAGACATTCGTATGTAATTTTCATTGGCTATCTCTATATGCATAGATACATGGAGCAGTGAAAATGTACATTTGGATGATGGCTATGTTTTAACTGGGTGTAACAAATAGACAAGCAATTTCAAAACTTACAAGTTTTGAAATTCTGTACTTTGGGCCACAACTTAATTAAAAACTACATCTACACTGCCAGTAATGGTAGTGGAGGCAGATAGCATTGTACTGTAGTGGTGTGCTACACGCAGCGCTAAAATAACGACATGGAGTCGGTAAACTGCAATTAAAGAAGATTTTATTCGAACTTCACAGCCTTGCTTTAAAGCCTCCCTCATCCCGCCCTCCCCGGGCGCGGATGCTGTAAGGGGCACGTACTCACAAACCCCCGCAGGCTTTTCCCTTTGTTGGTGAAGCAGACTTGGCGCCCTTTTGGGACTGGCCTTTATGCCGGCGTGCTGGCTATTTGTGAGCCGGTTCGAGTGCGCTAGGAAGTGGGTCGCCACATAACCCCCACCCCCAGAACCGGCGATACACCCCCCAATGTCCACAGTCTGGGCCGGACCCTGTTTGGGAGGTCGGCCTCTGCGCCGCGGTGCCGGAAACTCGACCGGTTGCGCCAAGTCCACATGGGCCGGTTTGAGTCGGTCCACCGTGAAAACCTCCTCTCTCCCCCCAACGTCCAGCACGAAAGTGGACCCGTTGTTCCTGATCACCGTAAATGGCCCCTCGTAGGGCCGTTGCAGCAGTGGCCGATGCCAGCCCCGTCGTACAAACACAAACTTACAGTTCTGCAGGTCTTTGGGTACGCAGGTCGGGTTCTGCCCATGCTGCGAAGTGGGTCGCCACAGTACCATATAAAGTGGAGCTGTTTGAGAATCTGAGAGGAAATAATTTGCATGGGAATAGGGAGAGAGCAGGAAGTCTGGCTAGCCTGATTGCTGTTGCCTCAAGCCAATACTGACATGACAGACCAGTGCCTTCCTGTGTGATGCAATTGCTCTATAAAAGCCAGTGAATTCTATTTCTCTTGCCCTACACCTTCCCCTCATTTCCCCTCCCCACTTCTGAGACTGAATACACCCCTCCCACAACTCATTTCTAAAAATGTTTTGATAAGTTTAAACACCAGAGTGTTGGACATGTAACTGGTGTTGAGCTGTTAGTAAGTGGAAAGGTTATCAGCCCCCGGACACCGAAAGGTACTATACTTCATACTTTGAAGATTTACTTTCATTCCCTACAGTTGTATTTAACCTCTACTGATTTGCCTTAAGTCATCCAGTTTGCAGAGAAAGCAGCCATAGAAATGGAGCTCAGAATCATGACGTGCTGAAGTAGTCTTGTGGGAACAGTACAGTGTAAAGCCATAAAGATCTAGAAATTACAACAATAATAATGCAGAAAAGGGTAGTGTTCACGGGCATGAGAGGAAAAACTTGTTCCTAAACTTTGAGTGTTGGTCTTGAGGCTCCTGTATCTCCTCCTTGATGGTGTTAATGAGAAGAGGCCTCTCCCACATGGTGAGAGTCCTTAGAGGAATGTGCCTGTGATGGAGTCTACATCCTCTATGGTAGTGGTTGCCAACCTAATCCCCTACCTCGGCCTTAGTGAAAGAAAGGCAAGGTCGACCTACTAAATCATTTAGACACATGCATGTGCACCGGCAGAAAGAATGGAAGTAAAACCCTGGAAGCAACCTCTCTTTACAAACAGCTTTCCGTAGCGGGAGTTTTGCTATATTACCATTATCCTCATTAGTATTACTTATTTTTATAATGCTCACATTACAACACCTTTAATTCTATGTTTCATTATTTAATTTTATTTCAACACGAAAAATAAATGAATAAAAATTGACTGTTGCACTCTGTGGTGACTGGGGCTGAGTACTTTCTGCTAGTTCCCTGAAATTTGGCTCTACAGACAGCCAGTCTGAGACAGTCTGTGAGGCGTCTTGTCAGTAAGACAGCTCCTGTACTTAGATTTAATAATTTTCATCTGTTGCAGCACAGCACCCTCGCAAACCTTCTGACAGACTGAATATTTGAATGGACAGTTTCTTTTGTTAGACTGAATGTTGAACCTGCCACGTTTTTCAGGTGTTTTGTATTGGTAAACTCTTACTGAGACACTAGTGTAAGTTTCAGGGGTATGCAAGCTAATGACACCACTGTTTTTTGTTTCCCAGTTCTTTTAGATTTGGGGAATGTTGGAATTTAAAGGGGGAGAAGTGTTGTAATGTGAGCATTATAAAATAAGTTAATACCAATGAGGATAATGGTAATATAGCAATTATGCTAAGGAGAGCTGTTTGTAAAGAGAGGTTGTTTCCGGGGTTACGGGGTTTTACTTCCGGTCCCTTCTGCCCATTGTGCATTTTTCCTTTTTTTCGGGATCTACTGGGAAAGTCTCAGATCGACCGGCCCATTGCAATTGACCGGTTGGTGACCACTACTCTATGGCCTCTTGTGATATGCGTTGGAACCTCCAGTCAGAGTGCTGTCCTCAATTATACTGTCATTAGATAGAGCTTGCTAGTGTGCTGCCTTCATTGCATCAATGTATTGGGCCAATGTTCACACTGAGGAACTCAAAGTTGTTCATCCTTTCCACTGCTGACCATTCAAAGGATTGGTAAGTGTTCTCCTGATTTCACCTTCCTGAAGTTGTAAGTGGTTCCTTGGTTTCCTGACGTTGAACGTATATTGCTGTTCTCAACTAGCTGAGATCTCTTATCCTTCATTGTCATCTGACATACTGTCAACAGCAGTGCAGATCATTAGTTGAAGTTTGAGCTGTGCTTAGCACTATAGTCATGAATGCATTTACTTTCTAGGGAGAGATAATGCCAATCCAATTGATGTGGTTGCCTGTATCCAAATCTTATTGCCCTATAATATTGAGTGACTAAAAATTTAAAACAAAATACAAGTGTCTTTTGCGTTTGTTAAATTCTATTGGTACAAATTACAGAAAAGATGCTGGCATTTATTGAAGATGGGCTGACTGGCAGGAGGCAGTGTCAATAAAGGGGGCCTATTCTGGCTAGCTGTCGGTGACAAGTTTGCAGACGATACAAGATGAAGGGGTAGGTAGTGTTGAAGCAGGGTGTCTGCGGGGTTAGAATATAGTATAGTTACACACTTTGGTAGAAAGAATAAAGGTGTAAATGAAAAGAATCAAAAACCGAGGTGTAAAGGCTAATAACATAAGTTGTCAGTTTTACGAGGGCAAATGCAATGTTGGCATTCATTTCGAGAGGACTAGAATATAATATGGTATTGAGGTTTATAAGGCAATAATCAGACTGCACTTGGAGTATTGTGAGCAGTTTTGGGCCCCTTTTCTAAGAAAAGATGTGCAGAGGGGGTCCGAGGAGGTTCACAAAATATTTTTGAGAATGAAAGGGTTAAAATGAGGACTATGAGGCTAGGCTTGTACTTGCTGGAGTTTAGAAGAATTGGGGGGTAGGAGGGAGGTGGAACCTATTGAATATTAAAAGGCCTAGATAATGGATGTGGAGAGGATGTTTCTTATATTGAGGAGAGTCTAGTATCAGAGGGCACAGCCTCAGAATAGAACTGGGGTTCCCAACTTTTTTTAACACCATGAATCCCAGGTTGGTAGCCCCTGGAATAGAGACATCTATTTGGAAAGGATGAGGAATTTCTATACCCAGAGGATGGTGAATCTATGGAATTCATTGCAATGGGTAGTATGGACACATAGTCCTTGAGTTTATTTAAAGGGGAGTTAGATTATTGATAGGGCGTCAAATGATACAGGGAGAAGGCCGGATCCAGGCCTTTAACTTGCGAGTAGGCCTGACTTGTCCACGCTAGTGAGCCAGACTTAATGCAGCTGCTTGCCCTGGTTGCAGTCAAAGACCTTCCCCAAGCTCTTGACTTGATTGATTTCACAGATCTACAAGAAGCAGAACTTGTCCGTAAGTCTACTTTTCTTTAACATTTGAGATCTGGATTTCTCTGGCTTAAATCTCATCCTTGCCCATGTGGTGATCCTCTCTAGCCCTTGGAGAATCCATCTACTGCTTGGGACTAAAGTGGTCCTCTGTTAAGGCACTGATTTGGGGCTGCTGGATGGCCCTCTTAGAGGGCCTTGACATATTCAGGGATAAAGTTTAAAATTGATTTTTGATGCAAGCCTGGGATGTGGCTGCCAGGAAGATGGTAGCAGAACAATATTGTTCACATAGCAAATACATGCTGCTATTTATGCACACTTTATTCTGTATCTTTCCTTTAACTTTTTTAATAAATTTTTAAAATTCATCTTAATTGTTGAATGTTGTATTTTGTTGCATGTCACACCAGTTTGCCTACCATGATTATATATTCCTCTATTCTGACAGTTCATTTGCCTGACCAAACACCTCGAATGTCAAGGATCAGCTTTATTCGCCATATAGATTCACAACTATTAGCAATCTGCTGTTGGTGTGTTCTATCAAAACTATAATTGTCAATGTATAAAAGTGATTTCATCGTTTATAAAACCGGTAAAGGCTAGTGTAAACTGGCAGATATTAGACTTACAAGCAAGCATTTATTTACCACAATTTTGATTATCTGTTTGCTATGCTTTAGTATTTTGGTAAATAACGTAAACTATCAAATCAGGAGAATTGTGTGCAAGTGATGGGCTAGCAGTTAAATCTATGAGGATACTTTATATACTTAGGCAATATTGAATTTTGTATTTTGCCCAAAGTATAGTCTTATTGATGTGGTCTAGGGTGATGTTAATATACTTGTCCAAACTCCTCTAAGTGCTGCTAATGCAATGAGATGTGTTCTGATGATGGGTGTTAGCCTGAAACGTGGACTGTTGACTCTTTTCCACAGATGCTGCCTGAGTTCCTCCAGCATTGTGTGGTGTTGAATGCAACAAAGTGATTTTCAATGGTTCCTTGAATCCTAGCAAAGATTAAAGTTGGGCTCCACTTACCATTGGTGTACATATATTCTCTACTTGTAATTGGTATTTATTCTGTTGTTTTTGATCTTTGTTATTTTTGTATTTCAGGGATTGGAAATAAAAGGCTAAGGCTGAATTGAGCTGAAGAGATGACTACATCAGGTACAGAATTTCTTGGCTTCTTCTGCACCACATCTTGATTTATACAATTAAAATCAGTCAGTTTGAGGTTTGATATATTTGCATATTTTTGCCTGCTGGACTGGTTAATTCTGTGTACTGAGTGTTGCTGCTGGATCATCTGTGGCACTTGTTGCCGGGAAAGCTTGGTAAGGTTATTGATTTTTTATATTAAAAAAAGTAGTTTCTGTCAATCAATTTACATATGCATATGCCACTGACTTTGGCATAAAGCTGTTAGTCAAAATGTTAGGGTTCTCTGATTAGTTCCAAATTATGTAATTTTTCAGAATTTTCGGTTGCTTTAAGTAGATTCACATCTACTGATATACTATGCCTATATGCTGTTAGTGGGTGATCCTCTAAGGCTTCAAGGGCTGGGAGACGTGAGACAAACGGGTGGTAATTTTTAATTGCTCCATTAGGAACTATGAAATGCAGCTTCATTATATTTTACAATTATAAAAAGAGCAGTTGCTCATTGAAACTATAATAGTTCTCAGTAATCTGACCAATTCCACTTAATTAATAATTCAGATGCCCCCTGACCCCAGCCCCAGATTCTCCAGGGTTAGGAGTAAGTTAGCAGCCATCATGTCTTTAGGATGGGGGGGGGGGGGGGAATTAGAGCATGCTGGGAAACCAACTGGTCACAAGTTGTTGATTATTTTAAAGTTGCTTCTGTCAGTGCACTCATGCTACTGAGTACAAGCTTGAAGGTACCGGTACCGGGTCTGTGAAAGCTGCATTATTGGCAATGCCACTCTGTTGACTAAAGTGGGGAAATGAAGACAATAAGTTTTGGGTTAGTGGGAGGTTATTGGAATTGTCAATTGTGCAACATAACAGCATGAATACTTGTCTGATAGCTGACACGTTGGGAGTATGAGTAGATGTGGGTGGTTTCTGCCATGCGAATAGTATTCAGTTTGTACAGTGCATTGTGAATAATCTCAGGACAGAGATGCCAAACTTAGGAGGAGGCTTGGGCTGATGGCTGGTTCAGGTATGTGGAGCTTGTGAGGGGAAGGGATTTTGGTTTGAACCAGCAGAATTTATACCTTAGAACATCGGAGCAGAAGTCAGCCACTTGGCCTCTCTATCTTGTCATACCATTTGATGAGATGGATGATCAGCCCCAGGTTAATGGTAATGTGCACCTCCATTTTATGATTGTTTCATTTGCTACTTTTCTCTAAAGATCTGGCTTTACTTAATAAGATCACCCTTTATTCATCTAACCTTATAAAATAGAATTACGTTTATTGAAGTTTGAAAGTCAGATAAGCCCCCTGGTAATATGTTGAGGTAGATCTGCATGTAGTCATAGTGCCACTCGGTTTGCTGGTTTGCAGGTATTGCTCCCGTGGTAGTATGCATAATGAAGGGAGGACCAACAATTTGTCCTGGTTTGTTGGGACTGATTGCAAATAGACCCATGAAGTGCTGACATTTCTGGAGATACTCTGACCTAATTATACTGAGGGTTGTACATTAAATACCAATGAATTAAAATTAAAATCTTGACTTTTTTCTACTTTGGGCAACAGCTGATTTGATGGAACTGGATATGGCCATGGAACCAGATCGTAAAGCCCAGGTCAGTCACTGGCAGCAGCAGTCATATTTGGATTCAGGCATTCATTCTGGGGCCACGACTACTGCTCCTTCACTAAGCGGCAAGGGCAATCCGGAAGAGGAGGAAGTGGATACCAGTCATGTGCTCTATGAATGGGAACAGGGTTTCTCCCAGTCCTTCACACCAGAACAAGTAACTGGTAAGTATGATTTCCTCAAATGTTTTTAAGTGCTACTGCTATAGTCAGTGATACAGAATTAGATTCCAGTGAATTGAAATAATTAATTTTCTTGTCCTTGGTGCAGTGGAATGACTCCATTTAATACCGGTTGAAATAGTGATTCATAGTTACATTTAGCTGTTTCACAAGATCGATTTTTTGCTTCCCAATTTTTATTCTGTTCTCCTGTGATTTAGATATTGATGGACAGTATGCTATGACAAGAGCCCAGCGGGTTCGTGCTGCCATGTTCCCTGAAACACTAGATGAAGGCATGCAAATCCCATCCACACAGTTCGATGCAGCGCACCCAACCAATGTGCAGCGCTTAGCTGAACCTTCACAGATGCTGAAACATGCTGTTGTTAACCTAATTAACTATCAGGATGATGCAGAACTGGCTACACGAGCTATACCTGAACTGACAAAACTGCTCAATGATGAGGACCAGGTAAAGAAACCTTTATAACCTATTTATTTTATTCAATGATACAGCACAGAGTAGGTCCTTCCAGCCCTTCGAACCACACCACCCTAGCTGCCCCCGACAAACCCAATTAACCCTAACCTAATCACAGAAAATTTACAATGAGTAATTTCCCGTTATGTCTTTGGACTGAGAGGAAACCAGAGCCAGAGGACCCGGAGAAAACCTAAGCATTACCCAGGGATGACATACAGAACAACACTGAAATTAAACTCTGAACTCCAGTGTTCCCCCCACCCCCCCAGCTATAATAGGGTCACGCTAACTGCCAAGCTGCCAATTGTAAATATGAAGTAAATTGCAAGCTCAGATTTATCACTCATGATTAACTACTTTATCTATTAAAGAAGCAAGTATGAAAGCCCTTGTTTGGCCAGACCATTCTGGTGATGTAACTATACTTACCATATTATTGCACTTGTCTATGGTGCCCAGATACCAAAAAAAAGCAAAAGCCAATAAATTGCTGCTACTTGTCCATTCCATTTAAAATTCTTTTCTGACTGAATTGCAGAAACTAGTAAGCACAATTTAATTTTTGTTGAAACAAGCTTGTTAGTCATAGTGATGCTAGAAAAGTTATTGGAATACCATTGATTGTGTTCAGCATTGAAGATTTGTTTAGGTTTTTGCTGTCGGTGTGCAATGCTTCGGACAACTTTTGCCCATGTAGTGTTATCTGTTGAGTTGTCACTTGAGGGTGTATTTAAGTATGAAACTGGGATAGCTCAGGTTCTTTTTTCCCGTTTATTCTCATATTCCTCCACAAATTGAGTCAAGTGCTTACAGTTTGTGTTCAGTATCTTTTTAATCAGACAGATGTTGTGGATATTATGTACAGGTACAACATAGACAATAGGTGCAGAAGTAGACCATTCAGCGCTTCGAGCCTGCACCGCCATTTTGAGATCATGGCTGATCAACTACTATCAATACCCGGTTCCTGCCTTGTCCCCATATCCCTTGATTCCCCTATCCATAAGATACCTATCTAGCTCCTTCTTGAAAGCATCCAGAGAATTGGCCTCCACTACCTTCCGAGGCAGTGCATTCCAGACGCCCCACAACTCTCTGGGAGAAGAAGTTTTTCCTTAACTCTGTCCTAAATGACCTACCCCTTATTCTCAAACCATGCCCTCTGGTACTGGACTCTCCCAGCATCTGGAACATATTTCCTGCCTCTATCTTGTCCAATCCCTTAATAATCTTATATGTTGCAACCAGATCCCCTCTCAATCTCCTTAATTCCAGCGTGTACAAGCCCAGTCTCTCTAACCTCTCTGCATAAGACAGTCCAGACATCCCAGGAATTAACCTCGTGAATCTACGCTGCACTTCCTCTACAGCCAGGATGTCCTTCCTTAACCCTGGAGACCAAAACTGTACACAATACTCCACGTGTGGTCTCACCAGGGCTCTGTACAAATGCAAGAGGATTTCCTTGCTCTTGTACTCAATTCCCTTTGTAATAAAGGCCAACATTCCATTAGCCTTCTTCACTGCCTGCTGCACTTGCTCATTCACCTTCAGTGACTGATGAACAAGGACTCCTAGATCTCTTTGTATTTCTCCCTTACCTAACTCTACACCGTTCAGATAATAATCTGCCTTCCTGTTCTTACTCCCAAAGTGGATAACCTCACACTTATTCACATTAAACGTCACCTGCCAAGTATCAGCCCACTCACCCAGCCTATCCAAGTCACCCTGAATTCTCCTAACATCCTCATCACATGTCACACTGCCACCCAGCTTAGTATCATCAGCAAATTTGCTGATGTTATTCTCAATGCCTTCATCTAAATTGTTGAAGTAAATTGTAAACAGCTGTGGTCCCAATACCGAACCCTGTGGCACCCCACTAGTCACCACCTGCCATTCCGAGAAACACCCATTCACCGCTACCCTTTGCTTTCTATCTGCCAACCAGTTTTCTATCCATGTCAATGTCTTCCCCCCGATGCCCTGAGCTTTGATTTTACCCACCAATCCCCTATGTGGGACCTTATCAAATGCCTTCTGAAAATCGAGGTACACTACATCCACTGGATATCCCTTGGCTAACTTCCTGGTTACATCCTCGAAAAACTCCCAATAGATTAGTCAAGCATGATTTACCCTTGGTAAATCCATGCTGGCTCGGCCCAATCTTATCACTGCTATCTAGATATGCCACTATTTCATCCTTAATAATGGACTCTAGCATCTTCCCCACCACCGATGTCAGGCTGACAGGTCGATAGTTCTCTGTTTTCTCCCTCCCTCCTTTCTTAAAAAGTGGGATAACATTAGCCATTCTCCAATCCTCAGGAACTGATCCTGAATCTAAGGAACATTGGAAAATGATTACCAATGCATCAGCAATTTCCAGGGCCACCTCCTTTAGTACCCTAGGATGCAGACCATCTGGACCTGGGGATTTGTCAGCCTTCAGTCCCATCAGTCTACTCATCACCGTTTCCTTCCTAATGTCAATCTGTTTCATTTCCTCTGTTACCCTATGTCCTTGGCCCATCCATACATCTGGGAGATTGCTTGTGTCTTCCTTAGTGAAAACAGATCTAAAGTACTCATTAAATTCTTCTGCCATTTCTCTGTTTCCCATAACAATTTCACCCAATTCATTCTTCAAGGGCCCAACGTTGTTCTTAACTATCTTCTTTCTCTTCACATACCTAAAAAAGCTTTTGTTATCTTCCTTTATATTCCTGGCTAGCTTGCGTTCGTACCTCATTTTTTCTCCCTGTATTGCCTTTTTAGTTAAGTTCTGTTGTTCCTTAAAAACTTCGCAATCATCTGTCCTCCCACTCACCTTAGCCCTGTCATACTTTTTTTTAATGCTAATCAATCTCTGACTTCCTTTGTCAACCACTGTGGCCCCTTTCCCCCCTTTGAATCCTTCCTTCTCTGGGGGATGAACTGATTTTGCACCTTGTGCATTATTCCCAAGAATACCTGCCATTGCTGTTCCACTGTCTTTTCTGCTAGGATATCCGTCCAGTTAACTTTGGCCAGCTCCTCCCTCATGGCTTCATAGTTTCCCGTTCAACTGCAACACTAACACCTCCGAGCTGCCCTTATCCTTCTCAAATTGCAGATAAAAACTTATCGTATTATGATCACTACCTCCTAATGGCTCCTTTACTGCAAGGTCACTTATCAAATCCTGTTCATTACATAACACTAAATCCAGAATAGTCTTGTCCCTGGTCGGCTCTCGTACAAGCTGTTCCAAGGATGCATCCCTTAGGCACTCTACAAACTCCCTATCCTGTGGTCCAGCACCAACCTGATTCTCCCAGTTCACCTGCATGTTGAAATCCCCCATAACTACTGTGACATTACCTTTGCCACATGCCAATGTTAACTCCCTATTCAACTTGCACCCAATATCCATGCTACTGTTTGGTGGCCTGTAGACAACACCCATTTGGGTCCTTTTGCCCTTACTGTTCCTCAGTTCTATCCACACAGACTCTACTTCTCCTGACCCTGTGTCCCCCCCTTGCAAAGGACTGAATCTCATTCCTCACCAACAGGGCCACCCCACCCCCTCTGCCCACATTTCTGTCCCTACGATAGCACGTATACCCTTGTACATTCATTTCCCAGGTCTGATCTCCCTGCAGCCATGTCTCCCGTTATCCCAACAACATCATAGTTACCCATTCGCACCTGAGCTTCAAGCTCATCTGCCTTATTTCTGACACTTCGTGCATTCAGATATAGAATTTTTAGCCCATTTCTCCTCTCTCTGTTTAAATCGCTGCCTATTGTGCTTAACCCAGCTCCCCGAACTCCTATCGGGCTATACGCCCCTAGAATTTTGTTGTCCTTCCTAAATTTACTTATTCTTTCAAACATTTAACTTCATGTTCCGTCAGACCATCCCTCTGTACATGTGTCCTCCTTATCACTTGTTCCGCCTCACCATTCTCTACTACACATTTAATATTCCGGAACATGTAGTTATTAAGACCATAAGAGTCTGCTCCGTAATTCAATCATGGGCTCATCCAATTCTTCCAGTCATCCCCACTCCCCTGCCTTTCCCCATACCCTTTGATGCCCTGGCTAATCAAGAACCTATCTACCTCTGCCTTAAATACACCCAATGACTTGGCTTCCACAGCCACTCGTGGCAACAAATTCCACAGATTTACCACCTTCTGACTAAAGTAATTTCTCTGCATCTCTGTTCTAAAAGGGCGTTCTTCAATCCTTAAGTCGTGCCTTGTCCTAGAATCCCCTACCATGGGAAATAACTTTGCCATATAATCTGTTCAGGCCTTTTAACTTTTGGAATGTTTCTATGAGATCTCCCCTCATTCTCCTGAACTCCAGGGAATACAGCCCAAGAGCTGCCAGACATTTCTCATATGGTAACCCTATCTATCATTCCTGGAATCATTCTCATGAATCTTCTCTGAACCCTCTCCAATGTCAGTATATCCTTTCTAAAATAAGGAACCCAGAACTGTACACAATACTCCAAGTGTGGTCTCATGAGTACCTTATAGAGCCTCAACATCACCTCCCTGCACTTATGTTCTATATCTCTAGAAATGAATGCCAACATTGTATTTGCCTTCTTCACCACCGACTTAACCTGGAGGTTAACCTTTAGGGTGTCCTGCACAAGGACTCCCAAGTCTGTTTGCATCTCTGCTTTTTGAATTCTCTCCCCATCTAAATAATAGTCTGCCTGTTTATTTCTTCCACCAAGGTGTGTGACCATACACTTCCCAACATTGTATTTCATTTGCCACTTCTTTGCCCATTCACCTAAACTACAAGTCTCTCTGCAGACTCTGTTTCCTCAGCACTACTGGCTCCTCCACCTATCTTTGTATCATCAGTAAATTTAGCCAATTCATTGTAAAAAGCAGCGGTCCCAAAGCCGACTCCCTGTTGAACTTCACTGGTATCCAGCAGCCAATCAGAAAAGGATCCCTTTGTTCCCACTCTTGTTTTCTGATGATCAGCCAATGCTCCACCCATGCTAGTAACTTCCTTGTAATTCCATGGGATCTTATCTTCAAGTCACTTTTTATTGTCAATTCAACCATAACTGCTGGTAAGGTACACAGTAAAAACAAGACAATGTTTTTCAGGACTGTGGTTTTACATGAAACAGTACAAAAACTAGACTGAACTACGTAAAAAAAAAAACACAGGAAAAAAAACTACACTAGACTACAGACCTACCCAGGACTGCATAAAGTGCACAAAACAGTGCAGGTATTACAATAAATAATAAACAAGACAATAGGGCAGTAAGGTGTCAGTCCAGGCTCTGGGTATTGAGTTGTCTGATAGCTTGGGGGAAGAAACTGTTACACAGTCTGGTCGTAAGAGCCCGAATGCTTCGGAGCCTTTTCCCAGATGGCAGGAGGGAGAAGAGATTGTATGAGGGGTGCGTGGGGTCCTTCGTAATGCTGTTTGCTTTGCGGATGCAGCGTGTAGTGTAAATGTCGGTAATGGCGGGAAGAGAGACCCCGATGATCTTCTCAGCTGACCTCAGTATCCGCTGCAAGGTCTTGCGATCTGAGATGGTGCAATTTCTGAAACAGGCAGTGATGCAGCTGCTCAGGATGCTCTCAGTACAACCCCTGTAGAATGTGGTGAGGATGGGGGATGGGAGATGGACCTTCACAGCCTTCGCAGAAAGTAGAGACACTACTGGGCTTTATTTGCTATGGCGCTGGTGTTGAGGGACCAGGTGAGATTCTCTGCCAGGTGAACACCAAGAAATTTGGTGCTCTTAACGATCTCAACCGAGGAGCCGTCGATGTTCAGTGGGGAGTGGTCGCTCCGTGCCTTCCTGAAGTCAACAACCATCTCTTTTGTTTTGTTCACATTCAGAGACAGGTTGTTGGCTCTTCACCAGTCCATTAGCCGCTGCACCTCCTCTCTGTATGCTAACTCGTCGTTCTTGCTGATGAGACCCACCATGGTCGTGTCATCGGCGACCTTGATGATATGGTTCGAGCTGTGTGTTGCAGCACAGTCGTGGGTCAGCAGAGTGAACAGCAGTGGACTGAGCACGCAGCCCTGGGGGGCCCCCGTGCTCAGTGTGATGGTGTTGGAGATGCTGCCTTCGATCCGGCCTGACTGAGGTCTCCCAGTCAGGAAGTCTAGGATCCAGTTGCAGAGGGAGGTGTTCAGGCCCAGTAGGCTCAGCTTTCCAATCAGTTTCTGAGGAATGATTGTGTTGAATGCTGAACTGAAGTCTATGAACAGCATTCGAAGGTATGTGACTTTGTTGTCCAAGTGGGTTAGGGCCAGGTGGAGGGTGATGGCAATGGCGTCATCTGTTGAGCGGTTGGGACAGTACACAAACTGCAGGGGGTCCAGTGAGGGAGGCAGCGGGGTCTTGACGTGCCTCATGTCAAGTCTCTCGAAACACTTCATGATGATGGATATGAGTGCAACAGGACGGTAGTCATTTAGGCTAAGGAGCCTTGTGTGGCATCTTGTCAGAGGCCTTCTGAAAATCCAAGTACACCGCATCTGCTGCATCTCCTTTGTCTACCCTGCTTGTAATTTCCTGAAAAAATTGCAGTAGGTTAGTCAGGCAGGATTTTCCTTTCAGGCTTTGGCCTATCTTGTCATGTGCCTCCAGGTACTCCGTAATCTCATCCCTAGCAATCAATTCCAACAACTTCCCAACCACTGATGTCAGGATAACAGGTCTATAGTTCCCTTTCTGCTGCCTCCCACCCTTCTTAAATAGCAGAGTAACATTTGCAATTTTCCAGTTATCCAGTACAATGCTAGAATCTATCGATTCTTGAAAAATCATTGTTAATGCCTCTGTAATCTCTGCAGCTTCTTCCTTCAAAACCCGAGGGTGCATTCCATCAGGTCCAGGAGATTTATCCACCCTCAGACCATGTAGCTTCCTGAGTACATTTTTGGTTGTAATTTTCACTGCACTTAACCACTTCCCTGATGTTCTTGAATGTCTGGTATACTGCAGATGTCTTCCACTGTGAAGACTGATGGAAAATATGCATTTGGTTCCTCTGCCACCACTGCATTACGATATCTCCAATGTCATTTTATATTGGTCCTGTATCTACCCTCACTCTTTTACCTTTTATATACTTGAAGCTTTTAATATCATCTTTGATACTAGTCTCAAGTTTCCTTTTATAATTCATCTTTTCCTTCCCAATGACCACCTTAGTTTACTTCTGCAAGTTTTTATAAGCTTCCTAATTCTCTTATCTTCCCACTGACCTTGGCTTCTTTGTATGTCCTCTCTTTCACTTTGGCTCTGACTTCAGTTGTCAACCATGGTAGTGTCCTCCTTCCATCCGAAAATTTCTTATTTGGAATATATCTGTCTTGCACTTCCCTCATTTTTCGCAGTCTAAAGTTGCTACTGATCCATAAACTTATAATTTAATTGTATTTGAAATTTAAAGTCTACATCTACTGTATGCTAATGTCTTTTTAATTTGTACTTCTCCACTTCTCCAGGTTGTGGTAAATAAAGCTGCTGTGATGGTCCATCAGCTGTCAAAGAAAGAAGCCTCTCGCCATGCCATTATGCGCTCCCCTCAGATGGTATCTGCTATTGTCCGTACCATGCAGAACACTAATGATGTGGAAACTGCACGCTGCACAGCTGGAACATTACATAATCTGTCACATCATCGTGAAGGCTTACTGGCCATCTTCAAATCTGGAGGCATACCTGCTCTGGTGAAAATGCTGGGGTGGGTATTCATTAAAAATTATTTTAAACCAAAACTATAGAACTGTATTTGCTGTTTCTTGTGGACGAGATGTATATATTATAATGCATCATTTTTGTAACTCTGCCATCCATGTCAGTGTAAGCCTTTTCTAGTTTGCTCCTTATGCCACATGTGACTGAGAAAATGGACACTTGCCTGTATCGCTTTAGAGCTTTAGTGAATATTCACTGGGGCAGGGATATAGGCTTACCAAAAACTTGACGAAGTCCTGACAAAGGGTCTTGGCCCGAAACGTCGACATTGCTTCTTCCTTTAGATGCTGCCTGGCCTGCTGTGTTCCACCAGCATTTTGTGTGTGTTGCTTACCAAGAACTTGGGTGGGCTAATACCTACTATTGAATCCAAGTCCTCACTTAAATATTGTAGCATTAATAGATAAACTTGGATTTATTTTTGTAGATCTCCAGTGGATTCTGTTCTGTTCTATGCTATAACGACCCTTCACAATCTTCTGCTGCACCAGGAAGGAGCCAAGATGGCAGTGCGTTTGGCTGGTGGTCTGCAGAAAATGGTTGCCTTGCTAAATAAGACCAATGTCAAATTTCTGGCCATCACGACAGATTGCCTTCAGATTTTGGCATACGGCAACCAAGAAAGCAAAGTAAGTGCTTTAATAATAAAGCAGAAAGCAACCATGTTGTAGCACATTTACACTAAAGGTCGTATTTCTTCTATAGTTGATCATTCTAGCAAGTGGAGGGCCCCAGGCACTTGTGAACATCATGAGAACCTACACCTATGAGAAATTGTTGTGGACCACCAGCCGTGTACTCAAGGTGCTGTCTGTTTGCTCCAGTAATAAACCAGCAATAGTGGAAGCTGGTGAGTGGCTCAGCTGTTCTGCTGTTATTCCTGTTGATTTCAGGCAGGTAGATAACATTTAAATTACTTGGCACTCCTTTGTAGGTGGTATGCAGGCCCTCGGATTGCACCTTACAGACCCAAGTCAGCGACTTGTTCAGAACTGCCTCTGGACCTTGAGGAACCTGTCAGATGCTGCTACTAAGCAGGTAACAAATAAGTGTGAAAGGGAAGTTCGCATTTCATAAGAATAATCAATTCTTAAAGCTGAACACTAACTGCTTTCTAAATCAATATCTGTATATCAGTGCAATTGAGTTGGATTTCAAAAAGTGGACATTTAGTTGGTTGTATTGGCCATACTTAATGTTGAACAGGTGGTCCAACATGTCACAGTAGCTGGTGTTTTCTGATTATTTCTGGTAATTCAGATATCTTAAGGAATGCTGTTGAATTATTTTTAAGCATCTTTTAATATTTATTTTAGGAAGGAATGGAAGGTCTTCTTGGGACACTTGTTCAGCTCCTGGGATCAGATGATATCAATGTTGTGACGTGTGCAGCAGGTATTCTGTCCAACCTGACATGTAACAACTATAAGAACAAGATGATGGTTTGTCAAGTTGGAGGTATTGAGGCTTTGGTCCGCACTGTCCTTCGAGCTGGTGACCGAGAAGATATCACTGAACCTGCCATTTGTGCCCTTCGTCATTTAACAAGTAGGCACCAAGATGCAGAGATGGCCCAGAATGCTGTCCGACTCCATTATGGGCTTCCTGTGGTAGTTAAACTCCTACATCCTCCATCTCACTGGCCTCTGATTAAGGTAATATCCTACAGATGAATTTTTCATTATGTGCACCATCTATGTTTTGGAAAATAAGGCTTGTGTTTGTAAAGTCTCTCTTTAGGATTTTCCAGTGAAGAACTGAAATATAGCCACTGATTTAATATAGGAAAGGTGTTGGCCAACATGCACATATCCCGACAGCAATAAGAAAATCACATTAGAGAGTCAGATATGAAAAAAAAACTGAGCTGAGCCAGAGAACGTAGCAAGTTTGAGTTGGGTATCAAATTTTCTAAGTTTAGTTAGATCTTGTTGAACTTAGATTGAGTAGCTAATGCAGGTCCTTCAGTAATGTTGGAAGAAATGTTCCTGACTTGGGGATGACTATTGCTATTAAGTAGTTTCGCAGAATTTTGTTCACCCTCGAGGGCATATGAAGCTCTTGACAGCGCTGCTTTTCCATGCTATTGAACTTTATGACAATAGTTTCTTGCCCCCTTAAATTTCTGCAATAGAGCAAGACTGCTACCCTTTGAGGTACTAATTTAAAAATAGGATATACTGCTTTTGCAGCCTCTGTCCTCTGCCCATTTTTTTGGTTTAAGATTTGTACTTGTGGAGTCAGTTTCATACTTAATACCATAAAAGTTTCCTGTTTCACCAAAGACTTGCTGTCTGGATTTATCTCCAAATATCGGGGTTTGGTGGTTGGGCAGTACTTGTGAATACTTCCATCTCTTAAGGACAAGAATTGGCCATGAGGATCTCTAAGAACAAATATTGACCATGAAGACCTCAGAGTTTCTGTCAGAATCTGTGCTCTGCATTTGTGTGTGCCTGTGCAGCAGTTGCCCTTGGGAATTGAGTTCGCACTTTCCTGGTCTTCGAGGTTCAGAAACTGAGGTACACAAAGCCCAACAAGTATTAGGTACTGGTAAATTTGATACCTGGTGTTTTCCATGTTTAGCCAGTAAGACATCAGATAGGACTAGATTTCTCATTCTTAATTTTACTTGAGACTTCTCTTCAGTTGTGGTATAAGTGAGCTTTTACTTCACAAAGTCCATTATAGCTTCAAACTTGACATGAGTCATTCCATAATGTCATTTGCTTTATGATCCTTTCCACAAATTTACTGCATGAAATTCAGCTTGGAACTGAGAATATGCTGTACTTAATATGCCCAGTGGGGATATTTGAAACAGTATTGCTTGAAGCATTAAATAGTTACTGAGAGATTTGGGAGCTTCACTTAACTATGGTTATGTACATAATGGCTTCCTGATTTCTGCCTTGATTAGGCTACTGTTGGTCTGATCCGCAACTTGGCATTGTGTCCAGCTAACCATGCTCCACTTCGTGAGCAAGGTGCTATTCCAAGGTTGGTTCAACTGTTAGTGAGAGCACACCAGGATACTCAGCGCCGTACATCGATGGGAGGTACACAGCAGCAGTTTGTGGTAAGTTTATCTTAGAACATGCTTAAAAGTATATTCCAAATCACAGGAGTATATGGTTACAATTTCTTCTGATTTTGATTTGGTAGGAGGGAGTGCGAATGGAAGAGATTGTGGAAGGTTGTACTGGAGCCCTTCATATTCTTGCCCGTGATGTTCACAACAGGATTGTTATTAGAGGACTTAATACCATTCCACTCTTTGTCCAGGTAAGTTCTTTCCCTTGTCCTACGCTCCTGTAAAGTTTGAATTCTTCACTGGATTGGTGGATGAGTGGTGGCATCCTCTGGCAGGACCAGGTGGCCACAATGGTTCAAGTGTAAACTCTGCAAGCTTTGTAGAAGAAGCAGGTGTTGTACAGTGACTTTACACTCCCTGGTGCTAATCCAAACTGTGTGGATGGTGTCAACAAAGTGCAGAATTGGAATGGAACCCATGGATAAGGTGCTGAACCTATCAGTCTACTTCGTTAAATGTACTGGCTACATTTTGTCCCACCAGTCCTATTGAATTTGATTTCATCAAGCTTGTCCAGACACCAATGATTGATCGTGTTTCAATCTGATCTAAGGTTATGAACCTGTTAGACCAGTGGCTGTTGGTATATTCTGAAAATTCTACGATTTTATATTACAGTTTTCATGCAATTGTGTATCAACATATAGGTGAACCATTTTTTCCAGTGATGAGCCTACTTACAGGAAACAATTTTATATGCTTGACCCCTCTTCTTTGAAAGTATTGATTTCTGAGCATGTTATGATTTCAGCTAACTGATAACTTGAACAGAGTACCAGTGGGATATTTTATTTGAGAGATTGCTTAATGCCCCGTGATGTGATAAATTTTAAATCTGCACAACCAATTTTAAGAAGTGTGTCAGTCTGAAGTGTATATCACAACAGTCTTACACTGCACTTTTGTACCTCTGGGCAATTGTACCCAATCATAAGAATTAGCAGTTAGCCATTCATCCCCTGAAGTCCAGTCTGCCAGTTAATGGGTGATGTGATTGTAGCCAACACCACCTTCCCATTTACCTCTATTTCCCTCTTCATCAAAAATCAATCTGCCTGTCTTCATATTCAAAACCTCTACTTCCACTATTTAATGAAGAATTCCAAGGAATCATAGTCAATGAAAGGGCCCAGTAATCTCTGAGACAATGACTTCTGTCTTTATCCACTTTAGAAGTGGTGTCTTACTGTTAAATAGTGGGCTCTTGTTTCTCCCACGAGAAAACATCCTGTTCACATCCGCCCTGTCAAGACCCATCAGGGTGCAGTGTTTTTGTCTAGATGTCAATTACAAACACCGGCTGATCCATTTGGTGATTAGATAATTTTTAAAAATGCCTACTTAAATCCTAATCTTAACGATGAGTGAAATAACCTTTTGGTAAAATGCTTTCTCTTTCAGCTGCTGTACTCTCCAATCGAAAATATCCAGAGGGTGGCGGCTGGTGTACTGTGCGAACTAGCTCAGGATAAAGAAGCAGCTGAAGCCATTGAGGCTGAAGGAGCAACAGCTCCACTGACAGAGCTACTGCACTCAAGAAATGAGGGTGTTGGTGAGTGCAGACGGTTGTTATAAAAGACCTGACTGATTGCTGCCTATTAATGAGTATAACAAGATGAACTGGTTTGTTCTTGCCAAATGAGCCAAGACTCACTAATGTGAACTTGCCACATTAAGCACTTAAGCCCCTGGTGTGGTAATGTGACATTTAATGCTCCTATAATAGACATAACGGAATTTATGACACTAGACTTGCATATTGGATTGTGTATTTTCCTGCAATTAGTGGGGTGCTAATGGTTTAATTGTTTACACCAGAAAATAGTAGGAGAAACAGGCCACCTGCCCCACCATTCAGTATGATTGTGGCTGATCTAAAATGGCCTGAACTTCTATGTTAGTTCCTCAGTCCTAAAATCTCCCAGATTATCTGTCCACCTTAATTTCTATTGAACTGGCAGGGAATTGCAGAGATTCACGACTCTCAGAACAAACTATTCACTTCCATTGATAGGACAACTGTCACATCCTAGTAATTTATTTTCCTGGTGTATCTCCTTTGGCCTGTCTCTAATGTAATCCTATCCTTTTTCAGGAAAGGGGACTAAAACTATTCATAGAATACCAGCTGCAGCCTCACCAATACCTATGCAATTGCAGCAAAACTTCCCTATTCAAACCTTCTTATAATAAAGGCAAAATGTGTTCTGCAGGTGTCAGTGTTGGGACCACTTCTTTTTATTCTTTATGTCAATGATTTGGCAGATGGAATGAATGGCTTTGTTGCCAAGTTTGTAGATGATAGGAAGATTGATGGAGAGGTAGGTAATGTTGAGACAACAAGTAGGCTATGGACAAGAAAGTGGCAAATGAAATGCAGTGTTAGAAAATGCATGGTCATGCACTTCAGTAGTAAAAATGTGTGACTATTTTCTAAATGGGGAGAAAATCCAAAAAACCTGGGAATCCTTGTGCAGAACAGCCTAAAGGTTAACTTGCAGTTAGTCAGTGGTGAGGAAGGCACATGCCATGATAGCATTCGTTTCGGGAGGTGTGTAATACAAGGGCAGGTTGTCATGCTGAGGCTTATAAGGCACTGGTGAGACCTCACCTTGAGTATTGTGAACAGTTTTGGGCTCCTCATCTGAGAAAAGATGTGCTGGTATTGGAAAGGGTTCACAAGGATGACTCTGGGAATGAAAGGCGTATCATATGAGGACCGTTTGGTTCTGGGTGTGTACTCACTGGAATTTAGAAGGATGGGGTGGGGGGGGGGGAGAAAGGATCTCACTGAAACCTTTCGAATGTTGAAAGGGCTTGAGAGCGTACATGTGGAAAGGATGTTCCATGGTGGGCGAGTCTAGGACAAGAGGGCATATCCTCAGGATAGAGGGGTGTCTATTTGAAACACAGATTTCTTTAACCGGGGGTGGTGAATTTGTGGAATTTGTTACCACAGGCAACTGTGGAGGGCAGATTGTTGGGTGTATTTAAGGCTGAGTTTAATAGGTTTTTGATTGGATCAAAGGTAACGGGGAGAAGGCTGGGTGGGACAGGGGGAAGGATCAGGTGTGATTAAATGGAGGAGCAGATTTGATGTGCCAAATGGCAAAATTCTGTTCTTGTGTCTTATGGTTTTATAAAATACTGTTGGTCTTAAACTACTTGTTGGACCTGCTTGTTAGTATTGTGATTTATGTAGTCAAATCTGAGCTTCACTCATTTGTCTTCATTTTCCATATTGCTAATCTGCCTTTTTGTCTAACTGAAGTGGATGACCAGATTTCCCCACGTTAAACTCCATTTGAGTTTTTTTTGCCCAGACACAACGTTCTTATCGCAATGTACCTTTTCCACCTATTTTTGTATCATTGACAACTTTGGAATTCTTGCATTTTATTTCCTCCTTCAGGGCATTAATGGATATAGTGAACAATTGAGGGCCAAGAACCAATCATTTGGGCACACTGGTTACATCCCAGCAATCTGAATGGAACCTATTGTTTTACTTCACTTTGTGACAACCAGTTTTCATCCATGTTGACCCACTTTCCACTAGTGCCTTTACTCCTAATTTATGGATCAGCTTATGTGGCATTATATCAAATGCCATTTGTTAATTATATGCATGACATCTACAGGTTACCCTCATTCAATTTCCAACCTTTCATAAAGCCGTGTTGACCTAGTTTGATAGTATTCAGTTTATTTCCTCTGGTTTTTGTCTCTAGCATGTTACAAACAATAGATGTTATACTCACTAACCTACAGTTCCCTGCCTTCTATCTTTTCTCAAATATGGGAGTCACATTGGCTGTCCTTCAATTTTCCCCTATCCTCCTGGAGTTCAAGTTTTGAAAAAATTCAGCCAGTGGGTCCACTTCGTCCCTAATACTTGGATGCAAAGAATTTAAATAAGACTGCTTTGGCGTTATAAGAAAGAAAGAGCAGGACACTTACTAGATTGGACAAAATAGATATACGGAGGACGTTCTCTAACTGTGGTATCGTAAAACATCTTAAAATGGTTTGGTCATTCACAATGGATTCTGAGAAATTCTTCACTCTGCTGTTGGAATTTTTTTATCCAAAAGAGCTTGGTATACTTAAGCCAGATCCATAGGTGAATCAAGGCATGATGGTTATTGCTCTTTAAGAAATGCTGAGGTGAATGTTCATGAAGTCAACAATAATGCAGGCTCCAGTGGTCAATTGATCCTTGTCTGTTTATTATATCTTTAATAATTTTTTTGATAAAGTTTTTTTGGAACACCAGTGGTTTGTTAAATTTGGCAGATAAAATTGGAATGGTTTATGACCCCCATCTTCTCTTTCCATAGCTACCTATGCTGCAGCTGTGCTGTTCCGTATGTCTGAAGACAAACCACAAGATTATAAGAAGCGTCTGTCAGTTGAGCTTACGAGCTCTCTGTTTAGAACTGAGCCCATGGCTTGGAATGAGGTAAGGTTACCAGGGTTAACTGGCCATGCTACACAAGCTCACTTTTTGAATGCTAACTTAGCATTTTTAAAAACAACAGGTTAATATTGTGCAGGTTTACATTTTCCCATTGTTCCTTCAGGGGAAAATCAACAAGTGTTTGGAAGGTTATCTGCAATAGCAAATATAATGTTTCTTACAACTTTGTTCAAACAGACTGGAGATCTTGGAATTGACATGGGAAGCCAGGGGGAGCCTCTTGGATACCGTCCAGATGGTACGTTTGCTTTTAGCTATAGACTCGCTTCCAAAAAGAGCAAACAGAAATGATTAAGGTATTCAAACAAATGAATATATAGGTGTATAAGATGATGAGAGGCATTGATCGTGCGGATAGTCAGAGGCTTTTTCCCAGGGCTGAAATGGTTAGCACAAGAGGGCACCGTTTTAAGGTGCTTGGAAGTAGGTATAGAGGAGATGTCGGGTAAGTTTTTTTACACAGTGGTGAGTGCGTGGAATGGGCTGCCGGCTATGGTGTGGAGGTGGATATGATAGGGTCTTTTAAGAGACTCCTGGACAGGTAAATGGAACTCAGAAAAATAGGGGGCTTATGGGTAACCTTAGGTAATTTCTAAGGCAAGGACATGTTTGGCACAGCTTTGTGCGCCAAAGGGCTTGTATTGTGCTGTAGGTTTTCTGTGTTTAATTGAAACTGAGCATATTGCTATAGCTTTCCATCACATTGGTCCCTGATTACCTATCTGGGTGAATTGTAAGCTTACTTTTGAAATTATCTGATTTGTAATTCAGTGTTGATGTTGGGTGAATTTAGAAATTAGACCTTGTCCTTTTAGAGCTATCCCCTTCATAATGTGTTTTCGTTTACCCTACCTCACATTTCTCTATATTAACCTTTTCTGTGCATCTGCCCATGTTTGCCTGTCTTTTACTATCCTGCTTCAGTTTAGCACCATCCTCTTTGCAGTTCACAAGTATTAAGTTTGGTGTCTACAAATATAGAATTGTGATTTTTTTTATTGTCTGACTCATGTGGATTAAAAAATCTGGACACAATCCCTTTGGGAATGCTGTTGTTATCTTTATTCTGAAAAGTAACTTCATGGCCCTCTGCTCCCAAATTAGCTGGGGTGCATTTTAGAAACTCTTCATTGTGCTGCTAAATTTTTGCACTTTTCTATGCATCTCCCTACATCTTTGCTCTCTTGAATTTGTTGGTCACCTGTAGGATACACCCAGCTGTTGTTGCTCTGTCCCTTGGCCCATGTCACCATTCTCCAACACTAATCTTAATCAGCCATGCTTCTACTTTTCTGTATCCTCCACTGGTGTTGTGTTAGCAACAGTGTGTGTATGCAGAAGTGAGAGGAAAGGTTGCTCAGCTTAGAGAATGTAGCCTTGGTCTTGTCTTGGCAGAAGTGTTGGGAGGTAGGGAAATGTTTTCTCCACGTGATGTATTTATTGTCTCATTTGTTCTGTGCCCTTTTTTTTTTGCCACCTTACCCCGTCCACTTTCTTAAACCCTTTCACGAATGTAGATCCTAGTTTTCGTTCTTACCACCCAGGCGGCTATGGACAGGATACCATGGGCATTGATCCGATGATGGAACATGACATGAGTGGTCACCATCCTGGTGCTGAGTACCCAGTCGATGGGCTCCCAGACCTTGGACATGCCCAGGACTTGATGGATGGGCTTCCTCCCGGTGACAGTAATCAGCTGGCCTGGTTTGATACAGACTTGTAAATATAACCTGCATTATAGGTATGGCAATCATTTAAAGGTATGGGAAGATATCACCTTTACTATTTGGGTTTGCAACTTACAACTCCATTTAAATCTGTCAACTTTTTCTATTTGTAGTCACATAACTTCTTTTCTTCTTTCTGCAGTTGAATGAACTTGCATTGTGATTGGCCTGTAGAATTGCTGAGAGGGCTCGAGGGGTGGGCTGGTATCTCAGAAAGTGCCTGACACTAACAAAGCTCAGTTTCCTATGGGAACAGTCAATTGTTCTGGTCCTTGTATCAAAGCGGTTTGGAAATGGCTGCCTACTTCTAAAGAATGCTCAAGATTGGAACAAGAGATGGAACATTAAAAACTCTAGCCTTGCCTGTTAATTATTTTTATTATTTTTTTAAATCTCTGTAATTGTACTGATGTAGCTTGCTTTGAAGTAGAGTAGACCAGTAAATGATATTTTTTAAACATAGTCTCGTAGTCTTAAGTTATAGTGGCATTGCAATAGCCGTTCTGATTTTTAAAATCTGAAGTAATTGTGTAGAGCACTAATTCATTCATAATAGATTTAATTGTACTCTGAAGTGTAACACTGTGTAGCTTTTTGTATAAAAATGTGAAATTAGATAAAAGTCCACTCTTAATACGAGCAGGTGAGATGGCGTGTTTGATCAATATTGCTTTATACTAGGGATTTTCAGGAGGGTTTAAGTAGAACTGTCATTTGGCAATGGTTGTTATAGTTTAATGAGAGGACACTCTTCCACCCACCCCTTCTGAGTTATTGTATTCTGCAACACAGATGCTTCATGGAAAAATGCGATTGTAGAAACAATTAAACTGGACTGATTTCATTTTTGTGTGAGTGGCTTAATTACTAGAGCACCAATATTAAGTTTATATGCAGTTTAAGGAACTTTGTCTCTTACATAATTTTATGTATAAGTTGATAAAATAAAAATGGTTGGAATTTGCTATCGTCTGTCTTCCTGGTGTTTATTTGTACACAATGTATTCGTCATCTTTGACATTGACAGCTGCTCCTTAATATGTGCAAAACTAAAGTTCATCTTCACTTCACTCCAAGTGCCCGCAGCAGTTCCAGTACAGGCATTTGAGTCAAATATTGATCATCCCTTTACCTCTCAAGGGGTATTCTTTCCTGTGTGAGTTATTTGCATCCAACTTTTAAACCTGGAACGTGAGATATCTTTGACATTGGCAACAGTTTGCTGCAAATCAATTTTTTTTTTATTGCCACGTCTACAGTGAAAAACTTTTACGTGCTATGCAGATTGTTCCATTACTACAATGTATTGAGGTACTACAAGGGAAAATAATAACAGATTGCAGGATAGTGTTAAGATAAGATATAGAAGCAGAATTAGGCCTATCGAGTCTGCTCTGCCATTTCATCATAGCTGATCGAATTTTCCCCTCAACCCCAATCTCTTGTATCCCTTATTGTCCTGACCAATCAAGAATCTATCAACTTCTGCCTTAAATATCCATGAAGACCTTGTCTCAGGATGGGTGAGGTCTTTGATTAGGGTGGCTGCTTTACTGAGGCAGTGAAGTGGAAACAGTCCATGGAGGGGAAGCTGGTTTCCGTGATACCTGATTGAATTTGTTGAGGATGTGACTAAACACATTGAAGGTAAAGCAGTAGATGCAGTGTATATGGATTTCAGAAGGTATTTGACAAGGTACCCCATGCAAGGCTTATTGAGAAAGTAAGGAGGCATGGGATCCAAGGGGTCCTTGCTTTGTGGATCCAGAATTGGCTTGCACACAGAAGGCAGAGTGGTTGTAGATGGGTCATATTCTGCATGGAGGGTGGTGACCAGTGGTGTGCCTCTGGGATCCCTTTCTGATTTTTATAAATGACCTGGATGAGGAAGTGGAGGGATGGGCACAATACAGGCCCTTTGGCCCACAATGTTGTGCCAGCCCTTAAACCCTGCCTACCATATAACCCCCACTTTAAATTCCTCCATATACCTGTCTAGTAATCGCTTAAATTTCACTAGTTTATCTGCCTCCACCACTGACTCGGGCAGTGCATTCCATGCACCAACCACACTGAGTAAAAAAACCTTCCTCTAATATCCCCCTTGATCTTCCCACCCCTTACCTTAAAGCCATGTCCTCTTGTACTGAGCAGTGGTTCCCTGGGGAAGAGGCGCTGGCTGTCCACTCTATTCTTAATATCTTGTCTTCTCTCATCCTGCTCTCCAAAGAGTAAAGCCCTAGCTCCCTTAATCTCTGATCATAATAGATAGATAGATAGATACTTTATTCATCCCCATGGGGAAATTCAACATTTTTTCCAATGTCCCATACACTTGTTGTAGCAAAAACTCATTACATACAATACTTAACTCAGTAATAATATGATATGCATCTAAATCACTAACTCAAAAAGCATTAATAATAGCTTTAAAAAAAGTTCTTAAGTCCTGGCAGTTGAATTGTAAAGCCTAATGGCATTGGGGAGTATTGACCTCTTCATCCTGTCTGAGGATACTCTCTAAACCAGGCTGCATCCTGGTAAATCTCTGTACCCTTTCCAATGCTTCCACATCCTTCCTATAGTGAGGTGACCAGAACTGGATACAGTACTCCCAAGTGTGCCCTAACCAGAGTTTTATAGAGCTGCATCATTACCTCACGACTCTTAAACTCTATCCCTCGACTAATGAAAGCTAACACCCCATAAGAAGAGACCAGATAGGCTGGGACTTTTCCCTGGATCAAAGGAAGCAGAGGGATGATCCTATAGCGATTTAAAAAAAGGAGCATGGATAAGGTACCCTTCCCCAGGGTATGGGAGTCTAAAACTAAAGAGCGTAGGTCTAAAGAAGGGGTTCTCATTCTTCTTTTGTCATGGGCCAATGCCGTCAAGCAATCCAAGGTGAGGGGAAGGATTTGAAATGGCAGGTTTCACAAGCAGAGGGTAGTGAGAATATGGAATAAGCTGACAGGAAGTGGTAGAGATGAGTACAAAAACCATATTTGAAAGGCATTTGGTGGACAAATAAATGGATAGGAAAGGTTAATAGGGTTATGAGGCAACTGGGACTTACTCAGGAAGACATTGTTTGGCATAGGTGATTTGGACTGAAGGGCCTGCTTCTCTACTGTATGAATCTAAGAGTATGATACAGCCACAGCCAATTGCAGTCCCAACAAAATATCAAATAATAGTTGATTATATAATAAGAACATGTAAGGAAGGTACATATAGACAATAGGTGCAGAAGTAGACCATTCAGCCCTTCAAGCCTGCACCGCCATTTTGAGATCATGGCTGACCAACTACAATCAATACCTGGTTCCTGCCTTGTCCCCATATCCCTTGATTCCCCTATCCATAAGATACCTATCTAGCTCCTTGAAAGCATCCAGAGAATTGGCCTCCACTACCTTCCGAGGCAGTGCATTCCAGACCCCCACAACTCTCTGGGAGAAGAAGTTTTTCCTTAAATCTGTCCTAAATGACCTGCCCCTTATTCTCAAACCATGCCCTCTGGTACTGGACTCTCCCAGCATCTGGAACATATTTCCTGCCTATATCTTGTCCAATCCCTTAATAATCTTATATGTTTCAATCAGATCCCCTCTCAATCTCCTTAATTCCAGCGTGTACAAGCCCAGTCTCTCTAACCTCTCTGCGTAAGACAGTCCAGACATCCCAGGAATTAACCTCGTGAATCTACGCTGCACTTCCTCTACAGCCAGGATGTCCTTCCTTAACCCTGGAGACCAAAACTGTACACAGTACTCCAGGTGTGGTCTCACCAGGGCTCTGTACAAATGCAAGAGGATTTCCTTGCTCTTGTACTCAATTCCCTTTGTAATAAAGGCCAACATTCCATTAGCCTTCACTGCCTGCTGCACTTGCTCATTCACCTTCAGTGACTGATGAACAAGGACTCCTAGATCTCTGTGTATTTCTCCCTTACCTAACTCTACACCGTTCAGATAATAATCTGCCTTCCTGTTCTTACTCCCAAAGTGGATAACCTCACTTATTCACATTAAACACCATCTGCCAAGTATCTGCCCACTCACCCAGCCTATCCAAGTTGCCCTGAATTCTCCTAACACCCGCATCACATGTCACCCTGCCACCCAACTTAGTATCATCAGCAAATTTGCTGATGTTATTTTCAATGCCTTATCCAAATCGTTGACATAAATTGTAAATAGCTGTGGTCCCAATACCAAACCCTGTGGCACCCCACTAGTCATCACCTGCCATTCCGAGAAACGCCCATTCACCGCTACCCTTTGCTTTCTATCTGCCAACTAGTTTTCTATCCATGTCAATGTCTTCCCCCCGATGCCCTGAGCTTTGATTTTACCCACCAATCCCCTATGTGGGACCTTATCAAATGCCTTCTGAAAATCGAGGTACACTACATCCACTGGATCTCCCCCGTCTAACTTCCTGGTTACATCCTCGAAAAATTCCAACAGATTAGTCAAGCATGATTTACCCTTGGTAAATCCATGCTGGCTCGGCCCAATCCTATCACTGCTATCTAGATATGCCACTATTTCGTCCTTAATAATGGACTCTAGCATCTTCCCCACCACCGATGTCAGGCTGACAAGAAAGGAGAGAACTATCGACCTAAGAAGTGGGATAACATTAGCCATTCTCCAATCCTCAGGAACTGATCCTGAATCTAAGGAACATTGGAAAATGATTACCAATGCATCTGCAATTTCCAGGGCCACCTCCTTTAGTACCCGAGGATGCAGACCATCTGGACCTGGGGATTTGTCAGCCTTCAGTCCCATCAGTCTTCTCATCACTGTTTCCTTCCTAATGTCAATCTGTTTCATTTCCTCTGTTACCCTATGTCCTTGGCCCATCCATACATCTGGGAGATTGCTTGTGTCTTCCTTAGTGAAAACAGATCTAAAGTACTCATTAAATTCTTCTGCCATTTCTCTGTTTCCCATAACAATTTCACCCAATTCATTCTTCAAGGGCCCAACATTGTTCTTAACTATCTTCTTTCTCTTCACATACCTAAAAAAGCTTTTGCTATCTTCCTTTATATTCCTGGCTAGCTTGCGTTCGTACCTCATTTTTTCTCCCTGTATTGCCTTTTTAGTTAAGTTCTGTTGTTCCTTAAAAACTTCCCAATCATCCGTCCTCCCACTCACCTTAGCTGTCATACTTCCTTTTTTTTAATGCTATGCAATCTCTGACTTCCTTTGTCAACCACTGTCAACTTTTTTCCTTCTTCCAAAGTGACTGGCTCCCTGCTTACTGAGGGCCCCATGTTGTCTTGGGTGGGCTGACGTTATAGTTGAGATGGATCCTTTGATGTCACAGACACCCCAGAATAGATCACGGGCTACACAGCACATGTGAGACCCGTCAGACTATTTCAGGGAAACAAAGCCAGATAGGGCATCTTTAGACCAGGACAATTAGTACACTGGACAGGCTGGAATTGTGGTATCTGCCTGGCTCTGAAAGGTTATATGGGGAAAGTAGAAATTGTTATTTTCAATTTATTTTACTTAAAATGATAAAGATTAAACAATAATGTTCCTGAAACACATATTTTCCGGACATACAGTGTATTGATGTTTGTTTCAGCAATGTGTTCTGGGAATAATATACTGATGAATGAATGGAATCCTAGGAGCTGCCAGCCTCTCAATGACTGAAGGATTGATTGGTTGAAATGGTTCAAAATCAATTTATAAGCTCCAGATCCAGAGCAGACAAAAAACTGACACACCAACAGCAATCAAATTAATACACATTTATTCTCTGCCAGAGATGCTAATGATTATCCATTTGCATTGGAAAAGAGAAGAACAAGATTTCAGTAAACTTTCATCCCCAAACAGAAATTCACAACTCTTTAAGTATCAAAACAATAGAAAGCTATTCCAGCAGAATGGAAGTCTCTGTTACAGACTGATGAAAGAGTACAAAAATAATTGTTGCGATATTTGCCTTTGGACAGTCACACTAAACATGCAAGAGACGTTCCAACATTTCTATTCTGCTGACTTCAAGCTTTACAAAATGCATATTAATGTATTTTGAGTATATTAATTAATTGTACTTAGTTGGCTAAATTTTAGCTTCAGTTGTATATTAATGATTTCAAAGAAGGTTGCAAGATGTTTTTGAGAAGGAATGTTTTTAATTACTTTTGGTACAGTACCTTTCCTCCAACTCTACTTCAGTTTACTTGAAGAAAACACGCTTGTTTTGGCTTTCCTTGAATCCATGACAAAACCAGTCAAAGAACAAGACATTGGAATGTAACTCTCCTCCATTAGGACGCTTCCAGTCCTGAGAGCTGTGAGTCCTGATTCTGGAGTAGTCAGTGGTCCTGCGGTGAGTGTGATAATGCTGATGGTACTTGGTGATTATGTGAACAGAGATCCTGGAGTAGGTCAATGGCTCAATGGCCAATGAGCCTCAGTATTTCAAAGGCTAACGATGCAATGGCAATATCGGTATGAGAACTGGGATAAGAACAAAGAAAATGCTGTCAGTGATTGAGACCACATCACACATGACAGAATTAAACAGGTTTGTAAAAATTAATCTGAAAATACAATGCTTTGGGTTTGTAGGGCAGCTGAATGACACATATGATCCTCTCTGTCTTACCTCTGAGACACCAGATAGATAGAAAGCAGACCAATTTTCTGGCTGGAGAGCACAGAAATAAGGGCCAGAGTCCAGAACATAAAAAAAAGTCTTGGAATTAAACTGGGGAACATTTGTACTCATGGGGTGGGTGAGATTAGTAAGTTGCTTTTATACACTGGAGTCTCAGAATCCTGCAGATAGTGGAAACCGCAGCGAAAAAAAGCTCGAACTCAGTAGATCAGGCAACATCAATATGGTGAGTTTGTCCAGCAGTTTTTCTACTCAGTCAATTGCTAACTTTAAACTGTGGCCTGACAGATCTTTGTTAAATAGAGCTACAATGTTTCATTCATAATGCCCACAGCAGTGAAATGAATTGCTTTATTGTACTTCCTTTCATTAGATATTCAATATGTTTATGAACTTGCTTTTCTTTCAGGAGCATGTAGATCTGAAAAACAGTTCATCTGTTTTTATCAATGGGTCTTTCTGTACCCAGTGTACAGCTTGGATGACCGACTCTGGCTGTGGAGTTGGGGATAGTGTTGCAGCTCGAGGGACTGCATGCTGCGAGGGAACAGGTGAACAGGCAACTTACTCCCTCTCTCTGCTCTGAGCAGGGGTTCACTGAGAGAGTGAGCAGAACCAAAAGCAAGCTCAGCTATACATGGAGGATGGGGACATAAAGAAACCAATGGTGATAAACGATTCTATCATCTGGTGGGTCAGACAAACACAGGAGACTGCAGGTGCTGGGATCCAGAGCATCATATGAAATTCTGAAGGAATTCAGCATTGAGCACCATCTCGGGGGAGTGTGAAGGAATTGTCAACATTTCAGGCAGAGACCCTACATCACATTTATGTGTGCACATGAATCACCATGGAATTTTGTATATGGGTTGTCTCCCTATTTAAGGAGGGATGTTGTGTAATAGAGATAAGGAAAATTGGGGATTATCCCATAAAGAAAGATTAAGCTGGCTGGGTTTGTACTCTCATGTGTTTAGCACAATGTGAAGTGAACTTACTGAAACATACAATATCCTTTAGGAAAAGTGAATAAAGTGGATGTGGTGATGAGGTTCCACTGGTAAGGTGTCTAGAACCAGGAAAACCAAATTCAAAAGGTTAGGCAGCAGGATAATGAGTGGAAAGATTCTCTCACCCAGAGTGTCATGGATCTTTGGAATGTTGTATCCAAGAGAGTTAGTTGCAGAGGCTCAGTCACTGAGCATTCAATCAGTAGATGTTAAGATATCAAGGGATATGGAATCACTACAGGAAGGTGGTATTGCAGTAGTTTTGTGCTGTGCATCTTTGAGTGCAGGGGTCTCTGAGTGTGGTCTTTGGTGAGTGAGGAGCTTCGGTGCAGAAGGCTCATAGCACTGACCTTTGGATTGGCAGTGTGTCATTGGTGGTAGTCTTGGTATTGGGTGCTTGGTATTTTCATGTTTATAGTTCAAATTGTGGGAACAGATTGGATTACCATTTCAAAGGGCCCTTCCTAAATTAAAAGCATTGCTCCAATTTGACCAGTTTGAATGGCAGGCTTTGGAACTCAAGTGCCCATTGCAGGTACCACAATGCCTCTGTGAGGCTGAAGTTTCCATGGAGGTGGTCACTCTTAAAGGCATTCCCAGAGGCAGATGTAGGAAGGAAAGAAAACCAACATTACAGCACTGTGGGTGGCTGAACTATATAAGGGGAAGGAGCAAGAGTACAGGAGACCAGCAGGGAGCCTTGATAATAAGGGGAGTAGACTTCTGTGAACGAAGGCTGATGGAACTTGGGTTATGGATGTCATAAAACAGTCCCGGGGAAGGGCAAACAACCGGATGTTGTGATCCACATTGGTACTGATGTCATCAGTGAAAAGAGAGATGAGGCCTGTGATGCGAGTTCAGAGAGCTGGGTCACAAATTATAGAGGGCCCGTAAGGCTACAACCTGTGGATTACATGTGTTAGTGGGTAAATATGAAAAAGAAGAGAGATGAATGTGTAGCCAAATAGGTTTGTGTAGGAGAAGGCTATAGATTTTTGTATTATCAGGAATGTCTCTGAGGGAGGTGGGACTTTTAGAAGCAGGATGGTTCTGTCTGAACTGGAATGGGTCCAATGTCCCCGTAGAAAGGTTTACAGAGTGTTTAAACTAATTTGGCAGATGAATAGGACAGAGGATGGACCTACAGCCAAATAAAGAAAGAAAATGGAATCAGTCCAGTAAGCAGAGCAGACATGGGCATATACCAAGCCTATAAAAAGTATACATCCCCCTTAGAAGTCTTCATGTTTTACAACTTTGAAAACCTTAGGATATTCTTAGAACACAGAAGACTGTGACAGAGGTATACAAAGTGAGGGGTGTAGATAGGGTAAATTCAGGCAGGCTTTTTCCACTGAGATTGGGTGCAACTACAACTAGAGGTCATGAGTTAAGGGAACATGAAGGGAAACTTCCTCACTCAGAGGGTTGTGAGAGTGTGGAATGAGCTGCCAGTGCAAGTAGTGCATGCGAATGCAATTTCAATGTTTAAAGGAAGTTTGGATAGGTACATGGATGGTAGGGGTATGGAGGGCTATGATGGTGCAGGTTGATGGAAGAAGGCAATTTAAATGGTTTGGTATGGATTAGCAAGGACCTGTTTCTGCACTATAATTTTCTATAACATTGAATCACAGTGAAATGAATTTGGCTTTTTTTATGCTATCAACAGAAAAAGACACTTTTGTGTCAAAATGAAAACAGATCTCTGCAAAGTGATCTAAATTACAAATATAAAACACAAAATAATTGATTACATAAGTACTTACGCTCTTTAATACGACACACCAAATCACCACTGGTGCAGTCATTTGGTTTTAGAAGTCACATGATTAGTTAAATGGAGATCTGTTTTTGGAGAACTGTGTGTGGTCAAGGTGTTTCAATTGATCGTAGTAAAAATACACCTGTATCTGGGAGGTCCAACTGACAGTTTCCTTACAAAACTATGACAACTATGGAGGAGTAACAAGCTTCAGTGGCTGAGATGGGAGAGACTGCGCACACAACAACTGTTGCCCGGGTGCTTCACCAGTCACAGCTTTATGGGAGAGTGGCAAAGAGAAAGCCACTGTTACAAAAAACTCACATGAAATCTTGGCTAGAGTTAACCTGAAGGCATGTGGGAGACCGAAGTCAGCTGGAAGAAGGTTCTATAGTCTGTTAAAACCAAAATTGAGCTTTTTGGCCATCAGACTAAATGTTATATTTGGCGTAAGCCAAGCACCACACATCATCAAAAGCACACCATCCCTACTGTGAAGCATGGTGGTGCTGCATCATGCTGTGGGAATGCTTCACTGCAGCAGGTCCAGGAAGCTTGTGAAGGTAGAGAGTAAAATAAATGCCACAAAATACAGGGGAAACCCTGATGCAATCTACAAGAAAACTGCGACATGGGAGAAGATTTGCTTTCTAGCAACACAATGAGTCTGAACATAAAGCCAAATCTACACAGGAATGGCTTAAAAACAACAAAGTTAATGTCCTGGAGCAGCCAAGTCAGAATCCAAACCTCAATCCAATTGAGAATTCATGGCTGCACTTGAAAAGGGCTGTTCACACATGATCCCTGTGCAATCTGACAGAGCTTGAGCAGTTTCGTAAAGAAGGATGGGGAAAAATTGTAGTGTCCGGATGGACAAAGCTGATAGAGACCCATCAATATGGACTCAAGGCTGCAATTGCTGCCAAAGGTGCATCTACTATATATTGATTTGAAGGGGTGAGTAATTATGCAATCAATTATTTTGTGTTTAATAATTGTAATAAATTTTGACTAATTTGTAGACATTTGTTTTCATTTTGACATGAAAGAGTCATTTCTGTTGATCAGATTCAAAAAAGCCAAATTAAAGCCACTGTGATTCAATGTTGTCAAACAATAAAACATGAAAACTCCCCAAGGGAGTGAATACTTTTTATAGGCACTGTAAGACATGTGTGAGGACTGGAAGGCTAAATTTATCCTTTTTGCAGCAGGAAGAGGAGGAGTGAAGTGCTTGTGAGGGCGCTGAGTGCTGGGAAGCAGCTGAGGTGAGCGTGCAGCGGGTACCTGGGACAGTGTGATCGAGAAACCGTTGCAGCAGGAAGAGGAGGAGTGAAGGGTTTGTGAGAGCGCTGAGTGCTGGGAAGCAGCTGAGGTGAGCGTGCAGCGGGTGATCGAGTGTGATCGAGAAACCGTTGCAGCAGGAAGAGGAGGAGTGAAGGGCTCGTGAGGTAATTGGCAGGGACAAATAAAAGGACGGGTAACTGAAGTGGAGCGGCTAGCGAGGAGCGGCCAGTGGTGTGAGTGGCTCAGGGTAGGAGTGGAGCTTTGAGGGTTTGGCTCGAGATGCTTCGGCGAGCAGAGGCTGAGGACGCTTGCTCCAAGTGAGGTAAGGCTGGGTAAGTTCCTTTAATTAATTTAAGGAGTAGGTAATGGAGGCAGCAGTTAGGGCAGTTGAGTGCTCCGTTTGCAGGATGTGGGAAGTCAGGGCGAGCACAATTGTCCCTGATGACTACACCTGCAAAAGGTGCATCCAGCTGCAGCTCCTGACAAACCGAGTTAGGGATCTGGAGCTGGATGAACTTTGGATCATTTGGGAGGCAGAGGCTGAAATAGACAGGAGTTTCAGGGAGATATTCACCCCTAAGAGTCAGGAGACAGGTAGTTGGGTGTCTGTCAGGAGAGGGAAGGGGAATAGACAGGAAGAGCACCCCTGTGGCCATTCCCATCAACAATAAGTATACCGTTTTGGATACTGTTGGTGGGGACGACCTACCAGGGACAAGTTGCAGTGGTTGGGTCTCTGGCACCGAGACTTGACCCTCAGCTCAGAAGGGAAGGAGGGAAAAGAGGAGAGCAGTAGTGATAGGGGATTTGATAGTTAGGGGGACAGATAAGAAGTTCTGTGGGAGAGATCGAGAATCCCGGATGGTCTGTTGCCTCCCTGGTGCCAGGGTCCGCAATATCTCAGATCGAATTCTCAGTATTCTCAAGAGGGAGGGTGAGCAGCCGGATGTTGTGGTCCATGTAGGGACCAATGACGTGGGTAGGAAGAGTGAGGAGGTCCTGAAAGGTGTGTTTAGGGAGCTAGGTGCAAAGTTGAAGGACAGGACCTCCAGGGTTGCAATCTCGGGATTGCTACCCATGCCACGTGCTAGTGAGGCTAGAAACAGGAAGATAATGCAGCTAAATACGTGGCTAAGGAGTTGGTGCAGGAGGGAGGGCTTCATGTTTCTGGACAATTGGGCCTTGTTCCAGGGCAGGTGGGACCTGTTCTGACAGGATGGTTTGCACCTGAACTGGAAGGGGACTAACATCCTTGCGGGAAGATTTGCTAGTGCTGCTCCGGGGGGGGGGGGGGGGGGGTTAAACTAGATTTGCAGGGGGAGGGGAACCAGAGTGTTAGAGCAGATGGTGAGGTAGAGGAGGATAAAGGTCATGTGAGGACTGCTTGTGTGGACAGAAATCAAAGGTTTGTATGTGATAGAAATGTTCTCAGGTGCCAAACTGAAGAGACTGGGGAAGAAGAGGTTGGCTCTCAAATAGAGAAAGATAGGAGACAGTGTGAGAGAGAGGACAGGCAGGTGATAGAGAAGGGACGTGCTCAGACCGAAGGTTTGAGATGTGTCTATTTTAACGCAAGAAGTGTTGTGAACTAAGCGGATGAGCTTAGAGCGTGGATCAGCACTTGGAGATATGATGTGGTGGCCATTACAGAGACTTGGATGGCTCAGGGACAGGAATGGTTACTTCAAGCGCCAGGTTTTAGATGTTTCAGAAAGGACAGGGATGGAGGCAAAAGAGGTGGGGGGCGTGGCACTGTTGATCAGAGATAGTGTCAAGGGTGCAGAAAAGGTGGATGCCTTAGAGGGATTGTCTATGGAGTCTCTGTGGGTGGAGGTTAGGAACAGGAAGGGGTCAATAACTTTACTGGATGTTTTTAAAGGCTGCCTTATAGTAACAGGGATATCGAGGAGCAGATGGGGAGAAAGATCCTGGAAAGGTGTAATAATAAGAGTTGTCATGACGGGAGATTTTAATTTCCCAAATATCGATTGACATCTCCCTAGAGCAAGGGGTTTAGATGGGGTGGAGTTTGTTAGGTGTGTTCAGAAAGGTTTCTTGACACAATATGTAGATAAGCCTACAAGAGGAGAGGCTGTACTTGATCTGGTATTGGGAAATGAACCTGGTCAGGTGTTAGATCTCTCAGTGGGAGAGCATTTTGGAGATAGTGATCATAATTCTATCTCCTTTACAATAGCATTGGAGAGAGATAGGAACAGACAAGTTAGAAAAGCATTTAATTGGAGTAAGGGGAATTGAGGCTATCAGGCAGGAAATTGGAGGCTTAAATTGGAAACAGACATTCTCAGGGAAAAGTATGGAGGAAATGTGGCAAGTATTCAGGGGATATTTGTATAGAGTTCTGTATAGGTACGTTCCAATGAGACAGGGAAGTTACGGTAGGGGACAGGAACTGTGGTGTACAAAGGCTGTAATAAATCTAGTCAAGAAGAAAAGAAAAGCTTACAAAAGGTTCAGAGAGCTGGGCAATGTTAGAGATCTAGAAGATTATAAGGCTACTAGGAAGGAGCTTAAGAATGGAATTAGGAGAGCCAGAAGGGGCCATGAGAAGGCCTTGGCGGGCAGAATTAAGGGAAAACCCAAGGCATTCTACAAGTATGTGAAGGGCAAGAGGATAAGACGTGAAAGAATAGGACCTATCAAGTGTGACAGTGGGAAAGTGTGTATGGAACCGGAGAAAATAGCAGAGGTACTTAATGAATACTTCAGTATTCACTATGGAAAAGGATCTTGGTGATTGTAGTGATGACTTTCAGCAGACTGAAAAGCTTGAGCATGTAGATATTAAGAAAGGATGTGCTGGAGCTTTTGGAAAGCATCAAGTTGGATAAGTCACCGGGACCAGATGAGATGTACCCCAGGCTACTGTGGGAGGTGAGGGAGGAGATTGCTGAGCCTCTGGCGATGATCTTTGCATCATCAGTGGGGACGGGAGAGGTTCCGGAGGATTGGAGGGTTGTGGATGTCGTTCCTTTATTCAAGAGAGGGAGTAGAGATAGCCCAGGAAATTATAGACCAGTGAGTCTTCAGTGGTTGGTAAGTTGCTGGAGAGGATCCTGAGATGCAGGATTTATTAACATTTGGAGAGGTATAATATGATTAGGAATAGCCAGCATGGCTTTGTCAAAGGCAGGTCAGGTCATATGAGCCTGATTGAATTTTTTGAGGATGTGACTAAACACATTGATGAAGGAAGAGCAGTAGATGTAGTGTATATGGATTTCAGCAAGGCATTTGATAAGGTACCCCATGCAAGACTTATTGAGAAAGTAAAGAGGCATGGGATCCAAGGGGACATTTCTTTGTGGATCCAGAACTGGCTTGCCCACAGAAGGCAAAGAGTGGTTGTAGACGGGTCATAAATGCATGGAGGTCAGTCACCAATGGAGTGCCTCAGGGATCTGTTCTGGGACCCCTGCTCTTCATGATTTTTATAAATGATCTGGATGAGGAAGTGGAGGGATGGGTTAGTAAGTTTGCTGATGGCACAAAGGTTGGGGGTGTTGTGGATAGTGTGGAGGGCTGTCAGAGTTTACAGCGGGACATTGATAGGATGCAAAACTGGACTGAGAAGTGGCAGATGGAGTTCAGCCCAGATAAGTGTGAAGTGGTTCATTTTGGTAGGTCAAATATGATGGCAGAATATAGTATTAATGGTAAGACTCTTGTCAGTGTGGAGGATCAGAGGGATTTTGGGGTCCGAGTCCATAGGATACTCAAAGCAGCTGCGCAGGTTGACTCTGCGGTTAAGAAGGCATATGGTGTATTGACCTTCATCAATTGTGGCATTTAGGAGCTGAGAGGTAATGTTGCAGCTATATAGGACCCTGGTCAGACCCCACTTGGAGCACTGTGCTCAGTTCTGGTTGCCTCACTACAGGAAGGACATGGAAGCCATAGAAAGGGTGCAGAGGAGATTTACAAGGATACTGCCTGGTTTGGGGAGCATGTCTTATGAAGATAGGTTGAGTGAATTTGGCCTTTTCTCCTTGGAGCGACAGAGGATGAGAGGTGACCTGATAGAGGTGTATAAGATGTTGAGAGGCATTGATTGTGTGGATAGTCAGAGGCTTTTTCCCAGGGCTGAAATGGTTGCCACAAGAGGGCACAGGTTTAAGGTGCTGGGGGGTAGATACAGAGGAGATGACAGGGGTAAGTTTTTTACTCAGAGAGTGGTGAGTGAGTGGAATGGGCTGCTGGCAAAGGTGGTGGAGGCAGTTACTATAGGGTCTTTTAAGAGACTTTTGGATAGGTACGTGGAGCTTAGTAAAATAGAAGGCTATAGGTAAGCCTAGCAGTTTCTAAGGTAGGGACATGTTTGGCACAGGTTTGTGGGCTGAAGGGCCTGTATTGCGCTGTAGGTTTTCTATGTTTCTTATTAACACATGGAGTCTGACTACTAAGGTTAAAAAACAAAGTATTGATCAGTGGGAATTTGAAATGTGTGCAATTACTCTGATGTAGTTAAAAGAAGGGTGTTATTGTTTCAGCAGTAACATGCTGGGTGAGGAAGGGCTATAAGAGAGGAGTACAGAGTCCAGTACTGCAGTAATGAGGAAGGGTGTTGTCAAAGTTTCTTCAAACGGGCGAATTTGAAATGTAAAAGGTTCAGAAGGAATTTATGTGCATTCAGAAAAGTCTTTTGAACCAGTACAAATATCAACCATGACTTTCTTGGATAAGAAAGCTTTACTCCTGTGTGGAGAGAGTTCTTTAAGTGACAAGCATGTGGCTGGAAATGTTGCAGTAGCTCAGTTGAAGTGGAATGCATGACTGATGTCACTGCAGCAAAGCTGTGGTGTGAATCTGTGCTTTGTGATTGGTGTGGGCTCCAGCTGCAGAAGATCTTTAATGAAGGTAAAGAGTGATCTGATTTCTCTGTTGCTGGAGGGGCTCCTGATGTCACTCAGCTACCACTCCAGGGCAAATTTGCCCCAAATCATCACCTGATCCAAAGTGGCTGCTCCATGCATGGAGGTCATGCTATAAGGTTCACGCTAGTGCACTTGATGCATTATTGCTCATAGCTAGGAACTACACTTGCAGTGTGCTTCATCGCAGATTTATAAATCTAGCCACACGCAGATGTACAATGCCGCTTCAATGTACAGCATTACAGAATATACAGAATAATAGTACAGCACAGAAAACCAGGGACTTTTTCCAAGGGCAGAAATGGCAAATATGAGGGGGAATAATATCAAGCTGATTGGAGGAAAGTACGGGGGGGGGGGGGGGGGGGTGATGTTAGAGTTAAGTTTTTTTTTACACAGCGATAAATGCATGAAATGCCCTGCTAAGGGTGGTGGTAGAGACAGATACATTAGGGAAATTCAAGAAATGCTTAGATAGGTATATGGATGACAGAAACATGGCTATATAGGAGGGAAAGGTTAGATTGATTTTAGAGTAGCTTTTAAGGTTGGCCCAGTATTGTGTACTAAACTGTAGTGTTTTACCTTTAGTGGTCATTTTATTAGATACCATTAGACCAAGGAGAAGAATTAATCCATTCGGCCAATTGAGTCTGGTCCACAATTTCGTAATGGCTGACATATTATCTCTTTGATTTTCCTGCCTTCTCCCCATAATCTTGCACACCCTCATTAATCAAGAACCAACCAACCTTGCCTTGGATATACCAAAAGACTTGCCTTTCACAGATATCTGTGGCAAAAAATTCCACGGATTCACCACCTATAGCTAAAGAATTTTTTCCTTACCTCTAAATGGATGATCCTCAATTCTGAGGCTGGGCCATCTAGTCCTAGACTCCCCCACTACAGGAAACATACTCTCCACATCCACTCTATCCAGACCCTTCAATATTTGATAGGTTTTAATGTGTTTTTCCCTCAATTCTTCTAAACTCCACTTTGTACAGGCCCAGAGCCATCAAATGCTCCTCATAACCCTTTGTTAACCCTTTTATTCCTGGCATCATTCACATGAACACGGGAAAATCTGCAGATGCTGGAAATAAAATGAGCAACACACACAAAATGCTGGTGGAACGCAGCAGGCCAGGCAGCATCTATAGGAAGAAGTACAGTCGACGTTTTGGGCTGAGACCCTTCATCAGGACAAACTGAAAGAAAAGATAGTAAGAGATTTGAAGGTGGGAGGGGGAGGGGGAAATCCAAAATGATAGGAGTAGACCGAAGGGGGTGGGATGAAGCTAAGAGCTGGAAAGGTGATTGGCAAAAGGGATACACAGCTGGAGAAGGGAAAGGATCATGGGACGGGAGGCCTAGGGAGAAAGAAAGGGGGAGGAGAGCACCAGAGGGAGATGGAGAATAGGCAAAGAGTGATGGGCAGAGAGGCAGAGAGAGAAAAAAAAGGAGGGGGAGGGAATAATAAGTAAATAAGGGATGGGGTAATAAGGGGAGGAAGGGCATTAATGGAAGTTAGAGAAATCAAAGTTCATGCCATCAGGTTGGAGGCTAACCAGATGGAATATAAGGTGTTCCTTCAACCTGACTGTGGCTTCATCTTGACAGTAGAGGAGGCCACGGATAGACATATCAGAATGGGAATGGGACGTGGAATTAAAATGTGTGGCCACTGGGAGATCCTGCTTTCTCTGGCGGACAGAGCATAGGTGTCAACTTTCACTCTTCCCTCAAATTTACCTGGTCTATTTCTGACACCTCCTTCCCCTTTCTTGATCTTTCTGTCTCCATCTCTGGATACGGCTTATCTACTATAAGCCTACAGACTCTCACAGCTACCTGGACTATTCCTCTTCCCTCCCCGTCTCTTGCAAAAATGCTATCCCTTTCTCACAATTCCTCCGTCTCAGCCGCATCTGCTCTCAGGATGAGGCTTTTCATTCCAGGACGAAGGAGATGTCTTCCTTTTTTAAACAAAGGGGCTTCCCTTCGTCCACGATCAACTCTGCTCTCAAACACATCTCTCCCATTTCCCGCACATCTGCCCTCACCCCATCCGCCCACCACCCCACTTGGGATAGGGTTCCCCTTGTCCTTACCTACCACCCCCCCAGCCTCCAGGTCCAACGTATAATTCTCCGTAACTTCTGCCACCTACAACGGGATCCCACTACCAAACACATCTTTCCCTCTCCCCCTTTCTGCTTTCCACAGGGATCGCTCCCTACATGACTCCCTTGTCCATTGGTCCCCCCCCATCCCTTCCCACCGATTTCCCTCCTGGCACTTATCCTTGTAAACGGAACAAGTGCTACACCTGCCCTTACAATTCCTCCCTCACCACCATTCAGGGCCCCAGACAGTCCTTCCAGGTGAGGCGACACTTCACCTGTGAGTTAGCTGGTGTGGTATACTGCGTCCGGTGCTCCCGGTGTGGCCTTTTATATATTGGTGAGACCTGACGCAGACTGGGAGACCGTTTCGCTGAACACCTACGCTCGGTCCGCCAGAGAAAGCAGGATCTCCCAGTGGCCACACATTTTAATTCCATGTCCCATTCCCATTCTGATATGTCTATCCATGGCCTCCTCTACTGTCAAGATGAAGCCACACTCAGGTTGGAGGAACAACACCTTATATACCGGCTGGGTAGCCTCCAACCTGATAGCATGAACATTGACTTCTCTAACTTCTGTTAATGCCCCTCTTCCCTTCTTAACCCATCCCTTATTTATTTATTTACCCCCCCTTTTTTCTCTCTCTACCCATTTCACAATCACTCCCTGCTTGCTTTCTATCTCCCTCTGGTGCTCCCCTCCCCCTTTCTTTCTCCCTAGGCCTCCCGTCCCATGATCCTTTCCCTTCTCCAGCTCTGTATCCCTTTTACCAATCACCTTTCCAGCTCTTAGCTTCATCCCACCCCCTCCTGTCTTTTCCTATCATTTCGGATTTCCCCCTCCCCCTCCTACTTTCAAATCTCTTACTATCTTTTCTTTCAGTTAGTCCTGACGAAGGGTCTTGGCCCGAAATGTCGACAGTGCTTCTCCTTATAGATGCTGCCTGGCCTGCTGCGTTCCACCAGCATTTTGTGTGTGTTGATCATTCTCATGAACCTCCTCGGGACTTTCTCCAATGCCAGCACACCCTTTCTTACATAAGGGATCCAAATCTGCTCACAGTACTCTAAGTGTGGTCTGGCCAATATAAATCCTCAGTATTGTATTGTTACTTTTGTATTCTTGTCCTCTCAAAATAAATGCTAACATTTCATTTGCTTTCCTTAACACTGATTCAACCTGCAAGTTGAATCCTTAGAGAGTCCTGCATGAGAATTCCCAAGCCCTTTTGCACCTCTGAATTTTTAATTTTCTCCCCATTTATGTAATAGTCCATGCTTTTATTACTTCTGCCAAAGTGCATGACTTTTTTACATTATATTCCATCTGCTACTTCTTAGCCCATTCTCCCAATCTGTCTGTAAGTCCTTCTGCAGACACCTGGCTTACTCAACACTATCTGCCCTTCCACCTATCTTCCACAAACTTGCCATCAATTCCTTCATTCAGATCAGTGACATACTGTAGAAGCAGTCCTAACACCAACCACTGTGGTACACCACTTGTCACCAGCACCCAACCAAAAATGACCCCATTTATTCCAACACTTTGCCTCCTGCCAGTCAACCAACCCTCCATTGATGCTAGCATCTTTCTTATAATATCATGGCTCTTATCTTGTTAAGCTACCTCATGTGTAGTAAGTACCTTGTCAAAATCCAAACTATATCCACTGACTCTCCTTGTCTATCTTGCCTGCTGGTTCCTCAAAGAATTCCAACAGATTTGTCAGGCAAGATTTCCCCTTCGGAAAACCATGCTAACTTTTGCCCACCTTGTCATGTGATTCCAAGTACCCCGAAACCTTAATTATAGACTCCATCTTTCCAACCACTGAAGTCCAGCTAACTGGTCTATAATTTCCTTTCTTCTGTCTCCTTTCCTTCTTGAAGAGTGGAGTGACATTTGTAATTTTCCAGTCCTCACAAACTATTTCAGAATCTCGTCATTCTTAAAAGATCACTACGACGCTTTCACAATCTCTTCAGCCACCTTTCACAACCCTGGGGTGTCATCCATCAGGTCCAGGTGATTTACCTACCGTCAGACTTTTCAGCAGCACAAGCACCTTCTCCTTAGTAATAGCAATGACACTCACTTCTGACCCCTCACTCTCTCGCAGAGTGAAGACTGACACAAAATACCTATAATATGCAAACATGAGAAAATCTGCAGATGCAACACACACAAAATGCTGGGGAAACTCAGCAGACCAGGCAGTAGCAGGGTCTCAGCCTGAAATGTCGACAGGTTGCTCTTTTCTATGGATGCTGCCTGGCCTAATGAGTTTCTCTGGCATTCAGTGTGCGTTACTTGTTATATGCCCTCCCTTTTGCTCTTACAGAACAACATAAAACAACATAGAACAATACAGCACAGTACAGGCCCTTCAGCCCACAATGTTGTGCCGACTCTAAACAATGCCTCCCATATAACCCCCCCCACCTTAAATTCCTCCATATACCTGTCCAGTAGTTCCTTAAATTTCACTAGTGTATCTGCCTCCACCACTGACTCAGGCAGCGCATTCCACACACCAACCACTCTCTGAGTAAAAAACCTTCCTCTAATATCCCCCTTGATCTTCCCACCCCTTACCTTAAAGCCATGACCTCTTGTATTGAGCAGTGGTGCCCTGGGGAAGAGGCGCTGGCTGTCCACTCTGTCTATTCCTCTTATGTTGTCTTTGATTTCCCTTCTCAACCACGATAGCCTCATCCTCCGTTTAGAATAATTCTTCATCTTTCGGATGTATCTTTCCTGCGCCTTCCAAATTCCCCAGAAACACCAGCCATCGCTGTTCTGCCATCATCCCTGCTGTGTCCCCTTCCGATCAACTTTGGTCAGCTCCTCTCCCGTACCTCTGTAATCCACTTTACTCCACTGTTATACTAATACACCTGATTTTAACTTCTCCTTTTCAAATTGTAGGGTAAATTTTATCATATAATGATCACTGCCTCCTAAGGGTTCCTTTACCTTAAACTTCCTAATTATATCTGGGTCATTATATAATATAATTTGGAATTGCCATTCCCCTTGTGTGCTCAACCACAAGGTGCTCTAAAAAGTCATCTTGTAGCCATACTACAAATTCTGTCTCTTGGGATCCAGCACCAAATGGATTTTCCAACTGACTACAATTTTGCCTTACTATCTGCCTGTTCTTCATCACAGTCTGACTACATACTGCATCTACAGTCCTTGTATATCAACTGTCCCACCCTCAGCCCTATCACTCTGGTTCCATCCCTTACCAACTTAGTTTAAACCACCCCCATCAGCTCTAGCAAACCTGTCACACGGAAGGTAAGTTAGGAAGGTTCAAATAGACAATAGACAATAGGTGCAGAAGTAGACCATTCGGCCCTTCGAGCCTGCACCGCCATTTTGAGATCATGGCTGATCAATTACTATCAATACCTGGTTCCTGCCTTGTCCCCATATCCCTTGATTCCCCTATCCATAAGATACCTATCTAGCTCCTTCTTGAAAGCATCTAGAGAATTGGCCTCCACTGCCTTCCGAGGCAGTGCATTCCAGACCCCCACAACTCTCTGGGAGAAGAAGTTTTTCCTTAACTCTGTCCTAAATGACCTACCCCTTATTCTCAAACCATGCCCTCTGGTACTCTCCCAGCATCTGGAACATATTTCCTGCCTCTATCTTGTCCAATCCCTTAATAATCTTATATGTTTCAATCAGATCCCCTCTCAATCTCCTTAATTCCAGCGTGTACAAGCCCAGTCTCTCTAACCTCTCTGTGTAAGACAGTCCAGACATCCCAGGAATTAACCTCGTGAATCTACGCTGCACTTCCTCTACAGCCAGGATGTCCTTCCTTAACCCTGGAGACCAAAACTGTTCACAATACTCCAGGTGTGGTCTCACCAGGGCTCTGTACAAATGCAAAAGGATTTCCTTGCTCTTGTACTCAATTCCCTTTGTAATAAAGGCCTAATGATAGGTATTAATATTGAAGTAGTAAAATGGACTCAACAGTGGCTGGATAGGAGATGCCAGAGAGTAGTGGTGGATAACTGTTTGTCAGGTTGGAAGCCGGTGACTAATGGTGTGCCTCAGGGATCTGTACTGGGTCCAATGTTGTTTGTCATATACATTAATGATCTGGATCAAAATCGCAGCAAGAGGCGGAGAGGAAAGAGGTAAAACAAGCTCAGACAGAAGCTGTTTTTTAAAAAAAACTGATCGTGGCAAAGAGGCTAGACTGTGCAAGCACATTAAAGTCAGCCCATGTGGCAGCGGGAGAATTTCAATAGCGAGCAGAGGCTGAGGACGAGCTTTACTCCAGGTGAGGTAAGGCTGGGTAAGCTCCTTTAATTAATCTAATTAGATTAGGAGTAGGTGATGGAGGCAGCAGTTAGGGCAGTTGAGTGCTCCGTTTGCAGTACGTGGGAAGTCAGGGCGAGCACAATTGTCCCTGATGACTACACCTGCAAAAGGTACATCCAGCTGCAGCTCCTGACAAACTGTGTTAGGGATGTGGAGCTGGGGCTGGATGAACTTCAGATCATTCGGGAGGCAGAGGCAGAAATAGACAGGAGTTTCAGGGAGATAGTCACCCCTAAGAGTCAGGAGACAGGTAGTTGGGTGACTGTCAGGAGAGGGAAGGGGAATAGACAGGAAGAGCAGAGCACCCCTGTGGCCGTTCCCATCAACAATAAGTATACCGTTTTGGATATTGTTGGTGGGGATGGCCTACCAGGGACAAGTTGCAGTGGTTGGGTCTCTGGCACCAAGACTGGACACTCAGCTCAGAAGGGAAGGAGGGGAAAGAGGAGAGCAGTAGTGATAGGGGATTCGATAGTTAGGGGGACAGATAGGAGGTTCTGTGGAAGAGATCAAGAATTCCGGATGGTCTGTTGCCTCCCTGGTGCCAGGGTCCACGATATCTCGGATCGAGTTCTCAGTATTCTCAAGAGGGAGGGTGAGCAGCCGGATGTTGTGGTCCATGTAGGGACCAATGGCGTGGGTAGGAAGAGTGAGGAGGTCCTGAACGGTGAGTTTAGGGAGCTAGGTGCCAAGTTAAAGGACAGGACCTCCAGGATAGCAATCTCAGGATTGCTACCAGTGCCACGTGCAGGTGGGTTTAGAAATAGTAAGATAGTGCAGATCAACATGTGGCTGAAGACATGGTGCAGGAGGGAGGGCTGCAGATTTATAGATAATTGGGCAGTTTTCCAGGGAAGGTGGGACCTGTTCCGGCGGGATGGTTTACATCTGAACTGGAGGGGGACAAATATTCTTGCAGGTAGGTTTGCTAGAGAGGCTCCAGTGGATTTAAACTAGATATGAGGGGGGAGGGGCACCAGAGTGTAGGAACAGATGTATAGGAGAAGGAAGAAAAAGAAGACAGTAAAGTTCTTTGTACTGTTAGAGATAAACAGAGAGGAAGAGGTGGAGAAAATCTAAAATGGATTTATTTTAATGCTAGGAGCATTGTAAGAAAGGTGGATGAGCTTAGAGCATGGATTGATACCTGGAAATATGATGTTGTAGCTATTAGTGAAACATGGTTGCAGGAGGGGTGTGATTGGCAACTAAATATTCCTGGATTTCGTTGCTTCAGGTGTGATAGAATTGGAGGGACAAGAGGGGGAGGTGTTGCGTTGCTTGTCAGAGAAAATATTACAGCGGTACTCTGGCAGGATAGATTAGAAGGCTCGTCTAGGGAGGCTATTTGGTTGGAATTGAGGAATGCGAAAGGTGTAGTAACACTTATAGGGGTGTATTATAGACCACCTAATGGGGAGCAAGAATTGGAGGAGCAAATTTGCAAGGAGATAGAAGATATTTGTAGTTAGCACAGGGTTGTGATTGTGGGAGATTTTAATTTTCCACACATAGACTGGGAAGCCCATACTGTAAAAGGGATGGATGGGTTGGAGTTTGTAAAATGTGTGCAGGATAATTTTTTGCAGCAATACATAGAGGTACCAACTAGAGAAGGGGCAGTGTTGGATCTTCTGTTAGGGAATGAACTAGGTCAGGTGACGGAGGTATGTGTTGGGGAGCACTTCGGGTCCAGTGATCACAATGCCATTAGTTTCAATCTAATTATAGAGAAGGACAGGACTGGACCCAGGGGTTGAGATTTTTGATTGGAGGAAGGCTAACTTTGAGGAGATGCGAAAGGATTTAGAAGGAGTGGATTGGAACAACTTCTTTTATGGGAAGGATGTAATAGAGAAATGGCGGTCATTTAAAGGTGAAATTTTGAGGGTACAGAATCTTTATGTTCCTGTTAGGTTGAAAGGAAAGGTTAAAAGTTTGAGAGAGCCATGGTTTTCAAGGGATATTGGAAACTTGGTTAGGAAAAAGAGAGATATCTACAATAAATATAGGCAGCATGGAGTAAATGAGGTGCTCAAGGAATATAAAGAATGTAAGAAAAATCTTAAGAAAGAAAGTAGAAAAGCTAAAAGAAGATACGAGGTTGCTTTGGCAAGTAAGGTGAAAATAAATCCAAAGGGTTTCTACAGTTATATTAATAGCAAAAGGATAGTGAGGGATAAAATTGGTCCCTTAGAGAATCAGAGTGAACAGAGTGTGGAGCCGAAAGAGATGGGGGAGATTTTGAACAATTTCTTTTCTTCAGTATTCACTAAGGAGAAAGATATTGAATTGTGTAAGGTAAGGGAAACAAGTAGGGAAGTTATGGAATCTATGACGATTAAAGAGGAGGAAGTACTGGCGCTTTTAAGGAATATAAAAGTGGATAAATCTCCGGGTCCTGACAGGATATTCCCTAGGACCTTGAGGGAAGTTAGTGTAAAATAGCAGGGGCTCTGACAGAAATATTTCAAATGTCATTAGAAACGGGGATGGTGCCAGAGGATTGGCGTATTGCTCATGTGGTTCCATTGTTTAAAAAGGGTTCTAAGAGTAAACCTAGCAATTATAGGCCTATCAGTTTGACGTCAGTGGTGGGTAAATTAATGGAAAGTATTCTTAGAGATGGCATGTATAATTATCTGGATAGACAGGGTGTGATTAGGAACAGTCAACATGGATTTGTACATGGAAGGTAATGTTTGACAAATCTTATTGAATTTTTTGTAGAGGTTACGAGGAAAGTTGATGAGGGTAAAGCAGTGGATGTTGTCTATATGGACTTCAGTAAGGCCTTTGACAAGGTTCTGCACGGAAGGTTAGTTAGGAAGGTTCAATCGTTAGGTATTAATATTAAAGTAGTAAAATGGATTCAACAGTGGCTGGATGGGAGATGCCATAGAGTAGTGGTGGATAACTGTTTGTCAGGTTGGAGGCCGGTGACTAGTGGTGTGCCTCAGGGATCTGTACTGGGTCCAATGTTACTTGTCATATACATTAATGATCTGGATGATGGGGTGGTAAATTGGATTAGTAAGTATGCAAATGATACTAAGGTAGGTGGCGTTGTGGATAATGAAGTAGGTTGCAGAGAGATTTAGGCCAGTTAGAAGAGTGGGCTGAGCAATGCAGATGGAGTTTAATGCTGATAAGTGTGAGGTGCTACATTTTGGTAGGACTAATCAAAATAGGACATACATGGTAAATAGTAGGGCATTGAAGAATGCAGTAGAACAGAGTGATCTAGGAATAATGGTGCATAGTTCCCTGAAGGTGGAATCTCATGTGGATAGGGTGGTGAAGAAAGTTTTTGGTATGCTGGCCTTTATAAATCAGAGCATTGAGCATAGGAGTTGGGATGTAATGTTAAAATTGTACAAGGCATTGGTAAGGCCGAATTTGGAGTATTGTGTATAGTTCTGGTCACCGAATGATAGGAAAGATGTCAACAAAATAGAGAGAGTACAGAGAAGATTTACTAGAATGTTACCTGGGTTTCAGCACCTAAGTTACAGAGGAAGGTTGAACAAGTTAGGTCTTTATTCTTTGGAGCGTAGAAGGTTGAGGGGGGGACTTGATAGAGGTATTTAAAATTATGAGCAGGATAGATAGAGTTGACATAGATAGGCTTTTTCCATTGAGAGTAGGGGAGATTCAAACAAGAGGACATGAGTTGAGAGTTAAGGGCCAAAAGTTTAGGGGTAACACGAGGGGAAACTTTACTCAGAGAGTGGTAGCTGTGTGGAATGAGCTTCCAGTAGAAGTGGTAGAGGCAGGTTTGATTTTGTCATTAAAAAAAAATTGGATAGGTATATGGACAGGAAAGGAATGGAGGGTTATGGGATGAGTGCAGATAGGTGGGACTAGGTGAGAGTAAGTGTTCGGCACGGACTTGAAGGACCGAGATGGCCTGTTTCCGTGCTGTAATTGTTATATGGTCTGCAAAGATATTGGTCTTTTTTGTACAGGCCATACCTTCCTTAGAAGAGATCCTAATGATCCAAAAATCTAAAATCCTGCCCCATGCACCAACTCATCAGCTGCAAGTTCATCTGCCAAATCATCCTACTCTTACCCTCACTGGTATGTGGCACAGGCAGCATTCCAGAAATTACTACTCTAGAGGCCCTGCTTTTCAGTTTTCTGTCTAACTCCCTATATTCTATCTTCAGGGCCTCCTCCCTATGTCATTGATACCAATATATACCACAATCTTCTGCTGTTGACCCTTCCCTTTTAGAATGCATGGACCCGATCTGAGACACCCCTGACCCTGGCACCTGAGAGACAACGCACCATCTTGGTGTCTCTTTCATGTCAATAGAATCTGCTGTCTGCTCCTCTAATTAAGGAATCCCCTATCACTACTGCACTCCTCTTCTCCTCAGCCCACTTCTGAGCCGCAAAGCTAGACACAGTACCAGAGGCCTGGTCGCTTACCTCGGTAGGTCATCACCCCAAAAACATCCAAAATGGTATACTTGTTATTGAGGGGAATGGCCACAAAAGTACTCTGCACTAGCTGCTTATTCCCTTTCCAAACAGACACCCAGGGACCTGTCTCCTGCAAGTTAGGGGTGACTACCTTCCTGTAGTTCCTGTCTATCACCTCCTCATTCTCCCATATGAGCTGAAGGTCATTCAACTGCAGCTCCAGTTCCATAACACAGTCCCTATGGAGCTGCAGCTCGGTGCACTTCATGCAGGTGTAATTATCAGGGAGACTGGAGGTCTTCCAAATTTCCCACATCTCATACAAGTAACATACCACTATCTTCTGATCTATCCTCAGCACACTATGTACTGATAGAGATGAAAGAAAAACTTACTAGAAATGTTCTTACTTACTCAGAACGTGCCCAAGCCTGTTCTTGCATAAGCTTTATGAGCCAAACCAAACCAATCTAAGAATGCCCCACTCCACCAATGGCCGCCCCACCTACAACCCCTTTCTTTTTATTAGCCCCACGCTGACTGCTGCCTACCGAAGGGAAAAAAGCTGAAAAGCACTTGGAGCTCTTTTTAAACCTCCTGCTGCATTGCCAATGATCTACTGTACCTCTCGTGCTGTTGACCACCTGCTAAGATAAAAGCTAAATAGGGCCTGAGCTCTTTTAAATCTCGCTCCACATCACCAGCGAACCTTTCGCACTGATTGCCCCCATTGAGGATAAACATACTTCTACATCTGCTCATTAATGCAAATATCTAACCAGCCAATCGTGTGGCAGCAATTCAATGCATAAAAGGATGCAGACATGGTCAAGAGGTTCAGTTGTTCAGATCAAACATCAGAATAGGGAGGAAATGTGACCCAAGTGACTTTGACTACGGAATGATTGTTGGTGCCAGGTGGGGTGTTTGAGAATCTCAGAAAATGCTAATCTTCTGGGATTTTCACACACAACAGTTGTGGAATTTACAGAAAATGGTGCGAGAAACAAGAAAAGAATCCAGTGAGCAGGAGTTCTATGGGTGAAAACATCTTTTTAATGAGACCGGTCAGAGGAGAATGGCCATACTGGTTTCAATCAGCAGGAAGGTGACAGTAACTCAAATAAGCAACGGTACAAAAGCAGTGTTCAGAGGAGCATCTCTGAATGCATAAAATGTTCAACTTTGAAGTGGATGGGCTACAGCAGCAGAAGACCACAAGCATACACTTAGTGGCCACTTTATTTGTTACAGGGGGTACTTACTGTGTATAAATCAAATTAAATACATTCAAAATAGTGAGGGAGAGAGAGATAACAAACCTACACTGTTATGCAAGAAAACACATGTATAGTCCAAGTCCTTGAGTGACGTGCAAATTGTTGGTACAGCTCCTGGCTATCCAGCCTGTCATACTACTGGTCAAACACTAGAGAGCAGCACTGATGGGAGAGGTGAGCTCCCAAACGAGCATGGACACCATGTTACACCGCGGGGGGCTCCAGTGTCTCCTCACCTGGACTGCAGAAGCTGGTAAGCCTGCGGCTTGACGCCTAGTCCTCGCTATAACCAAGGCCGTGCAGCTGCCACGTCGCCTGTCTCACCACAGGCCTGCAGCTTCTTATACTATCAACATTCAACAGGGTCTCGCGATCGCAAGAGAAACGTCCAAGTTGCACTGCTTTCGCGCACTCACTCCGACGTCTTCAATACAGAAGGAAGCAGAACTATCTGCGCCCATGTACCCTCCTACTTTCTCTGGCCCAAATACCGGCTTCTCCTTCTCTTGGCGTGAGAGCCAGAGGCTTTAACGTTCCAGCTGGTTGTTCTGAATAATGAACAGGTCACTGAAGTGATAGACCACTGTACCTATTGTACCTCATCTAAATTGGAGGAAGACCAGTTCTGATGGTTTCAGAAAGGATCTGGCAAGTGTAGATTGGGATAGGCTGTTTTCTGTCAAAGGTGCACATGGTAAGTGGGAGATCTTTAAAAGTGAAATTTTGAGAGCATGAAGTTTGTATGTGACTGTAAGAATAAAAAGTAAAAATAACAGGTATAGGGGAACTTGGTTTTCAAGAGATTGAGGCCTTGGTTAAGAAAAAAAGGAGGTGCTTGCAGGTACAGGCAGGTAGGAACAAATGAGGTACTTATGGAGTATAAGAAATGCAAGAGAACACTTAACAAAGAAATCAGGAAGGCTAACGCATGAGGTTGCCCTAGCAGACAAAGTGAAGGAGATTCCTAAGACAAGGGAGGGCTAAGGCATGAGGTTGCCCTAGCAGACAAGGTGAAGGAGATTCCGAAGACAATGGAGGGCTAAGGCATGAGGTTGCCCTAGCAGACAAGGTGAAGGAGATTCCTGAGACAAGGGAGGGCTAAGGCATGAGGTTGCCCTAGCAGACAAAGTGAAGGAGATTCCTAAGACAAGGGAGGGCTAAGGCATGAGGTTGTCCTGGCAGACAAGGTGAAGGAGATTCCTAAGACAAGGGAGGGCTAAGGCATGAGGTTGCCCTAGCAGACAAGGTGAAGGAGATTCCTGAGACAAGGGAGGGCTAAGGCATGAGGTTGTCCTGGCAGACAAGGTGAAGGAGATTCCTGAGACAAGGGAGGGCTAAGGCATGAGGTTGCCCTAGCAGACAAGGTGAAGGAGATTCCTGAGACAAGGGAGGGCTAAGGCATGAGGTTGCCCTAGCAGACAAGGTGAAGGAGATTCCTAAGACAAGGGAGGGCTAAGGCATGAGGTTGTCCTAGCAGACAAAGTGAAGGAGATTCCTAAGACAAGGGAGGGCTAAGGCATGAGGTTGCCCTAGCAGAGAAGGTGAAGGAGATTCCTGAGACAAGGGAGGGCTAAGGCATGAGGTTGCCCTAGCAGACAAGGTGAAGGAGATTCCTGAGACAAGGGAGGGCTAAGGCATGAGGTTGCCTGAGCAGACAAGGTGAAGGAGATTCCTCAGTCAAGGGAGGGCTAAGGCATGAGGTTACCCTAGCAGACAAGGTGAAGGAGATTCCTCAGTCAAGGGAGGGCTAAGGCATGAGGTTACCCTAGCAGACAAGGTGAAGGAGATTCCTCAGTCAAGGGAGGGCTAAGTCATGAGGTTGCCCTAGCAGACAAGGTGAAGGAGATTCCTGAGACAAGGGAGGGCTAAGGCATGAGGTTGCCCTAGCAGACAAGGTGAAGGAGATTCCTAAAACAAGGGAGGACTAAGGCATGAGGTTGCCCTAGCAGACAAGGTGAAGGAGATTCCTGAGTCAAGGGAGGGCTAAGTCATGAGGTTGCCCTAGCAGACAAGGTGAAGGAGATTCCTAAGTCAAGGGAGGGCTAAGGCATGAGGTTGCCCTAGCAGACAAGGTGAAGGAGATTCCTAAGTCAAGGGAGGGCTAAGGCATGAGGTTACCCTAGCAGACAAGGTGAAGGAGATTCCTAAGTCAAGGGAGGGCTAAGGCATGAGGTTGCCCGAGCAGACAAAGTGAAGGAGATTCCTAAGACAAGGGAGGGCTAAGGCATGAGGTTACCCTAGCAGACAAGGTGAAGGAGATTCCCAAGTCAAGGGAGGGCTAAGGCATGAGGTTACCCTAGCAGACAAGGTGAAGGAGATTCCTGAGACAAGGGAGGGCTAAGGCATGAGGTTGCCCTAGCAGACAAAGTGAAGGAGATTCCTAAGACAAGGGAGGGCTAAGGCATGACGTTGCCCTAGCAGACAAGGTGAAGGAGATTCCTGAGACAAGGGAGGGCTAAGGCATGAGGTTGCCCTAGCAGACAAAGTGAAGGAGATTCCTAAGACAAGGGAGGGCTAAGGCATGAGGTTACCCTAGCAGACAAGGTGAAGGAGATTCCTAAGTCAAGGGAGGGCTAAGGCATGAGGTTGCCCTAGCAGACAAGGTGAAGGAGATTCCTCAGTCAAGGGAGGGCTAAGGCATGAGGTTTCCCTAGCAGACAAGGTGAAGGAGATTCCTGAGACAAGGGAGGGCTAAGGCATGAGGTTGCCCTAGCAGACAAAGTGAAGGAGATTCCTGAGACAAGGGAGGGCTAAGGCATGAGGTTGTCCTAGCAGACAAGGTGAAGGAGATTCCTGAGACAAGGGAGGGCTAAGGCATGAGGTTGCCCTAGCAGACAAGGTGAAGGAGATTCCTGAGTCAAGGGAGGGCTAAGGCATGAGGTTACCCTAGCAGACAAGGTGAAGGAGATTCCTGAGTCAAGGGAGGGCTAAGGCATGAGGTTACCCTAGCAGACAAGGTGAAGGAGATTCCTGAGTCAAGGGAGGGCTAAGGCATGAGGTTGCCCTAGCAGACAAGGTGAAGGAGATTCCTGAGTCAAGGGAGGGCTAAGGCATGAGGTTACCCTAGCAGACAAGGTGAAGGAGATTCCTGAGACAAGGGAGGGCTAAGGCATGAGGTTGCCCTAGCAGACAAGGTGAAGGAGATTCCTGAGACAAGGGAGGGCTAAGGCATGAGGTTGCCTGAGCAGACAAGGTGAAGGAGATTCCTGAGACAAGGGAGGGCTAAGGCATGAGGTTGCCCTAGCAGACAAGGTGAAGGAGATTCCTGAGACAAGGGAGGGCTAAGGCATGAGGTTGCCTGAGCAGACAAGGTGAAGGAGATTCCTAAGTCAAGGGAGGGCTAAGGCATGAGGTTTCCCTAGCAGACAAGGTGAAGGAGATTCCTGAGACAAGGGAGGGCTAAGGCATGAGGTTTCCCTAGCAGACAAGGTGAAGGAGATTCCTGAGACAAGGGAGGGCTAAGGCATGAGGTTGCCTGAGCAGACAAGGTGAAGGAGATTCCTAAGTCAAGGGAGGGCTAAGGCATGAGGTTGCCCTAGCAGACAAGGTGAAGGAGATTCCTGAGACAAGGGAGGGCTAAGGCATGAGGTTGCCTGAGCAGACAAGGTGAAGGAGATTCCTGAGACAAGGGAGGGCTAAGGCATGAGGTTGCCCTAGCAGACAAGGTGAAGGAGATTCCTGAGACAAGGGAGGGCTAAGGCATGAGGTTGCCCTAGCAGACAAGGTGAAGGAGATTCCTGAGACAAGGGAGGGCTAAGGCATGAGGTTGCCCTAGCAGACAAGGTGAAGGAGATTCCTGAGACAAGGGAGGGCTAAGGCATGAGGTTGCCTGAGCAGACAAGGTGAAGGAGATTCCTAAGTCAAGGGAGGGCTAAGGCATGAGGTTGCCCTAGCAGACAAGGTGAAGGAGATTCCTGAGACAAGGGAGGGCTAAGGCATGAGGTTGCCCTAGCAGACAAGGTGAAGGAGATTCCTGAGACAAGGGAGGGCTAAGGCATGAGGTTGCCTGAGCAGACAAGGTGAAGGAGATTCCTGAGACAAGGGAGGGCTAAGGCATGAGGTTGCCCTAGCAGACAAGGTGAAGGAGATTCCTGAGACAAGGGAGGGCTAAGGCATGAGGTTGCCCTAGCAGACAAGGTGAAGGAGATTCCTGAGACAAGGGAGGGCTAAGGCATGAGGTTGCCTGAGCAGACAAGGTGAAGGAGATTCCTAAGTCAAGGGAGGGCTAAGGCATGAGGTTGCCCTAGCAGACAAGGTGAAGGAGATTCCTGAGACAAGGGAGGGCTAAAGCATGAGGTTGCCCTAGCAGACAAGGTGAAGGAGATTCCTGAGACAAGGGAGGGCTAAGGCATGAGGTTGCCTGAGCAGACAAGGTGAAGGAGATTCCTAAGTCAAGGGAGGGCTAAGGCATGAGGTTGCCCTAGCAGACAAGGTGAAGGAGATTCCTGAGACAAGGGAGGGCTAAAGCATGAGGTTGCCCTAGCAGACAAGGTGAAGGAGATTCCTGAGTCAAGGGAGGGCTAAGGCATGAGGTTGCCATAGCAGACAAGGTGAAGGAGATTCCTAAGACAAGGGAGGGCTAAGGCATGAGGTTGCCTGAGCAGACAAGGTGAAGGAGATTCCTAAGTCAAGGGAGGGCTAAGGCATGAGGTTGCCCTAGCAGACAAGGTGAAGGAGATTCCTGAGACAAGGGAGGGCTAAAGCATGAGGTTGCCCTAGCAGACAAGGTGAAGGAGATTCCTGAGTCAAGGGAGGGCTAAGGCATGAGGTTGCCATAGCAGACAAGGTGAAGGAGATTCCTAAGACAAGGGAGGGCTAAGGCATGAGGTTGCCCTAGCAGACAAGGTGAAGGAGATTCCTAAGACAAGGGAGGGCTAAGGCATGAGGTTGTCCTAGCAGACAAGGTGAAGGAGATTCCTGAGACAAGGGAGGGCTAAAGCATGAGGTTGCCCTAGCAGACAAGGTGAAGGAGATTCCTAAGACAAGGGAGGGGTAAGGCATGAGGTTGCCCTAGCAGACAAAGTGAAGGAGATTCCTAAGACAAGGGAGGGCTAAGGCATGAGGTTGCCATAGCAGACAAGGTGAAGGAGATTCCTAAGACAAGGGAGGGCTAAGGCATGAGGTTTCCCTAGCAGACAAGGTGAAGGAGATTCCTAAGACAAGGGAGGGGTAAGGCATGAGGTTGCCCTAGCAGACAAAGTGAAGGAGATTCCTAAGACAAGGGAGGGCTAAGGCATGAGGTTGCCCTAGCAGACAAGGTGAAGGAGATTCCTGAGACAAGGGAGGGCTAAGGCATGAGGTTTCCCTAGCAGACAAGGTGAAGGAGATTCCTAAGACAAGGGAGGGGTAAGGCATGAGGTTGCCCTAGCAGACAAGGTGAAGGAGATTCCTAAGACAAAGGAGGGCTAAGGCATGAGGTTGCCCTAGCAGACAAGGTGAAGGAGATTCCTAAGACAAGGGAGGGCTAAGGCATGAGGTTGTCCTAGCAGACAAGGTGAAGGAGATTCCTAAGACAAGGGAGGGCTAAGGCATGAGGTTGTCCTAGCAGACAAGGTGAAGGAGATTCCTAAGACAAGGGAGGGATTAGGCATGAGGTTGCCCTAGCAGACAAGGTGAAGGAGATTCCTAAGACAAAGGAGGGCTAAGGCATGAGGTTGCCCTAGCAGACAAGGTGAAGGAGATTCCTAAGACAAGGGAGGGCTAAGGCATGAGGTTGTCCTAGCAGACAAAGTGAAGGAGATTCCTAAGACAAGGGAGGGCTAAGGCATGAGGTTACCCTAGCAGACAAGGTGAAGGAGATTCCTAAGACAAGGGAGGGCTAAGGCATGAGGTTGTCCTAGCAGACAAAGTGAAGGAGATTCCTGAGACAAGGGAGGGCTAAGGCATGACGTTGCCCTAGCAGACAAAGTGAAGGAGATTCCTGAGACAAGGGAGGGCTAAGGCATGAGGTTGCCCTAGCAGACAAGGTGAAGGAGATTCCTGAGACAAGGGAGGGCTAAGGCATGACGTTGCCCTAGCAGACAAGGTGAAGGAGATTCCTAAGACAAGGGAGGGATTAGGCATGAGGTTGCCCTAGCAGACAAGGTGAAGGAGATTCCTAAGACAAGGGAGGGATTAGGCATGAGGTTGCCCTAGCAGACAAGGTGAAGGAGATTCCTGAGAAAAGGGAGGGCTAAGGCATGAGGTTGTCCTAGCAGACAAGGTGAAGGAGATTCCTAAGACAAGGGAGGGCTAAGGCATGAGGTTGTCCTAGCAGACAAGGTGAAGGAGATTCCTAAGACAAGGGAGGGATTAGGCATGAGGTTGCCCTAGCAGACAAGGTGAAGGAGATTCCTGAGACAAGGGAGGGCTAAGGCATGAGGTTGCCCTAGCAGACAAAGTGAAGGAGATTCCCGAGACAAGGGAGGGCTAAGGCATGAGGTTGCCTGAGCAGAGAAGGTGAAGGAGATTCCTAAGACAAGGGAGGGCTAAGGCATGAGGTTGCCCTAGCAGACAAGGTGAAGGAGATTCCCGAGACAAGGGAGGGCTAAGGCATGAGGTTGTCCTAGCAGACAAGGTGAAGGATATTCCCAAGACAAGGGAGGGCTAAGGCATGAGGTTGCCCTAGCAGACAAAGTGAAGGAGATTCCTAAGAGTAGGGAGGGCTAAGGCATGAGGTTGCCTGAGCAGACAAGGTGAAGGAGATTCCTAAGTCAAGGGAGGGCTAAGGCATGAGGTTGCCCTAGCAGACAAGGTGAAGGAGATTCCTGAGACAAGGGAGGGCTAAGGCATGAGGTTGCCCTAGCAGACAAGGTGAAGGAGATTCCTGAGACAAGGGAGGGCTAAGGCATGAGGTTGCCTGAGCAGACAAGGTGAAGGAGATTCCTGAGACAAGGGAGGGCTAAGGCATGAGGTTGCCCTAGCAGACAAGGTGAAGGAGATTCCTGAGACAAGGGAGGGCTAAGGCATGAGGTTGCCCTAGCAGACAAGGTGAAGGAGATTCCTGAGACAAGGGAGGGCTAAGGCATGAGGTTGCCTGAGCAGACAAGGTGAAGGAGATTCCTAAGTCAAGGGAGGGCTAAGGCATGAGGTTGCCCTAGCAGACAAGGTGAAGGAGATTCCTGAGACAAGGGAGGGCTAAAGCATGAGGTTGCCCTAGCAGACAAGGTGAAGGAGATTCCTGAGACAAGGGAGGGCTAAGGCATGAGGTTGCCTGAGCAGACAAGGTGAAGGAGATTCCTAAGTCAAGGGAGGGCTAAGGCATGAGGTTGCCCTAGCAGACAAGGTGAAGGAGATTCCTGAGACAAGGGAGGGCTAAGGCATGAGGTTGCCCTAGCAGACAAGGTGAAGGAGATTCCTGAGACAAGGGAGGGGTAAGGCATGAGGTTGCCATAGCAGACAAGGTGAAGGAGATTCCTAAGACAAGGGAGGGCTAAGGCATGAGGTTGCCTGAGCAGACAAGGTGAAGGAGATTCCTAAGTCAAGGGAGGGCTAAGGCATGAGGTTGCCCTAGCAGACAAGGTGAAGGAGATTCCTGAGACAAGGGAGGGCTAAAGCATGAGGTTGCCCTAGCAGACAAGGTGAAGGAGATTCCTGAGTCAAGGGAGGGCTAAGGCATGAGGTTGCCATAGCAGACAAGGTGAAGGAGATTCCTAAGACAAGGGAGGGCTAAGGCATGAGGTTGCCCTAGCAGACAAGGTGAAGGAGATTCCTAAGACAAGGGAGGGCTAAGGCATGAGGTTGTCCTAGCAGACAAGGTGAAGGAGATTCCTGAGACAAGGGAGGGCTAAAGCATGAGGTTGCCCTAGCAGACAAGGTGAAGGAGATTCCTAAGACAAGGGAGGGGTAAGGCATGAGGTTGCCCTAGCAGACAAAGTGAAGGAGATTCCTAAGACAAGGGAGGGCTAAGGCATGAGGTTGCCATAGCAGACAAGGTGAAGGAGATTCCTAAGACAAGGGAGGGCTAAGGCATGAGGTTTCCCTAGCAGACAAGGTGAAGGAGATTCCTAAGACAAGGGAGGGGTAAGGCATGAGGTTGCCCTAGCAGACAAAGTGAAGGAGATTCCTAAGACAAGGGAGGGCTAAGGCATGAGGTTGCCCTAGCAGACAAGGTGAAGGAGATTCCTGAGACAAGGGAGGGCTAAGGCATGAGGTTTCCCTAGCAGACAAGGTGAAGGAGATTCCTAAGACAAGGGAGGGGTAAGGCATGAGGTTGCCCTAGCAGACAAGGTGAAGGAGATTCCTAAGACAAAGGAGGGCTAAGGCATGAGGTTGCCCTAGCAGACAAGGTGAAGGAGATTCCTAAGACAAGGGAGGGCTAAGGCATGAGGTTGTCCTAGCAGACAAGGTGAAGGAGATTCCTAAGACAAGGGAGGGCTAAGGCATGAGGTTGTCCTAGCAGACAAGGTGAAGGAGATTCCTAAGACAAGGGAGGGATTAGGCATGAGGTTGCCCTAGCAGACAAGGTGAAGGAGATTCCTAAGACAAAGGAGGGCTAAGTCATGAGGTTGCCCTAGCAGACAAGGTGAAGGAGATTCCTAAGTCAAGGGAGGGCTAAGGCATGAGGTTGCCCTAGCAGACAAGGTGAAGGAGATTCCTAAGTCAAGGGAGGGCTAAGGCATGAGGTTACCCTAGCAGACAAGGTGAAGGAGATTCCTAAGTCAAGGGAGGGCTAAGGCATGAGGTTGCCCGAGCAGACAAAGTGAAGGAGATTCCTAAGACAAGGGAGGGCTAAGGCATGAGGTTACCCTAGCAGACAAGGTGAAGGAGATTCCCAAGTCAAGGGAGGGCTAAGGCATGAGGTTACCCTAGCAGACAAGGTGAAGGAGATTCCTGAGACAAGGGAGGGCTAAGGCATGAGGTTGCCCTAGCAGACAAAGTGAAGGAGATTCCTAAGACAAGGGAGGGCTAAGGCATGACGTTGCCCTAGCAGACAAGGTGAAGGAGATTCCTGAGACAAGGGAGGGCTAAGGCATGAGGTTGCCCTAGCAGACAAAGTGAAGGAGATTCCTAAGACAAGGGAGGGCTAAGGCATGAGGTTACCCTAGCAGACAAGGTGAAGGAGATTCCTAAGTCAAGGGAGGGCTAAGGCATGAGGTTGCCCTAGCAGACAAGGTGAAGGAGATTCCTCAGTCAAGGGAGGGCTAAGGCATGAGGTTTCCCTAGCAGACAAGGTGAAGGAGATTCCTGAGACAAGGGAGGGCTAAGGCATGAGGTTGCCCTAGCAGACAAAGTGAAGGAGATTCCTGAGACAAGGGAGGGCTAAGGCATGAGGTTGTCCTAGCAGACAAGGTGAAGGAGATTCCTGAGACAAGGGAGGGCTAAGGCATGAGGTTGCCCTAGCAGACAAGGTGAAGGAGATTCCTGAGTCAAGGGAGGGCTAAGGCATGAGGTTACCCTAGCAGACAAGGTGAAGGAGATTCCTGAGTCAAGGGAGGGCTAAGGCATGAGGTTACCCTAGCAGACAAGGTGAAGGAGATTCCTGAGTCAAGGGAGGGCTAAGGCATGAGGTTGCCCTAGCAGACAAGGTGAAGGAGATTCCTGAGTCAAGGGAGGGCTAAGGCATGAGGTTACCCTAGCAGACAAGGTGAAGGAGATTCCTGAGACAAGGGAGGGCTAAGGCATGAGGTTGCCCTAGCAGACAAGGTGAAGGAGATTCCTGAGACAAGGGAGGGCTAAGGCATGAGGTTGCCTGAGCAGACAAGGTGAAGGAGATTCCTGAGACAAGTGAGGGCTAAGGCATGAGGTTGCCCTAGCAGACAAGGTGAAGGAGATTCCTGAGACAAGGGAGGGCTAAGGCATGAGGTTGCCTGAGCAGACAAGGTGAAGGAGATTCCTAAGTCAAGGGAGGGCTAAGGCATGAGGTTTCCCTAGCAGACAAGGTGAAGGAGATTCCTGAGACAAGGGAGGGCTAAGGCATGAGGTTTCCCTAGCAGACAAGGTGAAGGAGATTCCTGAGACAAGGGAGGGCTAAGGCATGAGGTTGCCTGAGCAGACAAGGTGAAGGAGATTCCTAAGTCAAGGGAGGGCTAAGGCATGAGGTTGCCCTAGCAGACAAGGTGAAGGAGATTCCTGAGACAAGGGAGGGCTAAGGCATGAGGTTGCCTGAGCAGACAAGGTGAAGGAGATTCCTGAGACAAGGGAGGGCTAAGGCATGAGGTTGCCCTAGCAGACAAGGTGAAGGAGATTCCTGAGACAAGGGAGGGCTAAGGCATGAGGTTGCCCTAGCAGACAAGGTGAAGGAGATTCCTGAGACAAGGGAGGGCTAAGGCATGAGGTTGCCCTAGCAGACAAGGTGAAGGAGATTCCTGAGACAAGGGAGGGCTAAGGCATGAGGTTGCCTGAGCAGACAAGGTGAAGGAGATTCCTAAGTCAAGGGAGGGCTAAGGCATGAGGTTGCCCTAGCAGACAAGGTGAAGGAGATTCCTGAGACAAGGGAGGGCTAAGGCATGAGGTTGCCCTAGCAGACAAGGTGAAGGAGATTCCTGAGACAAGGGAGGGCTAAGGCATGAGGTTGCCTGAGCAGACAAGGTGAAGGAGATTCCTGAGACAAGGGAGGGCTAAGGCATGAGGTTGCCCTAGCAGACAAGGTGAAGGAGATTCCTGAGACAAGGGAGGGCTAAGGCATGAGGTTGCCCTAGCAGACAAGGTGAAGGAGATTCCTGAGACAAGGGAGGGCTAAGGCATGAGGTTGCCTGAGCAGACAAGGTGAAGGAGATTCCTAAGTCAAGGGAGGGCTAAGGCATGAGGTTGCCCTAGCAGACAAGGTGAAGGAGATTCCTGAGACAAGGGAGGGCTAAGGCATGAGGTTGCCTGAGCAGACAAGGTGAAGGAGATTCCTAAGACAAGGGAGGGCTAAGGCATGAGGTTGCCCTAGCAGACAAGGTGAAGGAGATTCCTAAGACAAGGGAGGGCTAAGGCATGAGGTTGTCCTAGCAGACAAGGTGAAGGAGATTCCTGAGACAAGGGAGGGCTAAAGCATGAGGTTGCCCTAGCAGACAAGGTGAAGGAGATTCCTAAGACAAGGGAGGGGTAAGGCATGAGGTTGCCCTAGCAGACAAAGTGAAGGAGATTCCTAAGACAAGGGAGGGCTAAGGCATGAGGTTGCCATAGCAGACAAGGTGAAGGAGATTCCTAAGACAAGGGAGGGCTAAGGCATGAGGTTTCCCTAGCAGACAAGGTGAAGGAGATTCCTAAGACAAGGGAGGGGTAAGGCATGAGGTTGCCCTAGCAGACAAAGTGAAGGAGATTCCTAAGACAAGGGAGGGCTAAGGCATGAGGTTGCCCTAGCAGACAAGGTGAAGGAGATTCCTGAGACAAGGGAGGGCTAAGGCATGAGGTTTCCCTAGCAGACAAGGTGAAGGAGATTCCTAAGACAAGGGAGGGGTAAGGCATGAGGTTGCCCTAGCAGACAAGGTGAAGGAGATTCCTAAGACAAAGGAGGGCTAAGGCATGAGGTTGCCCTAGCAGACAAGGTGAAGGAGATTCCTAAGACAAGGGAGGGCTAAGGCATGAGGTTGTCCTAGCAGACAAGGTGAAGGAGATTCCTAAGACAAGGGAGGGCTAAGGCATGAGGTTGTCCTAGCAGACAAGGTGAAGGAGATTCCTAAGACAAGGGAGGGATTAGGCATGAGGTTGCCCTAGCAGACAAGGTGAAGGAGATTCCTAAGACAAAGGAGGGCTAAGGCATGAGGTTGCCCTAGCAGACAAGGTGAAGGAGATTCCTAAGACAAGGGAGGGCTAAGGCATGAGGTTGTCCTAGCAGACAAAGTGAAGGAGATTCCTAAGACAAGGGAGGGCTAAGGCATGAGGTTACCCTAGCAGACAAGGTGAAGGAGATTCCTAAGACAAGGGAGGGCTAAGGCATGAGGTTGTCCTAGCAGACAAAGTGAAGGAGATTCCTGAGACAAGGGAGGGCTAAGGCATGACGTTGCCCTAGCAGACAAAGTGAAGGAGATTCCTGAGACAAGGGAGGGCTAAGGCATGAGGTTGCCCTAGCAGACAAGGTGAAGGAGATTCCTGAGACAAGGGAGGGCTAAGGCATGACGTTGCCCTAGCAGACAAGGTGAAGGAGATTCCTAAGACAAGGGAGGGATTAGGCATGAGGTTGCCCTAGCAGACAAGGTGAAGGAGATTCCTAAGACAAGGGAGGGATTAGGCATGAGGTTGCCCTAGCAGACAAGGTGAAGGAGATTCCTGAGAAAAGGGAGGGCTAAGGCATGAGGTTGTCCTAGCAGACAAGGTGAAGGAGATTCCTAAGACAAGGGAGGGCTAAGGCATGAGGTTGTCCTAGCAGACAAGGTGAAGGAGATTCCTAAGACAAGGGAGGGATTAGGCATGAGGTTGCCCTAGCAGACAAGGTGAAGGAGATTCCTGAGACAAGGGAGGGCTAAGGCATGAGGTTGCCCTAGCAGACAAAGTGAAGGAGATTCCCGAGACAAGGGAGGGCTAAGGCATGAGGTTGCCTGAGCAGAGAAGGTGAAGGAGATTCCTAAGACAAGGGAGGGCTAAGGCATGAGGTTGCCCTAGCAGACAAGGTGAAGGAGATTCCCGAGACAAGGGAGGGCTAAGGCATGAGGTTGTCCTAGCAGACAAGGTGAAGGATATTCCCAAGACAAGGGAGGGCTAAGGCATGAGGTTGCCCTAGCAGACAAAGTGAAGGAGATTCCTAAGAGTAGGGAGGGCTAAGGCATGAGGTTGCCTGAGCAGACAAGGTGAAGGAGATTCCTAAGTCAAGGGAGGGCTAAGGCATGAGGTTGCCCTAGCAGACAAGGTGAAGGAGATTCCTGAGACAAGGGAGGGCTAAGGCATGAGGTTGCCCTAGCAGACAAGGTGAAGGAGATTCCTGAGACAAGGGAGGGCTAAGGCATGAGGTTGCCTGAGCAGACAAGGTGAAGGAGATTCCTGAGACAAGGGAGGGCTAAGGCATGAGGTTGCCCTAGCAGACAAGGTGAAGGAGATTCCTGAGACAAGGGAGGGCTAAGGCATGAGGTTGCCCTAGCAGACAAGGTGAAGGAGATTCCTGAGACAAGGGAGGGCTAAGGCATGAGGTTGCCTGAGCAGACAAGGTGAAGGAGATTCCTAAGTCAAGGGAGGGCTAAGGCATGAGGTTGCCCTAGCAGACAAGGTGAAGGAGATTCCTGAGACAAGGGAGGGCTAAAGCATGAGGTTGCCCTAGCAGACAAGGTGAAGGAGATTCCTGAGACAAGGGAGGGCTAAGGCATGAGGTTGCCTGAGCAGACAAGGTGAAGGAGATTCCTGAGTCAAGGGAGGGCTAAGGCATGAGGTTGCCATAGCAGACAAGGTGAAGGAGATTCCTAAGACAAGGGAGGGCTAAGGCATGAGGTTGCCTGAGCAGACAAGGTGAAGGAGATTCCTAAGTCAAGGGAGGGCTAAGGCATGAGGTTGCCCTAGCAGACAAGGTGAAGGAGATTCCTGAGACAAGGGAGGGCTAAAGCATGAGGTTGCCCTAGCAGACAAGGTGAAGGAGATTCCTGAGTCAAGGGAGGGCTAAGGCATGAGGTTGCCATAGCAGACAAGGTGAAGGAGATTCCTAAGACAAGGGAGGGCTAAGGCATGAGGTTGCCCTAGCAGACAAGGTGAAGGAGATTCCTAAGACAAGGGAGGGCTAAGGCATGAGGTTGTCCTAGCAGACAAGGTGAAGGAGATTCCTGAGACAAGGGAGGGCTAAAGCATGAGGTTGCCCTAGCAGACAAGGTGAAGGAGATTCCTAAGACAAGGGAGGGGTAAGGCATGAGGTTGCCCTAGCAGACAAAGTGAAGGAGATTCCTAAGACAAGGGAGGGCTAAGGCATGAGGTTGCCATAGCAGACAAGGTGAAGGAGATTCCTAAGACAAGGGAGGGCTAAGGCATGAGGTTTCCCTAGCAGACAAGGTGAAGGAGATTCCTAAGACAAGGGAGGGGTAAGGCATGAGGTTGCCCTAGCAGACAAAGTGAAGGAGATTCCTAAGACAAGGGAGGGCTAAGGCATGAGGTTGCCCTAGCAGACAAGGTGAAGGAGATTCCTGAGACAAGGGAGGGCTAAGGCATGAGGTTTCCCTAGCAGACAAGGTGAAGGAGATTCCTAAGACAAGGGAGGGGTAAGGCATGAGGTTGCCCTAGCAGACAAGGTGAAGGAGATTCCTAAGACAAAGGAGGGCTAAGGCATGAGGTTGCCCTAGCAGACAAGGTGAAGGAGATTCCTAAGACAAGGGAGGGCTAAGGCATGAGGTTGTCCTAGCAGACAAGGTGAAGGAGATTCCTAAGACAAGGGAGGGCTAAGGCATGAGGTTGCCCTAGCAGACAAGGTGAAGGAGATTCCTAAGACAAAGGAGGGCTAAGGCATGAGGTTGCCCTAGCAGACAAGGTGAAGGAGATTCCTAAGACAAGGGAGGGCTAAGGCATGAGGTTGTCCTAGCAGACAAAGTGAAGGAGATTCCTAAGACAAGGGAGGGCTAAGGCATGAGGTTACCCTAGCAGACAAGGTGAAGGAGATTCCTAAGACAAGGGAGGGCTAAGGCATGAGGTTGTCCTAGCAGACAAAGTGAAGGAGATTCCTGAGACAAGGGAGGGCTAAGGCATGACGTTGCCCTAGCAGACAAAGTGAAGGAGATTCCTGAGACAAGGGAGGGCTAAGGCATGAGGTTGCCCTAGCAGACAAGGTGAAGGAGATTCCTGAGACAAGGGAGGGCTAAGGCATGACGTTGCCCTAGCAGACAAGGTGAAGGAGATTCCTAAGACAAGGGAGGGATTAGGCATGAGGTTGCCCTAGCAGACAAGGTGAAGGAGATTCCTAAGACAAGGGAGGGATTAGGCATGAGGTTGCCCTAGCAGACAAGGTGAAGGAGATTCCTGAGAAAAGGGAGGGCTAAGGCATGAGGTTGTCCTAGCAGACAAGGTGAAGGAGATTCCTAAGACAAGGGAGGGCTAAGGCATGAGGTTGTCCTAGCAGACAAGGTGAAGGAGATTCCTAAGACAAGGGAGGGATTAGGCATGAGGTTGCCCTAGCAGACAAGGTGAAGGAGATTCCTGAGACAAGGGAGGGCTAAGGCATGAGGTTGCCCTAGCAGACAAAGTGAAGGAGATTCCCGAGACAAGGGAGGGCTAAGGCATGAGGTTGCCTGAGCAGAGAAGGTGAAGGAGATTCCTAAGACAAGGGAGGGCTAAGGCATGAGGTTGCCCTAGCAGACAAGGTGAAGGAGATTCCCGAGACAAGGGAGGGCTAAGGCATGAGGTTGTCCTAGCAGACAAGGTGAAGGATATTCCCAAGACAAGGGAGGGCTAAGGCATGAGGTTGCCCTAGCAGACAAAGTGAAGGAGATTCCTAAGAGTAGGGAGGGCTAAGGCATGAGATTGCCCTAGCAGAGAAGGAGAAGGAGATTCCTAAGACAAGAGAGGGCTAATGCGTGAGGTTGCCCTAGCAGACAAGGTGAAGGAGATTCCTGAGACAAGGGAGGGCTAAGGCATGAGGTTGTCCTAGCAGACAAGGTGAAGGAGATTCCTCAGTCAAGGGAGGGCTAAGGCATGAGGTTGCCCTAGCAGACAAGGTGAAGGAGATTCCTAAGACAAGGGAGGGCTAAGGCATGAGGTTGTCCTAGCAGACAAGGTGAAGGAGATTCCTGAGACAAGGGAGGGCTAAGGCATGAGGTTGCCCTAGCAGACAAGGTGAAGAAGATTCCTAAGACAAGGGAGGGCTAAGGCATGAGGTTGTCCTAGCAGACAAGGTGAAGGAGATTCCTAAGTCAAGGGAGGGCTAAGGCATGAGGTTGTCCTAGCAGACAAAGTGAAGGAGATTCCTAAGTCAAGGGAGGGCTAAGGCATGAGGTTGTCCTAGCAGACAAAGTGAAGGAGATTCCTAAGACAAGGGAGGGCTAAGGCATCAGGTTGCCCTAGCAGACAAGGTGAAGGAGATTCCTCAGTCAAGGGAGGGCTAAGGCATGAGGTTGTCCTAGCAGACAAGGTGAAGGAGATTCCTGAGACAAGGGAGGGCTAAGGCATGAGGTTGCCCTAGCAGACAAAGTGAAGGAGATTACTGAGACAAGGGAGGGCTAAGGCATGAGGTTGCCATATCAGACAAGATGAAGGAGATTCCTAGGAGAAGGGAGGGCTAAGGCATGAGGTTGCCTGAGCAGAGAAGGTGAAGGAGATTCCTAAGACAAGGGAGGGCTAAGGCATGAGGTTGCCTGAGCAGACAAGGTGAAGGAGATTCCTAAGACAAGGGAGGGCTAAGGCATGAGGTTGTCCTAGCAGACAAGGTGAAGGAGATTCCTGAGACAAGGGAGGGCTAAGGCATGAGGTTGCCCTAGCAGACAAAGTGAAGGAGATTCCTGAGACAATGGAGGGCTAAGGCATGAGGTTGCCCTAGCAGACAAAGTGAAGGAGATTACTGAGACAAGGGAGGGCTAAGGCATGAGGTTGCCATATCAGACAAGATGAAGGAGATTCCTAGGAGAAGGGAGGGCTAAGGCATGAGGTTGCCTGAGCAGAGAAGGTGAAGGAGATTCCTAAGACAAGGGAGGGCTAAGGCATGAGGTTGCCTGAGCAGACAAGGTGAAGGAGATTCCTAAGACAAGGGAGGGCTAAGGCATGAGGTTGCCCTAGCAGACAAGGTGAAGGAGATTCCTGAGTCAAGGGAGGGCTAAGGCATGAGGTTGCCCTAGCAGACAAGGTGAAGGAGATTCCTGAGACAAGGGAGGGCGAAGGCATGAGGTTGCCCTAGCAGACAAGGTGAAGGAGATTCCCGAGTCAAGGGAGGGCGATGGCATGAGGTTGTCCTAGCAGACAAGGTGAAGGATATTCCCGAGACAAGGGAGGGCTAAGGCATGAGGTTGCCCTAGCAGACAAGGTGAAGGAGATTCCTGAGACAAGGGAGGGCTAAGGCATGAGGTTGCCTGAGCAGACAAGGTGAAGGAGATTCCTAAGACAAGGGAGGGCTAAGGCATAAGATTGCCCTAGCAGACAAGGTGAAGGAGATTCCTAAGTGATTCTGTAGATATATTAAAAGCAAAAGGATTGCAAGGAACAAAATTGATCCCCTGGAAGACCAGGATGTTGGAGCTGAAAGAGATGGGGGAAATCTTAAGTGCATGTTTTGCATCTGTATTTACTCAGTAGACTATAGAAGTAGGAAAAATGGCATGAACTTCATGGAATCCTTACAGATTACACACAAGGAAGTATTTGTTGTCTTGAGGCAAATCAGGGTGGATACATCCCCAGGGCCTGACAAGGTATTCCTTTGGACCATGCAGGAGGGCAGTGCAGAACTGTGGGGGCTCTAGCAGAGATATTTAGCGACAGCTTAAATGCTGGAACATTAGGGGATTGCCAATGTTGTTCTGCTGTTTAAGAAAGCTTTAAAAATAAACCAGAAAATTATAGGCCGGAAATTGGACACCTACCTACAGTAAAGGTGTAAATAAGGTTGAAAGAGTATAGAGAAAATTTACAAGGATGTTGCCAGGTTTGGGGGACCTGAGTTATATGGCAAGGCCACCACCATCGATGACTCCTCAGTAGAGATCATTAAGAGCACCAAATTTCTTGATGTTCACCTGGTGGAGAACCTCATCTGGTCCCTCAACACCAGCTCCATAACAAAGAAAGCCCAGCAGCGTCTCTACTATCTGCAAAGGCTGAGGAAAGTCCACCTCCCACCCCCCATCCTCACCAGATTCTACAGAGGTTGTATTGAGAGCATCCTGAGCAGCTGCATCACTGCCTGGTTCGGAAATTGCACCATCTTGGATCGCAAGACCCTGCAGCGGATAGTGAGGTCAGCTGAGAAGATCATCAGGCTCTCTCTTCCCACCATTACAGACATTTATACCACACGCTGCACCAGAAAAACTAACAGCATTATGAAGGACCCCAGGCACCCCTCATACAAACTCTTCTTCCTCCTGCCGTCTGGTAAAAGGCACCGAAGCATTCGGGCTGTTATGACCAGACTATGTAACAGTTTCTTCCCCCAAGCCATCAGACTCCTCAATACCCAGAGCCTGGACTGACACCAACTTACTGCCCTCTACTGTGCCTATTGTCTTGTTTATTATTTATTGTAATGCCTGCACTGTTTTGTGCACTTTATGCAGTCCTGGGTAGGTCTGTAGTCTAGTGTAGTTTTTGTGTTGTTTTACGTAGTTCAGTGTAGTTTTTGTATTGTTTCATGTAGCACCATGGTCCTGAAAAACGTTGTCTCGTTTTTACTGTGTACTGTATCAGCAGTTATGGTCGAAATGACAATAAAAAGTGACTTGACTTGACGAAGATTGTAAAGGTTTGGACTTTATTTCTTGGAACGTAGAACACTGAGAGGTTATTTGATAGAGATATAGACAAGCAGGCTTTTTCCACTGAGGTTGGGTGAGATTACAACTAGAGGTTGTGACTAAGGGTGAAAGGAGAAAAATTTAAGGGGAACATGATTTGAAGTTCAGTCAGAGGGTCGTGAGACTGTGGAATGAGCTGCCAGCACAAGTGGTGCATGTGAGCTTGATTTCAACGTTTAAGAGCGGTTTGGATAGGTACATGGATGGTAGGACTATGGTCCCAGTGTAGGTCGATGGGAGTAGACAGTTTAAATGGCTCAGCATGGACTGGATTGGCTAAGGACCTGTTTCTGTGCTGTACTTCTCTATGAACACAGGTCGCTAGCAGTACTGTAACCACCAAGCTACCATGACCCTGGGAAAGAGATACTGGCTGTCCACTCTGCTTATCCATCTCATAATTTTTTCAGGTCTCCCTTCAGCCTCCATCATCCTAGAGTAAATAACCCTAGCTTGTCCAGCCTCTCCTTGTATCACATGCCTTCTAATCCAGGCAGCATTCTGTTTAACCTCTTCTGCACCCACTCCCATGCCTCCATATCCTCCCTATAACAGGGCAAATCTGAACACTTTACAGCACTGTAGATGACACACTGTCTCACAGCTCCAGTGACTCATCTGGGAGTGCACGTGGGTCTGGTTTCCTCTCATAACTCGTGAGGGAGGGGTTGTAGATTAATTGGATGCTGTAAATAGTTCCAGCATGTAGTTAGTGGTGGAAACGGGGAGTTCATGAGAATATGTGGGGAATATACAATAGGTTTATTGTAAATGAGTGACTGTTTCTGTGCTATATCTGTCTAATGATCCATGCTATTATTTGTTGTTAAACACTACCTTTGTCAAAGACATCCATGTGGGTTAGAAGAATTTTCATGCCCTTCTGGTACTTAAAAAATTGTTCAGTTTGAAATGATACGTTCTATTCAGAAGTAGGAATCAGGAAAACTGCAACTGGCTACAAACGAAAGCACAAGCTTTGGGAAGCTTTCATCGTGCAGTCAACCCTGACTTCCTGCTGCAATTAATCAAAGTCAGTCTCAGTAAAAAGCTGCAGGCTGGTTCTTATATAGTCTTACCCAGAACCAAGACACTTCAACAGACCCGAGTATGAGTCTGGTATATTAAACAGAAGATGGATACTCATTCAAGGGTTTGTAAATTCTTTTAGCCTCACCTGGCACCTCGAGCCAGTCTTTTAAGGATTTCAACAAGAACGTCTCCTTCACTTCTGATGCTTTCTCCATGTCTTTCATTGGACATCACCTGAGTAACAAAAATAGAAAAACGACATTTGCCAAATGAATGGGAGAAGGTTCACTAATATAAATGCATTTATGTGAGCTAAGAAACTGTTGGGACACCACTTCCTTGCTGGAATTTCAATGCAGGGGAAGGAAAAAATCCAGAATTATTTTAATACTATTCACATCTAGTAGGTTATAGCAATTGTTATAGTAGAAGATTTTAACTTTTCACATATTGATGTGGACTCCCATACTATAAAAGGACTAGATGGGATAGAGTTCGTCAGATGTATTCAGGGAAGTTTTCTTAATCAGTACATAGAAGTTCCAATGAGAGACTGACCAGTACTTGATCTGCTTTTGGGGCAAGAGACAAGGCTGGTGACATAGATTTGTTTATCTGAGCATTTTGTATCTAGAAACATAGAAAACCAACAGCACGGGTTCCGGTGACGTCATCGTCGAGAATGGCAGCTTAAGTCACTAGCTCCTCTGGAAAAACGCGTATTAAGCCCTGTTAACCCATCAAATATAATATTTTTTGAAAAATATTTGAACTGAAAAGAGGGGCAAGAATGGGGAAAAGGAATGGAAATAAAAAAGCGACACTGCGGAGCCTGCGGCCGAGAGGAGTGCAGCGAGCGGCTCTCCTACCCGACCGTGTGCTAGTGAGGTAGACGCTGGGCCTCGTTCAGGCAAAGCAGCGAATATGATTGAAATCCTGAAAGAAATAAGGGAAGTCCAGAAAGATATAAAACAGCAGCTCAGTGATATTAAATCAGAGCTTGCCAGCGTCAATCAAAAAATAGCAGTGGCAGAGACTCGAATTGAGAAGGTGGAAGATCACATTCAAAACATGGAACGGATACTGAGTAAGACAATAAAAATATTAAATCACCAAGAGGGTAAACTGCTTGACCTGGAGGGAAGATCACGGCGGAAAAATATCAGAATCTACAACGTTCCCGAAGGAGCGGAGGGCTCGTCTATGACGGAGTTTGTCAGAAAGTTACTGCGGGACGCGCTGGATCTTCCCTCGGCTAAGAAGCTGGAAGTCGAAAGAGCCCATCATGTGCTCGTCCTGAAACCTACCCGGGATAGAAAGCCACGCTCAATAATAATAAAATTCCTTCGGTACAGCACCAAGGTGGAGATTCTACGAAGGGCCTGGGGTAAGAAGAGAGTGTTTCTCGATGATAAATTAATATACTTCGACCAAGATTACCCCCCGGTCCTGCAGAAACGCAAAGAATACTCTGAAGTAAAGCAAGTACTAAAGCAAAATAAGATTAGATTTCAAACTCCGTACCCTGCTAAACTTTGAGTGTTTTATGACAACGGGACGTGGTTGTAGCAGACAGTGGACGAGGCGACTACAGACATGAAGGCCAGAGGGTTGCCCGTCAGCGTGACCAAAACGAAGGAAAGCCTGACTGAGGAATTATCCCTCTCCGCTTGGGAAATAGTGCGAGAATCGAGAAGGCAGGAGACGGGAGGAGGCCGAGAAATATATATCAGGAAGAGACCGGGAGTTTCCCAAAGACAGTCCTCACCCCCTTCAGAAGAGCCATAAGATTTGGCTAACTTTAAAAATGTTAAGAAGCTAAACGGAAGCAAAAGTACACGGTGATATACCCACCTCCAGAAATATTTATTATACTGTGGATTTTATATTACTTAGTTGATATTCTTTATTCGCTCACTTACTCCTTTTTCCCCACCAAAATGAGAATATATATATATATGTATGTAATATATGTGTGTGTATATATGTGTGTATGTGTATGTGTGTATATATATATATGTGTGTGTGTGTGTGTGTGTGTGTGTGTGTGTGTGTGTGTGTGTGTGTGTGTGTGTGTGTGTGTGTGTATAGTAGGAGTACACAGGGAAACCTTTTCTGTGTAATGGATTTGTTCACTGACTTTTATGAATACTGCAATGGGGGCCCTCAACTCACAAGTAGGAGGGGTTATCCCCCACAGCTAGACATTTCCTCTAGCTCAATGCAGGGTCAACTACTAGAGACCTCAGCCTTGGAATCACAGGTTTGTTGCCATTTTTGTTATTATTTGCGTTTCTTGGTTCTTATTTGTTCAGGGAGTAGATCGATTAAGTTTTATTCTAATTTCAATGATACATTGACAGATAAATACAGATGGCTAAAGACAAGGTAAAATTCATTTCTTTTAATGTCAATGGGCTATTAAATCCAATCAAATGTAAGAGAATTTTATCCAGTTTGGAACAATTTGATTCATACTGGGAAAAAGGGTTTAACTACATAATGCCTCATAGGTCTGATTTTATTCTCACAAATCAATGAATATATTGTAAAAAAAAAGATCACTCCCTACTTGTACATAGTTCTTTCCTTTTGCTTGTTTTTTCTTTCCACTCTTCTCTATAAGTGTAAACCCCAGATAAATACTTTGTGGAGATTTGTGACATAAATGATTATATGATATATATGTACAATGTCTGAAATACATCTTATGGAAATGTTTGTTTAATGATGAACTTCAATAAAAAAATAAATTACAAAAAAAAAAGAAAACCTACAGCACAATACAGGCCCATCGGCCCACAAAGCTGTGCCCGACATGTCCTTACCTGAGAAATTACCTAGGGTTACCCATAGCCCTCTATGTTTCTAAGCTACATGTACCTATCGAGGAGTCTCTTAAAGGACCCTATTGTATCCGCCTCTAACACCGTTGCCGGCAGCCCATTCCACGCAATCACCACTCTCTGCGTAAAAAATTTACCCCTGACGTGTCCTCTTACCTACTTCCAAGAATCTTAAATGTATCTTGTGCTAGCCATTTCAGCCCAGGGAAAAAGCCTCTGACTATCCACACGATCAATGCCTCTCATCATCTTATATACCTCTATCAGATCACCTCTCATCCTCCGTCACTCCAAGGAGAAAAGGCCGAGTTCACTCTACCTATTCTCATAAGGCATGCTCCCCAATCCAGGCAATGTCCTTGTAAATCTGCTCTGCACCCTTTCCATGGTTTCCACATCCTTCCTGTAGTGAGGTGACCAGAATTAAGCACCTGCGCAGTAGCTTTGCGTGTCCTATGGACTCAGACCCCAAGATCCCTCTGATCTTCCACACTGCCAAGAGTCTTACCATTAATACTATATTCTGCCATCATATTTGACCTACCAAAATGAACCACTTTACACTTATCTAGGTTGAACTCCATCTGCCACTTCTCAGCCCAGTTTTTCATCCTATCAATGTCTAGCTGTAACCTCTGACAGCCCTCCACACTATCCACAACACCCCCAACCTTTGTGTCATCAGCAAACTTACTAACCCATCCCTCCACTTCCTCATCCAAGTCATTTATAAAAAGCATGAAAAGTTTAGGTCCCAAAACAGATCCCTGAAGCACACCACTGGTCACCGACCTCCATGCAGAAGATAGACAATAGGTGCAGAAGTAGACCATTCGGCCCTTCGAGCCTGCACCGCCATTTTGAGATCATGGCTGATCAATTCCTATCAATACCCGGTTCCTGCCTTGTCCCCATATCCCTTGATTCCCCTATCCATAAGATACCTATCTAGCTCCTTCTTGAAAGCATCCAGAGAATTGGCCTCCACTACCTTCCGAGGCAGTGCATTCCAGACCCCTACAACTCTCTGGGAGAAGAAGTTTTTCCTTAACTCTGTCCTAAATGACCTACCCCTTATTCTCAAATCATGCCTTCTGGTACTGGACTCTCCCAGCATCTGGAACATATTTCCTGCCTCTATCTTGTCCAATCACTTAATAATCTTATATGTTTCAATCAGATCCCCTCTCAATCTCCTTAATTCCAGCATGTACAAGCCCAGTCTCTCTAACCTCTCTGCGTAAGACAGTCCAGACATCCCAGGAATTAACCTCGTGAATCTACGCTGCACTTCCTCTACAGCCAGGATGTCCTTCCTTAACCCTGGAGACCAAAACTGTACACAATACTCCAGGTGTGGTCTCACCAGGGCTCTGTACAAATGCAAGAGGATTTCCTTGCTCTTGTACTCAATTCCCTTTGTAATAAAGGCCAACATTCCATTAGCCTTCACTGCCTGCTGCACTTGCTCATTCACCTTCAGTGACTGATGAACAAGGACTCCTAGATCTCTTTGTATTTCTCCCTTACCTAACTCTACACCATTCAGATAATAATCTGCCTTCCTGTTCTTACTCCCAAAGTGGATAACCTCACACTTATTCACATTAAACGCCATCTGCCAAGTATCTGCCCACTCACCCAGCCTATCCAAGTCACCCTGAATTCTCCTAACATCCGCATCACATGTCACACTGCCACCCAGCTTAGTATCATCAGCAAATTTGCTGATGTTATTCTCAATGCCTTCATCCAAATCATTGACGTAAATTGTAAACAGCTGTGGTCCCAATACCGAGCCCTGTGGCACCCCACTAGTCACCACCTGCCATTCCGAGAAACACCCACTCACCGCTACCCTTTGCTTTCTATCTGCCAACCAGTTTTCTATCCATGTCAATGCCTTCCCCCCGATGCCCTGAGCTTTGATTTTACCCACCAATCTTCTATGTGGGACCTTATCAAATGCCTTCTGAAAATCGAGGTACACTACATCCACTGGATCTCCCCCGTCTAACTTCCTGGTTACATCCTCGAAAAACTCCAACAGATTAGTCAAGCATGATTTACCCTTGGTAAATCCATGCTGGCTCGGCCCAATCCTATCACTGCTATCTAGATATGCCACTATTTCGTCCTTAATAATGGACTCTAGCATCTTCCCCACCACCGATGTCAGGCTGACAGGTCGATAGTTTTCTGTTTTATCCCTCCCTCCTTTCTTAAAAAGTGGGATAACATTAGCCATTCTCCAATCCTCAGGAACTGATCCTGAATCTAAGGAACATTGGAAAATGATTACCAATGCATCCGCAATTTCCAGGGCCACCTCCTTTAGTACCCTAGGGTGCAGACCATCTGGACCTGGGGATTTGTCAGCCTTCAGTCCCATCAGTCTTCACATCACCGTTTCCTTCCGAATGTCAATCTGTTTCATTTCCTCTGTTACCCTATGTCCTTGGCCCATCCATACATCTGGGAGATTGCTTGTGTCTTCCTTAGTGAAAACAGATCTAAAGTACTCATTAAATTCTTCTGCCATTTCTCTGTTTCCCATAACAATTTCACCCAATTCATTCTTCAAGGGCCCAACATTGTTCTTAACTATCTTCTTTCTCTTCACATACCTAAAAAAGCTTTTGCTATCTTCCTTTATATTCCTGTCTAGCTTGCGTTCGTACCTCATTTTTTCTCCCCGTATTGTCTTTTTAGTTAAGTTCTGTTGTTCCTTAAAAACTTCCCAATCATCTGTCCTCCCACTCACCTTAGCTCTGTCATATTTCCTTTTTTTTAATGCTATGCAGTCTCTGACTTCCTTTGTCAACCACTGAGGCCCCTTTCCCCCCTTTGAATCCTTCCTTCTCTGGGGGATGAACTGATTTTGCACCTTGTGGATTATTCCCAAGAATACCTGCCATTGCTGTTCCATTGTCTTTTCTGGTCGGCTATCCGTCCAGTCAACTTTGGCCAGCTCCTCCCTCATGGCTCCATAGTTTCCCCTGTTCATCTGCAACACTGACACCTCCGAGCTGCCCTTATCCTTCTCAAATTGCAGATAAAAGCTTATCATATTGTGATCACTACCTCCTAATGGCTCCTTTACTGCGAGATCGCTTATCAAATCCTGTTCATTACATAACACTAAATCCAGAATAGTCTTGTCCCTGGTCGGCTCTCGTACAAGTTGTTCCAAGAATGCATCCCGTAGGAACTCTACAACCTCCCTATCCTGTGGTCCTGCACCAACCTGATTCTCCCAGTTCACCTGCATGTTGAAATCCCCCATAACTACTGCGACATTACCTTTGCCACATGCCAATGTTAACTCCCTATTCAACTTGCACCCAATATCCATGCTACTGTTTGGTGGCCTGTAGACAACACCCATTTGGGTCCTTTTGCCCTTACTGTTCCTCAGTTCTATCCACACAGACTCTACTTCTCCTGACCCTATGTCCCCCCTTGCAAAGGACTGAATCTCATTCCTCACCAACAGGGCCACCCCACCCCCTCTGCCCACATTTCTGTCCGTACGATAGCACGTATACCCTTGTACATTCATTTCCCAGGTCTGATCTCCCTGCAGCCATGTCTCCGTTATCCCAACAACATCATAGTTACCCATTCGCACCTGGGCTTCAAGCTCATCCGCCTTATTCCTGACACTTCGTGCATTCAGATATAGAATTTTTAACCCATTTCTCCTCTCTCTGTTTGAATCGCTGCCTATTGTGCTTAACCCAGCTCCCCGAACTCCCATCGGGCTATACGCCCCTAGAATTTTGTTGTCCTTCCTACATATACTTATTCTTTCAACACATTTAACTCCATGTTCCGTCAGACCATCCCTCTGTACACGAGTCCTCCTTATCACTTGTTCCGCCCCACCTTCCTCTACTACACACTTAATATTCCGGAACCGCGTAGTCCCCACCTGTCCTTTATTCTTCCTCTCGCTATCCTCTCTCACATTCTGGATCCCCGCCCCCCGCAAATTTAGTTTAAACCCCCCCCCCCCAAGAAGCTCTAGCAAATTTCCCTGCAAGAATGTTAGTACTGCTCCAGTTCAGGTGTAAACCGTCCCTTCGGAACAGATCCCACCTTCCCTGGAACAAAGCCCAATTATCTACAAACCTGAAGCCCTCCCTCCTGCACCATCCTCTCAGCTACGTATTAATCTTTATAATCCTCCTGTTCCTTGCCTCACTCGCACGTGGCACAGGTAGCAATCCTGAGATTGTTACCCTGGAGGTCCTGCTCTTCAGCTTCGCACCTAACTCCCTGAACTCCCTACGCAGGACCCCCTCACTCATCTACCCACGTCATTGGTCCCTACATGGACCACAACATCTGGATTCTTGCTCTCCCTCTCGAGAATAACCTGCACCTGATCTGAGATGTCTTGGACCCCGGCACCAGGGAGGGAACATACCATCCGAGACTCCCGATCTTCCCCACAAAATCTCCTATCTGCCCCCCTGACTATAGAATCCCCTATCACTACCGCTCTCTTCTCTTCCCTCCTCCCCTTCCTAGTCGCGGGTCCAACCTCAGTGCCAGAGACAGGACCACTGCAGCTTGTTCCTGGTAGTTCATCCCCACCAACAGTATCCAAAACGGTATACTTATTTTTGATGGGAACGGCCACAGGGGTGCTCTTCTCTCTCTGTCTGCTCCCCTTGCCTCTCTTGACTGTCACCCATTTGCCTACCTCCTGTCTTTTCGGTGTGACTGCCTCCCGATAACTCTTATCTATCTCTGCCTCTGCCTCCTGAATGATCCGTAGTTCATCCAGCTCCTGCTCCAATTCCCTAACTCGGTCTGATAGGAGCTGCAGCTGGATGCACCTATTGCAGGTGTGGTCATCAGGGACAACTGCGTTGACCCTGACCTCCCACATACTGCATACGGAGCACACCACTGCTCTAACCGTCTCCCCCATTACCTGATCCTAGATTAGTCAGAATAAATGAAAAGCAGGCTTCTTGCCGAAGTCCTCTTGCGCCGAAGCCCGCTGAGCCAAAGCCCAGCACTCTGCTCCTGCGCACTCCGCTGCCCGCTCCTGAAAGTGGGTCGCTTTTTAAAGCCCGCGCTCGTCACTGACGTCACCCACGCTTGCGCAGATGAACTGTCTAAAATGCCTTCTGTGGGTAAACCAGTTCTGGATCCACAAAGCAATGTCCCCTTGGATCCCATGCCTCCTTACTTTCTCAATAAGCCTTGCATGCGGTACCTTATCAAATGCCTTGCTGAAATCCATATACACTACATCTACTGCTCTACCCTTATCAATGTGTTTAGTCACATCCTCAAAAAATTTAATCAGGTTCATACCTGCCTTTGACAAAGCCATGCTGACTATTCCTAATCATATTATGCCTCTCCAAATGTTTATAAATCTTGCCTCTCAGGATCTTCTCCATCAACTTACCAACTACTGAAGTAAGACTCACTGGTCTATAATTTCCTGGGCTATCTCTACTCTCTTTCTTGAATAAAAGAACAATGTCCGCAACCCTCCAATCCTCTGGAACCTCTTCCATCCCCAATGATGATGCAAAGATCATCACCAGAAGCTCAGCAATCTCCTCCCTCGCTTCCCACAGTAGCCCAACTCCAGCACATCCTCTTTCTTAATGTCTATATGTTTAAGCTTTTCAAGTCATCCCTACAATCACCAAGATCCTTTTCCATAGTGAATACTGAAGCAAAGTGATACCTCTGCTATCTCCTCTGGTTCCATAAACGCTTTTCAACTGTCACACTTGATAGGTCCTATTCTCCCATGTCTTATCCTTTTGCTCTTCAAATACTTGTAGAATCCTTTGGGGTTTTCCTTAATCCTGTCTGCCAAGGCCTTCTCATGGCCCCTTCTGGCTTTCCTAATTTCATTCTTAAGCTCCTTCCTGATAGACTTATAATCTTCTAAATCTCTATCATTACCTAGTTTTTTGATCCTTTCTAGTGATCACAATGCCATTAGTTTCACAGTAAAGATGCAAATAGATAGGTCTGATAAACTGGTTGAGATTCTAAGTCGGAGAAAGGCCAATTTTGATGGTATCAGCAAAGATTTGGCAAGTGTGGATTGGGACAGGGCCTATTTTCTGGCAAATGTGAGCTTGGAAAGTGGAAGGCCTTTAAGAGTGAAATTTTGAGAGCACAAAGCTTTGCATGCCTGTCAGAAAAAAAAGGTAAAGATAACAGGTGTAGGGACGCTTGGTTTTCAAGAGATATTGAGGCCCTGGTTAAGAAACAAAAAGGATGTGCATAGAAGGTATGGGCAGGCAGGTATTTACGGAGTACAAGAAATGCTTAAGAGAGAAATCAGGAGGGCTAAAAAAAGGCATGAGGTCACCTTAACAGAGAAGATACAGGGAATCTACAGATACGTTAAGAGCAAAAGGACTGCAAAGGCCAAAATTGGTTCTCTGGAATATCAGAATGTTAATCTATGTTTGGAGCCAAAAGAGATGGGTGAGATCTTCATACAGATGCAAAAGAGATGGGTGAGATCTTCATACAGATGCAAAGGCTGCATTTACTCAGGTGACAGACACAGAGTCTATAGAAGTGAGGCAAAATGGCATCAACTTCATCAACTCGTTACAGAGGAAGAGATGTTTTCTGTCTTGAGGCAAATCAAGGTGCATAAATCCCCTGGGCCTGCCAAGGTGAACCCTTGGACCCTGTGGGAAGCAAGTGCAGAAATTACGTGGCCCTACCAGTGATATTTAAATCATCCTTAGCGACAGGTGAAGTGCTGGAGGACCGGAAGGTAGCTAACGTTGTCCCACTGTTTAAGGAAGGCTCGAAAAATAGACCAGGAAATTTTAGGCCAGAAAATTGTTGCAAGGTATTCTAAGGGACTGGATATGAGTATTTGGATAGACATGGACTGATTAAGGATAATCAGCACAGCTTTGTGCATAGTAGATCATTACTAACCAATCTTAGAGATTTTTGAGGAAGTTGCCAGGAAAGTTAATATAGGCAAGGCAGTGGATGTTGCCTAGATGGTGGTAGTAAATTGGATTAGACATTAGCTTTGTAGGAGAAGCCACAGGGTGGTGGTAGATGGTTGCCTCTGTGATTGGAGGCCTGCGACCAGTGGAGTGCCGCAGAGATCAATTCTGGATCCATTGTTGTTTGTCATCTATATCAACGGTTTGGATGATAATGTGGTTAACTGGGTCAGCAAATTTGTAGATGCCAGCAAGAATGAGGCGTAGTGACAGCGAGGAAGACTATCATGGCTTGCAGCAGGATCTGGATCAGCTGAAAACTGGGAGATAGAATTGCAGACAAGTGTGCGGTGCTAACTGGGGTAGGTCTTTCACAGTGAATGATAGGGCACTGAGAAGTGTGGTACAACACAGGAATCTGAAGATTTCTTTTTGTGTGTGCCATACTCTGCCAGAGCCTCGAACACCAGTTTTTTCAAACTGGTTGCCTTGGAGGAAAGATTCTGTGAGTGGTCCCCCATGTCCTTCTCACAGTGCAGTTTTTCAGTTGTTTTTTTTCACGAGGCCGAGTTGCAAGCTCGACACTCAACCCGGCACGGATGGAAAACGTGTCTGGGAGTGGCCCGGCTGGATTCGAACTCAGGAGCCTTTGCTCCAGAGTCTGGCGCTGAGAGAGAGAGCATCCTGATTGGTCTCTCTTTGTGCTAAGTAGACCAGGGGTAACCAACTTTTTGCACCGCGGACTGGTTTAATATTGACAATATTCTTGCGGACTGGCCGACGGGGGCGGGGGGGGGGGGGGTGTTAAACACGACGGGAATACAGTGATACTCGAAGGAGGTTCCTTATGTCCAGTCTATTCCGCAATTTCGTTTTCGCGGCTCTCAGTACTTGCTTCTGTCCCACTTGCTCACGTTTTTTCCTGCTCAAAAAACTCAACGGGTTTGTCTTTAAGTGCAGGGTGCTTGGACTCAAGGTACCGAAGCAGTTTTGAGAGCTACATTGCCTCTTTAGACAGCCTCCAAACACGAATTCCAGCTTCCCGCCTGCCCGCCACCAGCCGCCACTGGTCTTGGGTGGGGTGAGAGGACAAGATCAGGGCTGGAGGTCCCTGTGCCGGGGTCGCAGCGGTCACAGTCTGGAGAAAGCGACTGACTGAGTGAGGAGTGCAACAGGACGTGTGCCCGCCCCCCCCCCGTAGGATCTATCGGCCGACAAAAGCTTGGCTCGAGGGATGACTTTCAGTAGATCGCAGCGAGGTAGCTGCGCTCTGCTACTTACGAAACCCTGAGCCCGAATTAGGTAATCTGCGAATATTTTAGCACCGGGTTCCCCACGAACATTCGGTGTGCTAAACAGGTTTAGAGGCGGCGCCCATCTGTCCGTGCTCCAGGCCAGTAGCAACGGCACTTCTCGCTGGCCACTTGAGGCCAACCAGTGATCCCTGGTGCGAGGGTATGTTACGAACCCCGTAACTGGGTCACTTACCAGCAAAGATAGGGAGGTCCGTTGAAGTCTGATGGTACTATTTTTAACAGTATTTATTGATAAAAATACACAAAAATAATATCAATGCAAACATACAGATAATATACATCGTCAATACTAAATCTAAAAGCACGGGTATAATAATAATCAATAAGAAATAGCTCTATCGTTGCCTAGGGGATAATGTATTGGCCGATGGAAATATAAAAGTCACTTTAGTTCATTCAGGCTGCAGCTTTTTGGTTGGAGTCAAGAGAGCCAGATTTTTGAACTTGCCAGTGTTTCCTTTTTATGATGTCGATCCTTCGAAATGTTGTCGGTGATGATCTCTTCTTTAACTAAGCTGTCTTCCGTGGTAAGGCCTCAATCTCGGGCAACGGGAAAGGACACACGTGAGCCCCACCGGCTGTCGCTATTAAACGCTGTCACGGGATTTCTAGCATTTCTCCTGGTGCGTCTGAAGGGGTTGTTCCCCAGACCCTCTTTTATCCTTACTCACGGGGTCTCAGATGTCAATCAGGTTGGGAGGATGCCATCCCCCAACCAGCCCACGTTGCTCATTCCTTGAGGGCTTCAATGAATAGCACAGTGCTCAATACACAATTCTGTCTCCAAGAGACAATGGCCGTTTCCCGTGGCTTTGTATCGCTGAGGGGCCAGGACATTCCAAACCCCCTGTGGATTCTGCGTGTCCTTCTCTCATTTCCTGGGTCTCCTGACCTGAATTAATAACGATCTTGCGATTCTCAAAAAGGAGGGGGCTACTTTGTACCCTTCGGCCCCTCAGAGTTGGGGCACAGGCGAAACAGGTATCACTGCGTTTAGGCGACTGATGGCCTCGCATGTGTTCAACTTCAACGGTGGGCGTGACAGGGAATGAGAAAAGGTGCAGCTGACTCATATCGTTTCCTCGCGGCCCAGTAGCACATGCTTTGCGGCCCAGTGGTTGGGGCCCACTGAAGTAGATATATCAGTTTTCTCTGTGGGCGGGCTTTACAGTCGACCTCTCTCTCTCTTTCATTGTCCATCAGTTCAGTTTAGTGTCCTGCAGCGCCATGGCAGAGTGTTCCAAAAAAAGGAAATATAAAACGTACTTCACCCCAGACTGCACTAAAGTGTACCCCTGCCTCATAGGGGTCAAAAATAATGAGTGTTGCTCGCTGCACTGTTTGCTACTGTGACTTTTCTATTGCCCATGGTGGGTTAAATGACTGTAAAAGACGTGTTGAGGTGAGTTTAACAGATGTCATTCGTTCATTAGCATAGCTAACGTTATTTAAACTAGCTGGCTAGCTGCTAAGGAGCTACTCCATTGATGTCCTATGTGATGAGGCCAAACTCCCTGTAGACTTGCTTAAAGTTGTAATAGAATAAAAAATGACTCCATGATAATATAAGTACATATTTTAAAGTCGCATTGTCTGCATAAGACAATATAATAAGGATACACCTTATGCTTTTATTTCCTTTAGGGACAACAACATATTAGGGAGGCTAAGCACAGGGAAGGCTGCTCAAGTATTTCACAGTTCTTTTCAGCAGAAAACCAAAGTCTGACAGAGAAGGTCACTCTGGAGCTGAGTCAGCTGTCTCACAAAACACTTGTGAATCTGATGTCTTGCAAAATTAACTAATTCATTGACACAGACTACTATGAGGCTGAGACTTCCAGCAAAATGCTCAAATCTGCCAAGCAAGCCACATCACAGTACAAGGAAAGTTTGCAAAAGAAATAGAAGAGCTATTTGTATTAGCATTTAGCTGTTAGCACTGAGACTGCCAACAAAATACTCAACAAGGAATATGTATGTATATGTGTGTGTGTGCATGTAAATAGTTTCAATATGTGGTCAAATAAATTGTTGTGTTCTTTTATAATCAAATGTCCTGTATACATACACCCTTGGAGGTTGACTGGGGGGGGGGGGTGCTACCTCCCTGAAATGAGTTTCTGTAGGCTGGGATGTCTGCAAAGGAGATGGCGTGGGAGCTGGTGGACTCATTGTGCTTCCTGGTGACCACATCTGCAGCAAGTGTTGGCTGCTCGAGGAATTCAGGCTCAAAGTTGATGACCTGGAATCCGAGCTTCAAACACTGCGGCACCATCAGGGAGGGGGAGAGCTACCTGGATTCTCTGTTTCAGGACGTAGGCACCATTAGATTAGCTGCCTCAAACTTGGTCTGCAGTCAGGGACAAGAGGATATGACCACGAGTGAAGCAGGATCCAAGAGACAATATTGGAGGAGCCTCACTCCTTGATTTTGCTCAACAGGTTTAAGATTATTGCTCCCTGTGAGGACAAGAGTGGGGGCTGTAGGAAGGATGAACAACCGAACTGTGGCATCATGGTTCAGGGAGCCTTTCAAGCAAGGGGGAGAGAAGAGAAATGGAGTGGTAATTGGGGAGTAGACAAAGATCTCTGTTGCAAGGATAGAGTGTCCCAAAGACTGTGTTGCCTGCCTGGAGCCCAGGTTAGGGACATCTCATCTGACCTGCAGAGGTATTTGCCATGGGAGGGGAAAGATCCAGTTGTCGTGGTCCATGTGGATATCCACGACGTAGGTAGGACGAGGAAACAGGTTCTGTTGAGGGAATTTGAGCAGCTAGGGACTAAATTAAAAAGCTGAACCAAAAATGATGGTAATCGGTGGATTACTACCTGAGCCACGTGCAAATTGGCACAGGTTTAAGAAGATTAGAGAGGATTGGTGTGGGTGAAGTGGGTTTGAATTCATGGGGAACTGGCACCAGTGGTGGAGAAGGAGGAACTTGCTCCACTGGGATGGGCTCCACCTGAACCGTGGTGGGCCTTGAATCCTGGTAAATCGCATAACTAGGGTTGTGGATAAGGCTTCAAACTAAATTGTAAGGGGGTGGGTTCAACAGACTGGAAAAGTATGGATAAAGTAAAAAAGTGTGGCCAAGAGAAAGTAAAAACAAAAGTTAAAAAAGGGCAAAGTAAGGGTGGTGTGTAGAAAAGTGAAGTACAAAAGAGACAAAGATTACCCAGAGTTTAAAGGCAGAATGAGTGTAGAGCACTTTACCTGAATGGCCGTAGTATTTGTAACAAGGTCAGTATAAAGTGGCCATTACAGGAAATTGGTTGCAGGTGGAGAGGATTGGAGATTAAATATCCAAGAATAGGCAGGAGGTAAGGGAGGTGGGGTAGTGCTCAATTAAGGATGAGATCAGAGTGAAAGGAGATGATATAAAAGCTAAGGAGCAGAATACTGAATCCATCTGGGGAGAGATTAAGAATAGTAAAGGGGAAAAAAATCACTGGTGGGCATTGTCTGTAGGCCACTGAGTATTAACAGGCAATAACCTAGAAATATCTGAGGCATGTAAGAATGGAACAACAGTTATCATGTGGGACTTTAACTTGCACATAGATTGGGTGAATCAAGTTGGTCAAGGCAGTCTTGAGGAGGACTTCATAGAATGCATCTGTGATAGTTTTCTTGAGCAGCATGTTACTGAACCTATAAGGGAATGTGCCATCTTAGATCTGGTCCTGTGCAATGAGACAGGTAAAATTAGCAATCTTGTAGTGAGGGATCCTCTGGAAAGAGTGATCACAGTATGACTGAGTTTGTCATACAAATGGAGGGTGCAAAACCAATGTATTATGCCTAAACAAGGGTGACTACAATGGGATGAGGGAAGAGTTGGATAGGGTAGACTGGGAACACAGGCTATATGGTGGGATGGTTGAGAAACAGTGGAAGATTTTCAAAGAGATTTTTCACGGTGCTCAACAAAAGTATATTCCAGTTAAAAGCAAAGACAGTAAGGGTGGGGAGAACCAGCCATGGATAACTAAGGAAACAAAAGAAGGCATCAAACTAAAAGCTTGTGCACAAAGTCACCAACAACAGTGGGAAACTGAAAGATTAGGAAAATTTTAAAAAGCAACAAAGAACCAAAAAGTAGGCAATAAAGAAAGGGAAGATAGATTATGAAAATAAACTAGCACAAAATATAAAAACGGATAGTAAAAGTTTTAATAATTATCCAAAGCAGAAAAGAGTGGCCAAAGTGAATGCAGGTCCTTTGAAGGACAAGAAGGGGGAATTAATATTGGGTAATGAGGAAATAGCTGAGTCTTTGACAATTTTGAGTCGGTTTTCATGGTGGAGGACATGTCTAACATGCCGAAGAGAGATGACATGTATGCAGTGGGAGGTGAGGACCTTGATACAATAGCTATCACTAAAGTGGCAGTGCTAGGCAAACTTGTGGACCTAAAGATAGACAAGTCCCCTGGTCCTGTTGGAACGCATCCCAGGGTACTGAAAGAAATGGCAGAACTTATAGTTGAGGGTTTGATGATAAATTACCAAAATTCTCTGGACTCTGGGCAGGTCCTGGCAAATTGGAAGATGGCAAATGTCACGCCACTGTTCAAAAAAGGATGTAAGCAAAAGGCAAGTAACTATAGGCCAGTTAGTTTAACATTTGTAGTTGGAAAAATGCTTGAAGATCTCATTAAGGAAGAAATAGTGAGGCATCTGGAAAGAAATGGATCCATTATGCAGCATGGATTCATCAAAGGTAGATCTTGTTTGACAAAAATTCTTTGAGGATATAACAAGCACAATGAATAGAGGGGAACAGCTGGACATTATTTACTTGGATTTCCAGAAGGCATTTGATAAGGTGCCACATAAAAGTCTTATCCATAAGATAAGGATGCATAGAATTGGGGGTGATGTATTAGCATGATAGAGGATTGGTTAACTGGAAGAAAAAGAAAAGTTGGGATACATGGGTGTTTCTCTGGTTAGAAATCAGTGGTGAGCAGTGTGCCAGGGCTCGGTAGTGGGTCTGCATCTGTTCACAATATATATTAACAATCTGGACGAGGGAATGGAGCGCAGTGTATCTAAATTTGCTGATGATGCTAAATTGAGTGGAAAGGCAAATTGTGCAGAGGATACAGAAAGTCTGGAGAGAGATATAGATAGGTTAAGTGAGTGGGCAAAGGTCTGGCAGATGGAATACAATGTTAGTAAATGCATGATCATATGCTTTGAAAGGAAAAATGGAAGATCAGATTATTATTTAAATGGTAAAAGATTGCAGCACGCTGCTGTACAAGATGGGAGTGCTTGTGCATGAATCACAAATGGTTAGTTTGCAGGTGCAGCAGGCTACCAAAAAGGCAAATGGAATGTTGGTCTTCATTGCTACAGGGATTGAGTTTAAGAGCAAGGAAGTTATGCTGCAACTGTACAGGGTACTGGTGAGGCTACACCTGGGGTACTGTGTGCAGTTCTGGTCTCCTTACTTGAGGAAGGACATACTGGCTTTGGAAGCAGTGCAGAGGAGATTCATCAAGTTGAATCCAGAGCCGAGGAGGTTAGACTATAAGAAGAGACTGAGTCACCTGGGACTGTACTCGCTGGAATTCAGAAGGATGAGAGGAGATCTGATAAAAACATAAAGTTACGACATGGAATTATTTTAGACAGCAAGGACCTATTTCCCTTTACTGAGAGGTCAATAATCTGGGATGTATACTCAGGCAGAAGTGATAGAAAGGAGTTGAAGAATGATTCTTTCAAACAAAGTGTGGTGGAGACGGGAACTCACTGCCTGAAAGGGAAGTCTGGTTACACCTCACCACTGTGTGTCTACAGTTCAGCAGGTTTAGCCTTAATGGGCCAACTGGTCTCCATCTCTTCCTGCAATGAACAAAGGCCTGGTATTCAGCCTATGAATACTGGTTAATTCTTCAGTCTGCATCTATTTGGTGACCATGTTGGAAACCATTACAGATGCCAGCAAGCTTGGCTGTGGTCAGAACTCCAGTAGATTGAGAATGACAACTAATGAGTAGCTGCAAAAACTCAGAAATGTGGAATAAGACCTACTTCCTCAACATGGTAGAAATCCAAGGGAAGAACAATCTGCTTTTACTGGAGAATCTGAGATTTGGTCCCTTACAAAAGACATCAACAGACCTTTCTCACTGATCAGATACCAGACACCGGGAAAGATGCTCTGCTGGATCTGGATGCAAAACAAATCCAAGCAAACCTTTTTGACTTATTCCTGGAATATGGGCTCTGCAGTCATTGGGTATCTCTGATTAAGTAGTGGAGTTAATGTCTGTGTAAAAATAGCAAACTAACAGACCAGTGTAAAATTTTCACTGCCACAGGTGTTGGATATCATCGAGTCCTGGAATTACAGAGTAGAGAAATGGGCCCTCAGACCCACCATACCCATGCTGACCTTTTCTTCTTGTGATGTTGTGAAAGGCTCCTCCACACTCAATTACAATAATCCCATTTGCAAACAGTAGGTCCATATTTTTTGTACACCTTGCCTATTTAAGTGTTTATCTCAAAGCATTTTAAATACAGTAAATGCATCAGATTCTATCACCTCCTCTAGCAGTGAATTCCAGATATCAACCACTCTGTTTAAAAACCCATTCCCTCAGATCCACTTTAAAATTCGCTCCTCTCATCTTGAACCTATCTATGCCCTCTTTCATTCATTTATCATGGGACAGATATTTTGACTATGCTATCTGTTACACCTCTGTCAGGTCATCCCGCAACCTCCTTCACTCCAGGGAAACAAGCCCAGCCTATCTAATCTTTCCCCATAACTAAAGTACTCCAAATTCAGAAACATCCTATTGAATATCCTCTGCACTCTCTCTAGCACAATAACACCCTTCCTATAGTGTGGTTATCAGAACTGCAGACAATACTCCCAAGTATGGTCCAAGCAGTGTTCTGTAAAGTTGTAACATAACACCCCAACTTTTACATATTCTATGTCCCGACATAAAGGCATGCATACCATACACCTTCTTCACTACCCTATTTACCTGTATGGCCATTTTCCAGGAACACTGGACTTGAACCTGAATGTCTCCCTGTTTATCAACATTCCTTAGCCCTACCACTTCTTACTTCAAAATCTGACTTCCCAAAATGTATTATTTTGTAGTTGTCAGGATTAAATTCCAGCATGTTTGACAATCCTGTTTGTAAAGCTATGTGTTTTCTTCTAAATTTCACCTCTGTATTACTACATACATTTAACTTGGTTTGCAATTTATATTACGTACATTAGCCAAACACTGTCATTACCTTCTTTCTTTCCTGATACAGCCTGTTCAGGCTTTTATTTTGAAAAATATCCCTGCCAACTTTTATTCTGATTGCACTGCCGATTTTAATTCTGATGGTGCTGCCACCTTTACATTTGAAAGTAAGTTGGACCATGTGAAGAGAGCAGCCATTTTGTTTTGCCGGGGTTTTTAGTCAGACTGAAGCACACTTACACAATCTGATGTTGTCTTTGCGCGATTGTAAACCATTGTCTGTAGTGTTGGCTTAGTTCATAAAGGAGAATGCTATCTGAGCAATATTTTGTGTTAATATTTAAGTAAAAGCTTATTCTGGTTATCGGTGTAGTGTTTGACCAGCCTTGGTAATTTAATGAATGCTTACATGATGCTAATCTTCTTGCATACTTTAAAATTTTACTTACTCATTTTGTGCATAATTTTAGATAATTTACATGTGTCCAGCTTCATATATTACTAATTTCTTATGAATGTGTGACAATCATCATATGTTTGCTGCATTAAGTACTTACAGTATTTTTCTGGCAACACACAAAATGCTGGTGGAACGCAGCAGACCAGGCAGCATCTATAGGAAGAAACACTGTCGACGTTTGGGGCCGAGACCCTTCGTCAGGAGTTTCCTGGTTTGCTCTCAGTTTTACACAACTGTACGTGTATGTGCTGCCCAAATTAAGCATCCAGAGCTTGGACTCTTGTGTTCAGCTGAGTGGAGTTTGGCCTACTGCTGAATTGTGTTCTTCCTACTTCACACACAAGGACTACAGCAGAGAATGCAGCTCCTCAAAGAGCACCCAAACACTCAACGGCAGAGAATAACAAGCATTATGGATGAGAGGTACTCCAAACATCCAACATCACAGAACAGACAAACCTCACCAGCAGAGCATCTGACAATAGTTGATTGTGATCGTTCAGATCATCAGCCGATGCTGCAGAAACTCAAGCCAAAGCAAAGGCAGAGCGCATGCTATGCTTGTAGGGAAGGATATTGCCATTAAAACAGATCTTCAAAAAGGAGCAGCAGTTGCTATCACCTTGGCAGAGATATTGGAGGCAGCAGCAGAGCAGGAGAGTGAGGAACTGTACAGGAACTTGGCTGGTATATCTTGACTGCCATGTTCAGCTGAGTGGAGTTTAGCTTACTTCTGAATTGTACTTCACACACAAGGAGATCAGTACACAGCCTGTAGGGTAAGCTAGGGTAAGCCCTCTTGGGCAGTTTTATTGCATACAAAACCTTTGGTTAAGCAGCAGGAAGGGGAAATAACTAGATAGGTTTGGGGGGAATTAAATTCCAAGTTCAAAGTAAATTTTATTATCAAAGTACATATGTCACCATATAAAACCCAGAGATTCACTTTCCTGTGGGCATACTCAGTAACTATAACAGGAATAATGCCAAACCAGCCAGAGTACAGCAGACTACAAACTGTGCAAATACAAATATAAATAAATAGCAATAAATAACGACCACATGAGATAAAGAGTCCATAAAGTGATATAATTGTATGTGGGAATATTTCAATGATGGGGCAAGTGAATGTATACCCCCTTTTATTCAAGAGCTTGACGGTTGAGGGGTAGTAACTGTTCTTGAACCTGGTAGTATGAGGTTATGGAGCTTATGTCTCCCCACTCGCTGTGAAAACGGAGACACCTCTTTCTCCCTTATTAGGAAGAGAGAGAGCCTGTGTTATGTCAAATACTGGGTGAACAAGTAGTCTCTGTGGTAACTGCAAGTCTGTGTCTTTGCTGGTGCTTTGCTCACGTTTGAGTGCTCGGTGGTGGGTGCCGATGATTTTTCTTTGCCAGTGAAGGGTGGGAGACGGGGGATTGTTGCTTGATGCCGCTTATGTGTGGGAGGGAGGGGAGCTGGGGGGACTTTGGGGTTCTAACATTTAACTGTCATTCATTCTTTGGGGCACTCCTCTGTTTTTGTGGATGGTTGTGAAGAAAAAGCATTTTAGGATGTATATTGTATACATTTCTCTGACATTAAATGTACCTTTGAAACCTTATGACTCCACTGCCGGACTGTGGGGCTCTTGATACCTCAGTGATTTAACCCTAATGTGGAACATTGTCAGAAATACAGATTTCTATCGTTGAGATTCAGAACTTGATGTGATGTGTAAACTGGTCAGGTTTTTGGTCATCTGCCCCAGTTCCTCATGTGGCACAGCTCCCTGAAGCATCTTAGGCTTTTTTGTGTTACGCTAGAGGTGAAATTCAAATACAATTTGTTGTTGATTTACTATATTTACTCACTGAAATATTTCTGATTTTATTTAATATATTCAATACTAAAACTATTCACTTCATGTAGGATAAATTATTCCTAATTTTATTGTACCAATACAATTTAACAATGCAGGAAATACTCAGAGGGTCAAGCTCCACCTGCAGATCGATGACCCTTCATCAGAACAGAGAAGCCTGTTTCAAGTTGCAGAACATTTAGGGGGAATCCCCTTTAATCAAAATGGTGCCAGAGATGGGTGACCTTTTGTGTGCAACTCCTAATGGTACCATCAATACTTCTGTTGCCATCTTCAGAAGTTTTCTGATGACTCTGCCATAGTTGGATGCATCAGCAAGGGAGATGAGGCTGAGTACAGGGCTACGGTGGGAAACTTTGTTACATGGTGCGAGCAGAATCATCTGCAGCTTAATGTGAAAAAGACTAAGGAGCTGGTGGTGGACCTGAGGAGGGCTAAGGCACTGGTGACCCCTGTTTCCATCCAAGGGGTCAGTGTGGACATGGTGGAGGATTACAAATACCTGGGGATATGAATTGACAATAAATTGGACTGGTCAAAGAACACTGAGGCTGTCTACAAGAAGGGTCAGAGCCGTCTCTACTTCCTGAGGAGACTGAGGTGCTTTAACATCTGCCAGACGATGCTGAGGATGTTCTATGAGTCTGTGGTGGCCAGTGCTATCATGTTTGCTGTTGTGTGCTGGGGCAGCAGGCTGAGGGTAGCAGACACCAACAGAATCAACAAACTCATTCGTAAGGCCAGTGATGTTGTGGGGGTGGAACTGGACTCTCTGACGGTGGTGTCTGAAAAGAGGATGCTGTCCAAGTTGCATGCCATCTTGGACAACGACTCCCATCCACTCCATAATGTACTGGTTAGGCACAGGAGTACGTTCAGCCAGAGACTCATTCCACCGAGATGCAACACTGAGCGTCATAGGAAGTCATTCCTGCCTGTGGCCATCAAACTTTACAACTCCTCCCTCGGAGTGTCAGACACCCCGAGCCAATAGGCTGGTCCTGGACTAATTTCCACTTGGAATACCGTAGATTCCGGATTTTAAGCCGCTACTTTTTTCCCACATTTTGAACAGCTTTGAACTTTGCGGCCTTTAAAACGGAGCGGCTAATACATGATTTTTTTCATGCCGCCTCGTAAACATTTTGCCTCATAACAGTAGACCAATAAAATTGATGAGTAGTTCACAGAGGTCCAATGAAATTGTACGATAAATCAAGCGCACTTTCACAATTAAATTATTGTAAATCAGTCATTTGTACTCACCCTCATCAACATGGAAAACACTCGAAGAAAAGCATTGTGCTGCCTTTATGGCAGTTATTTAGTTTATAATATTTTCGCTTAGTAATTCATTTTTCTAGTTAAAGTTAGAAGAGTTTTAACTATATTTGTTTTCTGTACTACATCGCGGGATGCTATGACGTCACACCCGGTTTCGCCGCGTCTTGTGGGAAAAATGCCGTTTGCGATAAACGGAAAGGAGGGGGGGAGCGCATTACGCGAGCGGCATTGGATCTGAGCGAACGCTGCTTTTAAGTTAAAAGCGATCAATAACTTTTCCTGGTAGGCTGCAGTATATATATTTTTTACCAGTCGTTAGGAGATATTGGAATGTTGTTCAGTAAAGAAGTATACGCAACGTATATTTAAAAGTAGCCGCGTTACAGGCACGGTTCGAAAAAAAGCATTTGCAATATGTATTTGTTTTTGTTACCATATGGATTTAATTAAAAGTTAAAAAATCCTCACGTGTAATATCTTTCTGTGTAAATATCTCATATTACAACGTGGGACACCTGCGGCCGAAAATCCGGTGCGGCCTAAAATCCGGTGCGGCCTTTACAAGTAAAAAATTGATTTTATTTCTAAAATTAGAGCCAGCGGCTTTTAATCAGGTGCGCTCTGTAGTCCGGAATCTACGGTAATTAACTTATTATTATTTAATTATTTATGGTTTTATATTGCTATATTTCTACACTATTCTTGGTTGGTGCGACTGTAACAAAACCCAATTTCCCTCGGGATTAATACAGATCAATACAGACTGGTTTCGTTACAGTCGCACCAACCAAGAATAGTGTAGAAATATAGCAATATAAAACCATAAATAATTAAATAATAATGTTAATTATGCCAAATGGAAATTAGTCCAGGACCAGCCTATTGGCTCGGGGTGTCTGACACTCCGAGGGAGGAGTTGTAAAGTTTGATGGCCACAGGCAGGAATGACTTTCTATGACGCTCAGTGTTGCATCTCGGTGGAATGAGTCTCTGGCTGAACGTACACCTGTGCCTAACCAGTACATTATGGTGTGGTTGGGAGACATTGACCAAGATGGCATGCAACTTGGACAGCATCCTCTTTTCAGACACCACCGTCAGAGAGTCCAGTTCCACCCCCACAACATCACTGGCCTTACAAATGAGTTTGGAACTACTGCAGCCACTGATACTGCAGTAAGTAATGTTCCACAACTAATTTAAAAGAAGTACAATCTTCAGAACTGACAGACTCAGGACTCCAGACCATTCAGGGAATGAGTGCGGCAGCTGGAAATTCGGAGAAGGTCTCTATTGTCGCTGGAAACATGGCTGCCAGGCAGGTCTGTAGGTAAAACCAAAATGCAGGGCTTTATGCATATCCGCACACCCACTATTCTCCTGGCTAATGTACAATCTCTGGGAAAATGAAAATTGAAGACTGTAGGACCAGATGGACATTCTGGACTTCTGTGTACTCTGGTCATCTTGCTCTCTGGACATAATATGCAATCCAAGGGCTTCACCATCCACCAGGCAGTGGTGTCAGCTGTGATGGACTTTGCTTCATGATTAACTCATCATGATGTGCAGTAGTGGCGTTCTGTCTCAGTCCTGGTCCCCAACCTGGAACATTCTCTCTGCCGAGGAATTTCTACACTGGTGTACATTCCACCCCTGGCAGATGTCCTCCTGGCACTGGGGGAGTTGAGCACCTTGATTAACAGTCATGAAACAGTGCATTTTGATGTTTCCCAATCATCGCAGGGGACCTCAACCAGGCCAGCTTGAAGTCCCTAAGCAACTACCATCAACATGTCACCTACAGAAGCAGAGAAGCCAACATGGTCCACCACTGTTACACCATCATCGAGGATGCTTTCCGTGCCATCCTGCACCTGCACTTTGGCAAGCCTGATCACCTGGCTGTACTTCCAGGCAGAGACTGGGAATTACAGCACATGTGGTGAGCACCATGATGGCATGGATAAGCCAGGCAGATGAGCATTTACAGGACTGCTTTGACCAGATCACATTCAGGGATTTGTCTTCAGATTTGAAAGAATATACACAGCTGTACCTGATTTCATCAAAACCTGTGTAGATGAGTGTTTGCCTTCAAGAACATACTGAGTTTTCCCAAACCAGAAGCCCTGGATGAAGTCACCTTTATCAAGTCGCTCCTCATCCTTCTTCATTCTAAACAGAAAAGCCCTAGTCACTCAATCTTTCTTAATAAGACATGCCCTCTAATCCAGGAAGCATCCTGGTAAATCTCCTCTGCATCCTCTCTAAAGCTTCCACATCCTTCTTGTAATGCGCAGAAATGAACACAATACTCCAGTCCTGCTGAAGGGTCTTGGCCCGAAACGTTGACTGTACTTTTTTCCATAGATACTGCCTAGCCTGTTGAGTTACTCCAGCATTTTGTGTGTGTTGCTTGGATTTCCAGCATCTGCAGATTTTCTGTTTACGACTGGACAATACTCCAAGTGAGGTCTAACCAAAGTTTTATAGAGCTGCAATATTTGCATTTACTGGACAGAATAAAAGCTAGGTGTGGACTGGATGGGCCAAATGACCTGTTTCTGTGTGGTAAGACTCAATGATTCTATGACTTTAAAAGTCAACCTGTTCGTCTTCCTGCCATTTTTGTCAGGCACCGTACAACATGTTCATACAGAGTTCAGCACAATTTGCCTCAAGGTGTAATGTTGTTAACATTTAATGCAAAATTCCAGCGGCTGGAAATTACCTGTTACTTTTAATTCAAGCAGCTGCTTGACATCAATAAACCTGTTTGGCTCAGGAACAATGGCAGGAGAACTGTGCTTATAAGCTTACTTTCAAAACAATTATTTTTCCTTTTAACTTGGGAAGGGATAAGGGCAGGTCATTAAAAATTTTAAAGCTATATTTCAAAGCCATAATTATTTATTTGATCCTTTTAACTCTTTGAACATTACAGCAAAATGTTCACTAGAACTCAAAAAATCCACAACAGATAATTCAATAACAAACCTTCTACCTGACATCCTTCAATTCTTCCAAGATTAATTTTAATGAAGAGTTTGACTTTATTTCAATGCTTTGAATTGAACTTTAAATATCTAAGTGACGTTTAAAATTTTTAATTGAAAATAGTGTCAGCTATGCCTCAGTGGTTAGCACTCCAGCCTTTCAGTTGATCCTATTCTGAGGAACAGTAGAACACTTAATTCCTGATGCCCTCTGCAATAATAATCCTGTTGTGTCTGTGCACAGCTACTTATCAATTACATAAAAGTATGCATGCGGGAGATGGCTTTAACTGTTGTATTCACATTGCAGCAAGAGAGAACAATGCACACGTGCAGACAACAGATCAATAGGTAGTGCTGGGGGTGGGGGGGCAGCCATTGCTCTAAAAGAAATGGGTCCATACATTACATTTCCTCTCCTTTTAGATTAATGCAACATAAAACTGTATATGTACAAAACATTCAATTTCCATTTCATAAACCCATATTCCAAATAAACATGCTTTCACAATAACAGTTCAGAACTAACTTTTTTGTCCTAAAGATTCAGTCTTTTGAGTGGCACTCTTTCTTTCAGGATAGGGCCCCTGACCTGTGGAGTGGCATCAGGTTTAGTTGGTTTCTTGTTTAAGACAACGTTCTCTGTTTCTGGTGTCATGTTGCTGTAATGTGTCCGAATTGTTGGATGCAATTGACTTCGGTGTGTTCTTCGGTTGAGCATCCGGTATCTGGTCCACATGACATCTCCAAGTCCAATCTCCAACATCCACTATGTACATCAGTGGTCTAGTTCTTGTAGCTATCCTACTGGGTGTCCACTTGTCTTCTTGGTAATCACGTGCTAGGACTTCCTGTCCAATCTTGAAGCTCCTTGCTGCTTCATTTGGCAACTGTCTGAACTGTTTGTTCTGCACATCCCTTTGTAGATCTGGTTTCAGGAAGTCGATGTGAGAACTCAGATTCCTGCTCATGAATAGCATTGCAGGTGTTTGATTTGTTGTCGCAGGAACAGAGTTCCAACACACTAAAAGGAAGTTGTCTAACTTGTGCTTTAGAGAAATGTCCTCCTTGTCCATCACTTTAATGGACTTCTTGAAGGTTTGGATAAACCTTTCAGCTAACTCATTCGTTGCTGGGTGGTGAGGAGCTGACTTCAAATGTATGATGTCATTTTTTTTCTTTATGAATAGTTGGAATTCTTCTGACATGTATTGTGGTCCATTGTCACTCACAATTGTTCGAGTAAGCCGTTTCTGGGGAAGGTAGTCCTCAGGGAAGAGATATTGTTTTCTGAGGTGGTTGACTTCATTGGAAAACCTCTGGTCACTTCAAATGAGCATCCATAGCCAATCAGAAACCTGGAATCCATGAATGGCTCAGTAAAGTCAATACACACTCTTTGCCATGGTGACGATGGCCACTCCCACAGGTGTAACGGTGCCTGTGGGGGTGCATTTTGAACTTTCTGGCATCCTAAATAGCTTTTGGCCAAATCTTTAATCTGTTTACCTATTCCCAGCCACCACACGTAGCTCCAGGCGAGACTCTTCATCCTGACTGTACGCAGGCGTCCTTCATGCAGATTTTCTAACACAACATGAGCTCCATATATCATCAGCGTTCTTTGACATGCCGACAATTGCTCTTGTCTTGCTGAAAACTCTGGAAACATACGGCTACCATGAGCAGGCAATCCTTGCATGGTGATTTCATAGACTTTTGACAATGTCTGGTCATTCCTTGTTTCCCTTTGTATTTCAGAATTTGTTACCGGCAACTGGTCCACCAATGCTGTGTGGAAAACTTCTGCCGGGTCGCAGTATGAAGACTTTTTTTCTTCAGTTGCCAACAGTGGAAAACGTGAAAAGCTTCAGAATTGCTGTGCTGTTTGATAACCTTGAACTCCATGTCACAGGAGTGGGCTCCGAGGAATAGTACCCAATGTTGTAACTGGGTAGCAATCACTGGGATTGAAAATGGACACTGGGGACTGCTGATCTGTCACTAGCGTAAACTTTTGACCGTAGGTGTGGTGTTGGAACTTCTTTATTCCCCATAGTAGACCAAGGGCCTTTTGGTTGATCTGTGCTTAGTTGCATTCTGTGCTCATTGGTGATCTTGAAGCAAATGCAATCTTTCATAATGTGTGACAGAACGGTTCCAATGCCACAAGGGAATGCATCGCACGCCAGTCCGATTGGCAGGGATTAGTCATAATGGGTGAGCAATTCATTGGATGTCATTAGTCTCTTTGTTTCCTTGAATGCTCTTTCACATCTTTCTGACCATTCCCACTTTGCTCCTGTCTGTAACTGTGTATTCAATGAATGCAGCACAGTAGCAATATTTGGGAGAAACCAGTGGTAGTAGTTTACAAGGCCCAAGAATAACCTGAGTTGTGACACATTTTCTGGTTTGGGTGCCTGCAACATTGCCTCAATCTTCTCTTGTGACTTATGTAAGCCATGCCTATCTATGACATGACCACAATATGAGATTTCATTCTTGGAAACCTCATATCTGTCTTGCTTTGCATGCAGACCATATTCACTCAGCTTGGTAAGCACTTTACCAAGGTTCTGGAGGTGCTCATCATTATTTTTGCCAGTCATGATGATGTCATCAAGGTATCCCTGGGATATCTTGGAGCACTTAGTCCATTGCTTTTTGCCAAAATGCTGGACGTCAAAGACGAGATAAATACACTGGAACAGTCCCTTGTGAGTGTTGATTGTGAGGAATTTCCTGCTTGACCTCAATCTCCATTTGCAGATAGGCTTGCACCAAGTCAATCTTTGAAAACCTCTCTCTGCTGGCCAAAGATGCAAAGAAGCCTTCTATTTTCAGCAGGGGATACTACACAGTATGCAGCACAGGATTAACGTTCACCTTCAAATCCCCACATATGTGAATGGCTTCGGCCTTCCCTTTCTTGATTTCTGGGAGAATGGACATGGCCCAATCACTGCAGTTAACCTTGGCGAGAATTCCAGATGCCTCCAAGTTCTGGAGATCAGCATCCACTGGACAGGCTTTAGTTCAATTCTGGCCTTCGTGCCTTTCAGTTTACCAATCCCCTTCTCATTAGCATTAAGCAGCTGTGCCAGTCTCTAGTCAGTACTACCATTTGGGCTGCCATTGCCTGTTGACGTCACACTGAGAACTTTGATTAAGTGCCAGTTCAGTTGGATTTTTCTTAACCATTCGTGTCTGGAAGTATGGACAAAGCTGACCCTATATCCAGCTCCATTTTAGTTTTACATCGGACACCTCTATTGTGATCCAGATAATTTTGTGACCTGTTTCAGTTATACTATGCAGTTCTGGGCATGACAGTTCACCTTTGTCAGACTCTATCTTGTCTGATTCTGTTTTACATTCGGTAAATTTATGCATTTGCTTAGTTTTGTGTTTGAGACTTTTCACTTGGTTGTGCTTTTTATCTGCCTTGCATGTTCTGTCTGTGTGACCTTGTCTGTGACACTTTCTACAGACTTTTTCTTTGAACCAACAGTAATTTGCATCATGGGAGGGTTTGCCACACTGATAACAATTCAGTCTTTTTCCACCATTCAGGGACATTTTGTGCATTTCACATTCTAACCTTTTTTCTGTAGTTCTGCTGCATTCTTTGCAGCAGTCTCTAAAGATATTGCAATGATCAATGCCCATTCTAAGCTTAGATCTCTTTCTGCCAGTAGCCTTGTTTGAGTGCTTTGACAATGCATGTCACATACAGGCGTGTCCCTTAATGCATCAGGAAGTCCATCTCTAAAGTCACAGTACTGGGAAAATTTGTGTAGTTTTGCAATGTATTCAGAAAGGCTTTCATCTTTTGACTGGATCCTTTTGTAAAATCTAAATCTCTCAGCTATTACCAGCAGTTTAGGATTCAAGTGATTTTGTAAAATTGCAACAATTTCATTGTACGTTTTGCTTGCTGGCTTTGCAGGGGTTACTAAAAGACTGCGTGTTTGGGCCCACTCAGCTAAGAAGTGTGGTCCTTTTATTCCTCCACATTTTTCATGTTACCATACAATTCAAAACTCTTGATATATAACTTCATATAGCCTTCATTAGCTATATCAAATTTGTGTCAACTTTCCCAACTGAAACCATCGGCACTTTAAAATCAGTGTGTCTTATTCACGGGCCCTTCAGTGTTCTCGTGCTGGTTAACTCTCGCTATTTCGTCAACTAAGACCATAAGATATAGGAGCAGAATTAGGCCATTCAGCCCATCAAGTCTGCTCTGTCATTCCATCTTGGCTGATCCTGGATCCCACTCAACTCCATACACCTACCTTCTCGCCATATCCTTTGATGCCCTGACCAATCAGGAAACTATCAACTTCCACCTTAAATATACCCACGGACTTGGTGGTCCACCGCAGTCTATGGCAGAGCATTCCACATATTTACTACTCTCTGGCTAAAAAAATAACTCCTTACTTCTATTCTGAAAGGTCACCCCTCAATTTTGAGGCTGTGCCCTGTAGTTCTGGATACCCCCACCATAGGAAACATCCTCTTCACAACCACCATATCTAACCCTTTCAACATTCGGTAGGTTTCAATGAGTTTTTCCTACATTCTTCTGAATCCCAGTGAGAACAGGCCCAAAGCTGCCAAATGCTCCTCATATGTTAACTCCTTCATTCTCAGAATCATCCTCATGAACCTCCTCTGGACTCTCTCCAATGACAACACATCCTTTCTGAGATATGGGGCTCAAAACAGTTGACAATACTCCAAGTGCAGCCTGACTCATGTCTTTTAAAGGCTCAGCATTATCTCCTTGCTTTTATATTCTATTCCCCTTGAAATGTAATGCCAACATTACATTTGCCGTCTTTACACAGACTCAACCTGTAAATTAACCTTCTGGGACTCTTGCACAAGGATTCCTAAGTACCTCTGAATATCTGATGTTTGAACCTTCTCCCCATTTAGATAATAGTCTGCACTATTGTCCCGTAACTATCGGTGCAGCTTGTGATATTTTCTGACATTCGGGTTCATATTTGTTGCCAATTTGTTATGTCTGTGCAGACCTACATGCCGATTAAATAAAAGCACGCACGTGGAAGATGGTTTTAGCTGGTGTATCCACATTGCAGCGAGAGAGAGAGACCAATGTACATGTGTAAACAACAGCTCACATGCAGATTACAGATCAATATGTAGTGCTAAGGGGAGGCACTGCTCTAAAAGATCCATACATTATAAATCCTTCACTCAATATCACTAAAACAGATTATTTGGTCATTATAAGGCTATAAGACAATGGAGCATAATTAGCCCATTCGGCCCATCGAGTCTGCTCCTCCATTTGATAATGGCTGATCTGTTTCCCCTTTCAATCCCATTCTCCGCATAAACTTTTCCTGATTTATCAAGAATCTATCAATCTCTGCCTCAAATACAACTAATGACCTCACCACCACAGCAGTCTGTGGCAATGAATTCCACAGATTCACCACCATCTGGCTAAAGATATTCCTCCTCAGCTCTATTCTATAAAGACATCCCTTTGTTCTGAGGTGCCCTCTGGTTTTAGGCTCCCTCATGATAGGAAACATCCTCTCCACATCCACTCTATTGAGGCCTTTCAATATTCAATAGGTTTCAATGAAATTCCCCTTCATTATTCTAAATTGCAGTGAGTACATGCCCAGAGCCATCAAAAGCTCCTCATATGGTAACCCTTTCAATCTTGGAATCATTCTCAAAACCTCCTTTGAACCCTCTCCTATATTAGCATGTCCTTTCTCAGGTAGGGGGCCCAAAACTGCTCACACTACTCCGTAAGGCCTCGCCAGTGCCTTATAAAGCCTCAACATTATATCCTTATCTTTATATTCTAGTTCTCTCGAAATGAATCTAACACTGCATTTGCCTTCTTCACCACCAACTCAACTGGCAATTAACCTTTAGGGAATCCTGCTTGAGGACTCCCAAGTTCCTTTGCAACTCGGACTTTTCAGATTTTTCCTTGTTTGGAATTTATTTTATTCCTTCTACTAAAGTGCATGACTACACTTCCTGGCACTGTACTCCATTTGCCACTTTTCTGCCCATTCTTCTAATCTGTCTAAGTCATTCTACAGCTTTCTTGCTTTCTCAACAATACCTGCCCCTCCACCTAAATTTGTATCCTCCACAACCTGGCCACAAAGCTATCAATTCCGTCATTCCAATAATTGACATAAAATGTAAAAAGTGGTTCCAACACCGACCCCTGCAGAACACTGCTAGTCACTGGCAGCCAATCATAAAAGGCTACCTTTATTCCCACCCATTGCCTCCTGCCAATCAGTCAATCCTCTATCCATGTTAGTATCTTTCATATAATACCACAGGCTGTTAGCTTGCTAAGCAGCCTCATGTGTGGCACCTTGTCAAAGGTCTTCTGCAAATCCAAGTACACAACATCCATCGATTCTCCTGTCTGTCTGTCAAGCTTGTTATTTCCTCAAAGAATTCAAACAGATTTGTCAGGCAAGATATTCCCTGAAGGAAACAATGCCGACTTCTGCCCATTTTATCATGTGCCTCCAAGTACACCAAAACCTCATCCTTAACAATTGACTCCAATATCTTCCCAACCACTGAAGTCAGGCTAACTGGTGTATAATTTCCTTCCTTCTGTTGATGAGTGGAGCAACATTTGTAAATTTCCTTTCTTCTAGAACCATGCCCACCTTGTTCAGAGCTGTGGGGTAGACTATATGGTGCAAGTAACTTATCTACCCTCAGACCTTTCAGCTTCCCAAGCAATTTCTCCCTTGTAATAGCAAATACACTCACTTCTGCTTCCTGACATTCTTGAACTTCCAGCATACTGCTAGTGTTTTCCAAAGTGATTAATTCAGTTCATCTGCCATTTCCTTGTCCCCTAATACTATCTCCCTAACATCATTTTCCAGCAGTCCAGTATCTACTCTCACTTCTCTTTTAATATATCTGATAAAACTTTTGATATCCTCTTCGATACTATTGGCTCGCTTGCCTTCATATTTCATCTTTTCCCCCCTTATGGCTTTTTTAGTTGCCTTCTGTTGGTTTTAAAAAATTCCCAATCTCTAAACTCCCACTAATTTTTGCTCTAATATATGCCCTCTTTTTTACTTCTATGTTGGCTTTGACTTCCCTTATCAACCACAGTTGTGTCATCCTGCCTTTAGAAGACTTGCTTTTCTTTGAGAAGTATCTTCCTGCAAATTTCAAATTTCTCCCAGAAATTCCATCTATTGCTGCTCTGCCATCATCCCTGCTAGAGTCTCCTAGGAATCAACTTTGGCCAGCTCCTCTCTCATGCCTCTGGAATTCCCTTTACTCCACTGTAATACTGATACATATGTCTTTAGCTTCTCTCTCTGAAATTGCAGGGTCAATTCTATCATTATGATCACTGCCTCTTAAGGATTCCTTTATCTTAAGCTCCCTAATCAAATGTGGTTCATTACACAACACCCAATCCAGGACAGCTTTTTCCCTAGTGGGGTCAATCACAAGCTGCACTGGAAAAAAAAAGCAATCCTGTAGGCATTCTCAGAAATTCTTCCTCTTGACATCCAAAATCAACACCATCTGATTTTCCAATTACTTGCATATTGAAATCCCTCATGACTATTGTAACACTGCCCTTTTGACATGCATTTTCCATCTCTCATTGTAATTTGTAGCCCACATCATGGCTATTATTAAGAGGCCTGAATAACTCCTACCAGGGTATTTTTTTTATCCTTACATTTCCTTAATTCTACCCACAATGATTCTACATCTTCTAATCCTATGTCACCTCTTTCTAAGAATTTGATTTCATTTTTTAACCCCCTCTGCCTACCTGCCTGTTCTTGTATATCCTTGGATGAAAAAATATTTAGTGCTTTCCTAGCATATATGATATATAAACTCTTCTCCAGCTTCCAGCCGGGTTCAGGTGTTTCGATGACAGACTCTGCTGTCTTCATCAGGGATGATGCCTAGGAATAGCTAATACAGTAGACAGACCCCCGTCGTCTGTCTGTCCTGATTGGTTAGTCCTTGGCCAATCAGGTTTCTCCTGCCTCACCTTGTTTAAAATCATATTCCAGTCCTTACTTAGAGTTAGATCTTTGAATAACTGTGCGAAAACTATTTTGGACCTATACAGTCTCCATGGGGAATTAAGACGAATATGTATGATATTCCTACAGAATGTCAACAAAGCAAAGAAGATCAACCTGGCCCTGGAAACACCAGGAAACCTAACAACAAGGAGGAGCTCATTGCTACTGCCTGTCTTCCCTATATTTCCATGTTTTCTGGAAGGATTGTAAGGATTCTGAAGAAACACCAGACTAATCCCATCCACAAACATGTAAGGAAGCTCAAATCCCAGTTTATGTGGGTCAAGGATGATCTGGGACTCAAGACGGCTGGTGTTTACAGGATTTGCTGTGAATGTGGAGCAGCGTATATCAGCACGGTGGAGACCTACATCAAAGAGCATAGGAGGTGTATCCGTTTGGGTTACCTGGAGAACTCGGCAGTAGCAAGACATAACATACACAATGACTACGATTGACTTCAATGGCACAAAGCTACTGTGCAGCACCAATGGCTTTTGGGACCGCCTAGTGAAGGAAGCCATTGAAAAAAAACTAGATAATAAGAATTTCAACAAGGACAAAGGTCTCACTCTAAGTAAGAACTGGAATACAATTTTAAACAAGATGGGACAGCAGAAAACCTGATTGGTTGAGGACCAATCATGAGGGATCCAATCCATCAGGAGGGATGGATGATGAGAGTTGAGTATATACACCACTGGACTAGACATACATCCCTAGGCATCATCCCTGATGAAGATGGCAGAGTTTGTCATCGAAACATTGGTTAAAATTGATACCTAGACCCAGCTGGAAGGCTAAGAAGAGTTTATGTGTATCCTTGAATGTTAAGCTCCTAAATGTAATTTGATTCCAGGGATGAAAGGGTCAATTTATGAGAAGAGACTGAGTCACCTGGGACTATACTCTCTGGAGTTCAGAAGAATGAGAGGGTATCTTATAGAAACATACAAAATTTTGAAAGGGGTAGATATGATAGAAGTAGGAAAGTTGTTTCCATTGGCCGGCAGCCCATTCCACAAACTCACCATTCTCTGCGTAAAAAAACTTACCCCCAATATCTCCTCTGTACCTGCTTCCAAGCACCTTAAAACTGTGCCCTCTTGTGCTAGCCATTTCAGCCCTGGGAAATGCCTTTCATCATCTTATACACCTCAATCAGGTCAAATCTCATCCTCTGTCGCTCCAAGGGAAAAAGGCCGAGTTCACTCAACCTTTTCTCATAAAGTTAAAGTTTAAAGTCTATTCTGAGCCTTAAAGGCTCATCAGGCCAGTGCTTATGCTGGTTTCCATGGTGTGAAGCGACTGGGAGTATGAGATTCACCCCCCCCCCGGATAGGATGCCAGTCTATCGCAAGGTTAACCCCCAGCATTTTGCTGGTACCCATTTTCAGCTGGGTGGACTGGTGCAATGTGTGGTTAAGTGCCTTGCTCAAGGACACAACACGCTGCCTGGGCTGGGGCTTGAACTCACAACCTTCAGATCACTAGTCCAATGCCTTTACCACTTGGCCATGTGCCACACATTCTCATAAGACATGCTTCCCAATCTAGGCAACATCCTTGTAAATCTCCTCTGCACCCTTTCTATGGTTTCCACATCCTTCCTATAGTGAGGCGACCAGAACTGAGCACAGTACTGCAAGTGGGGTGTGATCAGGATCCTATATTATGATGGCATCCATTCGTCTTGCGAGACCATGGATCTGTGCCTGGGAAGTCTCTCTCCAGGGTGCAGGGTGCAGGGCTCAAGGTTGCCCAAGCAGCAAGTCTCCCCTCTCCATGACCCCGATGTTGTCCAAGGGAAGGACAAGAGCTGATACACCTTGGCACCAGTGACGTCGCAGAAGTTGCCAGAGCGAGGTTGAAGGCAATGTCGGACTGCCTTAGGGACTCCAGCTCCGAATTTGTCCTCAGGGTTTACTCCCGAAGTCTTTCCCATAAGTGGGTATGGCCACAAGGCAGCGGAGGTTTGAAATCAGAGTTTTCCCTCACTTAGATGGATTGTCTTCCCAGGCTGACGAGCTCCATCTACCCGAAGCACTGGTTTTAAGGTGCCAGGAACTGCCTTCGCCCCTTCTCCTGTCAGTAGAAACGGTTCCGTCGAGCTTACAGGCTAAGCCACACGAGAAGGCCAGGAGTTGGACTTGGTTGTCAGAGGCTATTTGAGGTGCATGCTGGGAGGAGAACTATATAGCTGCAACATTATCTCTTGGTTCCTAAACTCAATCCCATGATTGATGAAGGCCAATACACTGTACGCTTTCTTAATCACAGAGTCAACCTGCGCAGCAGCTTTGAGTGTCCTATGGACTCGGACCCCAAGATCCCTCTGATCCTCCACAATGCCAAGAGTCTTACCATTACTACTATATTCTGCCATCATATTTGACGTACCAAAATGAACAACCTCACACTTATCTGGGTTGAACTCCATCTGCCACTTCTCAGCCCAGTTTTGCATCCTATCAATGTCCTGCTGTAACCTCTGACAGCCCTCCACATTATCCACAACACCTCCAACCTTTGTGTCATCAGCAAATTTGCTAACCCATCCCTCCACTTCCTCATCCAGGTCATTTATAAAAATCATGAAGAGTAGGGGTCCCAGAACAGATCCCTGAGGCACACCACTAAGTCATCGACCTCCATGCAGAATATGACCCGTCTACAACTACTCTTTGCCTTCTGTGGGCAAGCCAGTTCTGGATCCACAAAGCAATGTCTCCTTGGATCCCATGCCTCCTTACTTTCTCAATAAGCCTAGCATGGGTACCTTGTCAAATGCCTTTGCTGAAATCCATATACACTACATCTACTGTTCTTCCTTCATCAATGTGTTTGGTCACATCCTCAAAAAATTCAATCAAGCTCATAAGTCACAACCTGCCCTTGACAAAGCCACGATGACTATCTCTAATCATATTGTGCCTCTCCGAATGTTCATAAATCTTGCCTCTCAGGATCTTCTCCATCAACTTGTCAACCACTGAAGTAAGACTCACTGGTCTATAATTTCCTGGGCTATCTCTACTCCCTTTCTTGAATAAAGGAACAACTTCTGCAACCCTCCAATCCTCTGAAACCTCTCCCGTCCCCACTGATGATGCAAAGATCATCACCAGAGGTTCAGCAATCTCCTCCCTCACCTCCCACAGTAGCCTGGGGTACATCTTGTCCAGTCCTGGAGACTTACCCAACTTAGACAATAGACAATAGGTGCAGAAGTAGACCATTCGGCCCTTCAAGCCTGCACCGCCATTCTGAGATCATGGCTGATCATTTACTATCAATACCCGGTTCCTGCCTTGTCCCCATATCCCTTGATTCCCCTATCCATAAGATACCTATCTAGCTCCTTCTTGAAAGCATTCAGAGAATTGGCCTCCACTGCCTTCCGAGGCAGTGCATTCCAGACCCCCACAACTCTCTGGGAGAAGAAGTTTTTCCTTAACTCTGTCCTAAATGACCTACCCCTTATTCTCAAACCATGCCCTCTGGTACTGGACTCTCCCAGCATCTGGAACATATTTCCTGCCTCTATCTTGTCCAATCCCTTAATGATCTTATATGTTGCAATCAGATCCCCTCTCAATCTCCTTAATTCCAGCGTGTACAAGCCCAGTCTCTCTAACCTCTCTGCGTAAGACAGTCCTGACATCCCAGGAATTAACCTTGTGAATCTACGCTGCACTTCCTCTACAGCCAGGATGTCGTTCCTTAACCCTGGAGACCAAAACTGTACACAATACTCCAGGTGTGGTCTCACCAGGGCCCTGTACAAATGCAAAAGGATTTCCTTGCTCTTGTACTCAATTCCCTTTGTAATAAAGGCCAACATTCCATTAGCCTTCTTCACTGCCTGCTGCACTTGCTCATTCACCTTCAGTGACTGATGAACAAGGACTCCTAGATCTCTTTGTATTTCTCCCTTACCAAACTCTACACCGTTCAGATAATAATCTGCCTTCCTGTTCTTAATCCCAAAGTGGATAACCTCACACTTACTCACATTAAACGTCATCTGCCAAGTATCTGCCCACTCACCCAGCCTATCCAAGTCATCCTGAATTCTCCTAACATCCTCATCACATGTCACACTGCCACCCAGCTTAGTATCATCAGCAAACTTGCTGATGTTATTCTCAATGCCTTCATCTAAATCGTTGATGTAAATCGTAAACAACTGTGGTCCCAATACTGAGCCCTGTGGCACCCCACTAGTCACCACCTGCCATTCTGAGAAACACCCATTCACCGTTACCCTTTGCTTTCTATCTGCCAACCAGTTTTCTATCCATGTCAATATCTTCCCCCCAATGCCATGAGCTCTGATTTTACCTACCAATCTCCTATGTGGGACCATATCAAATGCCTTCTGAAATTCTAGGTACACTACATCCACTGGATCTCCCTTGTCTAACTTCCTGGTTACTTATGCTTTCCAAAAGCTCCAGCACATCCTCTTTCTTAATATCTACATGCTCGAGCTTTTCAGTCTGCTGAAAGTCATCACTACAATCACTAAGATCCTTTTTCATAGTGAAAACTGAAGTATTCACTAAGTACCTCTGCTATTTTCTCCGGTTCCATACACACTTTCCCACTGTCATACTTGATTGGTCCTATTCTCTCACGTCTTATCCTCTCACTCTTCACATACTTGTAGAATGCCTTGGGGTTTTCCTTAATCCTGTCTGCCAAGGCCTTATCATGGCCCCTTCTGGCTCTCCTAATTTCTTTCTTAAGCTCCTTCCTGCTAGCCTTATAATCTTCTGGATCTCTATTATTACCTAGTTTTTTGAGCCTTTCGTAAGCTCTTCTTTTCTTCTTGACTAGGTTTACAACAGCCTTTGTACACCACGGTTCCATTAACCTACCATCCTTTCCCTGTTTCATTGGAATGTGCCTATGCAGATCTTCATGCAAATATCCCCTGAACATTTGCCACATTTCCTCCATACATTTTCCTGAGAACATCTGTTGCCAATTTATGCTTCCAAGTTTGTGCCTGATAGCCTCATAATTCCCCTTACTGCAATTAAATGCTTTCCTAACTTGTCTGTTCCTATCCCTCTCCAATGGTATGGTAAAGGAGATAGAATTATGATCACTATCTCCAAAACGCTCTCGCACTGAAAGATCTGACACCTGACCAGGTTCATTTCCCAATATCAGATCAAGTACAGCCTCTCCTCTTATAGGCTTATCTACATATTGTGTCAAGAATCTTTCCTAAACACATCTAACAAACTCCACCCCATCTAAATGTCTCCCTCTAGGGAGATGCCTATCAATATTTGGGAAATTAAAATTAATATAAAGGACCTCACCTCCCTTCTTTGCCTCCCAGTTAACAACCCCACTGACATTTGTGAGAGATGATTACCCACCATAAATAACAGCGAATCTCAGTCAGATTGGACACTGCTGCTGGATGCCTTGTGGACTTCAGTGGCAGAGTAATCTGACAGACGCCAGGATGTCACTTCCTGGGATTTGTGCTGTGAAACAAATCCAGTATTCTCTGTTTTTGTGATCTGCCCATGGACGGATTATCTGATTTAAATAGTTAAGATACTTCTCAAAGTATAGGTTATACATTATTTATTAATTGTGATTATTAAACCATGTGGATTTTTAAACATGATCTGCTAATGAAGGTTCATTGTTCTTTCCTGGTGAGTGAGTTATCAGGACAGATAAAGGGGACAAGGTTATAAATCTTGCAACTAAGATGATATTACTATTTATGTCATGACATTGTCCAATGATGTCATGATTTCTCTATGCAAACATACTGTACATGGAAGAAAAAAATCAAGCAGAACCAATGTACTGCACAGAATGAGATGGTAGTGTTCATTGCTACAAATACTACTCCCCAGAAGGAGATTAGTATTGGTACTGAAGAAAAGCACCATATCCCCTCTTGAATTGATATTAATATTATACACTCTCCTGAGAAAAATTATATTGCTAAAACATTGAAGATATATGTTAGGAAGAAGTATTGAAAGTAGCTGATAGGTTATGTCGTGACCAACCACCTCCTGTTCAGGGATGGATTTTCCAGTTTGGCAATGCAGTCCTAACATCTCTAAACCCTATCTCCACAACAGTTCATACTTCCAGTCATACAAAGATAAGACTAATGACCCTCATTACCTCTACGACTCTTAATGATCCTCATGTGATTGCTTTATCTTTGAATGACTTACAGAGTTAACAGGCTGTTAAACTATGGATCAGAACTGAAGAAGCCTCTTTGATGGATGGTGCAACACAGCCAGTCCAGTTGCTTTAATCTACTATTGCTTGATAAATTCACTGAGCGGCCTCCTCTACATTGTACTAAGTTCCAGACTTATCAGTTCGATTCACCACCTTCTATGCAATGCATGGAACACCGAGACACAAGCTGCAAGGCTTTTGCTAATAATCACTGTTCTAAGTTTTCAACCTTAGCTTGCCTTCCTATTTCCACCTCTGGCTCTCTCCGAACTCATCTGCTGTTACAGCACCCATCCATGTTTTTCTAACCTTTTAGTCCTGACAAATGCAGCACACTCCTGACTGACCGCCCACCTTCTACTTTGTTTTACAGTTTGTACCCTTTTTATCCTTGCATTTCAGTCTTTTAGAGACCTTATTTCTCCCTTCAGTGGAAACCCCTACAACCTAACAAATCTGCACTTCTTTAACTCCCTCATGTTGATGAGCCACACAGGTGGTTTTAGCTGCTCAGGTCTGGAGTCCCCTTTTGACAGCTCTTCATCTCAAAACCTGTCTTTGCACTTCTTAGCAGATTTTCTTTGTTTTTTAAATTAATTTTTTTTGGACCTTGGGCTTCACTGGCAAGATCAGCATTGACTGCTGATCCTATAATTCTCTTGGAGAATATGGCAGTGAGCTGCTGTTGTCAGAGTAACAGCCACTGTGTCCATGATGATATTTTGTCAATCTACACTAATCTGATTCACCACCCTCTCGCAGCATGTTCTAGGTATAAAGTTCCTTTAAAACTCATTCCTCTCACTCTAAACCTATACCTGTTGTTTTTGATATACCTACCTTGGGAAAATGATTTTGACTGTCTACTTTATCTGCCCTATGTATGCCTTTCACAATGTTAAGTGACAATGTTATCAGGTCACCTTTTCAGCTTCCTTCACTCTAGGGAAAACAATCCCACTCAATCCCATCTCCAAAATGTAAAGTCCTCTAATCCAGGCAACATCCTGGTAAATCTCTTCTGCATCCCCTCCAGCACAATTACATCCTTCTTACAGTGTAGTGACCAGAATTACAAAAAAAAAAGAGAAATTGCAACATAACCACCCAGTGTTAAGATTTTATGCCCCAATCTATGAGGGCAAGCATGGTACATGCATTCTTCATCATCCTATCTACCTGTGTTGCTACTTTCAGGAGCTATGCTTGAATCCCAATGTCTCTCTGATCATTGACATTCTCAGAAGGCTTTTGATAAGGTCCCACATAGGAGATTGGTGGGTAAAATCAAAGCTCATGGCATTGGGGGGAAGACATTGACATGGATAGAAAACTGGTTGACAGATAGAAAGCAAAGGGTAGCGGTGAATGGGTGTTTCTCAGAATGGCAGGTGGTGACTAGTGGGGTGCCACAGGGCTCGGTATTGGGACCACAGCTGTTTACAATTTACGTCAACGATTTAGATGAAGGCATTGAGAATAACATCAGCAAGTTTGCTGATGATACTAAGCTGGGTGGCAGTGTGACATGTGATGAGGATGTTAGGAGAATTTAGGGTGACTTGGATAGGCTGGGTGAGTGGGCAGATACTTGGCAGATGGTGTTTAATGTGAATAAGTGTGAGGTTATCCACTTTGGGAGTAAGAACAGGAAGGCAGATTATTATCTGAATGGTGTAGAGTTGGGTAAGGGAGTAATACAAAGAGATCTAGGAGTCCTTGTTCATCAGTCACTGAAGGTGAATGAGCAAGTGCAGCAGGCAGTGAAGAAGGCTAATGGAATGTTGGCCTTTATTACAAAGGGAATTGAGTACAAGAGCAAGGAAATCCTTTTGCATTTGTACAGGGCCCTGGTGAGACCACACCTGGAGTATTGTGTACAGTTTTGGTCTCCAGGGTTAAGGAAGGACATCCTGGCTGTAGAGGAAGTGCAGCGTAGATTCACAAGGTTAATTCCTGGGATGTCAGGACTGTCTTACGCAGAGAGGTTAGAGAGACTGGGCTTGTACACGCTGGAATTAAGGAGATTGAGAGGGGATCTGATTGCAACATATAAGATCATTAAGGGATTGGACAAGATAGAGGCAGGAAATATGTTCCAGATGCTGGGAGAGTCCAGTACCAGAGGGCATGGTTTGAGAATAAGGGGTAGGTCATTTAGGACAGAGTTAAGGAAAAACTTCTTCTCCCAGAGAGTTGTGGGGGTCTGGAATGCACTGCCTTGGAAGGTAGTGGAGGCCAATTCTCTGGATGCTTTCAAGAAGGAGCTAGATAGGTATCTTATGGATAGGGGAATCAAGGAATATGGGGACAAGGCAGGAACCGGGTATTGATAGGAATTGATCAGCCATGATCTCAGAATGGCGATGCAGGCTCGAAGGGCCGAATGGTCTACTTCTGCACCTATTGTCTATTCTGTTGTACCCAACCATTTACTGTATGTTCTACCCTTTTCTGATCTTCCAAAGTGCATCACTTCACATTGTGTGGATTAAATTCCACCTTTCACTGAATTAACCAATATTCAACTTTATTCAGAAACTTCCTCACTGTTCATAACACCACTAATTGTTGTGCCTTCTTGATTTGCTCCAGTCAGGTGAAGATGCTGTTGGAGAGGGAGTTCCAGGATTTAGACCCAGTGATGATGAAGGATTGGTGTTATAATTCCTTGTTTGGATAGCTTGTACACTGGTGGGAATAAGCATGTGCATGTGTTTCCATATATCTTTTGTACTCACCCTTCTCAAAGGTAGAAGTTACCCGTGCCAGACCTTGCTCCATGCAGGCATAGGCTGGTTCGTTTGCTGAAGAGTTGTGAGTGGCTTTGAACATTGTACAAACATCTCTAATAACTCCTGCGGTTTTGGGATCATTCAATCTTGGGGCTTGAATGATCGATTTCCAACAACTATGGTCATCATCCTTTATGTGAGTATGATTCCTACCACTGGAAGTTTTTCCCTTTGAAGCCACACTCAATCAAATGCTGCTCTGATGTCAAGAGAAATCAGTCTCATCTCATCCTAAGTATTTTTGCTTGCCTATCCTAGTCCTAGAGTCATAAAGCACAGAAATAGGCCCTCTGGTCCTTCTCATCTATGTCAACCAAGATGCTGACCTCAGCTATTTACTTGCTTTTGGCTCCTATCTCTTCATGTCTTCAGCTCCCTGATCCACATTATGTGAAGCTCATTGGAATTATTTTTTTTTTACCAACACTAATCAAGAAAACCAGAGAATGCAGATTGTGTCTGGATGTGGGTCCCAATGTTAGCCAATGGGTAAATGAGCCAATCCAACAGAAGGTCAAGATATAGAAAAGTTCAATCCTGAAAGGTGTGCTTATAAATTTATTGCTAACAATTCTGATCTCTGCTGTTGTCCTTTGAAAAAGGGGATGTCCAGGCTATAACCTTATGAGAGGAGCTTTCCTGTTTTCCTTTGTACACTTGTCCAACTCTGCCACGACATGACACAGTTTTTGACCTCTAACAATAATCTTCATTTTATTCAGAAACACGAGCACAAGTAGGTCATTTAACCTTTAACCATTCAATACGATCATGGTTGATTCTCTATTTTAATACCATCATTCCACTCTCTCCTCACAGCACTTTTGTGTCTGCACATCTAGCTATAGTCTTTCAAATATGTTCAGCACCTTAGCCTCCAGTGCATTCTATGGTAGAAAATTCCACAGTTTCACTACTGTCTGAGTGAAGACTTTTCTCCTCATCTCTGTCCTAAAAGTCTTACCCTGTATCTTGTGGAAACATGTACACTCAGACACAATACAGGGAAGATGTATCAGTTAAGAGGGAAAAGATGAACTATGAAAGGAAGCTAGCAAATAATATCAAAGAGGATACTAAAAGCTTTTTCAAGTATATAAAGAGTAAAAGACAGGTGAGAGTAGATATAGGACCGATAGAAAATGATGCTGGAGAAATTGTAATGGGAGATAAGGAGATAGTGGAGGAACTGAACAAGTATTTTGTATCAGTCTTCACTGAGGAAGACATCAGCAATATACCAGACATTCAAGGGTGTCAGAGAAGAGAAATATGCGTAGTCACAATTACGACAGAGAAAGTACTCAGGAAGCTGAATAGTCTAAGGGTAGATAAATCTCCTGGACCAGATGGAATGCACCCTCGTGTTCTGAAGGATGTAGTAGTGGAAATTGCGGAGGCATTAGCAATGATCTTTTAAAAGTCGATAGATTCTGGCCTGGTTCTGGAGGACTGGAAGATTGCAAATGTCACTCTGCTATTTAAGGGGGCAAGGAAGCAAAAAGGAAATTATAGACCTGTTAGCTTGACATCGGTGGTTGGGAAGTTGTTGGAGTCAATTGTCAAGGATGAGGTTACGGAGTACCTGGAGTCATATGACAAGATAGGCAGAACTCAGCATGGTTTCCTTAAAGGAAAATCCTGCCTGACAAACCTAGTGCAATTTTTTGAGGAAATTACAAATAGGCTAGACAAGGGAGATGCAGTGGATATTGTGTATTTGGATTTTCAGAAGGCCTTTGACAAGGTGCCACACATGAGGCTGCTAAGCAAGATAAGAGCCCATGGAATTATGGGAAAGTTACATACGTGGATAGAGTGTTGGTTGATTGGCAGGAAATTGGGAATAAAGGGATCCCATTCTGGTTGGCTGCCGGTTACCAGTGGTGTTCCACAGGGGTCCATGTTGGGGCCACTTCTTTTTACGTTGTATATCAACGATTTGGATTATGGAATAGATGGCTTTGTGGCTAAGTTTGCTGATGATGCTGGTAGTGCTGAGGAAACAGAGAGTCTGCAGAGAGACTTGGATAGATTGGGGGAATGGGCAAAGAAGTGGCAAATGAATTACAATGTCGGAAAGTGTACGGTCATGGACTTTGGTAGGAGAAATAAACGGGCAGACTATTATTTAAATGGGGAGAGAATTCAAAATTCTGAGATGCAACAGGACTTGGGAGGGATGTGATGTTGAGGCTCTATAAGGCACTGGTAAGACCTCACTTGGAATACTGTGTGCAGTTTTGGGCTCCTTATTTAAGAAAGGATGTGCTGACATTGGAGAGGGTTCAGAGAAGATTCACTAGAATGATTCCGGGAATGAGGGGGTTAACATATGAGTAACGTTTGACCGCTCTTGGACTGTACTCCTTGGAGTTTAGAAGAATGAGGGGAGACCTCAGAAACATTTCGAATATTGAAAGGCATGGACAGAGTGGATGTGGCAAAGTTGTTTCCCATGGTGGGGGAGTCTAGTACGAGAGGACATGACTTGAGGATTGCAGGGCGCCCATTCAGAAAGGAGATGCAAAAAAATTTTTTTAGCCAGAGGGTGGTGAATCTATGGAATTTGTTGCCACGGGTGGCAGTGGAGACCAAGTCATTGGGTGTATTTAAGGCAGAGATTGATAGGTATCTGAATAGTCAGGGCATCAAGGGTTATGGTGAGAAGGCAGGGGAATGGGACTAAAAGTGAGATTGGATCAACTCATGATGAAATGGCAGAGCAGACTCGATGGGCCAAATGACCGACTTCTGCTCCTTTGTCTTATGGTCTTACAGCTGTTAACTTTGTTCTCTTCTGCATGCATTTCTCAATAACGCTTCTGACCAGACAACCAAATTCAAGCTAGGAATCAAATCTCATTGATTAGAAACCGTATTAATTCACTGGAATTTGCAATAATGAGTGGACATATCCTAAGGTTTCTAATTAAATTAATTATACTAATTATAATCTTTAAACATTTTTAATTAACTTCTATTGATGCCTATTAAATTGTCTGATTTCAATAGCAAGTCTCTACTTGTAGACTTTTGACATAATACCTGGGATAGGCTTAATCTCAGCATTTTTACATCTCCACACTGAAACAGATCATAATCCTCCCCACTTCACACAGCTCATTATAACTTAAAGGAGAGCAACGGTATAACTTTGATTCTTGTGATTCATTTTTTGACCCTCAACAGCAGCTGTTGGAAGTTTGGAAAACAGGCAGCTGGTTTGAGCAGGATCCAAGCATTAGCAGCAGGTTGTTTAAGTGATTAAGAAGGCAACATATTTGCCCTTGAGTTAGAAGGTCATATCTTCATAGACTCTAGAATGTAAACACAAGGAGCTATACATATACATTACTGAGGAGCTTTCATTCAAATGCAGCATTTAAAAAACCTACCTACTGTCTTGGGTGGATACAAAAGATCCCATCTCACTATTCTAAAGAAAAGCAGAGTGCTATCCTTGATGTCCCAGAAACTTAGAGGCATAAGTCATATAGGCTATTTGGCCCACTGAGTCCATGTTTTCCATCAGCATTCTATTTACAATAACCCTAAACTACCGTAGATTCCGGATTTTAAGCCGCTACTTTTTTCCCACATTTTGAACAGCTTTGAACTTTGCGGCCAATAATCCGAAGCGGCTAATGTATTATTTTTTTTCATGCCGCCGAAAACATTTTGCCTCGTAACAGTAGACCAATAAAATTGATGAGTAGTTCACAGAGGTCCAATGAAATTGTACGATAAATCAAGCGCACTTTCACAATTAAATTATTGTAAATCAGTCATTTGTACTCACCCTCATCAACATGGAAAACACTCGAAGCATTGTGCTGCCTACTTAGTTTAAACTATATTTGTTTTCTGTACTACATCGCGGGATGCTATGACGTCACACCCGGTTTCGCGGTGTCTTTTGGGAAAATGCCGGTTTGCGATGAAACGGGACGGAGGGGGGGAGCGCATTACGCGAGCGGCTTTGGATCTGAGCGAAAACGCTGCTTTTAAGTTAAAGGTGATCAATAACTTTTCCTGGTAGGCTGCAATATATATATTTTTTTACCAGTCGTTAGGAGATATTGGAATGTTGTTCAGTAAAGAAGTATACGCAACGTATATTTAAAAGTAGCCGCGTACGGGCACGGTTCGAAAAAAAGCATTTGCAATATGTATTTGTTTTTGTTACCATTTGGATTTAATTAAAAGTTAAAAAAATCCTCACGTGTAATATCTTTCTGTGTAAATATCTCATATTACAACGTGGGACACCTGCGGCCGAAAATCCGGTGCGGCCTAAAATCCGGTGCGGCCTAAAATCCGATGCGGCCTTTACAATTAAAAAAGTGATTTTATTTCTAAAATTAGAGCCAGCGTCTTTTAATCAGGTGCGCTCTGTAGTCCGGAATCTACGGTAATCCCATTTCAGCTTCCCCACATTCCCATCAACTTTTCCCAGATTCTATCATTGAACCAAACCCTGGGGGCAATTCACTGTAACCTTGTGTATTAGGACCATGAGAGGAAACCGGAATACCAGTTGGAAATCAGTCTACAATGTAAACCAGCCCTCCACTCCACTTAGGAAAGCAGACGACATCTTCAAGGACCATTCTCAGCCTGGTCATTTTCTCTGTTCCTCCCTCCCATTAGGCAGAATTAGAACTGGAATATTGTCAGATGTACCAAGGATACAGTGAAAAGCTCGTCCTGCATACTGTTCATAGACAGTGCATTGAGGTAGAACAAGGTAATAAAACAGCTACAGAGAAAATGCCATGCAGGTAGACAATAAGGAGCAAGATCATACCAAAAATGGATTGTGTGATTAACCTTCTATTTCATTGTATTAGGGAACTACTCAACAGTCATAACAGTGAGGTAGAAGCTGTCCCTGAGCCTGGTGATTTTCAAACCTGAATGAATATTCTGTAGCGATGTGCTACACACAGCGCTGAAATAACAACACGCAGTCGGTAAGTTGTTTTGAGACTAGTTTATTCAAACTTCGTGGTGCTGGCATTTATTCCCTAGCGCCCGCCCTCTCCGGGCGGAAATGACATCAGAGGTGCATTACCAAAGTCTCCCCCCGCGCGCTGGCTTTTTGTGAGCCGGTTCGCCTGCGCAGAAAGTGGGTTGCCACATAACCCCCCCAGAACCGGCGATACACCCCCCAATGTCCACAGTCTGGGCCGGACCCTGTTTGGGAGGTTTGCCTCTGCGCCGCGGTGCTTGAACCTCGACCGGCTGCGCCAAGTCCACATGGGCTGGTTTGAGTCGGTCCACCGTGAAAACCTCCTCTTTCCCCCAATGTCCAGAATGTACGTGGACCCATTGTTGTTGATCACCTTGAACGGCCCCTCGTACGGCCGCTGTAGCGGTTCCCGGTGTCCGCCCCTTCGTACAAACACAAACTTACAGTTCTGCAGGTCTTTGGGTACATGGGTCGGGGTCCGTCCGTGCTGTGAAGTTGGTACGGGGGCCAGGTTGCCAAGCCTTTCGCGTAGTCTGTCCAGGGCTGCTGCGGGTCCTTCCTCTTGCCCCCTTGGGGCTGGTATGAACTCTCCTGGGACGGCCAGGGGTGCGCCGTACACCAACTCGGCCGACGAGGCGTGCAGATCGTCTTTGGGCACTGTGCGAATTCCAAGCAGGACCCAGGGAAGCTCGTCTACCCAGTTAGGTCCTCTCAGGCGGGCCATGAGAGCCGACTTCAAGTGACGGTGGAAGCGTTCCACTAGTCCGTTCAACTGTGGGTGGTAGGCAGTAGTGTGGTGTAGCTGCGTTCCCAACAGGCTGGAGGTGAACTGGGCACCTCTGTCGGAGGTAATGTGGGCCGGTACCCTGAAGCGTGCTACCCAGGTTGCAATCAGTGCTCGGGCGCAGGAATCGGCAGATGTGTCGGTGAGCGGGACCGCCTCTGGCCACCTCTGGGGGGCCCACGATATCCACATGAATGTGGTCGAACCTCCGGTGGGTGGGTTCGAACTGCTGCGGCGGGGCTTTAGTGTGCCGCTGCACCTTGGCTGTTTGGCACTGCGCGGACATTCTGGCCCATTCACTGACCTGCTTGTGAAGTCCGTGCCACGTGAACTTGCTGGAGACCAGCCGGACGGTTGTCCTGATAGATGGGTGCGCCAAACCATGTATGGAGTCGAAAACTCGCCGCCTCCAGGCTGCTGGGACGATGGGGCGAGGTTGGCTGGTAGCCATGTCGCACAGGAGGGTCCTCTCACCTAGGCCTACGAGAAAGTCCTGCAGCTGCAAACCCGAGACTGCAGTCCTATAGCTGGGCATCTCGTCGTCTGCCTGCTGCGCCTCCGTCAGTGCTGCATAGTCCACCCCCAGGGACAGGGCCTGGACAGCTGGTCTGGAGAGTGCGTCCGCCACGATGTTGTCCTTTACTGAGACATGCTGGATGTCTGTCGTGTACTCAGAGATGTAGGACAGATGTCGCTGCTGGCGAGCTGACCAGGGATCGGACACCTTCGTCAACGCGAAGGTCAATGGTTTGTGGTCAGTGAACACGGTGAATGGCCTGCCTTCCAAGAAATACCTGAAATGCCGGATTGCCAGATACAGTGCCAACAGCTCCCGGTCGAAAGCACTGTACTTGAGTTCGGGTGGTCGTAGGTGCTTGCTGAAGAACGCCAAGGGTTGCCAGCGCCCCTCGATGAGCTGCTGACTGCTGTGTCAGATGCGTCCACCGTGAGGGCGGTCGGAACGTCCGTTCTGGGGTGCACCAGCATCGCGGCATCTGCCAAGGCTTCCTTGGCTTTAACGAAAGTGGCTGTGGCCTCCTCGTCCCAACTAATGTCTTGCCTTTACCCGACATCAGGGTGTACAAAGGGCGCATGATACGGGCTGCTGAGGGGAGGAAACGGTGGTAGTTCACCATACCAACGAACTCCTGTAGGCCTTTGACCGCGTTGGGCCGGGCAAAGTGGCGGATTGCGTCTACCTTGGCGGGCAGAGGTGTTGCCCCGTCTTTGGTAATCCTGTGGCCCAGGAAGTCGATGGTATCGAGACTGAACTGGCATTTGAGGCCAAAATCACTCAGGCGGGAGTAGAGCTGGCGGAGGTGGGACAGATGCTCCTGGCGACTACTGCTGGCTATAAGGATGTTGTCCAAATAGATGAACGCAAAGTCCAGGTCGCGTCCCACTGCATCCATTAGCCGCTGGAACATCTGTGTGGCATTCTTCAGGCTGAACAGCATTCGGAGGAACTTGAACAGGCCGAACGGGGTGATGAGTGCTGTTTTGGGGATGTCTTCAGGGTGCACCGGGATTTGATGGTATCCCCGGACGAGGTCTACTTTGGAAAATATTCTTGCCCCGTGCAGGTTTGCTGCAAAGTCCTGTATGTGCGGCACGGGGTAGTGGTCTGGAGTGGTAGCCTCGTTCAGTCCGCGGTAGTCGCCGCATGGTCTCCAACCCCCAGCTGCTTTGGGCACCATGTGCAGGGGGGAAGCCCATGGGCTGTCGGACCTCTGTACGATCCCCAATTCCTCCATCCTCTTGAACTCCTTCTTCGCCAGGCGGAGCTTTTCTGGGGGGAGTCTTCATGTGCGGGCATGGAGGGGTGGTCCCTGGGTTGGAATGTGGTGCTGTACCCCGTGTCTGGGCATGGCTGCCGTGAACTGCGGTGCCAGAATCGATGGAAAGTCTGCCAGGATTCTGGTAAATTCGTTGTCCGACAGAGTGATGGAGTCCAGGTGTGAGGCCGGCAACTTGGCTTCACCCAGGGAGAACGTCTGGAAAGTCTCGGCATGTACCAGTCTTTTCCCTTGCAAGTCGACCAGCAGGCTGTGAGCTCGTAAGAAGTCCGCCCCCAGGAGTGGTTGGGCCACCGCGGCCATGTGAAGTCCCACGTGAACCAGCTGGCGCTGAACTGCAGCTGCACTGGGTGGGTTCCGTAGGTCCGTATCGTGCTGCCGTTTGCAGCCCTCAGGGTGGGTCCTGGCTTCCTGTTGCGGGTGTCATACCCCATCGGGGGCAAGACGCTGATTTCTGCTCCGGTGTCGACCAAGAAGTGGCGTTCCGACTGTTTGTCCCAGATGTACAAGAGGCTGTCCTGGTGGCCAGCCGCCATAGTCATTAGCGGCAGCTGGCCCTGGCCCTTGCAGGGCGGGCGACCACGGCGGGCTTTTGTGCCCCACCGCTGGTGGTAGAAACACCACTGTTCACTGTCCTCCTCACTCCTGCCTCTGTGTTGTGTGTGCCCCCCTGCCAGGCCTGGTCTGGTCCGTTGCTGGGCTTGTGGCCTGGTAATCTGACCGACGGACGCCACGCTCTCCCTCTTGGCTTTCCACAGCATGTCTGCCTGGGCTGCCACCTTCCGGGGGTCGCTGAAATCTGCGTCGGCCAGCAGCAGATGTATGTCCTCGGGCAGTCGCTCTAGGAACACTTGCTTGAACATGAGGCAGGGCTTGTGTCCATCAGCCAGGGCCAGCATCTCGTTCATCAATGCTGACGGCAGTCTGTCTCCCAAACCGTCCAGGTGAAGCAGGCGGGCACCCCGCTCACGCCGTGAGAGGCCAAAGGTCCCAATGAGCAGCGCTTTGAATGCTTCATATTTGCCTTCTTCCAGGGGTGACTGTATGAAATCCGCAACCTGGGCGGCTGTCTCCTGGTCAAGGGTGCTCACCACGTGATAGTAACGCGTGGAATCAGAAGATATCTGCCGAATCTGGAACTGGGCTTCTGCTTGGCTAAACCACACGCGTGGTCGCAGCGTCCAGAAAGTCAGCAGTTTTAGCGAAACTGCGTGAACAGATGAAGAGTCGGTCATCTTTGGTCCAAATCCTGTTTGGACCGTCGGGGTCACCAATGTAGCGATGTGCTACACACAGTGCTGAAATAACGACACGCAGTCGGTAAGTCGTTTTGAGACTAGTTTATTCAAACTTCGCGGCGCTGGCATTTAATCCCTAGCGCCCGCCCTCTCCGGGCAGAAATGACATCAGAGGTGTATTACCAAAGTCTCCCCCCGCGCGCTGGCTATTTGTGAGCTGGTTCGCCTGCGCAGAAAGTGGGTCACCACAATTCCACATTTGTTACCTACTTCATCAAGACCTATGTGGATGAGTAAACACAATGTACACTGCAGATGCTGTGGTCAAATCAACACGTACAAACACGCTGGATGAACTCAGCAGGTCGGGCAGCATCCGTTGAAATGAGCAGGCAACGGATGCTGCCCGATCTGCTGAGTTCATCCAGCTTGTTTGTATGTCTACGTGGATGAGTGTGTGCCTTTGAGAATATACTAGACATACCAAAACCAAAGGCCATGGATGAATCAGGAGATTTGTAGTCTGCTGAGGGCTATATCTGTGGTATTCAAGACCGGCAATCCAGAACTATACAAGTAGACCAGGTACAACTTACAGAAGACTATTTTAAGATCGAAAAAATGATCTGATTAAATTTAGAGATGGGATTGGATGCATGCATGTCAGCTCAGGCAGTGTTTGAGGGTTGATTGGAAAGGGCAAAAATCATTCCAGTACCCAAGAAGAGCAGGGTGAGCTGCTTCAATGATGAGAGCCCAGTTGCGTTCACATCTACTGTGATGAAGTGCTGGTACTGGCCATAATCAATTCCTGCCTAAACACAGACCTGGATTTTCTGCAATTTGTCTATTGCCACAATAGGTCCACAGCAGATTCAATCTCACTAGCTTTCCAGTCAAACTTAAAAAAGGAGCATTCACTGGCTTTTGGTATTTTTCCAGCAATCCAATCAAATTGGGAGAGAGGAGGCAACTCACAGGTCCATGAGTAAGATGTGAAAAAGGATTGTTCATGCACTTTCTTTAACTTTCCAGAGACCAAACCAAATTGGCAAGGGTAAATGAAAATTAGGCAGGGACCAGCGGTGTGGCCATTCTGTGAGTGGACCAGTGTTAGGGGGAAGGCTTTGGTGAGAAAAGGCTTGGGTGAGGGACGTAGCTGCTAAGTTTCTTCTTCTTTATTCTTCGTCTGTTAGTACATCATGAAAGAAGTGAGGATGGCTCCAGGGGCGGTGTTATGTTCTTTGTGTGAGATGTGGGAATTCTGAGAGACATCCAGCCTCAAGAATAATCACATCTGCACCAGGAGCACTGAGCTGCAGCTCCTCCGAGACTGTGTTCAGTAACTGCAGCTGCGGCTCAAAGATCTTCAGATCATGCAGGAAACTGAGGAGGTGACAGATAGAAGCTACAAGGAGGTAGTCACCCCTAAATTGCAAAGGACTGGAAAATTGCAAATGTCACTCCACTGTTCAATAAAGGAGGGAGGCAGACAAAAGGAAATTATAGGCCAGTTAGCCTGACCTCAGTGGTTGGCAAGACGTTGAAGTTGATCGTTGAGGATGTGGTTTCGGGGTACATAGGCCAAAGTTAGCATTGTTTCGTTAAGGGAAAATATTGCTTGACAAATCTGTTGCAATTTTTTCAGGCAATAACCAGCATAATTGAAAAAGGAGAATTGGTGGATGTCATGTACTTGGATTTTCAGAAGACCTTTGACAAGGTGCCGCATATGAGGCTACTTAGCAAGATAAGAGCAATGGTATTACATGAAAAATACTAGCATGGATAGAGGATTGGCTGATTGGCAGCAGGCAAAGAATGGGAATAAAGGGAGCCTATTCTAACTGGTTGCCAGTGACAGGAGGTGCTGCACAGGGATCTCCTGCTTTTTATGCTATATGTCAATGACTTGGATAATGAATTGATGGCTTTGTGACCATCTTTGCAGATGATACAAAGATAGGTGGAGAGGCAGGAAATGTTGACGAAGCAGGGTGGCTGCAGAAGAACGGACAAACAGGTGGCAGATGGTAAGTTGGTAAGTTGGTCATGCACTTTGCCAGAAGGAATAAAACCGTAGACTATTTTCCAAATGGGGAGAAAGTTCAAAAGTCCGAGGTGCAGTATTACCTAAAGGTTAACTTGCAGGTTGAGTTGGTAGCGAGGAAGGCAAATGCAATGTTAGCATTCTTTTTGAGAGTACTAGAATATGAAAACAAGGATGTAATGTTGAGACTTTATAAATCACTGGTGAGGCTTCACTTGGAGTATTGTGAGCAGTTTTGTCCCTTAGTTAAGAAAGAATGTGCTAACATTGGAGAGGATTCGAAGGAGGTTCACAAAAATGATTCTGGGGATGAAAAGCTTATCATATGAAGAGCAGTTGATGGTTCTGGACCTGTACTCACTGGAATTTAGAAGGGGGGGAATCTCATTGAAACTTATCGAATGTTGAAAGGCCTAGATGGAGTGGATTTGGGGAGGATATTTCATATAGTGGGGGAGGTCAGGACTAGTGGGCACAACCTCAGGATAAGTGGACATCTATTTAGACAGGAGATGAGGAGGAATATTTTTGACGGGATGGTGAATTTGTGTAATTTGTTGCCACAGGCAGCTATGGAGGCAAGGTCATTGGGTGTATTTAAGGTGCAAACTCATAAGTTTATGGTAAGTCAGGCTGTGGAAGGTTTATGGGGAGAAGGCAGGAGAATAGGGTTGAGAGGGAAATAGATCAGACATGATCAAATGGTGGAGCAGTCTAAATGGGCCAAATGGGCTAATTCTGCTTCTATGTCTTACATTTTCATAAGGATAAAGCAGTATCTTGCCTGACAAATCTGTTGGCATTCTTTGAGGAAATAACAAGCTCGATAGACAAAGGAGAATCGGTGGATGTTGTGTATTTGGATTTTCAGAAGGCCTTTGACAAGGTGCCACACATGAGGCTGCTGAACAAGCTACGATCCCGTGGTATTACAGGAAAGATTTTAGCATGGATAAATCAGTGGCTGATTGACGGGAGGCAAAGTGCGGGAATAAAGGAAGCTTTTTCTGCTTGGCTGCTGTTGACTAGTGGTGTTCCACAGGGGTCTGTGTTGGGACCGATTCTTTTTACATTATATGTCAATAAGTTGGTTGATGGAATTGATGGCTTTATTTCAAAATTTGTAGATGATATTAAGATACATGGAGGGGCAAGTAGTTTTGAGGAAGTGGAGAGGCTATAGAAGGATTTAGATAGAATAGGAGAATGGCAAAGAACTAAGACCATCAGACCATAAGACATAGGAGCAGAATTAGGCCATCTGGCCATCGAAGTTGCTCCGCCATTCAATCATGGCTGATCCTTTTTGTTTCTTCTTCAACCCCAGTTCCTGGCCTTTTCCCCGTAACCTTTGATGCCATGTCCAATCAAGAACCTATCAATCTCTGCCTGAAATACACCCAATGAGCTGGCCTCCATAGCTGCATGTGGCAACAAATTCCACAGATTCACCACCCTTTGGCTAAAGAAATTTTTCCACATCTCTGTTTTGAAAAGGTGCCCCTCTATCCTGAAGCTGTGTCCTCTTGTCCTAGACTCTCCCACCATGGGAAACATCCTTTCCACATCTATTCAATATAGGCCTTTCAACATTTGAAAGGTTCAATGAGACCCCCCCATCATTCTTCTGAAATCCAGCAAGTACAGACCCAGAGCCATCAAATGTTCTTCATATGATAACCCTTTCATTCCTGGAATCATCCTTGTGAACCTCCTCTGGACCCTCTCCAATGCCAGCACATCTTTCTAAGATGAGGAACCCAAATGTTCACAGTACTCAAGGAGGGGCCTCACCAGTGCCTTATAAAGCCTCAGCATCACATCCCTGCTCTTGTATTCTAGACCCCTTGAAATGAATGCTGATGGCAGATGGAATACTGTGTTGGTCATGCACTTTGTTAGAAGAAATGAAAGGGTTGACTATTTTCTAAATGGAGAGAAATCACAAAAAAATGAGTTGCAAAGGGACTTGGGAGTCCTTGTGCAGGATTCCCTAAAGGTTAATTTGCCGATTGAATCTGTGGTTAGGAAGGCAAATGCAATGATAACATGACATCCTTACTTAGAAGATTGGTGGGTAAAATCAAAGCTCAGGGCATCGGGGGGAAGGCATTGACATGGATAGAAAACTGGTTGGCAGATAGAAAGCAAAGGGTAGCGGTGAATGGGTGTTTCTCGGAATGGCAGGTGGTGACTAGTGGGGTGCCACAGGGCTCGGTATTGGGACCACAGCTGTTTACCACTTACGTTAATGATTTGGATGAAGGCATAGAAAATAACATCAGCAAATTTGCTGATGATACTAAGCTGGGTGGCAGTGTGACATGTGATGAGGATGTTAGGAGAATTCAGGGTGACTTGGATAGGCTGGGTGAGTGGGCAGATACTTGGCAGATGGTGTTTAATGTGAATAAGTGTGAGGTTATCCACTTTGGGAGTAAGAACAGGAAGGCAGATTATTATCTGAATGGTGTAGAGTTGGGTAAGGGAGTAATACAAAGAGATCTAGGAGTCCTTGTTCATCAGTCACTGAAGGTGAATGAGCAAGTGCAGCAGGCAGTGAAGAAGGCTAATGGAATGTTGGCCTTTATTACAAAGGGAATTGAGTACAAGAGCAAGGAAATCCTCTTGCATTTGTACAGAGCCCTGGTGAGACCACACCTGGAGTATTGTGTACAGTTTTGGTCTCCAGGTTTAAGGAAGGACATCCTGGCTGTAGAGGAAGTGCAGCGTAGATTCACGAGGTTAATTCCTGGGATGTCTGGACTGTCTTACGCAGAGAGGTTAGAGAGACTGGGCTTGTACACGCTGGAATTAAGGAGATTGAGAGGGGATCTGATTGAAACATATAAGATTATTAAGGGATTGGACAAGATAGAGGCAGGAAATATGTTCCAGATGCTGGGAGAGTCCAGTACCAGAAGGCATGGTTTGAGAATAAGGGGTAGGTCATTTAGGACAGATTTAAGGAAAAACTTCTTCTCCCAGAGAGTTGTGGGGGTCTGGAATGCACTGCCTCGGAAGGTAGTGGAGGCCAATTCTCTGGATGCTTTCAAGAAGGAGCTAGATAGGTATCTTATGGATAGGGGAATCAAGGGATATGGGGACAAGGCAGGAATCGGGTATTGATAGGAATTGATCAGCCATGATCTCAAAATGGCGGTGCAGGCTCAAAGGGCCGAATGGTCTACTTCTGCACCTATTGTCTATTGTCTTTTATACTCTAGTCCTCTTGAAATGAATGCTGAGACTTTATAAAGCACTGGTGAGGCCTCACTTGAAGTATTGTGAGCTGTTTTGAACTCCTTATCTAAGAAAAGATGTGCTGACATCGGAGAGGGTGCTGCAAGTTAATTTACCTTATTCCATATACTGCGTGCATTCAAATATACCACCTTTTGTCCCATATTATAAGACATGAGAGCAGAATTAGGCCATTTGGCCCATCGTATTCATCCTTTTTGATTTTTCTCTGACTTTTATGTTGCAACTCATCCCGTTGACTGCAATTTTGCCCTATCAACAGTCCTCCTCACTATACATTACCTCTGTTTGTAAACCAGCTACCTCATCTTCAGTGATATCATCTGCCTTTCCTATGATGCTTCTTGCATTGAAATATACACAGCTCAGGACAGTAGTCTCACCATGCTCAACCTTTTGATTCCTGACTTTGTCTGAGGTTTTACCAACATCTGCCTGCACAACCTCTCCACTAACTGTTCTGGCACCCTGGTTCTCACCCTCCTGCAACTCTAGTTTAATCCCCACTGTGCAGCATTAACAAACCATCCCTTCTATACAGGCCCACCCTCCCTGGAAGAAAGCCCAATGATCCAAAAATCTTATGCCTTCCCTCCTACACCAACTCCTTAGCTACATATTAAACTGTATCATCTCCCTCGTTCTGGCCTCACTGGCACGTGGAATGGTAGCAATCCTGAGATCACAACTCTGGAGGTTCTGCCCTTTAACATAGCACCTAACTTCCTGAACTCCCTCTGCAGGAACTCGTCACTTGTCCTACCCATGTCATTGGCACCTACATGAACCAAGACTTCTGGCTGTTCACCTTCACTTAAGAATGCTGAGGACTCGATCCAAGATATCCCATACCCTCACACCCGGGAGGCAATATATCATCCCAGAATTTTGTTCTCACCCACAGAACATCCTGTCTGTTCCCCTAACAAATCCCCTATCACCACAGAGTACCTCTTCTCACTCCTTCCCTTCTGAGTCACAGAGGCAAGCTCAGTGGCAGTCTGAGAAGATTAGCCGCCTCCTGTGTTATCTAAAGAGATTTTGAATCATTGGGCTCTCTTCCAGGGAACATGGGATCTGTACAAATGGCTCTGTTTACACCTGAGTTTATGGGGGAAGGTTTGATAGTGCTGTTCCAGGGGTGGTTTAAAGTTGCAGGGGATGGGAACCAGAGTGTCAGAGTGGAGTAGTTGTGGGGAAAGTACATGTTAAGCGGACATATGAAGACAGAACCAGAAGGCTGAGAATGATGAGACTATTGTTCTGAGTTGTGCCTACAAGGAGTATGTAGGTAAGGCAGATAAGTCATTGGAGAAGTTTTTTCCCTACTGCGGTCACTTTGCTGAACAGCTAACTGCCGGTTAACTGTCGGCTAACTATTACTTGGATTGCACTACCTGTATGTATAATCTATATTTTCATTTATATTTATCATTATTATTGTTATGAGCAGAGAGACAACATCGCCCGGAAGTAAATTCCTTGTATGTGCATAGGTACTTGGCGATTAAAGTCTGATTCTGATTCTGATTCTGATTCTGAGAATCAGGTTTGATACGAATGGCATTTGTTGTGAAATGTTTTGTTCTGCGGCAGCAGTACATAGTAAAAGCTGTAAATTACAGAGAGATATATAGCAAAGAAAGAGAAAAAATATAGAGGTAGTGTTTGTGGGTTCAATGTCTATTCAGAATTCTGATGGCAGAGGGGAAGAAGCTACTACTGTCCTGAATCACTGAGTGCGTACCTTCAGGCTCCTGTCCCTTCTCTTTGATGGTAGCAATGAGAAGTGGGCATGTCTTGTGTGATGCCTTTCTGAGGCATCACTCTTTGAAGATGACCTGGATGCTGGACATGATGGAGCTGACTGAGTTCCCAACTTTTCTGCAGCTTATTTCAATCCTGTGCGTGTCCTCCACCCATACCATATGTGATGCAGCCAGACAGAATGCACTCCACGGTACATCTGTAGAAATTTGCAAGTATCTTTGGTAGTAGGCACAGAGTCTACTGTACTTCCTTAGAAGGTTGGCGTCATTCAATGTCTGTAGTGAGATGCTGAAGATGTTCTATAGGTCAGTTGTGGAGAGCGCCCTCTTCTTTGTGGTGGCGTGTTGGGGAGGCAGCATTAAGAAGAGGGATGCCTCACGTCTTAATAAGCTGGTAAGGAAGGCGGGCTCTGTCGTGGGCAAAGTACTGGAGAGTATAACATCGGTAGCTGAGCGAAGGGCGCTGAGTAGGCTACGGTCAATTATGGAAAACCCTGAACATCCTCTACATAGCACCATCCAGAGACAGAGAAGCAGTTTCAGCGACAGGTTGCTATCGATGCAATGCTCCTCAGACAGGATGAAGAGGTCAATACTCCCCAATGCCATTAGGCTTTACAATTCAACCGCCAGGAGTAAGATATGTTAAAGTGCCGGGGTTGATTGTATTTAATGTATCTAAGTAAACTACTTAAGAACTTTTTAAAAGCTATTATTAATGCTTTTTGAGAGAGTGATTTAGACGCATATCATATTTTTACTGAGTAATTTATGTAATTAGTTTTGCTAAAACAAGTGTATGGGACATTGGAAAAAATGTTGAATTTCCCCATGGGGATGAATAAAGTATCTATCTATCTATCTATCTCTATCAAACTCGTAATGAAGTATAGCTGTTATCACACTTCCTTTGTAGCTGCATTGATACTTGGGTCCAGGATAGATCCTCAGAGAAGGTGACACTCAGAAACTTGAAACTGCTCACCCTTATTCCAGTATATTCCTATTAAAAGCAAGGACAGTAAGGGTGGGGAGAGTCAGCCGTGGATAACTGAGGAAATAAAGGCAGGCATCAAACTAAAAGCTCATGTGTACAAAGTCGCCAAGAGTAGTGGGAAACTGGAAGATTGGGGAAACTTTAAATAGCAAAAAAAGAGCCATGAAGTGAGCAATAAAGGAAGATAAATTATGAAAATAAACTAGCAAAAATATAAAAACTGATAGCAAAAGCTTTTATAATTATATAAAGTAGAAAAGGGTGTCTAAAGTGAATGTAGGTCTCTCAGAGGACGAGAAGGGGGAATTGTTATTGGGTAATGAGGAAATGGCAGACTATCTTGTGTTAGTCTTCATGGTGGAGGACGTGTCTAACATGCTGAATGAAGAGAGGTGATATGCTTGCGATGACAGGTGAGGATCTTGATACAATAGCTATCACTGAAGAGGTAGTGCTGAGCAAACTTATGGGCCTGAAGACAGACAAGTCCCTGGTCCTGATGGAATGCATCCCAGGGTACTGAAAGAAATGGCAGAGGTTATAGTAGAGGCTTTGGTGATAATTTACCAAAATTCTTTGGACTCTGGGAAGGTCCTGGACCATCTACACCTCGGACTTCAACTACTGCACAGAGTCTTGCCATCTTCAGAAGTTTTCTGATGACTCTGTCATAGTTGGATGCATCAGCAAGGGAGATGAGGCTGAGTACAGGGCTACGGTGGGAAACTTTGTCACATGGTGCGAGCAGAATCATCTGCAGCTTAATGTGAAAAAGACTAAGGAGCTGGTGGTGGACCTGAGGAGGGCTAAGGCACCGGTGACCTCTGTTTCCATCCAAGGGGTCAGTGTGGACATGGTGGAGGATTACAAATACCTGGGGATATGAACTGACAATAAATTGGACTGGTCAAAGAACACTGAGGCTGTCTACAAGAAGGGTCAGAGCCGTCTCTATTTCCTGAGAGACTGAGGTCCTTTAACATCTGCCGGACAATGCTGAGGATGTTCTATGAGTTTGTGGTGGCCAGTGCTACCATGTTTGCTGTTGTCTGCTGGGGCAGCAGGCTGAGGGTAGCAGACACCAACAGAATCAACAAACTCATTCGTAAGGCCAGTGATGTTGTGGGGGTGGAACTGGACTCTCTGACGGTGGTGTCTGAAAAGAGGATGCTGTCCAAGTTGCATGCCATCTTGGACAATGTCTCCCATCCACTCCATAATGTACTGGTTAGGCATAGGAGTACATTCAGCTTGAGACTCATTCCACCTAGATGCAACACTGAGTGTCATAGGAAGTCATTCCTGCCTGTGGCCATCAAACTTTACAACTCCTCCCTCGGAGTGTCAGACACCCTGAGCCAATAGGCTGGTCCTGGACTTATTTCCACTTGGCATAATTAACTTATTATTATTTAATTATTTATGGTTTTATATTGCTATATTTCTACACTATTCTTGGTTGGTGCGACTGTAACGAAACCCAATTTCCCTCGGGATCAATGAAGTATGTCTGTCTGTCTGTCGGACAGATTGAAAGAAGGTGAATGTCACGCCACTGTTCAAAAAAGGATGTAGGCAAAAGACAGGTAACTATAGGCCAGTTAGTTTAACATCTGTAGTTGGGAAAATGCTTGACACTATCAGTAAAGAAGAAATAGCGAGGCATTTGGAATGAAATGGATCCATCTGACAGACACAGCATGGGTTCAGCAAAGGCAGGTCCTGTTTGACAAACTTACTGTAGTTCTTTGAGGATATAACGAGCACAGTGGATAGAGGGGAACAGATGGACATTATTTACTTGGATTTCCAGAAGGCATTCGGTAAGGTGCCACATAAAAAACTTATCCATAAGATAAGGATGCATAGAGTTGGTGTGATGTATTAGCATGGATAGAGGATTGGTTAATTGATAGAAAGCAGAGAGTTGGGATACATGGGTGTTTCTCTGGTTGGTAATCAGTAGTGATCAGTGTGCCGGAGGGATCAGTATTGGGCCTGCAACTGTTCAAGATATACATTAACAATCTGGAAGAGGGGGCCGTGTGTGACACTAAATTGAGTGAAAAAGCAAACTGTGCAGAAGATAAGGAGAGCCTACAGAGAGATATAAATTGGTTAAGTGAGTGGGCAAGGTTTGGCAAGTGGAGTACAATGTTGGTAGATGCAAGGTTTTCCACTTTAGAAGGGAAAATGGAAGATCAGATTATTATTTAAATAGTAAAAAATTGCAGCATGAGGGACTTGGGAGTGCTTGTGCATGAATCACAAAGGTTGAGTTTGCAGGTGCAGCAGGCTATCAAGAAGGCAAATGGAATGTTGGCCTTCATTGCTAGAGTGATTGAACTTAAGAGTAGGGTGGTTATGCTGCACTGGTTAGGGTACTGGTGAGGCTGCATCAGGACTACTGCATGAAGTTCTGGTCTCCTTACTTGAGGAAGGATATACTAGCTTTGGACAGAGTGCAGAGGAGGTTCACCAGCTTGATTTTAGAGATGAGGGGGTTAGACTATGAGGAGAGATTGAGTCGCCTGGGACTGTACTCACTGGAATTCAGAAGGGTGAGAGCAGTTCTTATAGAAACATCTAAAATTATGAAAGGGATAGATAAGATAGAGGCAGGAAAGTTGTTTCCACTGGTAGGTGAGACTAGAACTAGGGAACATAGCTTCAAGATTCCGGGGAGAAAATTTAGGATGGAGATAAGGAGGAACTGCTTTTCCCAAAGAGTGGTGGATCTGTGGAATTCTCTGCCCAATGAAGCAGTGGAGGCTACCTCAGTAAATATATTTAAGACAAGGTTGGAAAGATTTTTGCATAGTAGGGTAATTAAGGGTTATGGAAAAAGGCAGGTAGATGGAGATGAGTCCATGGTCAGATCAGCCATGATCTTATTGAATGGCGGAGTAGGCTCAGCGGGCCAGATGGCCAACTTCTGCTCCTATTTCTTATGTTCATATGTTCTTATGTTCTTTCCACATCTGATCCCTCAATAAGGACTGGTGTATGTTCCCTTGTCCTACTGTTTCTCAAGACCACAATCAATTCTTTGGTCTTACTGACATAGAGTGCAGTGTTGTTGCTATGACACCATTCAACTAGCTGATCTATCTCAATCCTATATGCCTTCTTGTCATCATCAGAAATTCTGCCAACAATAGTTGTGTTGTCAACAAATTTATAGATGACATTTGAGCAGTGTCTAACTACACAGTCATGGGTGTAGACAGATTAGACCAATGGGCTATGCACACATCTTTGAGGTGTGCCAGTGTTGGTTATCTGAAAGGTGGAGATGTTATTTCCAATATACAGAGACGGTAAACACAAAGTATACTGCAGATGCTGTGGTCAAATCAACACGTACAAACAAGCTGGATGAACTCAGCAGGTCGAGCAGCATCCGTTGAAAGGAGCAGTCAATGTTCCAGGCCGAGAAATACCGAGATGGTGGTCTTTCAGTGAAGTAGCTGAGGATCTATTTACAGAGGGAGGTACAGAGGCCCATGTTCCTGAGCTTTTTGATCAGGACTGTGGAATGATTGTGTTAATTGCTGAGCTGTAGTCAGTAAACAGCAGTTTGACAGTGATCCAAAGCCATGTGAAGAACCAATGAGATTGCATCCACTGTAGACCTATTACAGTGATAGGCAAATTGCAGTGGCTCAGGTCTTTGCTTAGGCAGGAGTTGATTCAAGTCATTACCAACATCACTGTAGATGTGAGTTGTTAAGGCAGCTCACCCTGCTCTCCTCAGGCACTGGTATGATTGTTGCCCTTTTGAAGCAGGTGGGAACTTCCGACTGTAGATGTGAGTGCTACTGGGTGATAGTTGTTAAGGCAGCTCACCCTGCTCTCCTTGGGCACTGGTATTATTGTTGCCCTTTTGAAGCAGGTGGGAACTTCCGACTGTAGATGTGAGTGCTACTGGGTGATAGTTGTTAAGGCAGCTCACCCTGCTCTCCTTGGGCACTGGTATTATTGTTGCCCTTTTGAAGCAGGTGGGAACCTCTGACTGTAGCAATGAGAGATTGGAAGCGTCCTTGAACATACCTGCCATTTGGTTGGCACAGGTTTTCTATGCCCTACCACGTACACCACTGGGGCTTGTTACCTTGCGAGAGTTCCCTCTTGAAAGATGTTCTGACATCAGCCTCTGAGACAGAGATCACAGGGTCCTCACAACTGTAGTTTTATTCTCCTTTTCAAAGCGGGCATGAAACAAGCACTCAGCTCACTTTGGAGTGAAGCATTGCTGCCATTCATGAGTTAGGTTTCACCTTATAGGAAGTAATAGCCTGCAGACCCTGCCAGAGTTAACATGCATCCAATTCTGCCTCTAACCTCAATCGGAATTGTTCTTTTGCTGTTCAGATAGCCCTCTGTAAGCCATACTTGGTCTTCTTGTATAGTCCTGGATCAGCAGTCTTGAATGCCACAGATCTAGCCGTCAGCAGACTACAAATTTCCTGGTTCATCCATGGCTTTTGATTCGGGAATGTACGCACTCATCCACACAGGTTTTAATGAAGTCAGTGACAACTGTGGCGTATTCATTCAGACTGAAAGATAAATCCCTGAATACTGTCCAATCCACTGACTCAAAGTAGTCCTCTAAGTGTTCCTGTGCCTTCCTTGTCCATACTTTCTTGCTCCTTTCCACCGGTGCTGCAGTCTTCAGTCTCTGCGTATACTCAGGGAGTAGAAGTCCAGCTAGGTGATTAGACTTCCCAAAGTGTGGGTAATCATTCTTGATAGTAGTATAACAATGGTCCAGTGTGTTGGCTCCTCTGGTTCCACAAGTGATATGTTGATGATAATTATTTAGAAACTTTTTCAAGCTGGCCAGGTTAAAATCCCACAAAATTATGGGGAAGGTTATCAGTGTGCATGGTTTGATTACATCAACACGTGGAATTATGATACATGATCAGCACGTGGAGTTATGATTCTGTTGTCATTAGTTGCAGGAGGGGCAGGACTGGCAGCTTAATGTTCTGGGATTTCAGACATGATGAAGTGGAAGGGATGAAGGGAGGTGGGATGGCATTACTACTCGGAAAATGTCCAGGCAGTGCTCACACAGGACAGACCGGAGGGCTCGAGTACTAAATCTATACATGTGGAATTGAGGAATAATAAAGAGATGACCACATTACTGGGATTATGTTATAGATTACCCAAAAGAGGGATTTAGAGCAGCAAGTTTGCAGAGAAGTAGCAGGTAGCTGGAAGAAAAATAAAGTTGTTACAGTAGGTGATTTTAACCTACTGCACATATTGGCTGGTACTTCCATATTGTAAATGAACTGGATGGCATAGAGTTTGTCAAATGTGTTGAGGAAAGTTTCCTTTATCAACATTAAAGAGAGTGCAACATTGGATCTGCTATTAGGAAATGAGACAGGACAAGTAACAGAAGTATGCATGGTGAAACACTTTGAATCTAGTCATCATAATTCTATTAGTTTCAAGATAATTTTGGTGAAGTATAGGATTGGTCCTTGTGTTGAGATTCTAAATTGCAGAAAGGCAAATTTTGATGACATTAGAAAGGATCCGGCAGGTGTTGACTGGGAGAGGTTGCTTTCTGGCAAAGAGATGCTTGGTAAGAGGGAGGTCTTCAAAAGTGAAATATTGAGTGCACAGGGTTTGTATGTTTCTGTAATAATAAAAGGCAAAGCTAACAGCTTCAGGGAACCTTGGTTTACGAACAGTATCGCAGCCTGAGATAAGAATTGGTGCATAGTAATATAAGCAGCAAGTAACAGATGAGGCACTTGAGGAGTCTAAGAAATGCAAGAGAATACAGTACTAAAGAGGGAAACCAGGAGGGCTAAAAAAGGCATGAGGTTGCACTAACAGATAAAGTGAAGGAGAATACAAAGGGCTTCTACAGGTACAGTACATTAAGAGCCAAAAATTGGTCCACTTGAAGATCAGTGTGGTCATCCATGCATGGAGCAGAAAGAGATGGGGGAGATCTTAAATGTATTTTTTACATCTGTATTTACTCAATAGATGGACACAGTCCATAGAACTGAGGCAAAAACAGTCATGAATTGTAAGCAGATTATAGAAGAGAAGAATGTTCTCAATCTCTTCAACAACTTGGAACTCTCTGGCCCTGTGGCTCATTTTCACCATGACATCCAGTTCCTACACACGTCTATCCTCCAAACAAGAAGGCCTGAAAGCTCACTGCTTCTTTCTGGATAACAGACACAACCAGTTCCCTTCCACCACTACCCTCCATTTGGCAAAACTGGTCCTCACACTCAACAATTTCTCTTTCGTTCCTCCCCATTTTTTAAAACACAAGGTGTAGCCATTGGCATCTACATAGGTCACAGCTATGCCTATCTTTTCAATGGCTACATGGAACAGTCCATCTTGCAAGCCTTCACTGGTAATGTTCCCCAACTCCTACTGTGCTACACTGATGACTGCATTGGTGCTGCTTGATGCACCCATGCCGAGCTCATCAATGTCATCAACTTTGCCCCCAACTTCCACCTAGCCCTTAAATTCAGTTGGTCCATTTTTGATACCTCTCTCTCCTTTCATGATCTCGTTGTCTCCATCTCTGGTGACAAACTGTCTTCTGAGATATATATATAAAACAATTCTATATTCCTGTATCTTTTATAAACCTACTGACTTCCATAACCATCTTGACTATATTTCTACCCAAGCTGTCACCTCTAAGAATGCCATTCCCTTTTTTCAGTTCTTTCATCTCCGCCACATCTGTTCCCAGGATGAGGCTTTCCTTTCCAGAACATCAGAGGTTGCCCTCCTTCTTCAAATAATAGAGTTTCCCTTCCTCCACCAATAATGCTGCCCTTGCCTGCATCTCCACAATTTCCTGGACATCTGCCCTCATCCCATCTTTCTGCCACCTGAACAGGGATAGAAATCCTCTTGTCCTTCCCTACCACTCCTTGAGCCTCTGCAGCCAGCACAGCAGACAACTTCCACAATCTTGAGCTGGACTGGATCCTGTCACTGAATCCCCTTCCACCTACCCCCCCCCCCCACCCCAAATCTCCGCTTTCCATAGGGCTTGCTATCTCCGTGATGCTCTAGTCTGGTAATCTCTCTCCCGGCATTTGTCTCTGCACTTGCCCATTCACCTCCTCCTTCACCTCCATTCAGGGTCCCAAACAGTCCTTCCAGTTGAGGCAATACTTCAGCTTCAAGTCTGCCGGGGTTGTTTACTGCATCCAATGCTCCCATCGCGGCCTCCTATATGTCAATGTGTCGGCTAGATTGGGGTACTGCTTTGTCGAACACTTTCACAACAAGTTGAATTTCCTGGTGGCCAACCATTTTAGTTCCCAAGCTCATTTTCTTTTCAACATGTCGACCCGTAGTCTCCTCTAGTGCCACGATGAGGCCACTCTCAGGATGGAGGAGCAACACCTCATATTCCGTCTGGGTAGACTCTGACCTAATGGCATGAACATTGCTTTCTCTCATTTCTGGTAATGTTCCCTCTTCCCTCTTCTTTCATTCCCCATTCTGGCTCCCCTTTTACCTCTTCTCTTCTCACCAACTCATCACCTCCCCTGGTGCCCCTCCTCTTTCTCTTTATCCCATGGTACATTCTCCTCTCCTATCAGATTCCTGCTTCTTCAGTCCTTTTATCTTTTCCACCTATCACCTCCCAGCTTCTTACTTCATTCCTCTTCCCCTACCCACCTGGCTTCACCAAACACTTTCCAGCTTGTACTCCTTTCCCTACCCCCACCCTCTTATTCTGGCTTCTTCTCCCTTCCTTTCTAGTACTGATGAAGGGGGTCAGCCCGAAACATCAACTATTTATTCTTTTCTATAGATGCTGCCTGCCCTGCTGAGTTCCTCCAGCATTTTGTGTGTGTTCCTCTGGATTTCCAGCATCTGCAGAATCTCTAGTGTTACAGGAGAAGAGGTGCTTGTGGTCTTGAGGTAAATTCCTAGGGCTTGACAAGGCGCAGAAACTGCAGGAGTGCTGGCTGAGGTATCTTAACATTCTCAGCCTTGGATGAGGTGCTTGAGGACCAGAGGATAACTAATGTTGTTCAAGAACATCCCTAAGAATAAGCCATGAAATTATAGGCCAGTGAACTTGGTGTCAACTATGGGTAAGTTATTGCAAGGGATAAGATATATAATATTTGGGGATAGACAGGGCCTGATTAGGGTTAGACAATACGGCTTTGTGCATGGTAGGTCATGTCCAACCAGTCTTGTAGAGCTTTTAGAGGAGGTTACCAGGAAAGCTGATGAAGGTTAAGGGTGAAAGTTAAAGGGAACCTGAGGGGGAACTTCTTTACTTAGAGGGTGGTGAGAGTGTGGAATGAGCTCCCAGAGGAAGTGGTAGACACAAGTTCAATTGCAAAATTTAAGAGAAGTTTGGATACGTACATGTAGGGGAGAGGTATGGTGGATAGTCAGAGGCTTTTTCCCAGGGCTGAAATGGTGTCACGGATCAGGGACTGAAATATGGGGGATAAAACAGAGTTGAGGTATGCAGATATGAGTTCAGTGGGGCAGCAAGATGCTGAAACAATGACTCTACCAGGCCAAGAGGGTTTGTGCATCTTGGGTAGGAGGCACAGGCATATGGCGCATTGGCCTTCATCAACCGTGGGATTGAGTTTAGGAGCCGAGAGGTAATGTTGCAGCTATATAGGACCCTGGTCAGACCCCACTTGGAGCACTGTGCTCAGTTCTGGTCACCTCACTACAGGAAAGAAGTGGAAACTATAGAAAGGGTGCAGAGGAGATTTACAAGGATGTTGCCTGGATTGGGGAGCATGCCTTATGAGAATAGGTTGAGTGAACTTGGCTTTTTCTCCTTGGAATGATGGAGGATGAGAAGCGACTTGATAGAGGTGTATAAGATAATGAGAGGCATTGATTGTGTGGATAGTCAGAGGCTTTTCCCAGGGCTGAAATGGCTAAAACGAGAGGGCATAGTTTTAAGGTGCTTGGAAGTAGGTACAGTGGAGATGTCAGGGGTAAGTTTTTTACTCAGAGAGTGGTGAATGCGTGGAATGGGTTGCCGGCAACTGTGGTGGAGGTGGATATGATAGGGGCTTTTAAGAGACTTTGGATTAGTACATGGGGCTTAGTAAAATAGAGGGCTATGGGTAAGCCTAGTAATTTCTAAGGTAGGGACATGTTCGGCACAACTTTGTGGGCCAAAGGGCCTGTATTGTGCTGTAGGTTTTCTATGTTTCTATGACTATAGTCCAGGCGTGGGTTGATGGGACTAGGCAGAATAGCAGTTTGGCATGAACTCAATGGGCCTGTTTTTGTAGTGCTCTATGACTCCATGAATGTATCTGCATTCTTCCTGATCTAGTTATTTTTCCTAAACTGGCTGTGTTCTTTCAGGTTTCTTTTGAAGACCCTGACCTGGAATTACACGCTGACTATGGTTCTTTGCAGGAATGGGATCTGTTCTCAGGGTTTCACAACCGGCTGTTGTTGATCGGCACCTCAAAGGATCGGCCTAGGAGTCTGGTTCGGATCTTGGGGCTCCAGAGATGGGCGGATCGAAGGTCGGTGTCATGACAGGAGACCCATGTGTCGTCGGGGGAATCGGGATATCTGTGCCAGTTTTTTGGGCACAGAGATCGAAAAAAGTGACGTAGCAGACTTTTAACATCATAAACCAGCGAGTTGTTTGTTATGTCTCCCTGCTTGCTGGGAAAATGGAGACATCTCTTTCTTCCTTATTATTAGGGAAAGAGAGAACCTGTGGTATGTCAAATACCGGGTGAAACGCTAAGTCTTTGGGGTAACTGTAAGTCTGTTGCTTTGCTCATGTTTGAGTGCTCAGTGGTGGTGCCGATGATTTTTTTTTGCCGGTGGGGGGAGGGGGGATTGTTGCTTGCTGCCACGCAGCGGGGGGAACTGGGGGGGACTTCGGGGTTCTAACATTTAACTGTTGTCCATTCTTTGGGGCACTCCTCTGTTTTCGTGGATGGTTGTGAAGAAGAAGTATTTCAGGATGTATATTGTATACATTTCTCTGACATTAAATTGTACCTTTGAACTTTTGTGCCTTCACTACCACAGTTACAGAAGATAAAAAAGCTTGAGAATACAAACTATTAAGCTCAAAGACAGTTTCTATTCATCCCACTGTTATAAGACTCTTGAATGGATCTCTTGTACTATAAAGATGAACTCTTGATCCCTGAATTTATCTTGCCTGGCCCTCCTGTTTTATTGTCTACCTGCAACTTTCTCTGCAATGTTTTCTGCATGCTGTTAATGTACCTCGATGTACAGAATAATCTGTGGTATGGGCATAGAGAAAAAAGCTATTCACTGTATCTCAAAACATGTAACAGTAATGAACCAATGACCAATTCAGTCATAGGGAGAACATGCAAATGCCACACAGAGACGGCTGCCTAGGAACAAGCACAAGTTAATGCTGGGGCACAGAACAACTTGACTTGTGCTCATCACACAAATGTTTGGCAAATGAAGCAATGACATTGCAAAATTCCCAGCCATTTGACTTCTCCCCCACATCTACTGCTATTTAGTAAAGTAGTATTGTTTTTATCAGCACCAATCTGGATTCCATTGCAAATAAAGTATTTCATCTGTTTTTCTGCTAATATTCTAAAAAGCTTGCAGCATGAAAAAGTGAAAACATGTGGTTTAACAGATTACAGATTTCCCGATTATTTTAATTACTCTCTTTTATGGACATAGACAATATGTCAAAGAAAACATTTAAAACCCAGGTCCCAGAGGCAAAAGAGTGGTCTACTATTGGCCAGAAACAAGTTTTGAAGAACTTGGTGTCTCTGGTTACAAGCTCATGTTTGAAACATCAGAAGACACTTGCTATTCGCTCTGTTAGTCTCCGACAGATTTAATGTAAATCCAAGATCTGTAAGGTAGCTGAAATAAAACTGTCATTTTGGTTCATTTTTGCAGACAACACAATTAATCAGCCAGTTTTATTTCGGGACAACGGAAATGAGGTGCAAGCTAATCTGTGCCTGTAGCAGGAATATTATTGAGCATCATTTCCCTGTCAAACTAATGAGTGCTGAATAACTCCCTGTCTTCATGGGAAGATTTGACTGTAGATCTTGAAATCTACCCTATTGTCAAAGATGGCGGTGAGTAAGGGCAAATCACGATGGGGATAGCAAAGTAAGTAATTGGTCACAATAGCCCACTAAGGACCTATGAACAGTACTGGTTAGTTTAACACTGAATCAGTGGAGGTTTTGTTAGTGGAGTTTTATTTGAGGAGTGCAAGAGGGCTCTCCTCAGGTGGTAAATCAAGTCCCCATATCTTGCAAAGGGGAAAGAAGTTAGTTGATGTTAGTTAATAATGTTAAGTTAGTTTAATACAGACAAGTGTGAGGTATTGCACTTTGGAAGGAAAAACCAAGGTAGACCATACCAGGTAAATGGTCGGGCACTGAGGAGTGCAGTAGAACAAAGGGATCTAGGAATACAGATAAAAAATTCCCTATAAGTGGTGTCACAGATAGATAGGGTTGTAAAGAGAGCATTTGGTACATTGGCCTTTATAAATCAAAGTATTGGGTATAAGAGTTGGAATGTTATGGTGAGGTTGTATAAGGCATTGGTGAGACCGAATTTGGAGTATCGTGTGTAGTTTTGGTCACCTAATTACAGGAAGGATATTAATAAGGTTGAAAGAGTGCAGAGAAGGTTTACAAGGATGTTGCTGGGTCTTGAGAAACTGAGTTACAGAGAAAGGTTGAATAGGTTAGGACTTTATTCCCTGGAGCATAGAAGAATGAGGGGAGATTTGATAGAGGTATAGATAGAGTGAATGCAAGCAGGCTTTTTCCACTGAGCCTAGGGGAGAAAAAAAAACCAGAGGACATGGGTTAAGGGTGAAGGGGGAAAAGTTTAAAGGGAACATTAGTGGGGGCTTCTTCACACAGAGAGTAGTGGGAGTATGGAATGAGCTGCCAGATGAAGTGGAAAATGCGGGCTCACTTTTAACATTTAAGAAAAACTTGGACAGGTACATGGATGAGAGGGGTATGGAGGGATATGGGCCAGGTGCAGGTCAGTGGGACTAGGCAGAAAAATGGTTTGGCACGGCCAAGAAGGGCCAAAAGGCCTGTTTCTGTGTTGTAATGTTCTATGGTTCTATGTAATGTTAATGATAAGAATGCTTTACAATAGTGCAACAATTTCACTGGATTTCATGAAAAATAATAGAATGAGCTCTAAATTTAGAAAGTTATTGGAGAGTTAGGTCATGTATCTGAGAAATTAAATCTCAGGAAATGAGTGATTCAGAAGGCAATTAATATGTTCATCTTTCTTGAGAGAGGGTTGGGTGAAAAGAAAGTGCCTTGCTATGTTTATATAGAACTTTAGTGAAACTATTGCTAAAGTGTTGTGTTCTGGTTTTCTACCAAAGGAATGTCTTACTTGCCTTGAATACTATGCAGCTTAGATGTACTTAGATGTACTGTTGGAACAAGTTCATCTTGCTTCTTTCACTCTCTCTAATTATCTTTCTTAGCTCTTATGAGATTTCTTACAAACCATTTACAGAGACTACTGTGCTTCTCATTAATGGAGATACAAATGACAAACTGAGCAATATTTTAGGTAGCAAAGAAATCCTAACAGATACAAAAGTATCTGCTAGTAATAATGCAAACCAACATATAGTTGGGAGTAAGAACTGGAGTGATAGGGCTGAGGATGAGGCTGTTGGTTTGTAAGCAGAGGCAGCGTGTAGTGAGACTGTCAAGAAGTTCAGTCAAACTGCAGTCAGTTGGATGAGTGCAGTGTAAACGGAGGACAAAATCAAAAAAGGTAATGACTACAAGATTGAAGGAGTTATATTTGAATGCATGTAGTATATGGAATAAGGTAGATGATCTTGTAGCACAGATAGAGATTCACAGGTATGAAGCTGTGGGCATTACTGAGTTGTAAATGAAAGATTATAGTTAGCATCCAAGGACACGCAGGTAGGCAGCAGGGATGGTGTGGCTCAGTCGGTAAGAAATTAAATCAACTCTTTAGAAATAGATGACATAGGGTCAGAAGGTGTTGAATCATGTGGCTAGAGTTAACAAACTACAAGGGTAAAAAGCCCTGATGTGAATTATATACAGGCCTCCAAACAGTAGCCAGGGTGTGGGCTACCAAATTACAATGGGAGATAGAAAAGGCATCTCAAAAGGGCAATGTTACGATAGTCTTGGGGGATTTCAATATGCAGATAGATTGGGAAAATTAGGTTGGGAGAGTATCCTGAGAGAGTATTTGTAGAATGCCTATGAAATGGCTTTTTAGAGCAGCTTCTGATTGAGCCCACTAGGGAATCAGCTATTCTGGATTGGGTATTGTGCAATGAACCAGATTGGTTAGGGATTTTAAGGCAAAGGAACCCTAATGAAATAGTGTTCATAATATGATAAAATTCACCACGCAGTTTGAGAGAAAGAAGCTACAGTCAGATGCATCAGTATTACATTGGAATTTCTGGGAGCAATTCAAAAGGTGCAGTATAGATACATCCCAAAGAAGTATCCTGAATTCAGCATGATGCAACCTTGGACTGACAAGGGGCATCAAAACCAACATAAAAACAAAAATTAAAGGGAAGTTAGAGGATTGGCCAACTTCTAAAAACCAACAGAAGGCAAATAAAAATCCATAAGGGAGGAAAAGATGAAAAATGAAGGTAAGCTAGTTGAAAGTATCAAAGAGGATGCCAAAAATCATTTCAGATATCTATTAAAAAAAGAGGCAAGAGTAGAAATTGGACTGCCAGAGGTCCAATCAGCATCAGGAGCAGAGTACAGAGTACAGAAGGGGCAAGCAGGGTGGCCGTTGTTGGGAGTAGGCCAGCGGTGAAAGTCGGAGCATCAGGCTTTGACTCAAGAGACTTCGACAAGAAGAGGCTGAACTCAAAGAAACAGGTTAGAAGATCTAGTCTTGGTTGCCCATTGAACAGTGTTGGCGGGATGGCAGAAATGGCAGTGGAATGCTTCTCCTGTAGTATGTGGGAATTCATGGAACCTGATGACTACACCTGCAGGATGTGCAGCCAACTCCAGCTCCTGAAAGACTGCATTAAGGAGCTGGAGCTGGAGCTGGATGAACTTAGGATCATCCAGAAGATAGATATGACTTTTGAGCAGGTGGTTACACCCAGAATGCAGAATTCGGGGAGGAGATGGGTGAACACTGAGAGGTAAAGGGAGAAAGAAGTCAGTGCAGGGTCCCCCTGTGGCCATTCCCTTCAGCCATAGGTATACCTCTTTGGATACCACTGAGGGGGATGCCCTATTTGGCAAGGCAGCAGTAGTCTAAACAATACCACTGTGATTGGTTCTGAGCCTCAGAAGGGTAGGGTGAAGTCAGGTGGAGCAATAGTCATAGGGGACTTGATAGTTAGGGGAACAGATATGAGATTCTGTGGCAGCAAAAGAGACGCCAGGATAGTGTGTTGCCTCCCAGGTGCTAGGGTCCGAGATGTCATTGAGAGGTCGCAGAATATTCTTGGGAGGAGTGGTGTGCAGCTGGAGGTCATGGTACATGTTGGTACCGATGACATAGGCAGGAGAGGGTTAGAAGTCCTGTGCAGTAAGTTAGGAAGGAAGCTGAAGAGCAGGACCTCCAAGGTGGTAATCTCCGGATTACTCCCAGTGCCACAAGCTGGGGAAGGTCAGAACAGGAAGATAATGCAGATGAATGAGTGGTTGAGGAGATGGTGCAGGGGGCAGGGTTTCATGTGCTTGGATCATTGGAACCTTTTCTGGGGAAGGGGTGACTTGTACAAATGGGGCAGGTTGCACCTGAACTGGAGGGGAAACAATATCCTGGCCAAGTGGTTTGTTAATGTTATTAGGGAGGGTTTAAACTAGATTTGTAGGGGGTTGGGAGACAAAGTGAAGAGGCAGAGGATGAGGTGGTTGCCGCACAAGGATAGGCAGCTTATAGGAAGTTTGTGAGAAAGGTTAAGAAGATGATAGAACAAAGATACATTCAGCCAGATGGTTTGGTATGGTTTAATGCAAGGCGGATGAACTTAGAGCGTGGATCAATACATGGAACTATGATGTTGTGGACTTGGATGTCTCAGGGGCAGGAATGGCTGCTGAGTGTGCTGGACTTTAGATGTTTCAAAAAGGACAGGGAGGAAAGCAAGAGGTGGGGGAGTGGCATTGCTAATCAAGGATAGTATCACGGCTGCAGAAAAGGAGGAAGACATGGAGATTTTGTCTACTGAGTCATTGTGGGTGGAAGTCAGAAACAGAAAGGGGGTAATAATTTACTTGGTGTTTTTATAGACCCCCCCCCAATAGTAACAGAGACATCAAGGAGCAGATAGGGAGGCAGATTCTGGAACGGTGCAATAATAATAGGGTTGTTGTGATGGGTGATTTTAACTTCCCTAATATTGACTGGAATCTCCTTAGAGCAAGGGGTTTAGATAGGGTGGAGTTTGTTAGGTGTGTTCAGGAAGGTTTCCTGATGCACTATGTAGATAAGCCAACCAGAGGAGAGGCTGTACTTGATCTGGGATTGGCAAATGAACCTGGGCAGGTGTCAGATTCTCAGTGGGAGAGCATTTTGGAGGGAGTGATCACAACTCTATCTCCTTTACCATAGTGCTGGAGAGGGATAGGAACAGACAGTTTGGGAAAACATTTAATTGGGGTATGGGGAAATATGATGCTATTAGGCAGGAACTTGGGAGCATACATTGGAAGCAAATGTTCTCGGGGAAATGCACAGCAGAAATGTGGCAAATGTTCAGGGAACATTTGCATAGCATTCTGCATAGGTATGTTCTATTGAGGCACGGAAATGATGGTAGGGTAAAAGAACCATAGTGTACAAAGGATGTAGAAAATCTGGTTAAGAAAAGCTTACGAAAGGTTCACGAAACTAGGTACTGTTAGTTCTAGAAAATTACAAGTGTGCCGGGAAGTAGCTGAAGAATGAAATTAGGAGAGCCAGAAGGGGCCATGAGAAGGCCTTGGCGAGCAGGATTAAGAAAAACTCCAAGGCATTCTACAAGTATGTGAAGAACAAAAGGATGAGCCTGTGAGAATAGGACCAATCAGACGTGATACGTGCATGGAGCCTAGGAGGTACTTGATGAATAATTTGCTTCAATTTTCACCAGTGCAAAGGACCTTGGCAATTGTGGGCGTGACTTACAGTGGACTGAAAAACACTTGAGTGTATAGACATTAAGAAAGAGAATGTGCTGGAACTTTTGAAAGGTAATAAATTAGATAAGTCACTTGACTGGATGAGATATACCCCAAGCTACTGTGGGAAGCGAAGGCGGAGATTGCTAAGCCTCTGGCAAAGATCTTTGCAGCATCTATAGGAACGGGAGAAGTACCAAAGGATTAGAAGGTTGCAAATGTTGTTCCCTTGTTCAAGAAAGAGAGTAGAGATAACTCAAGAAATTATAGACCAGTGAGTCTTACTTCAGTAGTGGGCAAGTAGTTGAAGATCCTGAGAGGCAGGGTTATAAGCATTTGGAGAGACATAATCTGATTAGGGATAGTCAGCAGGGCTTTGTCAAACTGCAAGTCATGCCTTGCGAACCTGATTGAATTCTTTGAGGATGTAACAAAGCACATTGATGAAGGTAGAGCAGTGGATGTATGGATTTTAGTAAGATGCTTGATAAGATTCCCCATGCAAGGCTCATTCAGAAAGTAATGAGGCATGGGATCCAAGGAGACCTTGCTTTGTGGATCCAGAACTGGCTTGCCCACAGATGGCAAAGGGTTCGTATTCTGCATGGACGATGGTGACCGGTGGTGTTCTGCAGGGATCTGTTCTGGGAACCCTCCTCTTTGTGATTTTTATAAATGACCTGGATGAGGAGGTAGACAGGTGGGTTAGTAAATTTGCTGATGACACAAAAGTTGGGGGTGTTGTGGATAGTCTGGAGGGTTGTCAGAGGTTACAGTGGGACATTGATAGGATACAGAACTGGACTGAGAAGTGGCATATGGAGTTCAAGCCATTAAATGTGAAGAGGTTCATTTTTGCAGGTCAAACATGAAGACAGAATATTCTATTAATGGTAAGACTCTTGCCAGTGTGAAGGATCAGCGAGATCTTGGGATCTATATCCATAGGACACTCAAAGCTGCTGCACAGGTTGACAGTGTTGTTAAGGAGACGTATGGTGTGTTGGTCTTCATCAACCGTGGGATTGAGTTCAAGAGCCATGAGGTAATGTTACAGCTGTATAAGACCTTAGTTAGACCCCACTTGGAGTACTGTGTTCAGTTCTGGTCACCTCATTACAGGAAGGATATAGAGAGAATGCAGAAGAGATTGGAGAGGTTCACGAGGATTGTTCCAGGAATAAAAGGGTTATCATATGAGGACCATTTGATGGTTCTGAGCCTGTACTCACTGGAATTTAGAAGAATGGAGGGGGGAACCTAATTTAAACCTATTGAATGTTGAAAGGACTCGATAGAGTGGATGTGGAGAGTTTGTTTTCTATGGTGGGTGAGTCTAGAACCATAGAACACAGCCTCAGAATAGAGGAACATCCACATAGAATAGAGATGAGGAGGGCTTTCTTTAGCCAGAGGGTGGTGAATCTGTGGAATTCGTTGCCACAGGCAGCTGTGGAGATCAGGTCATTGGGTATATTTAAGCTGGAGGTTGACAGGTTCTTGATTAGTCAGGGAGAAGGCAGGAGAATGGAGCTGAGAGGGAAAAGGATCAGGTATGATGAAGTGGCAGAGGAGAATCGACATGCTGAATGGCCTAACTCTGGGGCTGTCTTACTGTCTGATATAGTTTAAAACATTGTAGCAATATGCAGAAAGCACTAAATAAATCTTTTTGTTGAAGGCCTTTATTGACTAGGAAGCCCAGGTCAATATTTCAACAGGACGTACAAGTGGACTATTCCTCCTCCTGTGATGCTCACTCTGGGAATTCTGTACCCACTAGTGTCAGACTGATCAATCACGTGATATCTCTTTGGCCCTGGTTGATATGACACAATTCCTTGGCTAAAGTTGCTCAACTGTGCACCAGCCTACCTCCTGCCCACCTGGTAGTTGAGGCAGTGGACTATATTTATTGTAAATAAAACTTGTGTTTTTCAAAAGTATGATCTCATTTATGCAGAGAAAATCACTTGCTGTCTCTAGGCTGCCCATTGAATCTCAGAAAGTTCCCTTGATTTGTCAAAAAAGGAAGATAAACAAGCAAACAGAAAAGTCTCAAATCACTTAAACTTGTGTGACAGTCGGAACTGTCATTTAAAAGGTTATTAAATAATCTTTTGAAGATGCAACAGCTTTAGAGCACAGATAAAGTAACTCTCCTCACTTCTTGCATTTGATACCGATTAACAATATAGCTTAAAAAAAACAGACCAATGCTAACTCACTGGTCTGTGATTATCACCCCAAGATGAAGAATTCAAAGTCTGATCACTCCTGCTATTAAATCAAGGCAAATGTGTCTTTCACAGCTGATAAGATAACTTTCTATTACAACACTTACATAAATTTCTCTGATTTGTCAATTGCAAAACTGGTCAAATTCACCTGATAATGCATCTGGATCATTTTAAAGAATAAGGATTAACAAGACTACATTTCTGCCTCCACTAACTTTAGTTCTAATTCCAAAGACAATTTGCAAGGAGAACAGCCACTGAAATATAAAACATCATTGATACCAACCTGTTTAGACTCTAATATAGCAGAACACAAAGTGCTTCAGTGGAGTGCACAAAACAATTTGACACCAAGCAGATGAACCAAACCCTAAGGACAGCCTTGTAGGATAAAGTAAAGGCGGAAAAGAATAATAATAAATGAATTCTAGGGGTTTGGAACAAGACAGCTGCATGACAATAGTGCAATAATATAATTCAGCATCAACCAAGGTGGCTGCAGATATTTCTTAAGAAAAATATGAATGCATTTTGGCTATTAAGAGATTCATGTGATATGGGATTAGTACAGGAAAATAGCACCAAGGTGGAAGTTCAAAGTTCTAAGTACATTTATTATCCAAGTATGTATACTAGGTTCCAAGGTTGTCAAGCCGAGGAGTGGTAGTGGGGACAAGCTCCCACTACCAATAAGTGCGCCTCTAGTAGCCTCTGACAACCAAGTCCAACTCCTGGCCTTCTCGTGTGGCTTAGCCTCTAAGCCTGGCCGAACTGTTTCTACTGACAGGAGAAGGGGCAAAAGCGGGTCCTAGCACCTTAAAACCCAGTGCTTTGGGTAGATGGAGCTCATCAGCCTGGGAAGGCAGTCCATCTAAGAGAGGGAAAACTCTTATTTCAAAACTCTGCTGCCTTGCACCCTCTGATTACAAACCTCTGCTGCCTTGTGGCCATACCCACTTATGGGAAAGGCTTTGGGAGTAAACCCTGAGGACAAATCTGGAGCTGGAATCTCTAAAGCAGTCCGATGTTGTCTTCAACCTCGCTCTGGCAACTCCTGCGACGTCAGTGGTGCCAAGCTGTATCAGCCCTTGTCCTTCCCTTGGACAACATCGGTGGTGTGGAGAGGGGAGACTTACTGCTTGGGCAACCTTGCCCAGGCCTGCGCCCTGGAAAGGACACTGCAAGACTTTCCAGGCGCAGATCCATGGTCTCGCGAGACTAACAGATGCCAACAATATATACAACATACAACCTTGAGATTCATCTTCTTGTAAGCAGTCACAAAACAAAGAAGATCAATAAAACCCGTTAAAAACCCCCACACAACAAAGACCTTGCTGAATGGTGGAGCAGGAGCCAGGGTCTGAATAGTCTGTTGCTGCTTCTAGTTCTTAAGTTCTTTTACACATAAGCATAAACTACATCTTAAAAAAACACATAAATGAAAAATATCACAGTTTGAGACAGGTATGGTTCAAACCTTGAATTATCATTAAAAAAATCAACAGACACTGGTTATCTGAAACACCAGAGATATTCAGTAGGTCAGGCAGCTTCTGTGGAACAGATTCAGCTTTCATTCTGTAACGCTTCCTATTGTTCTTGAAAATAAGTGGCAAGGCTGAAGTGTTGCTCTCCTTCCAGGAACAGAGCAAGTGGGAAGGAAAAAGCTGCAGAAGGTGGAGATCAGAAGGTCAGGAAGCAACTATGCAGAGAGAAACAGAAGCACTGTTCTACACTGACTCAGTTTTTTTTCTCCTCCACAGATACTGCCCAGTTGCTGAGTTATCACCATCATTCTCCGGTGAACAGAATGAAAGATTACTCATTGTGCATGTGAGGGTATATTTTAAGGCATAATGAGGGGCAACTTGTGCCTTCTCTCTCAAACACAGGATGTCAGATCAACCTGAGAAAGGTGAGAAAATTAATTTAAAAAGTGGAAAGCGATTCTGTATGTGATATTTGAAGTTTGAAACCACCCTTACTTCAAACTGCATTGAATTTTGCTCAGCCCAGTCACACTAATATCTGAATTATTTATGAAGGCAGCATTTCCACTTCTCTGTTGGATTTTCCTTATTTATTGGGAGTTCAAGGAAGGTCACATGCTAAAGTGAATGCGTCTCTTGGCCACTATATTTAGCATAAGCAATACAAGTTGGAATGGAAGAATGTTTGTTAAATGTGAAGTAATGCATTGGGAATCCACAGGGAGTTGGAACAGGAAGATTAGCTCCACTCACTGGGATTCAGTGGAGCAAAGCTGACCATGGGCCATATTTTATCAAAACTATTTATGCAGAGAGCAGATTAGTGATAAGTATGAATGCACTTTCACTTCTAATAAATATGAAGATCCTGCAGAATAAGATTTTTTAAAAACAGTCTCACCATAATTCCTTGGTGACTTCATTTATTAACTGGAAATACAAGTGTTTATTAGAATGCTCATCAGTGATTACTGTCTTATGCCAGTGACAGAAACATAGATCAAGGTCTCCATTTGTTACATATAATGTTACTAAAGTAAAAGAGGAAATGAGAAAGACCTGCATTTTGGTAGCACCTTTCACATCTTTTCTAGAGAGAGCATTCTAGACATAATGAATTTCTTTTGAAATGCAGTCAAATTGCATTTTCATCAGCTGCTATGATGTTGTGGGAATGGCAGCCAGTTTGCACATCACACACTCCCACAAACTGCAAGGCGATGATGGCCAAGGTATTAGATTGTGTTTATTTTGACACCATGTGATTGAAAATGTACTTACTATGGAGTGAAACATGATAGCAACCAGTTCCCTGTTACTTCACCCAAGCTGGAAATTTGATCAGGCACTAATTGCATCAAGCGTCAACAAGATTTTCATGCCAGTGAGACATCAAATTACCTTGCGCAAAATCCCTTGTGGAACATTCCTATTGGTTCATTGCAGAGAAAGTCAGATAATCTTGCCCCTGGAGCAACCATCTGAGGTCCTCAGGCTACCAGGTTTTGTGAGCCAGCCAAAGTAAAACACATATTTAACTTCTGTACTTCAAGGAAGTGCTCATAACAGTAACGACCTCTGATTACTGATTTCCACTGCAACCTGTTGGCTCCAGCTCCTCCTCCACACACCCCCAGTCTCTGGTCCTGAGGGATCTCAGGGGCCTGATAATCTCTACCCTTCCTACCCAGACTGAGCCCTCATTTGGCCAACAGTTATTCTTCATTCTTTCCCTCTGCTTCCATCTGATCACCAACCTTTCCCTCTGTTTCCTCAATGCCATCCTACTCTCTTCGGACATCTTGTCTGATTTCCAACCTAATCCTGGATCCGAGCACTTTGCTGTTCAATGATGTGAATACAATGAGCTCTGATGTATGTTTTATATCCACTTCAGAGAACTATCATTCTTTGTTTTAAAATAGCAGCTGGGCTGACCACCACTGGCGGTACTTCAGATACTGGCAGCCAAAACTCTTGCATCCAATTAGAAATAAATAGGGATTACAAGATTTAACAAAGACAGTATATAATGTGTGCAGCAATTATTCAAGAGAGGAATGAATGACAATAAAGGCCTGTACTACCAATGAAATTCTGCACACCAGAGTTCCCAAGGAGACATTGGATTGCGCAGCGAGTGGGGACAGTCGGGACATTCTACACACCGCAGTTTCCGAGGAGACACTAGATTGTACATAATTAGCTATTTGGCAAGGGTTAAAAGAAGTTAGGTTTAACTGAGTGGCCATTGTAGGAGTGATCATAGCGAGATTGGGCCAGTGTTAGAGTGGGATGCTCAGGCTTTGGCACATTGAGGTTTCGGAGAGGGGAGCTGAGAGCTGGAGGCTGTAGGTAAGTTTTTTCATTTAAATTTTCTTTATTTCTTATTGCACAGTTAGAGCGGTGGGGATGCAAAACAGGATAATGGAATGCTCCTCTTGCAGGAAGATGTCCAGTGTTCCTGAAAACTACACACGTGAGAAATGCATCCAGTTGCAGTTGGAGCTGGGTGAACACATCATTTGGGAGGTTGAGGACGTACGTGGAGATAGTTACACCACAGGTAACTGGGTGACTGTCAAGGGAGAAAGGCAGCCAGTGCAGACTACCCATTCAACAACAGACACACTACTTCGAATACTGTTGGTGGCGGGGGATGGGGGTGGAGGGTTGACCTAGCAGAGAAAAGCCACAGCAGTCAGGTCTCTGGCACTGAGACTGGCTGTGTGGCTCAGAAGGGAAGGACAGAAAAGAGGACTGCAGTCATGATAGGGAATTCCATAGAGAAGCAGACAGAAGATTCTGTGATACCAAGATGGTAAGTTGCCTTGCAGGTGCCAGGGTCAGGGATATCTTGACATTCTAAAGGGGGAGGGAGTGAACAGCCGGATGTTGTGATACATACTGGTACTAAACTCACAGATAAGAAAGGGAGGAGGTCGTGAAGAAAGTGTATAGGGAAGACCTCCAGGGTAGTAATCTCAGTGTCTAGCACCAGTGAGAGTAGGAATAGAATGTTTTGGCTGATGAATGAATGGCTGAGGAATTGGTGCAGGGGGCAGCACTTCAGATTCTGGGGAAGGTAAGATCTGTACAAAAAGGATGGGTTACACCTGGTGCCACCATAGTGTATCGGTTAGTGCAACACCTTTTAGCTTGGGGTGTCGGGGTTCGTGGTTCAATTCTGGCACCTTCTGTAAGCAAGTTTGTATGTTCTTTTCCATGTGCATGTAAGTTAATTGGTGATTGTAAAATTCTCCTGAGATTAGGCTAGAGTTCAACTGGTGGGTTACTGGACAGCAAGGTTCAAAAGGCATGGGGCCTTTCTCTAAATGCTGTATCTCTAAATAAATAAATAAACTAACCCAAAGGGGACCATTATCCTTGCGGGAAGTTTGCCAGAGCCTTTGGGGAAGGTTTAAACTAATTTGGTAGGGGATGGGAAACGAAGTGATAGGGCTAAGGATGGGGTGGTTGGTGTAGAAGTTGATGTAGTTTCCAGTGAGGTAGTGAGGAAGGACAGGCAGGTGATAGGGCAAAATTGCAGTCAGTAGGATGATTTGAAATATAACATAGGAGCAAAATTGAAAACGGTGATGAATACAGTACTGAAGATGTTCTATTTGAATAGTATACAGAATAAATAGATGATCTTGTAGCACACTTAGAGATTGGGAGATGTGACGTTATGGGCATCACTGAATCTTGGCTGAAAGAAGATCACAGATGGGAGCTTAACATCTAAAGATGCACATTGTTTCAAAAGGAGGGGTGGGGTAGGTCTATTGGTAAAAAATGAAATCAAATCCTTAGAAAGAGGATTGGAAGATGTAAAATCCTGTGAGTAGATTTAATAAACTGTAAGGTAAAAGGACACTGATTAGATGCCATATACTGGTCTCTAAACAGTACAGAGGATGCAGGCTACAAATCACAACTGGAGATAGAAAAGGTTGTAAAAAAGGCAATGTTGCGATAATCATGGGGGCTTTCAATATGCAGGTAGATTGGGAAAATCTGAGTGGTGCTGGATCCCAAGAGAGGGAATTTATAGAATGCCTATGAGGTGGCTTTTACCAGTAGCTTGTGGTGGAGCCCACTAGGAGAAAGGCAATTCTGGATTGGGTATTGTGTAATGAATCAGATTTGATTATGGAGTTTAAGGTAAAGAAACTCTTATGAGTCAGTGATCATAATATGATCAAATTCACCCTGTAGTTTGAGAGGCAGAAGTTGAAGTCAGATGTATCAGAACTACAGTGCAGTAAAGGGAATTACAGAGGCACGAGAGAGGAGCTGGCCAAAGTTGATTGGAAGAGGACACTAATGATGGCAGAACAGCGTAAGACTAGAATTTCTGGGAGAAATTTGGAGCCCAGGATAGATGAGTAAGTATTCTAAAGGGAGGATGACGCAACTGTGTGTGACAAGGGTGTGCCAGCATAAAAACCAAAGAGGGGGCATATAGACACATAGAAAACCTACAGCACAATACAGGCCCTTTGGCCCACAAAGTTGTGCCAAACATGTCCCTACCTCAGAAATTACTAGGGTTACCCTTAGTCTATTTTCCTAAGCTCCATGTACCTATCCAAAAGTCTCTTAAAAGACCCTATCGTATCCACAAAAAAAATACAGCAAAAAAAGCCATAAGGAGAGGAAAGGTGAGCTAGTCAATAATATAAAAGAGGACACCAGGAATATTTTTCAGATATATAAAGAGTAAAATAGAAGTGAGACTGCACATCGGACTGCTGAGAAATGATGCTAGAGAGGTAGTATTAGAGGACAAAAAAAAGGATGGACAAACTAAATAAATATTTTATGCCAGTCTGCACTTTAGAAGACATTAGCAGTATGACAGAAATTCAAGAGTTGTCAGGAAGAGGAAGTGAGTGTAGTTACTCTTACTAAGGAGAAGGTGTTTGGGCTGCTGTAGGGTTTGAAGGCAGATAAGTCACCTGGACTAGATAGACTACACCCCAGGGTTCTGAAAGGGGTACCTGAAGAGATTGTGGAGGCATTAGTAATGATCTTTCAAGAATTACTAGATTCTAAAATGGTTCCAGTGGACTGGAAAATTGCAAATGTCACTCCACTCTTCAAGAAGGGAGAGAGGCAAAATAAAAGGAAATTATAGGTTCGTTAGCCTGATTTAGGTGGTTGGCAAAATGTTGGAGACCATTAGTAAGGAAGATGTTTCAGAGTACTTGGTGCCCCAAAATAGGCTGGTCAGCAAGGTTTCCTTAAGGAGAAATCTTGTCTGATGAATCTGTTATTCTTTAAGGAAATAACTGCCAGGATAGACAAAACGAAAGAGTCAATAGATGTTGCTTACTTGGATTTTTAGAAGGCCTTTGAAAAGGTGCCTCACTTGAGTCTGCTTAACATGATATTACAGGAAAGACACTAGCATAGACAGAAGATTAGCTGTATGGCAGGAGGCAAAGAGTGGGACTGAAGGGGGTTGGTTGGCTGCTGGTGACTAGGGATTGGTGTTCAGACTGCTTCTTTTCATGTTATATGTCAATTGCTGCCCTACTTGTGTCACCCAGCATATGTTTACATTAATTTCATTCAGGGTTCCAGTTAAATTACATATATTCATTTATTTTTCATTTCTATATTTTAGTTATATTTCATTAAAACAGTAAACTTATCATGGTCTATTCAGAAATGCCTGTGGCCCCCACTCTCTTGTTCTTTATTTGTGGCCCCTATGAAATCAGGCATGACCCCTGGGAGGCCATATAGCCCACGTTGAGAACCACTGGATTAGAATATAAAAGCAAGAATGTAATGCTGATGCTTTATAAGGTCAGATTGCACAGAGTATTGTGAGCAATTCTGGGACCCTTTTCCAGGGAAAGATGTGCTGGAATTGGAGAGGTTCATGAGAATCTTTCCAGGAATGAAAGGTTTAATGTTTGATGGTGCTGGCCTGCACTCTGGAGTTTAGAAGAATGGGGGGAGGGGGGATTCTCATTGAAACCTATGGAATATTGAAAGGCCTAGATAAGTGGATGTGGAGAGATTGTGGAATCAAAAAGCATTTTTACCCAAAGTTCTAGGAATACTGAAATTTTAAATCTTAGAACATAGAACTTGCTCATTTGAGTTTTGCTTTTGCAGGAAATATACAGTACATACAACTTTTACAAAAACTCCACTCCCTTGCCTACTAATGGTTACAATGGACATCCACTTCCTTCTCACAAAATACTGGAGGAACTCAGCAGGCCAGGCAGCATCTATGGAAAAAAGTACAGTTGATGTTTCGGGCTGAAACCCTTCGGCAGGACTGGAAAAAAAAGCTGGGGAGTAGATTTGAAAGGTGGGGGGAGGCAAGAGAGAAACACCAGGTGACAGGTGAAACTTGGAGGGGAAGGGATGAAGCAAAGAGCTAGGAAGTTGATTGGTGAAAGAGACAGAAGGCCATGGAAGAAAAAAGGGGGGTGGAATAGGAGCACCAGAGGGAGGCGATGGGTGAGCGAGGAGATAACATGAGAGAGGGACAAGGGGACAGGAGATGGTGAAGGGGGGAGGGGGGAGGGGTGGAGGCATTTCCAGAAGTTTGAAAAATTAATGTTCATGCCATCAGGTTGGAGGCTACCCAAACGGAATATAAGGTGTTGTTCCTCCAACCTAAGTATGGCTTTATCCCGACAGTGAAGGAAGCCATGGATGGACATATTGGAATGAGATCGGGAAGTGGAATGTGTGGCCACTGGAGATCTTGCTTGTTCTGGTGGACGGAGTGTAGATGCTTGGTGAAGTGGTCTCCCAATCTACGTCAGGTCTCACCGATATACAGGAGGCCACACCAAGAGCACCAAACGCAGTATATGACCCCAACAGACCCACAGGTGAAGTGTCACCTCACCTGGAAGAACTGCTTGGGGCCTAGAATGGTAGTGAGGGAGGAGGTGCAGGGGCAGGGGCAGGTGTAGCACTTGTTCCACTTGCAAGGATAAGTGCCAGGAGGGAGATCAGTGGGGAGGGACGAATGAACAAGGGAGTTGTGTAGGGAAGCAGAAAGTGGGAGTGGGGGTGGGGGAGGGAAAGACGTGTTTGCTGGTGGGATCCAGTTGGATATGGCGGAAGTTTCGGATAATTATGTGCTAGACATTGAGGCGACCCTCTCCCCTCCCTCCACCTTTCAAATGTCCTCCTCAGCTCTTTTTCTCCAGTGTGCCAAAGGGTTTCAGCCCAAAATGTCGATTTTACTCTTTTCCATAGATGCTGCCTGGCCTGCTGAGTTCCTCTAGCATTTTGTGTGCATTGCTTGGATTTTCATCAGCCTCCGCATCCAGCACATAATTCTCCGAAGCTCTTCCGAGCCTGTTTCTTTGGCAAGTACTCTCCACCCAGCATCAATGACCACAACTCCCATGTTCAACCCTGCTCCTCTTCCTGGACACCCCACCCTGGTCTTCTGCCTGCTCTAGACCTTTTCATTGCCAAATGTCAACGAGACATCAACCTCTCAACAATTCCAACCCCGCTCCTTCTGAATGCTCTGCTCTCCTCTCCCTCTGCACCAATCCTACCCTCACCATCAAACCCACAGATATGGAAGGTGCTGAGGTAGTCTGGCATACTGACCTCTACCTTGCTGAGGCCCAGTGCCAACTCTCAGACCTCCTCTTACTTACCCCTCGAACAGGACCCAACTAAGGAACACCAGGCCATTGTCTGCCACACCATCACTGACCTTATCAGCTCTGGGGATCTCCTATCTATTGCCACAAACCTCAGTTTCCACACCCTGCACCTCAAATTTCTAGAAACATAGAAAACCTACAGCACACTACAGGCCCTTCGGCCCACAATGCTGTGCCGAACATGTAGTTACTTTAGAAGTTACCTCGGGTTACCCATAACCTTCTATTTTTCTAAGCACCATCTACCTATCCAGGAGTCTCTTAAAAGACCCTACCGTATCTACCTCCACCACTGTTGCCAGCAGCCTATTCGACGCACTCACCACTCTCTCCGTTAAAAACGTACCCCTGACATCTCCACTGTAACTACTTCCCAGCACCTTAAACCTGGGTCCTCTTGTGGCAACCATTTCAGCCCTGGGAAAAAGCCTCTGACTATCCACACAATCAATGTCTCTCATCATCTTATACACCTCTATCAGGTCACCTCTCATCCTCCGTCGCTCCAAGGAGAAAAGGCCGAGTTCATAACCTATTCTCATAAGGCATGCTCCCCAATCCAGGCAACATCCTTGTAAATCTCCTTTGCACCCTTTTTCATAGTTTCCACATCCTTCCTGTCGTGAGGCGACCAGAACTGAGCATAGTACTCCAAGTGGGGTTTGACCAGGGTCCTATATAGCTGTAACATTACCTCTCGGCTCCTAAACTCAATCCCATGGTTGATGAAGGCCAATGCACCATATGCCTGTGCCTCCTACCCAAGATGCACAAACCCTCTTGTCCTGGTAGAGTCATTGTTTCAGCATCTTGCTGCCCCACTGAACTCATATCTGCATACCTCAACTCTGTTTTATGCCCCATAGTACAGTTCCTTCCTACCTACATCCATGACACTTCACACTCACTAGAATTTTTCAATGATTCAAGTTCCCTGGCCCCCATCATCTTATTTTTACTATGGAAATACAGTCCCTATACACCTCCACCCCACACCAGAGAGGTCTCAAAGCTTTCAGTTTCTTTCTGGACACCAGATCTAACCAGTTCCCCTCCACCACCACTCTCCTCTGCCTAGTGGAATTTGTCCTCACTCTATACAATTTCTCCTTTGGCTCCTCCCACTTTCTTCAAACAAAAGCTATAGCCATGGGCACTCACATGGGTCCCAGCTGTGTCTGCCTGTTTGTCAGCTATGTGGAACAGTCCATGTTCCAATCCCACACTGATGTCCGTCCTCCACTTTTCTTATGCTACATCAACAGCTGCGTTGGTGCTGCTTTCTGTACCCTTGTTGAGCTTGTCAACTTCAACAACTTTGCCTCTAACCTCCACCCTGCCCTCAAATTTACCTGGTCTATTTCTGACACCTTCCCCCCCTTTCTCAATCTCTCTGTCTCTATCTCAGGAGACAGCTTATCTACTGATTTCTATTATAAACCCATGGACCCTCACAACTATCTGGACTATACCTCTTCCCACCCTGTTATGTGTAAAAACACCACCCCCTTCTCTCAATTCCTCCATCTCCACCACATCTGCTCTCAGGATGAGACTTTTCATTCTAGAACAAAGGAGATGTCCTCCTTTTTCAAAGGGCTTTGCCTCCTCCACCTCAACACTGCCCTCAACTGCATCTCTTCCATTTCACATACATCTGCTCTTACCTCATCTTCCCACCACCATACTAGGGATAGGGTTCCTCTTGTCCTCAACAACCACCCCACCAGCCTCCATGGACTTCCGCCATCCACAATGGGATCCCACCACCAAACACATCTTTCCCTCCCTCCCACTTTCTGCAGGGATCACTCCCTAAACGACTCCCTTGTCCATCTGTCCCTCCCCACCGATCTCCCTTCTGGTACTTATCCTTGCAAATGGAACAAGTGCTACACCTGCCCCTACACCTCCTCCCTCACTACCATTCAGGGCCCCAAACAGTCCGTCCAGGTGAGGCGACATTTCACCTGTGAGTCTGTTGGGGTCATATACTGTGTCTGGTGCTCTCTGTGTGGCCTCCTGTATTTGGTGAGATTCGACGTAGATTGGGAGACTGCTGCGCCGAGCATCCTTGCTCCATCTGCCAAAACAAGCGGGACCTCCCAGTGGCCAGCCATTTTAATTCCACTTTCCATATATCAATCCACAGCCTCCTCAACTGTCACAATGAGGCCACACTAAAGTTGGAGGGTCAACACCTTGTATTCCATCTGGGTAGCCGCCAACCTGTTGGCGTGAACATTGATATCTCTAACTGTCGGTACACCCTCTGCTTCACTAGTCCCCATCCCCTTTTCGCATCTTTCATCTCCAGTCCTGCTGAAAGGTCTCAGCCCAAAACGTTGACTGTACTTTTCTTCATAGATGCTGCCTGGTCTGCTGAGTTCCTCCAGCATTTTGTGTGTGTTCCTTGTTAATACTGTAAATACCACTCAATGTCAGGAAACTTTACTTACCAGCCTTTTGATGACTCTAAGTAGAAGTTTCTGCTGTTTTGGATCTCTTCTACATTTCAGTGCCTCTGCAAGTGAGTGCACATTTTCAGGAGATAGGCTGTCTTGATTTTCACCTCCATACAGCTGAACAATGAGGGACAGAGACTGCAGAGAACTCTCCTGCACGTCTAGGTCATCACTAGAGAGCTGAAGATTGACAGGGGCTAGTTAGAGCACAATTTAGATTAAGCATTTCTTACAGAGTAATGATTCCCTTTTCAAAACTGCGCCCACATTCTCCTGTGATTGCACCTCCTCTCATAGGAAAAGCGAATCATTTTTCCTTTAATGTTCCTGGTAATTATAATATTAATCTTCAATTTAAGCCAAACTATAGTTTCTGTCCTGAAATACATTGATAGATTTGCAGCCTTCACCCCTCACTACATTATAAAACCTGTTTAATTTTAAGCTTAATTACTTCTATTGTAGGTCATGAATTGTTCATCCTGTTTCTGCCTGGCCATGAAAATGTCTAGCATATTATGACATATTTGCAGCATTTGTAGTATTTTACTATTGGGGAAATACCATTCTTATAGATTGTCTAGTGAAAGACCTGTCAATATTGTCGAGTTGAGTGGAAAGGGAATAATTTTTCATCCCAGGGTTTGAGGAGGAAAGATGGTAAAGCTGGTACACCAGTCTATTTTGTTTTGAGGGGCAGCACACTGCTCTGGGTTGCAAGGACGTGACTGGGGACGAACCCAAGTGCAGGACACAGGCATGGAGACAGAGTCGTGAGGTGTTAGAACCATCGCGAACGTGGAACAGGTATCTGGGAGAGTTTACACGGAGACAAGGTTTACATGGAATATCCAGGAAACGATGTGGAGCTTAGAACTGACAGTCCTAAGGAATCAGGAAACGTGGTTTACTCAGACTAGATTCGACCAACGGACTGGCAGCCCATTGCTGTGACTCTAGGGATTTTATCCTGCATTCCCTGATGGAAAGCAGGTGTGCTGTAATTAATGGAGCTGGGAACAATTGGGAATCAGATGAGGTGATTAAGGCCCAATCAAGGAGATAATAGCAAGATGGGGGATTGCCAGACAGGACCACGGCAGTACCTCCCCCTCAATGGGAGCCTCCAGGCGATCCTCTAGACTTGTCCGGATGGTCCTGATGGAAGTCCTGGATGAGGGAAGGGTCCAGGATGAAGGAAGCAGGGTACCCAGGAACGCTCCTCTGGGCCGTATCTTTCCCAGTCAACCAGGTATTGGAGGCTCCTGCCCCACTGGCACACATCCAGTAGTCGCCGGACTGTGTATGCCGGATGGTTGTTGATGATTCCGGCAGGTGGAGGGGTTTTGGTTGGAGGATACAAGGGACTGACAGAAACTGGTTTTAATTGGGAAACATGAAAAGTAGGGTGGATGTGCAAAGCCTTAAGTCGGACCCTGTGGGGTTGATGATACTTTTGACCTCGAAAGGTCCCAGGAAGCGAGGGGCGAGTTTCTTAGGCTGGTTTTTAAGAGGGATTACTTTGGATAAAAGCCACACCTTCTGCCCAGGTTGATACTCAGGTGCAGGAGTCCGATGGCGATCAGCAGTCCTTCAGTTGCGATCAGCTGATTGGAGCAGGGCCGTGCGTGTGTCCTCCCAAACCTCGCGGCACCGATCGATATGGGTCTGAACAGACGGTACTGCAATCTCCACTTCTTGTGCGGGAAACAGCGGGGGTTGGTACCCAAGGGAGCACTCGAAGGGAGATTGTCCAGTGGCAGTACTAACCAGAGAGTTGTGGGTGTACTCTACCCACACGAGCTAGTCACTCCAGGTAGACGGGTTATTGGTTGTTATGCAACGTAGCACTGCCTCCAAATGCTGGTTGACCCATTCTGTTTGCCCGTTTGTCTGAGGATGAAAGCTGTATGACAGGCTAATGGAGGCACCCAGGACTTGGCAGAAGGACTTCCATACCTACAAGACAAATTAGGGACCCCAATCAGACACAATATCCGCAGGAGTTCCATGGAGGTGGATGACGTGGCGGATGAGAAGGCCTGTGGTCTCTTGTGCCGAAGGGAGTTTAGGGAGGGCTACAAAGTGCACTGTCTTGGAGAATCGGTCTACCATGGTGAGTATGGTGGTGTTTTTGTGTGAAGGGGGTAGACCGGTGACGAAATCTAGGGTGATGTGCGACCAAGGACGACCAGGGACAGGTAGGGGACGAAGCAATTAAGCAGGGTGCCAGTGGGAGGCTTTTCCACGGGCACAGACGGAACATGCAGAGACATAGCAACAGGTATCCGCCTCCATGGAAGGCCACCAAAAGTGTCTTTTCAGGAGAGACAGTGTCCGATCACTCCCGGGGTGGCAGACGAACGAGATGTGTGCCCCCACTGGAGAACCTGATGGAACTGGGCACAAAAAGGTGATCGGCGGGACCGCTGCTGGAGTCAGGGTCATCCCGTTCAGCCTCTTTTACTATAGACTCAATCTCCCAAGTGAGGGCTGCTACCACACAGGATGGTGGGAGGATGGTCTCTGGGCTGGAATTGTATTGGCAGGAGAGTGTGTCAGGTTTCCGTTCTTGGTAAGTGAGAGAAAACTTGAATCGGCCAAAAAATAATGCCCAACAGGCCAGGTAGGAGTTCAAACGTTTGGCGGTCTGGACATATCCAAGGTTCAAACAATAAACGGTTGTTTCGCCCCCTCCAGCCAGTGCCTCCATTCCTCCAATGCTAATTTGCCGCCAGTAGCTCCCGGTTCCCCACGTCGTAATTCCGTTTGGCGGGGACAGCTGGCGAGAAAAGAAGGCACAGGGATGAAGCTTCTCATCTGGACTTGATCATTGGGACAGAACTGCTCCCACCCCAGAGTCGGAGGCGTCAACCCCTACAATGAATTGGCGGGAGGGGTCTGGTTGGGAGCAGTTGTGAACCACCTCTTCAGGTCACTGAATGCCTTGTTCTCCCATAGTCTCTGAAGGACTTGATGGACATGCTGAATGTGTTTCTGGAGGCTGCTGGAGAATATCAAGATGTCATCTAGGTAAATGAACACAAAGTGGTTAATAAAGTCCCTCAGCACATCATTGATCAGGGCTTGAAAAATGGTGGGGGGATTGGTGAGGCCAAACAGCATGGCCAAGTATTTGAAGTGGCCTAATGGTGTATTAAATGCTGTCTTCCACTTGTCTCCCTCCCTTATCCTGACAAGATGGTAGGCGTGACAAAGGTCCAACTCCAAGAAGATGGTGGCTCCATGAAGTGGTTCAAATGCCAAGTTAATGAGGGGCAGTGGGTACTTATTTTTAACGGTTATGTTGTTGAGGCCTTGGTAATCAATACAGGGGTGAAGCGACCCATCCTTTTTCTCTACAAAGAGAAACTGGCGCCCATCGGGGAGGATGAGGATCGAATAATGCCCGCTACGAGGGACTCACTAATGTATTTCTCCATGGCCTCTCTCTCAGGTCAGGACAAGTTAGATAGGTAACTGGTGGGTAACAAGGCCTTGGGGAGAAGGTCGATAGCGCAGTCATACGGCCGGTGAGGAGGCAAGGAAAGAGCCTGTTGTTTGTTGAATACCTGTCCCAGGTTGTGGTATTCTGCAGGAACTCTGGATAAGTTGAGGGGTTCCAAGGCAGACGAGGTCACGGTAGCCTCCGTAGGGGATGGAGCTGACTGCAGGCAGGTGGCAAAACGGGCTCCAGCTGGCTATCCTCGCAGTTGACCAATTGATATGGGGATTGTGGTGGTTCAACCAGTGGTACCCCAGAACTACAGAGGCTTGAGGAGAATGGATGAGATTTAATCATACCTTCTCTCGATGGTTTCCGGACAGAATCAAGGTCAGGGGTGGCGTAAAGTGGGTGACTTGAGCCAGTAGTTTTCCATCCAGCGCCCAGGCCTCCAGAGGGGTAATTAATGGCTCCCGAGGTATTCCAGCCTGGGAGGCTATGTCCTTGTCCAGCAGATTTCCCTCAGCACCAGAATCCACCAAGGTGGATAGGGACAGGGACTGTTGTTGATAGGTCATGGTAGTGGGATCTGCATCCGCGTTTGGGGAACTGAAGGTAGTGTCGTCTGATTCACCAGAACAGTAGGAGCGGGAGCTCTGTGAGGAATGGAAGGAAGAGAGAGGTTAGGCTGGTTGAAGATGGTAAAACGGGCCTTGGGGTGACCCAAGGAACGGGTCAGATGGTCTCGAATTCGATTATCTAGCCTGGTGGCTAGAGAGACCAAGTAGTCCAGGCTGTTCGCGTCATCCCTTGTCGCTAATTCATCTTTTATCTTGTCAGAGAGACCCCGTTGAAACGCTTCCCGTAGTGCCTCATCATTCCATCCGGAGTTGGCCGCTCATGTTCCGAGCTCTATAGAGTATTCCGCTATGCTTCGCGAGCCTTGACAGAGTCAGTAGGCGCCTAGCGGCGTCCTTACCATGAATGGGCTGTTCAAACCCTTCCTCATTTCAGAGACGAAGGTGGAGAAGGAGGAACAGACCTCTGGCCGGTTGTCCCAGATCGCGGTGGCCCATGATAAGGCATCCCCTGGTAACAGCCCCATGATGTACGCAATTTTTGATCTGTCCGAGCTGTACGTACGTGGCTGTTGCTGAAAAATCAGAGAGCACTGCAGTAAGAAAGCCCGGCACTTCCCTAGGTCCCCAGTGTTCAGGTACGTACGGCTCTCGAGGTGATTGTGGGCCAACCCAAGGAGAGTAGCCACCTCAGACTGTGCAGTTTGGTCAGACAGGGGTCGTGGAAGGAACAGAGTAAGGTGGGGGGGGGGGGGGGGGCGGATACCCGGTCAGCCTGCTCACTGACCTTCTTTACATCTTCCGACTGAGTATGAAAATTTTTCATGATTTCTCCGAGCAGTTGATCATGCAAGCCCAGTAGGGAGCCCTGGCTGTCAAGGGCCTGTTGCATGGGGTCCGTGTCCGCCAGGTTCATTCTTGGCCAGTTCGTTCTGTTGCAAGGACGTGGCTGGGGATGAACCCAAGTGTAGGACACAGGCATGGCAGCAGAGTTGTGAGGCTTTAGCACCATCATGAACGGGGAACCAGTATCTGGGAGAGTCTTTACACAGAGACAAGGTTTATGTAGAATATCCAGGAAATGATGTGGAGCTTAGAACTGACAGTCCTAGGGAATCAGGAAACGTGGTTTACTCACACCAGAGTCAACCAACGAACTGGCAGCCCATTGCTGTGACTCTAGGGATTTTATCCTGCATTCCCTGATGGAAAGCAGGTGTGCTGTAATTAATGGAGCTGGGAGCAATTGGGAATCAGATGAGGTGATTAAGGCCCAATCAAGGAGATAATAGCAAGATGGGAGATTGCCAGACAGGACCATGGCACTCTGGGTGTTAAGCTATTAAAATGTCAGAGTAATCAACTGCCCTGATCTTAGTCAGATGTGAATCATAGAAATTCATGGCTTAGAAGGAATCCACTCAACCCATCATGTACATTGTGAGCAAAATAGACTTTAGATTAATCCTACTTCCTAGGTCTTTTTCCTCGTCCCTGCAGTTCATGGTTCTTCAAGGATTCATTCAGAGACTTTGTAAGTATGATAAGGGTTTCCTCCTCCCTCATCCTTTCTGGAGTTCCAGAACCTGACTATTTGTTGAGTAAAGTATTTTTTCCTCAACATCCCACTACAATTAATTTAATGTCTTCACTCAAAGGGTGGTGAACCTTTTTGGAATTATCTATCCAAGAGAATTGTGAAGGCTCAAACAATGATAATATTTACAAAAGAAATGGTTAGATGTTTGTGTACTGAGATAAGTGATGGATATGAAGTTAATGCAGGGCAGTGATGCTGAGGAAGATTATCAGTATGGAGGGTCTCCCTTTGCATCTATTTCTTGAGTTCATATGTTCCAGCTTAAACCTACCCCTTATGATGTTATTTTGTATTCTGAAGACTTCAGTAACATCTCCTTCACTCCCATTCCCTTTTCCACCAAGCTGGGAATCTACCACTCAATCCACAGCCCTAGTTACAGTGGCATGTAACTATGAATAGTTAAGTGAGTAGAAGACGAACTGATCTCCAGAAGTCACAAAGTTACAGAAGAAACATTCTTTTCAACATTTTAAGCAAGGTTGGTGTATTATTTTTGTTTTGTACAATTTTAGAGTGGTGGAAAAAAAGGAAAGGAGCACCATGCAAAAGTTTGGGCACCCCAAGAGATTTGAGCTCTCAGATAACTTTTACCAAGGTCTCAGACTTTAATTAGCTTGTTAGGGCTATGGCTTGTTCACAGTCATTGTTAGAAAAGGCCAGGTGATGCAAATTTCAAAGCTTTATAAATATCCTGACTCCTCAAACATTGTCCCAACAATCAGCAGCCATGGGCTCCTCTAAGCAGCTGCCTAGCACTCTGAAAATTAAAATAAATGATGCCCACAAAGCAGGAGAAGGCTATAAGAAGATAGCAAAGCGTTTTCAGGTAGCCGTTTCCTCAGTTCATAATGTAATTAAGAAATGGCAGTTAACAGGAACGGTTGCTAGAAAGGCAAATCAAAACCCCTGTTTGACTGCAAAAGACCTTCAGGAAGATTTAGCAGACTCTGGAGTGGTGGTGCACTGTTCAACTGTGCAGCGACACCTGCACAAATATGAACTTCATAGAAGAGTCATCAGAAGAAAACCTTTCCTGCATCCTTACCACAATATTCAGTGTCAGAAGATTGCAAAGGAACATCTAAACAAGCCTGGTGCATTTTGGAAACAAGTCCTGTGGACTGATGAAGTTAAGATAGAATTTTTGGCTGCAATGAGCAAAGGTATGTTTGGAGAAAAAAGGGTGCAGAATTTCATAAAAAGAACACCTCTCCAACTGTTAAACATGGGGGTGGATCGATCATGCTTTGGGCTTGTGTTGCAGCCAGTGGCACGGGAAGAATGAATTCAATTAAATACCAGCAAATTTTGGAAGCAAACCTCACACTGTCTGTAAAAAAGCTGAAGATGAAAAGAGGATGGCTTCTACAACAGGATAATGATCCTAAACACACCTCAAAATCCATAATGGACTACCTCATGAGGCGCAAGCTGAAGGTTTTGCCATGGCCCTCACAGTCCACCGACCTAAATATCATGGAAAATCTGTGGATAGACCTCAAAAGAGCAGTGCTTGCAAGATGGCCCAAGAATCTCACAGAACTAGAAGCCTTTTGCAAGGAAGAATGGGCAAAAATCCCCCAAACAATAATTGAAAGACTCTTAGCTGGCTACAGAAAGCGGTTACAAGCTATGATACTTGCCAAAGGGGGTGTGACTAAGTACTGACCATGCAGGGTGCCCAAACTTTGCTTTGGGCCCTTTTCCTTTTTTGTTACTTTGAAACTGTAAAAGATGGAAATAAAAAAGTAATCTTGCTTAAAATATTAAAGAAATGTGTCATCTTTAACTTTATACCTTTTGGAAATCTGGTCATCTTTTACTTGCTTAGTTATTCACAGTAACATAAATTTTGACCAGGGGTGCCCAAACTTTTGCATGCCACTGTGTGTGATTCACCAGGACCCTATATTCTACAATTCAATGCTCAATACTAATCATTCAAGAATTAAGTTCTATATGCTCTCAACCAGAGAATTTAGGCTCACAAATGAACAACCTGATAATATGAGGTTTTCCACTGAGGTTGCATGAGACTACAACTAGAGGTTATGGGTTAAGGGTGAAAGGTGAAATGTTTAAGGGGAACATGATGGGGAAGTTCTTTATTCAGAGGGTGGTGAGAGTGTGGAATGAGCTGCCAGAGCAAGTGCTGGATGTGGGTTTGATTTCAATATTGAAGAGAAATTTGGATAGGTACATGGATGAGTAGGGTATGGAGGGTTATGATCCTGGTACAGGCTGTTGGAACTAGACAGATTAATGGTTCAGCACAGACTAGATAGGCCGAAAGGCCTGTTTCTGTATTATGGAGTTCTATGACTCTACATTGAGTAGGTATTAAGAGTAATACTTGACAGTGAGTCCCTAACTTCAAAGACAATGAAAAGAAAGAAGGGAAACTGGAAGGAAAGTTGGAACTGATATTTTCATCAAGCAACTATTTACCAGCTTCAAAATTTGTTAAGTAAAAATTGTTCCTAAACTGAATTATTTCTCTTGACTGCAAATAGAATGATATGCTTCGATTTAACTGAAGTCATTCTTCATATAAAATTATACAGATTTTAAATAACTGTAGCCACTCCTTTGTGGAGGACTAGACACATGATTGAGGCCACAAGAGTGACAACAGGAACTGTAGATCTCTCCATGTTTGTTCCATGTTCCAGTGACTGCTGGTGGAGTCAAATCAAAACTGTGATTGAATACTCTTCAAGAACATGTTGCAGTGTCAGCCAGCCACTGAATCAGTAAGCATTCTTAATTTATTTTATGCTGGTTTCCACTGCCCTTAGATGATTTGCAAAAATAGGATGTACCACTGTATTTAATTTAATTTTATCTAAATTTGAAAAAAGAACAAAAATAATGTTTGTCATTAGAATCATAGTTATATGGCCCTTTGGCCCATCTAGTCCGTGCTGAGCCATTTAAACTGCCTACTCCCATCGACGTGCACCTGGACCATAGACCTCCTTTCCCTACCATCCATATACCTATCCAAGCTTCTCTTAAACATTGAAATCAAGCTCACGTGCACCACTTGTGCTGACAGCTCGTTCCACGCTCTCACGACCCCCTGAGTGAAGAGTGAATTATAGTTTAAAAGAACATAATTTATCTGAAATCTAACTGAAAATTTTAATTTCTGCTGATTCTACCTGTGAACAAGTTCAGTACATGTACACTTTGGCCAAAATCTCCTAAAGATTTCTTTGTACTAGAAAGGAAACAATTTCTTACCAGTTGAATAAGCAGGTTAATTAAGTTTGTCAAGGGTTTGTTGATAAGCAGAAGGTCTTCAGCAGCTTGGGTGTCCCTTCCCATGCCTGATTTTTGTGCCTTGGTGAGAAAATAGAAATAATATATTACAGTATTTCCTCTTTTGAGGTACAAATGAGTGGCAGCAGTGGTGAAAAATGTCAGTGGATGATAGCGAGAAACATGCCATAGCATTTTCAGGATGGTCAAAATGTTTCAACCCATAATTAATTCGCTGTTCATCTATGGTCTTTTATCAATATTTGCATAGAAAAAGTGATCATCATTTGGCAACTTTTCAGACAGTGAAACAGTTCAAATAGAAACTGGGTGGTAACAAGACGAGCATTTATGCCTAGTGCACACAAGCATTTGTGTAATATGAAGGAAAGCAGTGATCTCATATGAATACATTTAGAGTTAGGAAATTCAAAGCAGTTGAAAAATAAATGTTGGCAATGATAGAAAGCTTTAAGATATTTTAATCAAAAATAGCCTCTGACACTTGCTTTTGAAGACTAAATGTCAAGAGAATCAGAATCAGGTTTAATATCACTGGCTTATGTCATGAAGTTTGTGGTTTTACACACAGTGGATTCTAGTTAATTGGGATACATTGGGACCAGTACTTTTTGGCCCAATTAAGTGGCTGTCCCAATTAGCTAAAGTTTCATGGAAATAATTTAAAGGCATAAAAAAGACAAACTACTGCTTAACTAAATAACCACCTATATATTTAAATAAAGTACAGAACAAATTAGAATACTACCTATACCTCTACAGTACTATAAAACTGTCTATTAGTTCCTGTTAGTTATCAATGGAGGAATTCATCTGAACAAAGTCAGCTCAGACACCGAGTGCAGATAATGGACTGCCTTCATACAATGATTGCATCCTCCAAATCTCCATTTTCATTGTAACATTGTTGATAGCCTCAAATTCTTCATTTCTAGTGAAACTATTTCCTTTCCACTCACAGCCATTTCTGGCATTTCCAAGCCTGAATGCTTGGTGAGCAAACAGTTCTGAACCGTCCAACTCTCACCATCTCTCAGTGGTGAGCTTTTTGATCACAGACACAAACAACTGATACTATTTAAAAACTGTTTGTTCTAACCATGGTGTACTGTCTAATAGCCAACCAAGTGCATGTGACTGATGCTAGTTAGAAATTGTTCGGCAACAACCTCCTGCCCCAATTACGCGGTATAGTTTCCCAAATAAACAGATTTTTTAAAATTTAATTTTTGTTCTTTAAGAGGTGTCTCAAATAATTGGCTGCCCTGATTAACTGACGGCCAAATTAACTGGAATCTGCTGTATGAACAAGAGAAAATCTGCAGATGCTGGAAATCCAAGCAACACACCCAAAATGCTGGAGGAACTCAGCAGGCCAGGCAGCATCTATGGAAAAAGGTAGTTGATGTTTTGGGCCAAGACCCTTCATCAGTCTCGAAACGATGTTATTACTCTTTTCCACAGATGTTGCCTGGCATGCTGAGTTCCTCCAGCATTTTGTGTGTATTGCTTGGAATCTACTGCATACATACTGTAAATTAAATCAAATCAGTAGTGCAAAAAGACGAGGAGAAGCAACACTGTGGCAGTGTTCATAGGTTAACTGTCAATTCAGAAACTAATGAGGGAGTCTACATCGGTTAATTGTCCATTCAGAAATCTGTTGGTGGAGAGGAAGGAGCAATACTGAGATAGTGAGGATCTATTTAGAAATCTGATGGCAGATGGGAAGAAGCTGTTGCTAAAACACTGCATATAGATAGATAGATACTTTATTCATCCCCATGGGGAAATTCAACATTTTTTCCAATGTCCCATACACTTATTGTAGCAAAACTAATTACATACAATACTTAACTCAGTAAAAATATGATATGCATCTAAAATCACCCTCTCAAAAAGCATTAATAATAGCTTTTTAAAAGTTCTTAAGTAGTTTACTTAGATACATTAAATACAATCAACCCCGGCACTTTAACATATCTTACTCCTGGCGGTTGAATTGTAAAGCCTAATGGCATTAGGGAGTATTGATCTCTTCATCCTGTCTGAGGAGCATTGCATCGATAGCAACCTGTCGCTGAAACTGCTTCTCTGTCTCTGGATGGTGCTATGTAGAGGATGTTCAGGGTTTTCCATAATTGACCGTAGCCTACTCAGCGCCCTTCGCTCAGCTACCGATGTTATACTCTCCAGTACTTTGCCCACGACAGAGCCCGCCTTCCTTACCAGCTTATTAAGACGTGAGGCGTCCCTCTTCTTAATGCTGCCTCCCCAACACGCCACCACAAAGAAGAGGGCGCTCTCCACAACTGACCTATAGAACATCTTCAGCATCTCACTACAAACATTGAATGACGCCAACCTTCTAAGGAAGTACAGTCGACTCTGTGCCTTCCTGCACAAGGCATCTGTGTTGGCAGTCCAGTCTAGCTTCTCGTCTAACTGTACTCCCAGATACTTGTAGGTCTTAACCTGCTCCACACATTCTCCATTAATGATCACTGGCTCCATATGAGGCCTAGATCTCCTAAAGTCCACCACCATCTCCTTGGTCTTGGTGATATTGAGACGCAGGTAGTTTGAGTTGCACCATATCACAAAGTCCTGTATCAGTTTCCTATACTCCTCCTCCTGTCCATTCCTGACACACCCCACTATGGCCGTGTCATCAGCGAACTTCTGCACATGGCAGGACTCCGAGTTATATTGGAAGTCTGATGTGTACAGGGCGAACAGGACCGGAGAGAGCACGGTCCCCTGCGGTGGGACCATCTTCACATTCTGTACCTCCTCCTTGATGGTACCGATCAGAAGAGGGCATCTCCTGGGCGATGGGTGTCCTTAATGATGGATAGCATCTTTCTGAGATATTGCCACTTGAAGTTCTCCTGGATGCTGGGGAGGCAAGTACCCATGGCGGGCCAAGCTGGGTTTGCAACTTTCTGCTGCTTTTCCTGATCCTGTGCAGTGGCCCCTCCAAACCAGTGATCCAATCTATTAGAATGCTCTCCACGGGATATCTGTAGAAATTTGCTAGTCTTTGCTGATATACCACATCTCCTCAAAATCCTAATGAAATGTAACCACTCTTGTGCCTTCTTTGTAATTGCATCAATATGTTAGGCCCCCGATCAATCTTCAGAGATGTAGATACCCATGAATTTGTAACTACTTGCCCTTTCCACTGTTGGTTACTCGATGAGGACTAGAGTGTGTTCCCTCAACTTTCCCCTTCCTGAATCCCCAATCAATTCATTGGCCTTGAGTACAAGGTTGTTGGGACACCACTCAACTAGCTGATCTACCTCACTCCTGTTTGCCTCCTTGTTACGTCTGAAATTCTGTCAAAAGTGGTTATATCATCAGCAAATTTATAGATGGTGTTTGAGCTCTGCAGTCGTGGATGTAGTGAGAGTAGAGGAGTGGGTTAACCATGCATCCTTGAGGTGCGCCAGTGTTGACTATCAGTGAGGAGGATCTGTTATTTTCGATCTGCACAGACTGTGGTCCCTGTTGAAGAAGTCAAGGATCCAGTTGCAGAGGGAGATATAGCTTTGGAGCTTGTTGATTAGTACTGAGGGTATGATGCTGTTGAATGCTGAGCTGTAATCAATAAACAGAAATCTATTGTCCAAGAGGTCTAAGGCTGAGTGCAGCGTGATTGGAATTGCACTCACTTCAAACCTACTGTGGTGATATGCAAAATACAGCGGGTCCAGGTCCTTGCTCAGGCAGAAGTTGATTCTGGCCATCATCAATCTCTCTGGTACTTCATCACTGTTAAATGCTTCTGGTTTGAGATGGCGCTGATAAATCAAACAAAAACAAGGAATACAACTAAATACTCTTAATAACACTTTTTCATATAAAATTCATGGTAAATGATCACTGCAAACAATGGAGAGGCGAGCGAAGGCAAGGCAGAGTTGAAGTGAACAGGTGTGAAGCGAAATCAAGGTGAGATTCAGGCATGTTTGAGGCAAAGTTGGGGTTAGCGGAGCAGAAGAGAGGCAAATTTGAGATTGTCCACCTGAGCGTGAGGTTTGATTGATCTAAGCGCCAGGCCGATTTGGAAAGGTCAGGTATGGGCCAAAACATAGTGGCGGTGTCCAGGCCCAGAGCACACTGAGGCAATAGGGCCTGGGTCCTCGTGCAAGGAACAACCCAATGTTTGGATGATTTAAAAGCCTGGCCAAATGGATTGAAAGGGCAGGATGTCGGGACAAGAGGCAATGATTGGTTGGTTTACTCGATTCTGAGGCTGAGGCCTTGGCCTGGTCTGGCTGCTGTAGGGTCCGTCTCTGAGGTCTTCGTGCTGAACTGAGGCTGAGGCCTTGGCCTGGTCTGGCTGCTGTAGGGTCCGTCTCTGAGGTCTTCGTGCTGAACTGAGGCTGAGGCCTTGGCCTGGTCTGGCTGCTGTAGGGTCCGTCTCTGAGGTCTTCGTGCTGAACTGAGGCTGAGGCGCTGGCCTTCTTATCGATGGCTCTTTGTTTGGAATGCTATTTGCATACTTTTATTGTTTGCACAACTTTTGTTTCTCTCTGCTGTTTGACAGCCTTCTTTTTATTTGTTCTTCTGAGTTTCTTTATTTTGCAGTTCCCTGTAAAAAGACAAACCTCAGGTTGTATAATGTATACATGCTTTGATAATAAATGTACTTTGAACTTTGAATTTTCACGTGAGTGTAACTGGGTGATAGTCATTGAGGCAGCTCTTAGGTACTGGTGTGATTGTCTCCCTTTTGAAGCAGGGCGCAAAGCTCCGGCTGCAGCAGTGAGTGATTGAAGATGTCGTTGAACATTTTCTTCAGTTGGTTGGCACAGGTTTTCAGGGCCCTACCAGGTATACTGTCAGGGCTTGACACTTTGCAAGAGTTTACCCTCTTGAATGATGATCTGATGTCAGCGTCTGAGACAGAGATCACAGGGTCACCAGATGCTTCAGGGATTTGCACAAGTATAGTGTTATTCACCTTTTCAAAACATGCATAAAAACGTTGAGCTCACCTAGGAGTGAAGCATCACAGGTATTCATGACTTTCTGAATGAGCCTTACATGGGAGAATTCATGAGGCACAACCTCCCCCTCACAAAACCACGTTGACCATTCCTAATCAGACTATGCTTCTCCAAATGCTCATAATTCCTGACTCTAAGAACCCTCTCTAATTGTTTGCCCACCATTCTCTGGTCTATACTTCCCAGGATTATCCCTGTTACATTTCTTGAACAAAGGAATAACATTTGTCGAAGTATGCAGGTATTTCCAATGAGTGGACAGTCACAAGACTGCAGGACCAGACAGCATCCCAGGGTGAGTACTCGGAGTGTACGCGGCACAAATGGCAGCTGTGTTTACAGACATTTTTAATCTCTCCCTCTCCCAGTGTAGAGTGCCCTCCTGCTTCAAAACATCCATCATTGCTTCGGTACCAAAAAAGACAAAGGTATCATGTCTGAACAACTGGCATCCTGACACACTCACCTCAACAATAAGCAAATGCTTTGAAAAGCTGGTCATAAACTACATCTGCAACAAGCTACCACCCACACTGGACCCCTACAATTCGCCTACTGACACAACCGATCAATAGATGACACAATAGTCACAGCTCTACACACTGTCCTTACATATCTGGAGAAAAAGGATGCTTATGTGAGAATGCTGTTCTTGGACTACAGTTCAGCATTCAACACCATACTTCCCGCTGACCCCCAGCACAGGAACCCCTCAGGGCGGTGTCCTAAGCACCCTCCTTTTCTCTCTGTGTACCCATGACTGTGTCACTACCCACAGCTCCAATCTGCTAATTAAATTTGCTGACGACACTGCATAGATTGGCCTTATCTTAAACAATAACAAGGTGGCCTACAGAAAGGAAAACATCACCCTGACACAGTGGTGTCAAGAAAACAACCTCTCCTCAATGTTACAAAAACAAAGGAACTGGTTGTGGATTACGGGAGGAATGGAGACAGGCTAACCCCTATAGACACTAATAGATCTGGGGTTGAAAAGATGAACAGCTTTAAGTTCCTTGGCATAAACATCAATGAGGATCTCACGTGGTCTGTACACACCAGCTGTATGATGAAAAAGTCACAACAGCGCCTCTTTTACATCAGGAGGTTGAAGTTGTTTTGTATGGGCCCCCAAATCCTAAGAACTTTCTATTGGGGCACAGTTGAGAGCATCCAGACTGGCTGCATCACTGCCTGGTATGGGAACTGTACTTCCCTCAATTGCAGGATTCTGCAGAGAGTGGTGCAGACATCCCAGTGCATCTGTAGATGTGAACTTCCCACTATTCAGGACAGGTATACAAGGATGTTGCCTGGATTGGGGAGCATGCCCTATGAGAATAGGTTGAGTGAAGTCAGACTCTTCTCCTTGGAGAGACAGAGGATGAGGGGTAACCTGACAGAGGTGTATAACATGAGAGACACTGATCGTGTGGGTGGTCAGAGGCTTTTTCCCAGGGCTGAAATGGCTAACATGAGAGGGCACAGTTTTAAGGTGCTTGGAAGTAGGTAACAGGAGATATCAGGAGTAAGTTTTTTTGCGCAGAGAGTGGTGAGTGTGTGGAGTGGACAACCAGTAACGGTAGTGTAGGCAGATACGATAGGGTCTTTAAAGAGAGTCCTGGATAGGTACATGGAGCTTAGAAAAATAGAGGGCTACAGGTAACCTTTGGTAATTTCTAAAGTAAGTATATGTTCAGCACAGTATTGTGGCTGAAGGGCCTGTATTTTGCTATAGGTTTTCTATTTTTCTGTTTCTAAACTTGGATGACAATGTAGATGGGTTGGGTAGTTAGTTCACAGACAATATAAAGATCGGTGGCATTGTAGAAAGTATAGAAGATTGCCAAAGGACACAGCAGAATATAGTTCAGCCATAGATATGAATGGAGAAATGGCAGATGGAGTTTAATCTGGTGAAAGGTGCATTTTGGGAGATCAAATGTAAAGGGACAGTAATGGCAAGACCTTTAGCAGTGTTGATGTACAGAGGGATCTTGGGGTTCAAGTCAATAGCTCCATGAAAGGGACTACACAGCTTGGTAGTGTTAATGAGGTGTTTGGCTAGCTCACCATTATTAGTCAGGCACTGTGATCCAAATTTAGGGGCTTATGTTGCAGCTTTATAAAACTCCAGTTAGGCCACATTTGGAGTAGTGCATTCAATTTTGGTCATCCCATTAAAGGAAAAATGTCAAGGTTTTGGGCAGACACACAAGAGGTTAGACAAATCCAGTTTGTTTTCCTGGAGTAGCAGAGGCTAAAGATCTAATGAAGGCTTATAAAATTATGCAAGACAAAAATAGACTTCAGTTCTCCTCTTTCCTCCTTGAACTGTACCCCCTCTGAATGCACTGCCCTCCACTATCTCTGTACCAATCCCAACCTTAACATCAACCCTGCAGGCAAACCTAGTGCTGTTGTAGTGTGGCAGACTGACGTCTGCCTTTCTGAGGCCAGGCAGCAACTCTAAGAACACCTCTTCATACCTACTGCTTGAAGATGACCAAATTGGGGACCATGAGAAAATTGTCTCTGACACCATCACTGATCTCATCAACTCTGGAAAACTCCCACCGACTACCACATGGGTCCCAGCTATGCCTGCCTTTCAATGGCTGTATAGAACAGTCCATGTTCCAAGCCTTCTCTGGTAATATTCCCCAATTCTTCCTCTGCTACACTGATAACTCCATTGGTACTGCTTTATACACCCATGCTGAGCTTGTCAATTTAATTAACTTCTACTCTGCCCTTAAATTCACTTGGTCCATTTCTAACATCTCCCTCCCCTTTCTTGATCTCTCTGTCTCCATTGCTGGAGACAAACTGTTGGTGGACATCTTTTATAAACTGATTCCCACTGTTATCTTGACTACACCTCTTCCCATCCTGTCTCCAGTAAAAACATTATTCCCTTACTTTGTCTTCACCACATCTGTTCCCAGGATGTGTTTTTCCTTTCCAGGACATCAGAGGTGTACTCCTTCACAGAACATGGTTTCCTTTCCTCCAACATTGATGCTGTCCTCAGCTGCATCTCCTCCACTTCCCAAACATTTGCGCTCACCCCGTCTTCCTGCCACCTTAACAGTGACAGAGCTCCTCTTGTCCTTACCTACCATCCCATGAATCTGCACATCCAACACAACATTCTCTGCAGCTTCCGCCATCTCCAAAGGGATCCTACGTGTCTTACCACAGCCCTCTCTGCTGTCCACAGGGATGCTCCCTTCATGATTCCCTTGCCCATTTGTCCCACCCCACTATTCTTCCTCCCGTCACATCCCTGCAAGCAATCTCAGTGTTAAACTTGCCCATTCACCTCCTCCCTCACTTCTACTCAGGACCCTAAACAGTCCTACCAGGTGAGGCAACTGTACAATGTCCTGTGTATGTTACTAAAAAGGGTTTCTTTGGTTTGTTACGAGTAGGAATGCTTCTTTGTCTGTTAAATGTTTCTCTCGCCATTGCTTCGCTTTAGAATGGCTGATATGGTAATTGTATTCATTTGTTAATCAATGGGGAATGTTACTGTGTTTTGTGAGGCTGGGAACTTTGGGGAGGGGTTGCGCGGGCTTGGGGTGTGAAGGCAGTCGGGAGGGAGAGCCGAGGAAGGTGGACGTGCGCTCGGAAGACCACCGGGGAGTCCGAGGTGGAAGACGTTGACGTCGGAGGCAAGCGACGAGGGGTCGAATGGTTCGCTGGTTGAGCTCCAACGAGTGCACTACCCTGACTGAACTTTGATAAGTTGGCGCCTTTTGTTTTTTTCCTTGTATATATATATTGTATTGCCTAATACTCTTTTAATTTTAGTAAACTCTTTAAATTGTATTTCATAATGGTATTTGTTGTGGGTTTGATACTGTCGGCGGGAGCGAGGCATAAACTCGATTCTCACAGCACCTGCGTGTACGGGAGGCGGGGTTGGTGTGTGGCTGTATCTCCTTTTCCCCTAGACATATACCAGCCTTTGTGGGTAAGTGTTACATTTGTGGGGGCTCATCTGGGATTGGATTGTCAGGGGGCTGTGGAATCGCGCAGGCAGCAGAGCGGAGATGGACAGAGATAAGATTGTTAGCTGGTGCGAATTTGAAGGTTTACCAGTGCAGTACGCATGCATAGTGAGCGGAGTGGAGTTTCAAGTTTCAGGAGACGCGGTAGTGCGGGGGTTAAGTTTGGTGAACGGTATGGGGCAGGTAGAATTGGTAGCTAGACGGTGTGGTAAAGAGGTGGAGTCTAGCTGGGTGTTGGTTAGTACGAGTGCTGACGTCAGGACGTTGGAACTGCCGGCGACGGTCAGTGTACCGAGGGAGGAGGGGCTGTGGGGTTCCACCCCTTCTCCGAGGATGAGGCGGAGGAGACATCGGAGGAGGAGCTAGAGCTAGAGGAAAACCCCAGAGAGGTGGCAGGCACTAGCAAAGGGAGGAGGGAGGAGGGAGTCGTGACTAGGCCCCGCCCCCCAGGTAGGGGGGAAGCCTCAGAGCTGGCAGCCGCACTTAACTCCCTGGTGGGAGTGGCCGAGAGGCCACGGCTGAAGCTGGGGGTGTTCTCCGGAGCCAAGCCTACTCTGGACGGGGAGGTGGACTATGAGACCTGGATCGAGCATACGTCCTTGATGTTAGAGGAGTGGCCAGGCTCGGAGGAGGAGAAGCGGCAGCGATTGGTGGGAAGTTTGAGGGGTTTAGCAGCCAAAACAGTCCGGGAGTTGAAAGCTGAGAAGCCTGGGGCCTCAGTGGAGGAATGTATAGAAGTTTTGGAGGGAGCGTTTGGGTTGTCAGGGGAACCCTGGCTGTTTTTAGCTGAGTTCCAACGCCTGGAGCAACGGAGAGGGGAAAAGCTCTCCGAGTACATATTTAGGATGGAGGGGATGCTCTCGGGGCTGCGGTGCCGGGGGGTAGTGAAGGCGCCTGACGTGGCTAGCGTGAGGATGAGTCAGTTATTCAGTGGCTCTCTGGAGGAGGACAAGGTGGCGTGGACTATCCGGCAGGCTTATAGGAAAGGCCCCCCTCCATCGTTCGGGCCACTGATTAGAGAGGTGCGGGAGGAAGAGAGAGCGTTGGGGCGGAAAAGGGGCGCGGGCCTACGGGAGCGATCCTCAGCGATACAGGGAGTGGTGGCTGGGTGGAGGAATGACAACCCATGGGGGGGGGGGGGGTACAGAACCCAATCTGGAGGGGAGGGGCAGGGGAGGTACCCACCCTCCTGGGCGACCAGTGCAGTGGGTTGGGAGCGTGAGTCGTCCTGGGAGAGGAGGGGCGGCAGGCAGCGTGTGCTTTAACTGTTGGAAGGAGGGGCATTTCAGGCGGGACTGTGGGCGGCCGAGGGTGTGCTATAGCTGTGGAGAGGAAGGACACTTTAGGTGGGATTGTGAGAGACAAGGAGTTCCGTGGAGGACAAGCCCCCCGCGACTAAGAAAGGGGAGGTGTCGGGAAACTTAGGAGAGGCTCAGTGAGGGAACAGACTGGAGCCTCTGGAGGAACACGTTCCCAGAGATCAACCAAGGGACCATCTATTCCAGATGGGCTGGTAGGACCCCGTGCCAGTGTGGGTCTACGGATACAGGGAGTTTACGCAAAAGCCGTTCTGGATACGGGATCGCAGGTGACCTTATTGTACCGGTCTTTCTACAACCAATATCTAAAGCATTTGCCCATAACCCCATTTGACGCCCTGCAGATTTGGGGTGTGAGCGAGGGTGACTACCCGTACGATGGGTACCTATCGGTGAGATTGGAGTTCTCGGAGGGCGATGTGGGAGTGTCCGAAGCTATTGAGACGTTGGTGTTGGTGTGTCCTGACCCGGTGGAAACCGGTGGTGCTGCCCTCCTGGTGGGGACTAATTCCCCCGTTGTGCGACGGCTCCTGGGAGCTTGTAAGGAGAAAGTGGGGGAAGACTTTCTGGAGACCCTCTCGGTGCATCCAGTGTTTCGAGCAGTGTTCGAAGAAGGGGTTGCCTCCCTAGGACTGGACCCGGAGTGTAAACGAGGGACGGTGTGGTGTACGCAAGCGAGGCCCAAGGTGATCCGACCCGGGGAGGTAGCACTAGTGATGGGGACCCCCAGATTCCCAGGAGTGCCGGCGGGCGAAGCCCTGTTAGTAGACGCCCCAGACGATCTTGAAGGGGAGACACGATTTCCGGTGGGGGCGCTGGTGAGGCCCGAAGTGCAGAGACCAGGGGTGGTACATGCGAGTCGTATAGCTATAAGTGTCAGGAACACCACGGCAAGAGAAATCACCTTTAAGAGGGGAATGCCGCTGGCACATCTGTTCCCGGTAACGGTAATGTCTAGCGCACCAGTGAGGACCCCTAACGGGGAGGGATCGGAGCATCAAAGGGAGCTGACTGCTGAAGTCTTTAACTTCGGGGATTCCCCTGTGTCGCCGGAGTGGAAACACAGGCTAGTGGAGAAGATGCTGAAGATGGAAGCTGTTTTTTCTCGGGGCGAGTTTGATGTTGGCTGCTCCAAAAGCACTCGCCACACCATCCGGGTGACGGAGGACACCCCGTTCCGAGAGAGATCCCGGCGGCTGGCTCCGGCAGATGTTGAGGACGTGCGGCAGCACTTGTGCAAGTTGAAGGAGGCCGGAATCATAGCTGAGTCCCGAAGTCCTTATGTGTCCCCAATAGTGGTGGCACGGAAGAAGAATGGGCGAGTGCGCATGTGTGTTGACTACAGGACGTTGAATCGGCGAACTGTCCCTGATCAATATACTGTCCCAAGAGTCGAGGATGTGCTGGCCTGCCTGAGTGGTGCGAAGTGGTTCAGTGTGCTGGATTTAAGAAGTGGGTATTACCAGATCCCGATGAGTGCGGGCGATAAAGAGAAGACCGCTTTTATCTGCCCGCTGGCATTCTTTCAGTTCGAACGAATGCCCCAAGGCATATCGGGAGTCCCAGCCACCTTCCAGAGGCTCATGGAGAGAACTGTGGGGGATATGAATCTGTTAGAGGTGCTGGTGTACCTGGACGATTTGATAGTGTTTGGATCGACTTTGGAGGAACATGAGGAGAGGCTGTTGAAGGTGTTGGGCCGGCTTAATGAAGAAGGGTTGAAGCTTTCCCTGGACAAATGCCAGTTCTGCAAGTCGTCGGTTAGCTACGTTGGCCATATCATTTCGCGAGAGGGAGTGGCTACTGATCCAACCAAGATAGAGGCTGTGACCACCTGGCCGAGACCCCAGAAAGTGGGCGCTCTGCGCTCATTTTTGGGGTTCTGTGGGTATTACCGGCGATTTGTGAAAGGATACGCCAAAGTGTGTCACCCGTTGACTCAGCTGTTGTGTGGCTATCCCCCGGTGGGAAAGGAAAGGACGGGGGACCAGAGGCAGGACGCTGGAGGATACTGGAACCCGGCGGAACCTTTTGGCTCGAGATGGGATGATCAATGTGAAGAGGCGTTCCGATCTTTGAAAAGGGCACTGACCCAGGCCCCGGTGTTGGCTTTTGCCGATCCCCAGAAGCCATATGTGCTGCACACGGATGCCAGTCGAGAGGGTCTCGGGGCTGTTCTGTACCAGGAGCATGGCAAAGCATTGAGGCCGGTAGCCTTTGTCAGCCGAAGCTTGTCGCCATCGGAGAGAAACTATCCCACTCACAAGTTGGAGTTCCTGGCGCTGAAGTGGGCGGTGGTGGACAAGCTGGGCGATTACCTATACGGAGCTAAGTTTGAGGTGAGAACGGATAACAATCCTCTCACTTATATTTTGACTTCGGCGAAGCTGGATGCCACAGGACATCGGTGGCTGGCGGCCTTGTCGGTATATGATTTCAGCCTGAGGTACCGCCCCGGAAGCAAGAATGTCGATGCGGATGCTTTGTCTCGTCGGGAGCCAGGGGAACAGGAGAGGGACGAGGGGTGGGAGAGTGTCCCTGCCCCTGGAGTGAAAGCGATGTGTCAGTTTGCTATCACCGTGAAGGCCGAGGGAAGAGGGAGGCTGGAACGCGCCGTGGACCATTTGGGGGTTTTTGACGACGCCATACCCCTAGCTTACTGTGACCTGACCGCACTGCGGACTAAACAGTTGCCGGAACTGAGTCCGGGGGAAGTGGCAGCTGCTCAGCAAAATGACCCGGGCATTGGCACAGTGTGGAGAGCGGTCGAGAGGGGGGATGGGGCGTTGGCTGAGAAGGCGAAACACCCATTCGTGCCCCTGTTGTTGAAGGAGTGGTCTCGGTTGAAGTTAAAGAACCAAATCTTGTACCGGGTAACGGCGCCTCCGGACCAACCCCACTGTTGGCACCTGGTCCTGCCAGAGGAGTATCGGCAGGCTGTACTCCAGGCCCTACATGATGATTCTGGACACTTGGGGGTGGAAAAGACCTATGGATTACTCAAAGACCGGTTCTACTGGCCCCGGATGAGGGGGGAAGTCGAAGAATACTGTAGGGGCTGCAGTCGTTGCATCCAGAGGATGACCCTGCCCGCGTTGGCGGCTCCACTGTCGCACTTGCAGAGTGCGGGACCTCTGGACCTGGTATGTATGGATTTTCTGTCGATTGAGCCTGACACCAGCAACACCGCGAATGTCTTAGTCATCACCGATCATTACACTCGCTATGCTCAGGCATTTCCCACTAAGAATCAGAAGGCGACGACAGTGGCGAAGGTGTTATGGGAGAAGTATTTTGTTCATTACGGCCTTCCCAGGCGAATCCATAGCGATCAGGGGCGGGACTTTGAGAGCCGTCTTATCCATGAATTACTGACTACGCTTGGGCTTGAGAAATCCAGGACTACCCCTTATCACCCACTGGGAGATCCGCAGCCAGAGAGGTTCAACAGGACCCTGTTGGATATGCTCGGGATGCTGGAGATTGGGCAGAAAAGCAGGTGGAGTCGTCATATTGGACAATTGGTTCACTGTTACAATTGTACTCACAATGATGCTACAGGATATTCGCCCTATTATCTGATGTTCGGGCGGGAAGCGAGGTTGCCCATTGACTTGTGTTTTGGGGGTGAAGTGGGTGAAATACCCGGGAAGTCCCATCTAAAGTATGTGTCCGACATGAAGAGGGAGTTACAGCGGGCGTACGAGTTGGCCGAGGCGGTGGCTACCAAACAAAATCAGAGGAATAAGATGCGGTATGATCGAAAGGTGAAGTTTGTCCAATTATTGCCGGGTGACCGGGTCCTTTTACGGAATTTGGGACTCCCTGGTAAGCACAAGTTGGCAGATCGATGGGCGGCCAGCCCCTATGTAATAGAGAGCCAGATGCCGAACCTGCCAGTTTACCGGGTGAAACCTGAGGATGGGAAAGGGCCTATCAAGGTACTCCATCGGAATCACCTGCTGCCACTGGGTCAAGCGGTGCAGGTGGATACGGAGCCAGAGTGGGAGGTTACGCCTAGTACAAGGACTCTGCGAGGGCGCGGAGAAAGGGAAGAGCCCGCTGCTGAAGAGCGGGGACGGGTCCCTCGCCCAGAAATGGCTACCGATTCAGAAGCGGACGACTCAGATGAGTGGCCCCTGTTCCCCTTCGCTGGTGCTCCAGTACCCGGAGAGGAGGCTCCTGGCCCTTCCCAAACTGAATTGGGTGAGAGGAGGGAAGGTCTTGAGGGTCAGATGGAGAGGCAGCCAACATTGGTGGGAGAGAGGTTGGAGCCCGAGCGTGAGCCGGAGAGATCTCAGGTGAGGGAGGACCCCCGTGAGGAAGGGGGTGAGGGTCTGTCAGGTAGACCTGGGGTGTCCGAGACAGTGGGTTCGCAGGTGAAGAGGGAGCCCAGTGGGGCAGAAGGGGTATGGAGATCTCAGAGGATTAGGCGCCCCCCGGAGCGGTTGACATATGTGGTACCAGGAGAACCGAGTGTGATTTCTACTGCTCTGGGTAGTTATGTCACTGCTTTCTGCACCTGGGTTGGGTTTTGTGTGTTGCAAGAAGCTTTGGGGAACTCTAGTAATGCCATGAGGGCATGACATTTGCTGGTGGGGAGAGAATGTACAATGTCCTGTGTATGTTACTAAAAAGGGCTTCTTTGGTTTGTTACGAGTAGGAATGCTTCTTTGTCTGTTAAATGTTTCTCTCGCCGTTGTTTCGCTTTAGAATGGCTGATATGGTAATTGTATTCATTTGTTAATCAATGGGGAATGTTATTGTGTTTTGTGAGGCTGGGAACTTGGGGGAGGGGTTGCGCGGGCTTGGGGTGTGAAGGCAGTCGGGAGGGAGACACCGAGGAAGGTGGACGTGCGCTCGGAAGACCACCGGGGAGTCCGAGGTGGAAGACGTTGAAGTCGGAGGCAAGCGACGAGGGGTCAAATGGTTCGCTGGTTGAGCTCCAACGAGTGCACTACCCTGACTGAACTTTGATAAGTTGGCGCCTTTTGTTTTTTTCCTTGTATATATATATTGTATTGCCTAATACTCTTTTAATTTTAGTAAACTCTTTAAATTGTATTTCATAACGGTATTTGTTGTGGGTTTGATACTGTTGGCGGGTGCGAGGCATAAACTCGATTCTCACAGCACCTGCGTGTAAGGGAGGCGGGGTTGGTGTGTGGCTGGATCTCCTTTTCCCCTAGACATATACCAGCCTTTGTGGGTAAGTGTTACACAACACTTCACCTTTGAATGTGCTGGGTCATCTATTGTTTCAGGTGCTCCCGATGTGACCTCCTCTACATTAGTGAGACCCACTGTAAATCGGGGATCTGCTTCCTTGAGCACATCTGCTCCATTCACCAAAAATGCTACTTCCTTGGGACTGAACATTTAAATTCGATTCCCATTCTCATTCCATGACCTTCTCTTGTGCCCTGGTGACACGACCCTCAGGGTGGAGGAGCTAAACCTTATATTCTGCTTGGTTAGTCTCCAATCTCTCCTTCCGGTAAAGAATTGACTTTATTTCTTACATCCTTCACATACATGAGGAGCAAAAACCTTTACGTTATGTCTCTGTCTGAATGTGCAATCACAGTCATTTATAATAAATTGAACAGTCACTGTAACATAGCAATATACAGTACACAAATCAGCATGAATTAATCAGTCTGATACCCTGGTGACAGAAGCTGTCCAGGAGCCTGTTGGTCCTGGCTTTTATGCTGCGGTACCGTTTGCTGGAAGGTAGCAGCTGGAATAGATTGTGGTTGGGGTGACTCGGGTCCCCAATGATTTGTTTCTCCAATGAACTGTTTCCCTCCCCCTCCCCTTTTCTTCTATTCCCCACTCTGGTCCCTTCCCTCTTCTCACCTGTCTATCACCTTCCCTTGAGCCTCCTGCTCCTCCCCTTCCTCCTATGGTCCACTGTTCTCTCTTATCCAACCTCTTGCCTTTCCCACCCACCTGGCTTCACCTACCACGTTTTAGCTATCCTCCTTCCCCTACGCCCACCTTCTATTGTGGCATCTTCCCTTTTCCTTTCCTGAAGAAGGGTCTCAGCCCAAACCGTTGACTGTTTATTCCTTTCCATAGACACTGCCTGCCCTGCTGAGTTCCTCCAGCATTTTATGTGTGTTGCTTTGGATTTCCAGTATTTGCAGAACTTCTCATGTTAAAGATAGAGTAACAATTGGTATCTTTTCACCAAGAGTCAAAATGTGTAATACTAGAGAGCATGCGTTTAAAGTGAGAGGGAGTAAATTCAAAGGAGATGTGTGGAGCAAGGCTTTTACATCGGGAGTGATGGGTGCCTGAAATAAGCTGTCAGGGGTGGTGTGGAGGCAAATGTGACAGAAGCATTCAAGGGGATTTGCATATGAACATTAATGGATGGATAAGGGCATTGTATAGGTTGAAAAGATTAGTTCAGTTGGGCATTTAATTACTACTTTAATTAGTTCAGCACAACATCATGGGCTGAAGGGCGTGTTCCCTGGGCTGTACTGTTTTTATGTCCTATTTGTCTCTACCACCACACTCAGCAGTGCATTCCAGGCATCCACCACTCTGAAAGAGGTCCTTCAGCTCCCCATTCCCATTCTCACTATCAAGAATCTATCTATGCTAATCCCAGAATTCGGTCCATTATTGAAAGTTAATTGGGGCAGCTGCTTATCTGGGGCAACTCTTAAAGAATAAAAACTAACTGAGAAATTAAACAGGATTCTCTTAGTTTATTTGAGACACTATGCTGCTTAAGACAGGAGAATGTTGAACAGTTTCTAATTAGAGTTAGTCGCGTTGACTTGTGTAGCTGTTAGACACTACACCGTGCTTAGAGTGAATAGATTTTAAAATAGTTTCAGTTAAGTGTGTTTGTGTTTAAAAAGCAGTTAGTTTTGTTACTGATACTTGGCGAGAAATAAGCAGTAAAACAATTCGGAACTGTTTTGCTCACTGCAGTTTCAAGATTTTAGACTTGGAGATGCCAGAAATGACTGGGAGTGAAAATAAAACAATTTCACTACTTCAACAAGTTAGAAACTATGGAGTATTTGAAGGAATTGACAATCACATTTAATGTTACAATAAGAATGAAGACAGTCTATTATCTGCACAAGGTATCTGTGCTGACTTTGTTCATTTACTGTAAATCAAAAGATTATTGCAGTGTATACTGGATGAATTCCTCTGTCAATAACTATTAGGAACTAATACACAGTTTTATAGTACTGTAGTAATATCGGTAATGTTCTAATTTGTTCTGTATTTCATTTAAATGCATAATTTATTACTCAGTTAAATGGTAGTTTGTCTTTTTTATACCTCTAACTATTTCCATGAAACTTTGGCTAATTGGGGCAGCCAATTAATTGGGCCAAACTGTATCGATTCCAAAGTGTCCCAGTTAACTGGAATCTACTATAATTACATATAACATATTATGAGACCAGCTGCCTACATCACCATTTAAGACAATACATGCTGGCTCCCAGATACCACTGGCAGATAAGATAGAATATGTTTCAAGATTTTCTATCTATTTTATAAATATTATAACCCCCCGGTTAAGATTTTTACTGCTGTGCTGTAGGTATTTCATTTTAGCAGTTCTGTAAGAGCAGTCTGTTCTGCTTTTGGCATGTTTGGGTTTGAGCTAAAGATAAGGTGTTGTGATGTTCCTGCTTAGGAATGTAGCGTCTTCCATCAGGATGGCAGAATTGGGAGAGGTTCTAGAGAACACTGGGCGGAGAGGTTTTTGTGACGTACTGCTGTGGGTCAAGGTCTTTTTGGCGGGAGCTGGGAGAAGACAGGAAGGAAGATGGCTGAGGATGTTATCCGTGTTGCACAAGGTGCTTTGTGCAGATGAATTGCTTCAAGGAAGAAGCATCAATACTCCAATGGAGGAGCCTGTTTGTTCGTGCGACAACCGCTCCTGGAATCGTTCCTTGCCTCTTGAAATACTGCTCCGCAAGTCATCCCTGGTTTTCTTATGCAGACCTGGATCGCCAGACTTAAAGACCACAGATCTAGCCCTCAGCAGACGACAATTCCCCTGGTTTATCCACAGCTTTTGGTTTGGGAATGTACAGTAAGTTTTCATAGACACACACTCATCCACACAGGTTTTAATGAAGTCGGAGACAACTACAGCATACTCATTCAGGCTCAAAGATGAATCCCTGAATACAGACCAGTCCATTGAATCAAAGCAGTCCTGTAAGTGTTCCTGTGCTTCCCTTGTCCATACTTGGTCCTCACTACTGGTGCTTTAGTCTTCAGTCTCTGCCTATATTCAGGGTGCAGAACTACAGCAAGGTGATCAGGGTGTGGGATAGCATGGTAGGCACTGTTGAACTTGGTGTAACAGTGTGTTATTTCCTCTGGTACTGCAGATCAACCTATCTTGATGGTGTATTGTGAACCTGTCTATTCGAATTGCTGCGTCCAGCACGGAAGGGGTTAACCAAGATTCCATAAAAGTAAGGACACACGTGTCCCTAAAGTCCCTCTGAGATTATCAATTCTTTTTACTACAGACTACGTTTGCAAGCAAGATAGTTGGTATTGGGGGTCGAAAACCTAATTTTTTTGAACACACCATCAGACTAGCATGTTGACCCCTCTTTGACCGGCGGCTTTTTAAAAGGGCAATGTGCAGGCCACAGTCCAGTCTATTTCTGTCAGTTTTAACCAGCGATACAGCATTAAAACTTCATCACTGATGGTACACATCATAGATTCAGTTATGGTTCTCAGCTGTAGCAGGCTAAAGTGAGACTATTTGATGTTTTCCCTCATTTTCAATGAGAATTGTCGTCCATGATGTTGGCACTCCAGAAGTGGGAAAATTTGCCTACAATCACAAACTATGAAAAAGTTGCCTCTCTTCAATAGGTTCCTATCGAATCTCTCCTCACTCACCTTAAACCTATGTCCTCTATTTCTTGATTACTCAATCCTGGGAAAAAGAATGTGCAAATCAATCTCTTCTATGACTCTCATGATTTTATACAGTTCAATAATACCACCTCTCACTCCTGCAAAAAAAAGTCCCAACTTGCTCAACCTCTCTCCATAATTTAGTCTCTTGAGTCCCAGTGACATCCTTGTAAATGTCCTCTGTACTCTTTCCAGCTTAATGACATCATTCCCATAAAGACATCAACTCTGAATATAGTACCGTAGATTCCGGATTTTAAGCCGCTACTTTTTTCCCACATTTTGAACAGCTTTGAACACTGCGGCCTTTAAAACGGTGCGGCTAATGCATGATTTTTTTCATGCCGCCTCGTAAACATTTTGCCTCGTAACAGTAGACCAATAAAATTGATGAGTAGTTCACAGAGGTCCAATGAAATTGTACGATAAATCAAGCGCACTTTCACAATTAAATTATTGTAAATCAGTCATTTGTACTCACCCTCATCAACATGGAAAACACTCGAAGAAAAGCATTGTGCTGCCTTTATGGCAGTTATTTAGTTTATAATATTTTCGCTTAGTAATTCATTTTCTAGTTAAAGTTAGAAGAGTTTTAACTATATTTGTTTTCTGTACTACATCGCGGGATGCTATGACGTCACACCCGGTTTCGCCGCGTCTTGTGGGAAAAATGCCGTTTGCGATAAACGGAAAGGGGGGGGAGCGCATTACGCGAGCGGCATTGGATCTGAGCGAACGCTGCTTTTAAGTTAAAGGCGATCAATAACTTTTCCTGGTAGGCTGCAGTATATATATTTTTTACCAGTCGTTAGGAGATATTGGAATGTTGTTCAGTAAAGAAGTATACGCAACGTATATTTAAAAGTAGCCGCGTTACGGGCACGGTTCGAAAAAAAGCATTTGCAATATGTATTTGTTTTTGTTACCATATGGATTTAATTAAAAGTTAAAAAATCCTCACGTGTAATATCTTTCTGTGTAAATATCTCATATTACAACGTGGGACACCTACGGCCGAAAATCCGGTGCGGCCTTTACAAGTAAAAAATTGATTTTATTTCTAAAATTAGAGCCAGCGGCTTTTAATCAGGTGCGCTCTGTAGTCCGGAATCTACGGTATTACAAATACAGCCTTACCAATGCTTAGTACAATTGCAACATAGCATTCAATCTTCTATACTCAATGCCCTGACTGATGAAGGCCAGCATGCCAAAAAACCTTCTGCACCATTTTTACTCCTGGCTCCCACTGTTTTGCAATACTCCCTAGAGCCTTACCATTCACTGTGGAAGTTTTACCCTTCCAAAATGCATCACCACTCTTATCTAAATTAAACTCCATTTGCAGTTTCTTGGCCCATTTACCCAACTGATCAGGATCCCTTTGTAAATCCTAATAACCATCTTCACCTGTATGCTTTTGAAACTTACACCATCTACAACAAATATCTCAAAGCAATTCTACAGCTGCAAAGTCTTCCAAATCCACCTGAGTATATCAGTGTCAGGGTCCTTTCCCAGGCCAATATTCCCAGAAATTAAGCTTATATCTGATGGGCATGTTATATCCTTCACACGTAGGGTTTCAAACTCCCAAACAAGTGGTCTTTTCTGTGCATTTTCACAGCAAGATCAGACTTGAACAGAGAACGATTTAATCCTGTTCTCAAAATCTCCTTGAGAATCTACACCAACCCTGGAAAGCCCTGGTTTATTATCTAAATACAGAAGCCACTTTCAGAATGATGGTCACTGGAAATTATTCATTGGAAGTACGTAGTTGCTTTACATTGATTTTTGAAGAGTGCAATATCTCATAAGCTAACACCCTGTTCAACCAATCAAGTGCCTTCTGCTTTACCTGTGGCAGTCTGCAGGTTCCACATTGCCCTCATCAGACACCTGAGAACCCCCAGAACTAGAATGGAAGTAGGTTAACTCCTGAGTCTGTCCCTAAGTAGAGGAAGGTTGGCCATGATCACTCACATGAAAGGGAAATAAAATACCAAAATTGAGAAAAATATTAGCTAAGCCTAAGAACAGGAAACTAGAAATTCAAACAGGAATGATTACATCATCTTACCTGCAAAGCAAAGCGGACAATACCGGATACGTGCTTCAGCATAATGTGTAAAGTATCAATCAGGGATAACAATACGTTGCTTGTAGTGTTCACATTTCTTTTATCATCCGTCTCTAGGTAGAGGGCCGTGACTTCAATGATTAAGTTGTGGATATGATCAACAAGACCTGCGGGAAGGGGATAAAACAGCAACTAGCTGTGATATTTCAATATAGACATATCAGCACTGCTCTTGTCACACATACTACAAAGCACAATATGGCTGATGGTCGTGTACATTAGAATTAACCAGTATGTTAATTATGCCTCACACACAAAATGCTGGGGGAACGCAACAGGTCAGGCAGCATCTATAGGGAGAAGCACTGTCGACGTTTCGGGCCGAGACCCTTCGTCAGGATGAAGGGCGACGAAGTCCTGACGAAGGGTCTCGGCCCGAAACGTCGACAGCGCTTCTCCCTATAGATGCTGCCTGACCTGCTGTGTTCCACCAGCATTTTGTGTGTGTTGCTTGAATTTCCAGCATCTGCAGATTTCTTTGTGTTTGCCTGTTAATTATGCCTTAGTGCTTTCCTCTGTGCAGCACTATCACTTCCACTCCTATGGCTATTCTTGAGAATTAGAATTAAATTGATATGATACACTTTGTAGGTTTGACCTGAAACAGTTCCTTTGCCCCCCACCCCACATATGCTGCTCAACTGTCTGAGGAATGTGGTGTCCATCATTAAGTATCCAGGCCACACCCTCTTCACACTGTTACCGTCAGGAAGGAGGTTCACGCAGTAAATGATTCAAGAACAGCTTCTTCCCCTCTGCCATCCGATTTCTAACTGGACCAACCCGTGAACACTCCCTCACTACTTTTTATTCTGTTATTTTACACTACTATATTATCTTAACATAAACATATATATACTTCATGGAGTTCAGTTTTCCCCTCTATTTATGTCTTGCATTGTACAGCTGTTGCAAAGTTTACACATTTCATGACGTATGCCAGTGATGTTAAATCCGATTCTGATTCCTCTAGCAGACTGTGTGTTGCTCCAGATTCCTGCATTTGCAGCATCTTCTGTCACCAAAGAATTACTGGAGTCTGCTTTTGAGGATCTGATATATATATGAGAGTGTGGAACGAGCTGCCAGCATAAATGGTGCATGTGAGCTCAATTTAAACGTTTAGGAGAAGTTTGGATAGTAGGGATATGGGGTGGGGGGGCTATGATCCTCGTTCAGGTCAATGGGAGTAGGCAGTTTAAATGGTTTGGCATGGATTAGATGGGCCAAAGGGCTTGTTTCTGAGCTGTACTTTTCAATGACTCTATCACTATTATCAAAGCTTATTTCTAAAGCTATGCTTTTTCATATCTAAGGTTTGAAAAAAAGATTACACCTCCTCCGCAAAAAATTAGAATTATATGCTTAGGCCAATCCTCCCTTTCAATGTGATTGCCTCAAAGCACGGACACATTAAGTTCAAGTTCAATTTCCAACTCAATTTATTGTCATTGAACTGTACACATGTATACTGCCAAAAAAAATGATCCTCTGGACTGAGGTACACAACACAGTACACAGAACTCACACACACAACACATAAAATAATATTACTTTATAAAGTAATATCCTCCTACAAGACCTTCCATGGGGCACCATTGAGAGCATCCTGACTGACTGTACCACTGCATCAACCTTCATCACTGGGCACTGCAGAGGGGGGACGGACAGCCCAGTGCATCTATGGACATGAATTTCTCTCCACTGAGGACATTTACAGCAGCAGGTGTGTAAAGAAGGCCTGGAAGATCATTGGGGACACCACTCACCCCGGCCATAAACTGTGTCAGCTGCTTCTGTCTGGCAAATGGTGTCGCAGCATTCAAGCCAGGACAGCAGGCTACTGGACAGCTTCTCTCTACAAGTGATTAGGCTTATAAATTCACATCTCTACATTGCAACGGAGTCATAACGCAAAGATTTTACTCCCTCATGTTGTAGGATGGATGAAAGATTTGAATAAATTCAAATTTTTACCACAAATAGATTAACAAATAATAAGGCACATTTACAACACAAGTTAAAAAGTAAACAGTATAACACCACTGGGACTTCATACACGATGAGACCTGGGTGATGCGAGGGAGTTCAGCAGTGTTACGGCCCGGAGAAAGAAGCTGTTTCTTATCCATGCTCTTAAAATTCTACTCAAATTTCAATCTGCCTCGGGTGATCACACGTTGAATTACCAAATTTGTAAACTCTGGAATCTCATCTTTCATTATCCTTGCCATTCTTTCTCATTAAGATAATTCTTTAAAAGTGACACTTTTTTCAAGCTTTGCCATTTTGTTCTAATATGATCTGTGTGGTTCATATATACGTTCTGCAGAATGTGTTAAAGTCACAATATAAATATTCAGTTCAGTGTTCGATTCAAATGGAAGATGTCAAGTTGAATGAGCTCTTTATATGTTGTATGTTCAACATGGAAAAAGGTAATAGATTCATGAAGCATAGTAGAGTCACAGAGAACAGCAACAGGCCATTTGGCCTTCAAGTCAGACAGCATCTGTAGAGAGAAATGGACAGTCTGTGGCGACCCACTTCCTAGCGCACTCGAACCGGCTCACAAATAGCCAGCGCGCAGGCACAAAGGCCAGGTCCGCAACAAAGGGAAAAAAGCCTGCGGGGGTTTGTGAGTACGTGTCCCTTAGAGCATCCGTGCCCGGGGAGGGCGGGATGAGGGAGGCTTTAAAGCAAGGCTGTGAAGTTTGAATAAAATCATCTTTAATTGCAGTTTACCGACTCCGTGTCGTTATTTTAGCGCTGCGTGTAGCACACCGCTACAATTGGTGACCCCGACGGTCCAAACAATTTTTGGACCAGAGATGACCGACGCTGCATCTGTTCATGCGGTTTCGTTGAAACTGCCAAGCTTCTGGACGCTGCGACCTCACCTATGGTTCCAGCAAGCAGAAGCCCAATTCCACGTTCGGCAGATAACCTCAGAGGACACACATTACTACTACGTGGTGAGCTCCCTCGACCAGGACACAGTGGCCCAGGTTGTGGAGTTCGTACAGTCTCCCCCGGCGGACGGCAAGTACATGGAATTCAAAGCCCTGCTCCTAAGGACTTTCGGACTCTCACGGCGCGAGCGGGCTGCCCGCTTACTGCACCTGGATGGTTTGGGAGACAGACCTCCATCGGCTTTAATGAATGAGATGTTGTCTTTGGCCGGTGGACACACACCCTGCCTCACGTTTGAGCAGGCATTCCTGGAGCAGCTGCCCGAGGACATAAGCCTGCTGCTGTCCAACGCAGATTTCAGCGACCCCCGGAAGGTGGCAACCCGGGCGGACTTGCTGTGGAACGCCAAGAAGGTGAATGGGGCGTCCATCACACAGATCACCAGGCCACGCTCCCAGCAGCAAACCAGTCCAGGCCCAGCTGCAGAGCCCGCTAACCCCAGAGGCAGGGGCAGGGAGCCCAACGAACACTGGTGTTTCTACCACCAGCGGTGGGGCGCAGAAGCCCGCTGTTGTCGCCCGCCCTGCCAGTTCCTGGGAAACGCCAGGGCCAGCTGCCGCTGATGGCTACGGCGGCTGGCCGTCGGGATAGCCTCCTGTATGTGTGGGACAAGAGGTCGGGACGCCGTTTTTTGGTCGACACCGGTGCCGAGATCAGCGTCTTACCTCCGACAAGTTACGACACCCGCAACAGGGCACCGGGTCCCCCCCTGAGGGCCGTGAACGACAGCGCGGTAAGGACCTATGGCACCCGTACGGTGCAGCTACAGTTCAGCTCCAGCCGGTTCACATGGGACTTCACACTGGCCGCCGTAGCTCAACCGCTTCTGGGCGCGGACCTGCCGAGGCAGAGGCTGGTCCACGCCGAGACGTTTCAAACGTTCTCCCTGGGAGAAGCCCAGTTGCCAGCCCCACACCTTGGCTCCATCACGCTGTTCGACAACGACTTCACCAGAGTCCTGGCGGATTTCCCATCGGTTCTGGCACCGCAGTTCACGGCAGCCATGCCCCGACAGCACCACATCCCGGCCCAGGGACCACCCCTCCACGCCCCTGCTCGGCGGCTTCCCCCGGACAAGCTCCGACTGGCGAAGGAGGAGTTCAAGAGGATGGAGGAATTGGGGATCATCCGGCGGTCCGACAGCCCATGGGCCTCCCCCCTGCACATGGTGCCCAAAGCGACAGGGGGCTGGAGACCGTGCGGCAACTACCACAGGCTGAACGAGGCTACCACACCGGACCGCTACCCTGTGCCGCACATTCAGGACTTTGCAGCAAACCTGCACGGCGCACGGATCTTCTCCAAGGTAGACCTCGTCCAGGGATACCATCAAATCCCGATGCATCCGGACGACATCCCCAAAATGGCTCTCATCACCCCGTTCGGCCTTTTCGAGTTCCTCCACGTGCCGCTCGGCCTGAAGAATGCCGCACAGATGCTCCAGCGGTTAATAGACGCGGTGGGACGTGACCTGGACTTCGCATTCATCTATTTGGACGACATCCTCATAGCCAGCAGCAGTCGTCAGGAGCATCTGTCCCACCTCCGTCAACTCTACGCCCAACTGAGTGAATACGGTCTAACAATCAACCCGGCCAAATGCCGGTTCGGGCTCGACACCATTAACTTCCTGGGCCACAGGATTACCACAGACGGGGCAACCCCTCTGCCCGCTAAGGTAGATGCGGTCCGCCATTTCCCCCGACCCACCACGATCAAAGGCCTTCAGGAGTTCGTAGGTATGGTCAATTTCTACCACCGCTTCCTCCCTTCAGCTGCCCGAAACATGTGCCCCCTGTTCGCCCTGCTGTCGGGTCCGGGCAAGGACATTGCCTGGGACGAGGAGTCCACTGCCGCTTTCATTCAAACGAAGGATGCCTTGGCGAATGCCGCGATGCTAGTGCACCCCAGAATGGACGTCCCTACCGCCCTCACAGTGGACGCATCAAACACGGCAGTCGGTGGGGTGCTGGAACAACTCATCGAGGGTCGCTGGCAACCCCTGGCGTTTTTCAGCAAACACCTGCGGCCACCCGAGCTCAAATACAGTGCTTTCGACCGGGAACTGTTGGCGCTATACCTGGCAATCCGGCATTTCAGGTACTTCTTAGAAGGTAGGCCCTTCACTGCGTTCACGGACCACAAGCCGCTTACCTTTATGTTCACGAAGGTGTCCGATCCCTGGTCGTCCCGCCAGCAGCGCCATCTGTCCTACATCTCTGAATACACGACGGACGTCCGGCACGTCTCAGGTAAGGGCAATGTCGTGGCGGATGCGCTCTCTCGCCCTAACATTCACGCCCTTTCCCCAGGGGTAGACTTTGAGGCGCTGGCAGAGGCACAGCTGGCAGATGAGGAGATCCCGAGTTACAGGACCGCAGTCTCCGGTTTGCAGCTCCAGGACCTCCCCGTAGGCCCAGGTGAGAGGACCCTACTCTGTGATGTCACCACCGGCCAACCCCGTCCCGTTGTCCCAGTAAACTGGCGGCGACGTGTTTTCGACTCCATTCATAACTTAGCACACCCCTCCATCAGGACAACTGTCCGACTGGTGGCCAATAGGTTCGTTTGGCACAGACTCCGCAAGCAGGTCAGTGAATGGGTCAAAACGTGCATGCACTGCCAGACGGCCAAGGTGCAGCGGCACACCAAAGCTCTGCCGCAGCAGTTCCACTCCACCCACCGGTGTTTCGACAACATTCATGTGGATATCGTGGGGCCCCTGCCAGTGTCGCGCGGAGCACGGCACCTCCTGACTATCGTGGACCGGTTCACAAGATGGCCAGAGGCGATCCCGCTCACGGACACCACCTCCGAATCTTGTGCCCGGGCACTGATCGCCACCTGAGTGTCCCGCTTTGGTGTACCGGCCCACATTACCTCCGACAGAGGCACCCAGTTCACCTCCAGCCTGTGGTCAGCTATGGCCAGCCTTTTGGGGACACAGCTGCACCACACCACTGCCTACCACCCACAGTCGAACGGACTGGTGGAGCGTTTCCACCTAAAGTCGGCTCTCATGGCCCGCCTCAAAGAGCCTAACTGGGCGGACGAGCTTCCCTGGGTCCTGCTCGGCATCCGCATGGCGCCCAAAGACGATCTGCACGCCTCGTCGGCCGAGTTGGTGTACGACGCACCCCTGGTCGTCCCCGGGGAGTTCATACCAGCCCCAAGGGGGCAAGAGGAAGAACCCGCAGCAGTCCTGGGCAGACTACGCGAGAGGCTCAGTGACCTGGCCCCATACCCACTTCGCAGCATGGGCAGAACCCGACCTGCGTACCCAAAGACCTGCAGAACTGTAAGTTTGTGTTTGTACGACGGGACGGGCATCGGCCACCGCTGCAACGGCCCTACGAGGGGCCGTTTACGGTGCTCAGGAACAACGGGTCCACGTTTGTGCTGGACGTTGGGGGGAGAGAGGAGGTTTTCACGGTGGACCGACTCAAACCGACCCATGTGGACGTGGCGCAACCGGTCGAGTTTCCGGCACCGCGGCGCAGAGGCCGACCTCCCAAACAGGGTCCGGCCCAAACTGTGGACATTGGGGGGTGTATCGCCGGTTCTGGGGGTGGGGGGGGGGTTATGTGGCGACCCACTTCCTAGTGCACTCGAACCGGCTCACAAATAGCCAGCGCGCAGGGACAAAGGCCAGGTCCGCAACAAAGGGAAAAGCCTGCGGGGGTTTGTGAGTACGTGTCCCTTGGAGCATCTGTGCCCGGGGAGGGCGGGATGAGGGAGGCTTTAAAGCAAGGCTGTGAAGTTCGAATAAAATCTTCTTTAATTGCAGTTTACCGACTTCGTGTCGTTATTTTAGCGCTGCGTGTAGCACACCGCTACAAGTCAACATTTCAGGCTGAGACGCTTCATCTGCACTGAACTAGGATATGAGCAATGTGCCAGCAAATAGAAACAATATGGATGATTACACAGTGGTCAGCACGGACATGGTGTCACAACCAAGGATTTGGCAGCGCAGTAGATATGGCAATTGTGCTTGTGAGTATGTATGTGTCAGCTAGTTATTATTTCATTGTGGTGGTATTTAGCTCCATTCTTTTCGTTGCAGTGCTTGTCGAGACTTGGACACAGCACAGCAACCCTTTGCTGCTGTTTGCATTTGATCTCGCCTGAGAAGCTGGACAGTCGAGTCAACTGACTCTGAAGACTGGTGGAATCCATTTTATATTTAGTTGTTCTTTTCAGCCGCAGTGTCGGCTTCATTTTCCATTTGAGAGTTTTAGTTAGTGGCCCTGTTTGACCTAACATTTATTGGTTTCTTTTTCCTGTAACACTGAATTAAAGTCTGTGAACTATCGACCTGCTTCAGTGTCTCTCACTCCGAACCAGGTGACACATGGAGGGCCAGAGGCTCTGTGACTCTACTACTCGATGGCATGAAAACAGACTCTTTTGGCACTGAGTCCACACTAAGCCATAAGTTCCTAATTTACATTAGTCTTATGACTATCCATTCCTATCAACTTCCCGGGATTCCACCATACAGCTACAATTGCCAACCCCCATGTCTTTGAGCAAACAGAAGCAACTGGAGATAACCCGTGCAAACACAGGACAGTTGCACCGAGACAGTTTCTGATATCAGCTTTGAACTAGAGCTGTTGGGGCTGTGAGGTAGCAGCTTTACTACTGCGTCTCATGGTGAAAGTCCTTGGTTTTATTCAATCTCTCCAATTGTATCACCACACACTTACCGTCTGTCATTGCTCTACCCATCTTACCAGCTCATCAATACCACCCAGTAGCCTAAGACTATTCTTATTATCAATAACACCCCCAATTGTCATGTTATCTATGAAATTACTAATCAACCCTCCTGTATTCACATCTAAATTGTTAGTTGTCTGCATATAACAGTGATGATCCCAGCATCGATCCTTGTGGTATACCACTGGCCATAGGCCTCCAATCACAAAATACAACTTCCGCTCTCTGTTTCTTATTATCAAGCCAATTCTGGATGTTTTCCAGCACGCTCTGGATCCTCTGGGCTCTAACCCTGTAGACAAGTCTGGAAGAAAGGAAAGGGAGCACCAGAGGGAGGTGATGAGTGTCGTGATGAGACTACACTTAGGTTGGAGGAACAACACCTTATATTCAGTTTGGGTAGCCTCCAACCTGATAGCATGAATATTTCTCGAATATCTGGTAATGCCGCACAGCCCCTCTTCAGCATTTCCCATCCCCTTTTCCCTCTCTCACCTTATCTCCTTGCCCACCCATCCCCTCCCTCTGGTGCTCCTCGCCCCTTTCCTTTCTTCCATGGCCTTCTGTTTCCTTCACCAATCAACTTCCCAGCTCTTTACTTCATCCCTTCCCATTCAGGTTTCACCTATCACCTTGTGTTTATTTCTCCCCTCCCCCCACTTTTAAAATTTATTTCTCTTTTTTTCTTCCAGTCCTGCCGAAGGGTTTTGGCCCAAAATGTTGACCATACTCTTTTCCTGCCTGGCCTGCTGTGTTCCTCCAGCATTTTGGGTGTGTTCCTATGGGAATAGAACCATAGTTCCCTGAAAGAGTAGACACAGGCAGACAGGGTGGTGGAGAAGGCACTTTGTATGTTTGCCTTCATTGGTCGGGGAATTGAGTACTGAGTTGGGATGCCATATACAATTTGTTGGTGAGAACTGTGCACAGTTCTGGTGACCCTTGCACTCCTTTTCCTCTTTAACAATTCTGTCCAATCCCCTATCATTCTCCTTCACCGTGTCGGCTAAGGCAACCTCAAGGCTTCTTTTAGCTTTCTTGATTTCTTTGTGTCCTTTTGGATTTCTTATACTCAATAAGTATCTAATTTGTTCCTACCTGCCTATACTTGCTATGCACCTCCTTTTTTTACTTAACTAGGGCCTCAATATCTCTTGAAAACCAAGGTTGTCTACACATGCTATCTTTAGCTTTTATTCTGACAGGCACAAGCAAGCTTTGTACTTTCAAAATTTCACCTTTGAAAGCCTCGGACTTACCAAGTCCACCTTTGCCAGAAAACAGCTGGCCCAATCCACACTTGCCAGATCCTTGGCCTTTCTCCAATTCAGATTCTCAACCCGTGGACCTGACCTGTCTGTTTCCATATTTATTTTGAAACTAATGGCATTATAAGACATTAAGACATAGGAGCAGATTTAAGCCATTCAGCCCATCGAGTCTGCTCCACCATTCCATCATGGCTGATCCCAGATACCACTCAATCCCATACACCATATCCTCTGATGCCCTGACTGATCAGGAAACTATTAATTTTCATTTTAAATATACTCACGGTCTTGGCCTCCACAGCTGTCTGTGGTAGAGCATTCTACAGATTCAGTACACTCTAGCTAAAAAATTTCTCCTTACCTCTGTTCTAAAGGGTCACCCCTCTATTTTGAGGCTGTGCCCTCTAGTTCTGGATACCCCCACAATAGGAAACATCCTCTCCACATCCACCATATCTGGTCCTTTCAACATTCAGAAGGTTTCAATGAGATCCTCACGCATTCTTCTAAATTCCAGTGAGTACAGGCCCAAAGCTGCCAAACATTACTCACATGTTAACCCCTTCATTCCTCGAATCAACCTCGTGAACCTCCTCTGGACTCTCTCCAATGACAACGCATCCTTTCTGAGATATGGGGCCAAGAACTGTTGACAATACTCCAACTAGTGTCTTATGAAGCCTCACCATTATCTCCTTGTTTTTATATTCTATTCCCCTTGAAATGAATGCCAACATTACATTTATGATGCAAAGTGTTCCCCCAGACAAACTTCCGTCACCCATCTTGTTTGATTCCCTAATAGCAGATCAAGTATCACACACACTCTCATTTGGACTGCTATGTACTAATTTAAGGAAACTTTTCTGAACATTCGACTCTATCCCATCTAGTCCTTTTACAGTGTGGGAACTCATCTACGATGCTTCTTGCATTGAAATATACACAGCTCAGGACAGTAGTCTCACCATGCTCAACCTTTTGAATTCTGTTTTCGTCTGACGTCTTAACAACATATGCCTCTACAAACTCTCCACTAACTCTTCTAGCACTCTGGTTCACAACACCCTACAATTCTACTTTTATCCTCCATCCCTTCTCCATGCAAATCTAGCAAACCTTCTCGCTAGGATATTAGTCTCGTTCAAGTTCAGATGCAAACCTCTTCTGTGCAGGTCCCACCTTCTCTAGACAAGAACCCCATGACCAAAAATCTGATGCTCTCCCTCCTACACCAATGCCTTGGCCATGTGTTAAACTGTATAATCTTCCTATTTCTGGCCTCGTTAGCACGTGGCACAGGAGGCAATCCTGAGATCATAACTCTGGAAGTCCTGCCCTTTAACTTAGCACCTAACTCCCTGAATTCACTTTGCAGAACTTTGTCACTCTTCCTACCTATGTCGTTAGTTTCTACATGGACCATGACCTCTGGCTGTTTACCCTCCCCCTTGAGAATGCTGAAAACTTGATCTGAGATGCCTCGGACCCTGGTACCCAGAAGGCAACATATCATCCGGGAATATCAGTCTCATCCATAGAAACCTCTTTCTGTTCCACGAACTGATGATCACCACAGCTCTCTTCTTTGCCCCCTTCCCTTCTGAGTCACAGAGCCAGACTCGAGATCTGACACTGTGACCTTCTAAGTAAAACAAGTAAAATTTATTATCAGAGTACAGGTGTTCCCCCATTTTTCAAATGTTCGCTTTACGTCATCTCGCTGTTACGAAAGACCTACATTAGTCACCTGTTTTTGCTAACAGAAGGTGTTTTCACTGTAATGAAAAAAGGCAGCGTGCGCGCCGAGCAGACTAGCTCCTCCCCCAGAACTGCATTCTAGCTGGCATTGCTTAAACACGTGCCTGTGAGCATCTGTGCTTTATGTCAATTTATTTTGTGCATCCGTTAGCAAGATGAGTTCTAAGGTATCAGAAAAGCCTAAAAGAGCGCATAAGGGTATTGCACTTAGCGTAAAACTAGACATAATAAAGCGTTTCGATCGTGGTGAACGGAGTAAGGATATAGTGAGTTTGGCTAAGGGTTTGTGGAAGTTGACAAAGATGATGTTGAAGAGGTTTTGGCATCCCATGACCAAGAACTGACAGATGAAGAACTGATGAAGAGGAAAGGATAACAATTGAAGCTGAACGCAGTAGTGAAGACGTCCAGGAACTGAACGTGAAGCAATTGTGTGAGATTTTCGCTGCAATTGACAATGCTGCAATGATTGCAGAAAAGTATGACTTTGATTTTGAAAGGGTACGTAGGTTTAGGGCAGGTTTGCAGGATGGTTTGAGAGCTTACAAAGAACTGTATGATAGAAAAATGTGCGAGGCTAAGCAGTCAAGCATACTGTCGTTTTTCAAGCCTTCCACATCAGCCACACCAGACGACGAAACTCGACCTTCGACATCAAGGCAGGCAGACATAGAAGAAGGTGACCTGCCTGCCCTGATGGAAACAGACGACGATGAGATGACACCCCAGTCTCCTCTACCTCCCACCACCCCAACCTCTGACGACTCAGCCTAACACACCATCATCAGTGTGCTCACTGTTTTCCCGATTCTGGTAAGTGAAATTACACTGGGCGTATATTATTTCTATAGGCTGTGTATTTTTATGTGTTATTCGGTAGCTTCATAGCTTAAAGGTTACTGGAAAAAGTGTTTCTGCCGGGAGCGCTTGCACCGTGTGTTTTTGCCACGAGTGCTGCCAAGAGCGCTTGTGTGAGATTTTCACTATGGTGGACAGTGCTGCAATAATTGTAGAAAAGTATTTCTACTTTATATAGGCTGTGTATTTATCAGATCATTCCTGCTTTTACTATATGTTACTGTTATTTTAGGTTTTATGTGTTATTTGGCATGATTTGGTAGGTTATTTTTTGGGTCTGCGAACGCTCACAAATTTTTCCCATATAAATAAATGGTAATTGCTTCTTCACTTTACGACGTTCCGGCTTACGAACCGTTTAAGAGGAACGGTCTACCTTCGAATAGCGGGGGAAACCTGTACACACATGTCACCACATACAACCGAGATTTTATTCCCTGCGTGCATACTTAACAAATCTATAGAACAACAGAATGAGTGTAGTCACTCGCTTTTGTCTGAGAGCCTGATGATTACCCCTCAGTAGTAACTGTTCTTGAACCTGGTGGTGTGAGTCCTGAGGCACCTGTACCTTCTACCTGATGGCAGCAGTGAGAGAAGAGCATGGCCTGGGTGGTGAGGATCTTTGATGATGGATGCTGCTTTTCTACGGCAACATTTCATGTAGATGTGCTCAATGATTGGGAAGGCTTTACCACTGATGTACTGGGCTGAATCCACTACCTTTTAAATGACTTTCTGCTGAAAGGCATTGGCTTTGCCATACCAGGCCTCTGTTAGGTCATCCCGCCCAACACTATCCTAAGTGGTATAGTACTCTGCACCAGCTGTTTAACCCCTTTCCCCTTCCTGACTGTCACACAGTTTACTGTGTCCTGCACCTTGGGCGTAACTACCTTTCTATATGTCCTATCTACCACCTCCTCAGCCTCCCGAATGATCTAGAGTTTATCCAGTTCCAGCTCCAATTCCTTAACACAGATTGTTAGAAGCTGCAACTGGATGCACTTCTTACAGGTATAGACATCAGAGACACTGGCAGTCTCCCTGCCTTCCCACATCCTGAAAAAGGAGTAATCAACTATTTGGGATGGTGGTGAATATTGAACTACCACAGCAACCACCCAGCCTGCCACAAGAAAAGCTGCATTCACACCTTAGCTAAGGGAGCACAAACACGCTGCAGCACCACTGAACTTCAGGCCAGGGAAGAGAAGCTCTTATTCAACGTGCTCCAAAAAAACAGTTACCCATGGAATTTCATCGAGAGAGAATTACGCAAAACTTACTCAACGCACATTGAAACACACGACCTTTCCCTACATCAAAAATATCTCAGAAGTGACAACTCAACTACTTGAACCTCACGGGATCACAATCGCTCACAAACTTTATGGAAGCTTGTTTCAACAACCGAAGTACTAATAAGGACAACAAACAAAAGCAATGTGGTATACAGGATCACCTGTAAAGACTGCAACAAGAACTACCTCGGCCAGACAGGATGTAAACTCTTAACTCATTGATGGGAACACAAACTAACCTCGGTACATGAAGACTGAGAAGAACACCACTTTAACTGGGACAACACAGAGGTTCAGGTGCAAACAAATACGAAGTTAGCATGAGAATATTTAGAAGTGTGGTTCTCTTCTGATAACTTTGTAAACAAACATATCGAAATAGCGGCCATCTGTGAACCCCTAAGTGCCAAAGAAATGCAAGCCAATAGAATTCACAGGTCAACGGAAGGGTAGCCAATCAGGACAGAGGCAAGCGAATGAATATAAACATGAGCTCTCCCAGAGAGAAACACCAACAACTGCACACTGAGGATGTTATTTTGACTGGTGATGAATCGTCTGCAAGCAAACTGCCAACCTCAGCAAATACTTCAACATCAAAGTGTTTAGCTATCCTGCCTGACATGCCTACTGTTCTAACCGAGCAAATATAATGAGGAAAAACAATAAATAAACTGTGGGAAAAAATTCTACATACAGCTTTTTGCTTTCTCTCACTCAAGCCTCTCCTTGCTGAAGATGCGAAGAACTAAAGTCCCAAATAACCACTCTAACAATGGCTGCTCTGCTTGCCCCGTCTTATTTTAATTTATTCTTGCAATCCTGATTACTGATTGGCCACTGCTCAAAACACTGAGCTGCCATGAGTTGATGCCTATGTACTCAATCAGTAGACCAGAGTGAGCTGTGTTTTCTCACACTACAGATCTCCAACTGTCCGCTGCTCAGTTTCTGTCTCATATTCATGTGGTATCTTTAATATCCTAGGATAGTCTCAAAGTAATTTTCAACTACATTTGAAGTGAGATTTGAAACCTAAATGTCATTGTTAATTAGTACAAAATAAAATCAAAAGCATTGGTTAATGTCTCATCCAAAAGATTAGCATTGGTGCTAAAGTGAAGTACCTTAATTGATTACAAAGTTACTTCTCTAAAAGTAACACCAACTCTCTTTTTCCAAAGTTGCTACTTTCTGTAAGTCAGGTTGACTGCTCCCACCACCAACGTGAACTACAGATCATAATTACTCTACAAAAATAGCTTCTCTCCACAATGTGCCTTTCAGAATCACAGCCACAGAGTTGTAGAACACAGTTACAGGCTTTTTGGCACACTGTCTCTACACTGAATATCAAGTACCCATCTACACAAATCTCATTTACATGCTCTTGGTTTGTAGCCTTCTCTAACTTGGCCATTGAAGTAATCATCTAAATACTTCCTAAATGTTGTGACAGCACCTACCTTTACCATCCACTCAGGGAGTGTGTTCCAGCCTTCAACTGTCCTCTGTGTGAAAAAAAATCTTTAGATTCCCTCTAAACTTCTTAGCAATTACCTTCAATCTCTCATTATAACTGAAACATTCCATATCATGCAACATCCTGATGAATCAGAACAATCATGTCCTCCAAACATGTACAGCAACCACAACTGTACACATTACTCCAGCTGTGGCCTGAATAATATCTTATAATAGCACCATAATTTCCTGACTCTTAATTGCTCCTGCTAATAAAGGCAAGTATTTCATATGTCTTCTATAACACCGTATTGGCCTATGTTGTCATCTTCCAAGGTTCTTGAATTTATACCCCATGGTTGCTCTGTTTTTTTAACTCCTCTCTAGGATTATACTGACCATCTTTGATTAATTGCTGTCTTTTCAGGATACTACCTGAAATAGAAGAAATGCACTTCTTCTTGTAATCTTTGATGCCTTTATTTATCAAAAACCTATCAACCTCCACTTTAAATATACCCAGTAACCTGGTGTCCACAGCTGAATGTGGCAATGAACCCTCAGGCTACATTCCTCATCTCTGATCTAACTGTATTCTGAGGTGGTGTCTTCTGATCCTAGATTCTCCCATCACTGGAAATATCCTCTCCATATCCACTCTATTTGGGCCTTTCAATATTTGGTAGTTCAATATCGGAATATATTCAATAATCAGACAGACCCAGTGCAATCAAATGCTCTTCATATGTTCATCCTTTCATTCCTGGGAATGATGAATAGAGCACCAGCAAACAACCCGGCCAAGGGAGACATCACTCAGATAGTTCAGAAAATGACTTCTTCTACATCTTTTTTTCTTTTTTTAATTATTTTTTTTCTTTTGCGAAATAGGAAATTAATACAGTGCAAGATAAACATACAATGGTAATATAATACAGAATATAATAATTGAAAAAGCACCCAAATTGAAGTCGTGTAAAGTTAGTGTCCACCCCCACAAGAAAAGAAAACTCCAGACCAACCAGAGCCAAATGTAGGAAATATAAATCAGAAAATTCAAACCCCCAAAACTGTAAATACAATTAAAAACAGAAGATAATAATGCCTACTACCAAAAAAACTGAAAGCAAGGGACTGAAAAAGAAACTTAGTCAAAAGGAAAGTTATGAAAATACTCAATAAAAGGTCCCCAGACCTTATGAAACTTTATGTCCGAATTAAGAATTGAGTAATGAATTTTTTCAAGATCTAAACAGGACATAATATCGCTAAGCCATTGAGCATGCGTGGGTGGGGCAACATCTCTCCATCTAAGAAGAATTAGACGTCTAGCCAGGAGAGAAGCAAAAGATAATATTCGATGTTTAGTCAAACTCAAACGTATATCTGTCTCAGCCAAGAAACCAAAAAGAGCAATTAAAGGGTTAGGTTCTAAGTGGTGATTCAGAATACAGGATAAAGTTAAGAAAACATCCCTCCAAAATTTCTCTAGACTAGGACAGGTCCAGTACATATGAATGAGAGAAGCCTCGCCACTTTTGCATTTATCACAAACCGGACTAATATTAGGATAAAATTGAGATAATTTAGATTTCGACATATGAGCCCTATGAACAATCTTAAACTGTAAAAGACAATGGCGAGCACAAAGAGAGGTTGAGTTAACCGACTTGAGAATCGAGTCCCAAACCTCATCAGATAAAGGGATATTTAAGTCATGCTCCCAAGCCATTCTAATTTTATCCAAAGGGGCGGATACTAATTTATCACGAATAAAAGATATTAAACCTTTACACAATGGATTAATAGAAGAAACAAGTCCATAGCATTTTTCTCGGGCATCTCAGGGAAGTTGGGTAATAAAGGATTAATGAAATGTCTAATTTGGAGATATCTAAAGAAATGGGCATTAGGTAGATTAAACTTAGCAGAGAACTGTTGAAAAGATGCGAAGAGATTATCAATGAAAAGATCTTCAAAATACCTAATGCCCTTTCTATATCAATCATAAAATGTTGAATCATGCATAGAAGGTAGAAAAAGATGATTATGTAAAATAGGACTAGAAAGGGAAAAACCATAGAAACCATAACATTTCCTAAACTGGCCCATATTCGCAGAGTGTGTCTAACAAGAGGATTAACAATTAGTCTAGGCAAACTACTAGGGAGTGCAGATCCAAGAAGTGCAGAGATAGACAGATCCTTAGTGGAATTCAGCTCCATTGCTACCCATTTAGGGCGGTCAGACTGGCTATGGAAAAAAGACCAGAAGATAAGACAACGAATGTTAGCTGCCCAGTAGTATAGACGGAAATTAGGTAAGGCCATGCCGCCCTCTTTTTTAGATTTTTGAAGGTAAGCTTTGTTAATTCTGGAACGCTTACCCTTCCACAGATAGGACAAAATAATAGAGTCTAAGGAATCAAAAAAGGTTTTAGAAATAAAAATTGGAATAGATTGAAATAAGTATAAAAATTTAGGGAGAACATACATTTTAATAACATTAACACGACCTACCAAGGACATAGATAAAGGTGACCATTGTGACAAACTCTGTTTTGTAGAGTACAAAAGATTGGCAAAACTTTCACGAAAAAGATCCTTAAAATTCCTTGTAACTGTAATACCAAGATAGGTAAATTGATTATCAACTACTTTAAAGGGGAGGTAACGAAATACTAATACTTGTGCTTCTTTATTAATTGGAAAAAGTTCACTCTTATGTAAATTAAGTTTATAGCCACAGAACTGGCTAAATTGATCAAGAAGTGAAAACATTGGAGGTAAGGATGTGGACGGATTTGAAAGAAAAAGTAATAGATTATCAGCATAAAGAGAAACTTTATGCTCAACACCCACCCCCCCCCCAGATCCCCGTCAATTCAGGACAACTTTGAAATGCAATCGCCTGAGGCTCTACAGCCAAATCTAAAAGAAAGGGACTTAAGGGGCATCCTTGACGGGTGCCACGTTTAAGGTTAAATAACTGGGATTGCCGAGAATTAGTCAAAACAGAGGTGGTAGGACATAGATATAGTAATTTGATCCAAGAGATAAAACTTTGACCGAGGTCAAATTTTTCTAAAACCGCAAAGAGGTAGTTTCACTCTATACGATCAAATGCTTTCTCCACATCGAGAGAGATAATGCATTCAGGAGTCCCAGTTGAAGGTGAGTATAAAATATTAAATAAACGCCGTATGTTAAAAAAGGAAGATGATTTTTAATAAAACCAGTTTGATCATCAGAAATAATAGAGGGTATAACAGTTTCTAATCTATGAGCCAAAACTTTGGTCAAAATTTTAACATCAATATTAAGCAAAGAAATCGGCCTGTACGAGGAACACTCTGTTGGGTCTTTACCCTTTTTTAATAAAAGAATAATACATGCCTCATTAAATGAGGGTGGCAATTTACCATAATTAAACGAATCAGTTAGTACTGAGAGTAACTGAGGTGAAAGAAGTGAAGAGAATGATTTATAAAATTCTATGGGGAACCCATCAGGACCAGGAGATTTGCCTGACGACAGTGCAGAGATTGCAAAAGATACTTCTTCTAATGATATAGGCTCATTAAGTTTTGCTTTAGAATCAGATGAAATTGAAGGAATATTCAAGCTATTTAAAAAAAAGATCAACAGAAATATTCTCATTCAGGGATTCGGAGGAATAAAGCCGAGAATAAAAATTCTTAAATGTCATTAATTTCTGAGTGATTTGATGTAATATCCCCGTTCTCCTTCCGGATCTTTGTAATATGTGGTTTAGCTTTAGAACGTCTCAACTGATTAACTAGAAACTTGCCAGATTTATCACCATGAAGATAAAAGCGACTCTTACTTTCAAGAAGTTGACATTCAACTGGTTGAGTAGAGAGAAGGTCAAATTTAGTTTGGAGTTCTACACGCTTCTTATATAATTCAGAGTTTTTAGTCTGAGCATATAATTGATCTAATTCTTTAATCTGATTAATCAGGTCTAATCGCTCTGAACGGGACTTTCGTTTAAGATTCGCTGTGTATATGAAATTATTTGGCCCCTCAAATATGCTTTCATAGCATCCCAGACAATCTGGGATGAAATTTCAGATGACGTATTAGTGTTTAGGAAAAAAGTTATCTGATCCTTAATAAATTTTACAAAATCATCATCCGATAATAAAGTCGGATTAAAGCGCCAATGTTTATTCCTTTGAGGGAGACCAGGAAAATTTAGAGACAAAGTGACTGGGGCATGATCAGAGATCAGTATACTCTGATAGTCACAAGAATGAACAAATGAAATAAGTTGATTATCAATTTAAAAATAGTCAATTCTAGTAAAGGTATGATGAACATGTGAAAAAAAGGAATAATCTCTCTCAGAAGGATGAAGGAAATGCCATATATCAGAGATACCATAGTTAGAAAGAAAAGAGAGAATAGCTAAAGCAGATTTAGTAGGTAATCTAGTAACAGTAAATCTAGTAAATCTAGTAATCGATCCAAAGTTGGGTTGCCACCCAATATAAGAGAATATAGGTTCAGATCTGGTAATGAGGAAAAAAAGCGTTCAAAAAAATTAACATTGTCAGAATTGGGAGCATACAGGTTAGCTAGTACTACCTTAGTATTATATAATTTGCCAGAAACAATAATAAAATGGCCATTTGTGTCAGATATCTTACTATGGAGTTCAAAAGGAACATTTGAGCTGATAAGAATGGAAACCCCCCCTAGCTTTGGCCGGGAAGGATGAATGAAAATACTGACCCACCCGCTCTGACATAAGCCGAGAATTATCAAAACTACGAATATGAGTTTCTTGGAGGAAAGCAATGTCAGCTTTAAGTTGCTTAATATGGGAGAAGACCTTTCTTCTTTTAACAGGATGATTCAATCCCTTTACATTCCAGCTCACAAATTTCAATGGACTAACCATGATCAATTGTTAAGACGTAAAAGGCAGTAGGCATATATAAGATCAAACATTGCAATAACAGTTTGGAAGCAAAAATATAAACATAAATCAATAGAATCAGGACATAGACATGTCCTGGATAACAAGGAAAAACAAAAAAAACAATAGATAGTGTTGGTACTGGAGAATCCACCCCACCCTTACAACCCAAAACTAGATGGCTACCCAAAAAAGCAGCTAGCTCTACAGAAAATAGGACACCCCAAAAACCAACTTCCAGTTCCGTAACATTAACATAAGCTCCGTGTAAATAATATAGCAGATACTAACTAATTTATGCACTACAAATAGGAACAACTTCATCAGAAAGAATATAAAACTTAATACAAAATAGTAATCAAGAACTAATCTACCTGTGAGAAACTATGAAAAATTGAAAAAAAAAGGGTAAAAGGGGGAAAAAAAGGGGGAAGTTCTAAATTGAAAGAGAGTACATATCAGCCGTTTTAAAAAAAGGCAGGTCTTATACAGTAAATTGACAGGGAGACCTTCAATAAAAAACTCTAAGCCTCCCAAATAAATCAAGACCAGTTGTAGGTCTCTATAGTTAAAGTTATTCAAAAGTAAACTAAATTACACAAATGAAATCTAAGTCCACAGGAAAACATTAATTTAAATCATCTATTTAAGAAAATCACACCAAGTCCAAGGAGAGACCCACTAAAACCCTTAGGTTCTCAGTAGTTAAGGACTAAATTATTCAAATAGAGTCTGAGTTCGCAAAAAAGACTTTAATTCAAGAAATACTCATCAGCTATTTTAGAAAGTCAAACCGGGTCCAAAGAAGTCAAGATGGCTGGAAGATTTCCAACAAACATCTCAGCCTCTCTAACTGATTTAAACCACTTATATTCTCCAGTAGTAAGCGTAATTCGAAGATTGGCAGGATTGCGAAGGGAAGGTTTGAATCCATGATTAAAGAGCTCTTTCATAACGCCTTTGAACTCGGCACGCATCTTCAGAACCTGGGGAGCATAGTCTTCCACGATACGAATGGTATTATTTCGGAAAGTCAGCGTGCCTCTTCAGCGTGCCTCCATAATCAAACGATTTTTCACCTGATAACAATGGAAACACAGGATAACTGGTCGTGCTCTAGAACCCAAAACAACTCGAGGGACATAAATTCTGTGAGCTCTTTCTAGCTCAGGTGGAGTCGGGAGAAATTCTTTCCCGAAAATCTCACAGAGAAAAGAAGAGGAAAATTCAATGGGGGAACCCATTTCGGTGGCCTCCGGCAAACCGAGAATTCGCAGATTGCAGCGCCTGCTCCGATTTTCGAGATCCGCCATTTTGGAAATAAGTTTGCTGTTTTGCTCCGTTAAGTTGGAACAGAGAGTTTCCAAATGCTGAACGTGGTGTTTTAAATCTTCAGAGGTTAGGTCGATGTGAGATAAATGTTCGGCTTGATCATCCACTCTGGCGTTAATCTGATCCAATTTTGACTCCAGCTGACTGATAGAGGCTCTAAATTCAGTCTTGATATCAGTTAAAATGTCTTGTTGATTCTGTTCCAGGATTGAGAGAATCTCGGCAGACAAAGACGGGGGAGTTTCTTTTTTCCCGGATTTAGAATTTTTTGTAGCCATTGTAAGATAGACGTATTCGCAGGCAGATAAGAAAAAACAGATAGAATAACGAACTAAGGTTTAAAAAGGGAGACACATAGTGCGAAGGTAAGAAATGTAACAGAGCAAAAGTTTGAAGCGACTAAACAATCGCCATCTTACTGGAAGTCCCCCTCTTTTACACCTTAAGTTTCTTTGAAATGTGGTTCTGCTATTGTTGAAGCCTGTGATCTACATTTTGGTGGTGTGTTTACAGGCTGGTTGAGTGATATGGCGCTTTGCTGTCTCCAAGGATGATCAGTGAGGTTTCAAGCAATGTGGGTAGCCTCAAGACCAAGAAGCCTGAAGACAGAGTGAGCCCATGATCGAGTCAATTTCTCACTGATTAAAGCATCGAGGAAGATTGAAATCATCAAAGCAAGTGTGTGCTCAGCACTATCTACGAGCTGCTGCTGGAGGAAGGTGTCTGCGTCTGACGCTCCCTCTCGCTTGCTGCATTTGAATGGCCTATCTCTGCCTCTCGCTCAATGCTGCAGGACGACCTGGGTCTTGGGCAAAGCTTAATTGATGTAGTTTGTGGATTAGTTCATGTTCTGATGTGTTTCTGTTTTACGGTTGCTTTTTACTTCATTGTAATTTTGGGTGATTTTGATTGGGATGGTCTGCAGATCACGAATGACAGTGCTAGATTAGATTCCACTGAGCTGAACTGAATATGCCTGGACTCTTTCAATTTTGTGTTTTATATTCAGTGTTTATCGCTGATTTGTTTGCTGTTTGCGTGACTTTTTTTGCACCTTGCAGGAAAGGTGTTTAATGTTTCTCTTTGTTTGTGTGGGGAAGTTGTAAACTGCATACATATGAGGGGTGATTGGTAAGTTCGTGGCCTATGGTAGAAAGCGTCAATTTTAGAAAACCTAGCACATTTATTTTTCAACATAGTCCCCTCCTAACTCATAACTCATCGGGGTGATTGATAAGTTTGTGGCCTAAGGTAGAAGGAGATGAGTTATTAACTTCAAACTTTCTGCATAATCACTCAAAGAGTTGAACTGCATGTGCATGTGACGAGAGCTGTATAACTCATCTCCTTCTACCTTAGGCCACAAACTTATCAACTTATGTGGACACTTTCTGGAGGTCCAAGATCAGTATGCTCCATGACCGCTGGACTAAGTGTGTAAATGTAGGAGTGGACTATGTTGAAAAATAAATGTGCTAGGTTTTCTAAAATTGACTCCTTCTATCTTAGGCTGCAAACTTATCAATCACCCCTTGTACTTTGATAATGAATGTACTTTGAATCCTTGAATCATTCAAAGTAAATCTCCTCAGGACCCTAGAACGATCCTTTTCTACACCCCCTCCAGGAGTTAACTTACTAATAGAGAAAATGAGTTTATATCAGGTCAATGTCAATGAGTTGAAATCATTTAACTCTTGTTCCTTACCCTAAACATATGCTCTCTAGTTTCACACACTTCTGTCTACCCTATCTATATCTCTCATTATTTTGTACATCACTACAGGGATCCCCTCACGCCTTCAGTTCAATGGATCACAAACACAATGTCTCATTATAAAAGCAACTTTTCATCTCAGCAACTCCTTGATGAATCTCTTTTGCAACCTTTCCAGTGCAACCACTCCCTTCTTATGGTGTAGTGATCTGAACTGTACACTGTTCTTCAGCTGTGCAGTAACCAAAGTTTAATAAAGATTTAAAAGCACAGCAATGTAAAATACCATGAAATCTGATTAATCAAAATAACATCTGGAAATCTGAAAAATAAATGTTGGAAACACTGTATATTTAGAAACATAAATGGACAGTTAGTACATTGTGTAAAGTCCTTTCCAGAGCCAGCTAAACATTTTAGCTCAAATATTAACATGTATTTCCAGATGACAATGAATCAGCTTTATATTTCAGTATTTTTGCTTTCAATTTTGTGATTTTGTTTCAGTTTTGTCATACTTTTTAAAGATTTGTTCATTCCATAGTGCAAAGAAATAGTTCTATAGCATTACAGAAAGTTGTTTCTCCATGGATAGTATTACTATCCATCCATCTCTGAGACACCAGTCAAGAGCTCGAGGAAGGTCTTTGACTGCAGCCTAAGAGATGCAGCTGCCATCTGGAAGACCACCAAGGAATTAGAAGTCTAGCTCACCAATGTGGACTAATCAGGCCTACCTGACAAGTTCAAGGCTTGGATCTACCAGCAAAGTATCCTCTCCTGGATCCTCTGGCTCATGTGGTATATGAGGTACCCATGTCAACAGTTGAGGCTCCTGAGGAAAAGATCAATAGCTACCTTCTAGATGCTGGGTCTCGCATGTAGTCTAAGCAGCATTGCTCCGTACAGAAAGAGAAATAAACTGCAGCTCCCCTTCGGCTGCCTGAAGAAGGAGTTCATGGTTTCCCATCCATGAGAATTGTTGCTGTACAGAGACCCCACAGTTTCATCAGCAGGTAGGAAATAGAACACACTGGAAATGGCTGAGTCCTGTCTGAGGCACAGGAATCTGGTAGGGACAGTGGTGTCTGAACAGGTAGGACGGGACAGCTTGCCTTCACCCACATCGACCGGCTCAGAGCAGGGACACACACAAACCAAACCAGGAAGAGGTGCAAACAGCCGTCAAGAAAGTGAATTCCACCAGGATGGTAGGAATGGGGCAGCAGGGTGCTTGGACAAGGTGGGAGGGTGCGCTGAAGGGAAGATCTCCTGGTCCAACGTCTGGAAGGCAGAACCCCAGCACATCAAGTTCATGATCTAAGCTGTGTATGACATCCTGCCTAGTCCTGTGAACTTTTCTGCTCGTGGCAAGAGTGAACACAATCATGGCAGAATGACCCTGAAACACATACTCAGCAGCTGTCCGAAAGCCCAGGGAGAGGCATGCTACCACTGGTGCCAGAACCAGATGCTGACGGCAGTTGCACAAGGTATCTGCTCAGCCATTAACAACAGTAGGCATCACAAAAAGCCCACAGCCTTTGTCAGAGCTGGAGATCAACCACAGCCTCAGCCCAGATCACCAGGGTCTCACTGGCAACTGAAAGTTGGTCTTGGCAAACAATTAGTTCCCTGACTTCATTGCATCAGTATCACCGAGGCCATTCTGTCAGAAACCTCGAAGCAGGTGGTCATGGTAGAAATGACAGTGCCTTGGGAAATCTGGATTGAGGAAGTTTTTGTGTGTAGGAAAGACAAATACCAGGAGCTGGTAGAGCAGAGACAGGAGTGGAGTGCACAGTGTGAGCCTATAGAGGTGGGGTGTAGAGCTTTTGCTGGATGCTCATTGTGCAGAACCTACTCTCTCCTTGGCATTACAGAAGCTGCAAGAAGAGCCATCAGGACCGTCACAGAAGCTGCTGAGTGAGCTTCCAGATGGCTATGGATCAAGAGGTGTGACCTGTGAACCAATGCTGCTGGGACACAAGCCAGGGCCTAATCAACCCCAGCCTGGGCGAGGATGTCTGATATTGAAAGATCCGAAACACCCAATGACTCCAGGTTATATCACTAATGATGTGTTCTAACACATCCTCGGCATCAAACACATTATATAGGCTTGCCTATTCTGTTAATTAGAATGGATCTGAGCTGACAGGAAGAGTGTGAATGCTGCAAATCACAAGCAACCTAAAATAGAGTGAGAATGAAATCACAGTTACGGTATTCACAGGGAGCTGGAGAAAAAGAACATTGACTTTGATGGCTTTCTGATGTATTAGGTGATAGAATCCAAGGACTTGAAGAAGTCTTGATCTAAAAGTACAGTACATTTAATGGTGTTCACTTTATGCAGAACAATGCAGGTAGAAGTTGTGAATAGTTTGCCGATCAAATGAACAAGCTTGTCCTGGTTGCTGTTGAGGCTCTTGAACTATACAGCATAGAAACTGTCCCATCAGGCCACTACACCCTAAACTGATATTTTTGTTCATCTACACCTTCCTATTTGCCCATATTAGGACTGTATCCTTCTGTGTCTTGCTTATTTAACTAGCTGTCTAATCACAGTGATTGTATCTAATTCCACAAACTCCTCTGGTAGCAAGTTCCTGATATCAACCACTCATTGTTGGAAAAAAATTATTCCTCAAAATCCCTTTAAAACTCCTTGCTGTCACCTTGCATCAATGCCCTCTTGTTTTTAATCGAGAAGACTGGAATATAAAAGCAAGAATGTAATGCTGAAACTTTATAAGGCTTTGGTCAGACCATATTTGTAAGCAATTTTGGACCCCATATCTAAGAAAGGATATGCTGGCATTGGAGAGTGTCCAGAGGAGATTTACAACAATGATCTCAGGAATGAAGCTGCTAACATATGAGGATAATTTGATGCCTCTGGGCCTGTAGTTGCTGGAATTAAGAAGACTGGTGGGGGTGGGGGGTGGGGGGGAATCTCATTGAAATGTACCAAAATTGACACACCTGGGTATCACTAAAGCGAGGTTGATAGGTTCTTTATTAGTTTTATTAGGTTCTTTATAAGTTGATAGGTTCTTTATTAGTAAGGGAGTCAAAGGTTACACGCAGAAAGCAGGAGAATGGGGTTGAGAGGGAAAATAAATCAGCCATGATTGAATGGCACTGACTCAAATGGGTTGAACGGTCTAATTTAGCTCCTGTTTTATTGGCTTTATGGTCCAAACTGCTGGATTAACTCAGCCGGTTGATCAGCATCTATGGAGAATTAATGCTTGCTTAAATCGAAACCTTTGGACCTGAAATGTCAATGATTCCTTTCCTCCCACAGATGCTGCCTGACCTGCTGATTTTTTCCACCAAATTGTTTGCAGTCTAGATTTGAACATCTGCAGCAACACATTGTGGTAAAATACAATCCAGCTGTTTCTGTTGACAATGTCTCAAAGATGCCCAGTTATAAGTGGATAGAACTGCTCCTAAACTATCTGATATATGCAGGGAAGCTGGGACTTTATTCTCCACAAACATGACACAGTGCCCACACTTGCTACACAGTCCCAGGTAGACCTCTCTTTTGCATTGGTTCTTTTATCACCTGTTGAAGCCTAATGGGGAGTTCTGCCCTTCAGGACATGGCCTGCTTGGTCAGTCATGTAACTGACTGAGCACTGCCAACGGATGTCCCTTGGTTATAGCATTGCCTCATGAAATATTACCTATCATCACTGGAGAAAATATGATTCTATATATCACTCAACGAATATAAGGGGTGATTTTCTGAAAATTGGGTTTCAGAGGGCTAACAAAACAATTAAAAAGAAAGATATGTGGGAGGTGAACAATTTCATAAAACCTCTGTAATTTGACAAACTTTTTTTTGTAGCTCTTTGCTTGAATTACTCTCAACATTGAAATGAACAGGATGTAATTTCTGTAGTTTCCTGAAAAAGGCTAGACAGGTTGAGAGGGTGGTGAAGCAGGCATATGGCATACTTGCCTACATAGGTCAGGGCAAAAAAATATTGAAGTTGAGAAGTCATGTTGCAGCTTTGCCAACACTATTTAGACAACACCTGGAGAATTGTGTGTATTCTAGTGGCCACATTATAGAAAGATGTGATTTCTGGAGAGACTGCAGAGGAAATTCACTGGGATGTTGCCAGACTAGAGAACCTGAGGCAGCTAACAATGATAGTATATTCAGGGAACTGCTGAGAAAAGATTTGCAGATCCCAATTTTGTGGCAAGATTCTGAATGATTTCTGATGCAGTGCAGTTTGCATTTGTAAATTTTGTGTTTTTTTTCTCACGTTGACATCCTCACATTCTCACGTAGGAAACAATCTGAGTGGGCAGCGCAGTGGCACAACTTCAGCCATCTCAGGTGAATCCTAATTACTAGCGTGGAGCTTCAATATTTCCCCTGCAATTCTGCCATTACAAGTTAATCAAAAGATTTCCAATAAAACAGACAATAGTTTTGTTCTTTCCAACGGACAGGATAATTTTGATCTGCATTTTAAATTTTGTCCATAAGATTCACTACATTATTTGATACCTCGCCACAAGCATACCCTCATCCTCAACAATTTTTCCTTCAGCTCCGCCCACTTCCTCCAGATTTGAGGGGTAGTGATGGGCACCCAACATGGATCCCAGCTATGCCTGCCTCTTCATTGGCTATGTAGAACAGTCCATGTTGCAAACCTTTCCCTTTAATGCTCTCCAACTCTTCCTCTGCTACACTGCACTGGCACAGCTTCATGCACCCATGCTGAGCTCATCAATTTCATCAACTTTGCCTCTAACTTCCACCCTACCCTGAATTCACTTGGTCCGCTTCTGACACCTCCCTCTCCTTTCTTGCTCTCTCTGGCTCCATCTCTGGAGACAAACTGTCAACCAACATCTTTTATAAACATACTGATTCCCATGCTTATATTGACTATACCTCTCCCACTCTGTTTCCCGTAAAAACGCTACTCCTTGTTTTCCAGTTCCTTCCTCTCTGCCATATCTGTTCCCAGGATGTGGTTCTCCTCTCCAAGATATCAGTGATTCTGTCACCAAACACATCATTACCTCGCACCCCTGTCTGCTTTCTGTAGGTATCACTCCCTTCGTGTTCCCTTGTCCATTCGTCCTTCCTCACTAATCTCCCTCCATGCAATGATCCCTCAAGCAGCCAAAGTGCTACACCTGCCCATTCACCTCCTCTCTCACCTCCATTCAAGGTCCCAAACAGTCCTCCCAACACTTTACTAGCGAATCTGCTGGGGTCATCTATTGCGTCCAGTGTTCCTGATGCAGCCTTCTCTCCTCTGGTGAGACCTGTCGTAAACTCGGGGACTGCTTCTGCTCCACCTACTAGAAGTGGAACTTCCACTGGCCAAACATTTTAATTCCAATTCCCATTCCTGTTCCGACATCTTGTTCCATAGCCTCCTCTTGTGTCATGATGAGACCTCCCTCAGGGTGGAGGAGCAACACCTTGCTGCATATTCTGTCTGGGTAGCCTTGAACCTGATGGCATGAATATCAATTTCTCCTTCCGGTAATTTTCCCCTCCCTCTTCCCTATTCTTCTGTTCCCCATTCTGGCCTCCTACCTCTTTTCACCTGCCTATCACCTTCCCCTGGGTCCCTCCTCCTTCCCTTTCTCCTATGGTCCACTCTCCTCTCCTATCAGATTCCTTCCTCTCCAATCCTTTATCTTTCCTACCCACCTGGCTTCACCTATCACCTTCTAGCTATCCTCCTTCCCCTCTCCCCAGCTTTTTATTCTGCCGTCTTCCCTTTTCCTGAAGAAGGGTCTCATCTTAAACCAACTGGTTATTCCTCTTCATAGATGTGCCTGACTTACTGAGGTCTGCCAGCATTTTGTGCGTTGACATGCATTTTTTTTCGAATTATCACATAATCTTCCTGTGAAGCACTTCGGAATGCATTACTACATTAAAGATGCTTTTACAGTGGTCTGAAGATGCTTAAATGGCTCTGTGTAATGTCTCCTTGTAATTGATGCCTGTGGAACAGTTGGACTGAAGGTAAATCAATTCTTTTATGTACAGCATTAACCGGACTGGAAGCAGTAGTGAACTCTGACTGTTTTCATTCAGTAATTAAGAAAATGATGCATTGAGACTACGGATGCAGCATATTTATAAACTTTACTGCATGTGCTATTGCCTTTTCTAAGACTATGTTTGCACTTTAAGATTACAAAACATAGTTTTTGATGCTTGCATAAATCACTTCCAATACTTTAACCTGTTTTGAATATCTCTCCCAGCTGTATTGGCATCTTCAAATTATGTACCAAAGTAAATGAAATGTAATGATTAAACCTTCATAATAACATTAAAAATGCACTCATATCACATCATTATGGTGGGAACTATGGCAGGTAATTTACACACAGTGAACTCTCACAATCATGGTCAAGTAAGTAACCTTCCAGTGGGAGAAAATCTTGGAAACAGTGATCACAGCCCCAGAGGTTTTAAGACAGTTATGAATCAGGATAAATATGGCATAAAGAAGAGCTTTAAATAGGAGCAGGGTGTATTCGGCAGGAACTAGTGCAGGGGTCCATGGATCCCTCGGTTATTGATAAGGCTCCATGGCATAAGAATGGTTGGGACCCCTGAACTAGTGAAGTTGATTGGGAACAGCTGTCTTTGGGCAAGTTTGCATCTGACACACGGAGGTTGCTTAAAGACCAACTGCACAGAGTACAGAACAGATATGTTATAGCAAGGAGTAAGGATAAGAATGGCAAGATATGAGGGAACTTGGAATATGAGAAGGGTGGTGAATTTTTTTATGAAGGAAAAGGAAATGTATTTATGCATTAGGAAGCTAAGATTAAATGGAGCCCTTGAGGATTATAAAGAAACTAGAAAAGAACTCAAGAAGGGAATTGGAAGAGGCTGGAAGATTCATGAAAAATCCTTAGCAAGTTTGATTGAAGAGCATCCCAAGTAATTCTATGCATACATGCAAGAGGATAACGAGGGAGAGGGTAGGACCAGTCAAGGATAAAGAATGAAATATATGCTTGGAGATTGAAGATGTAGGTGAGGTCCTTAAGTGAGTACTTTGCATTGGTACACATCAAGAAGACATATGTGAGGGGTCGTGAGATTAGTCTGGAGTGCTAATATGTGAAGGCATTTTGAGATAAAACAAGAGGTAGCGTTGGGTCTCTTGAAGAATGGTTAAGCCCACATCCTGATGGGATATACCACAGGTTACCGTGAGAGGCAAGAGGTGAGATTCTTAGGGCCTTGACCAAGATCTTTGTGTCCTCTCTAGCTACAGACAATATCCCAGAGCACTGGCAAGTGGCTAATGGTGTAATGGCATTCCATTGTTCAAGAAAGGAAGTGGGAATAATTGTGGAAATTATAGATCAAAGGATCACATGTCAGTGGCAGAAGGTAGTTGGGATGAGATTTATAAGTACTTGGAAAATTATGGCCTAATTAAGATTGGTGGGCATGGCTTTGCAGTGGGTCTTACTAATTGATAGAGTTTTTCAGGGAGGTGACAAAGATGATTAACAAAGATAGAGCTGTGGATATTGTCTACATGGATTTATGGTGTAAGGTGTTTGATAAAGCCCGCAGTGACTTGTTTATTTCTATTAAGAATTGGTTTGTCCATCTAAGACAAAGCTTAGTGATTGATAGGACCTATTCTGGCCGGAGGTCTGTGACTATAGGGATCTTTACTGCGACTTATACTACTTGTGATATACACTCAGTGGCACGCTTGCTGTTATTAGTCAAAACACTTAGTTTAAAAGCCAGGAAGTTTTGTTGCAGGTTTATAAAACTCTGGTTAGGTGTATCTGGCGCATGGTATTCAATACTTGACCTGGAGAGCATGTGCTATAAGGAGAGGCTGAATAAATTAAACAAAACTTAGGTTGCTTTCTCTGTGGGGCTGAGTTTGAGGACCGGAGTTCAGGGTCCTATTATCAGTGAATTTTAGGATCAATATTGAGGATCGAATCCCAAAAGTCGATTGGAACTCTGTGGGTCAAGGCCCAATGGCCAAGCCCTGGGTCTGCGCATTCACTGGGGAAGTCAGGGGCCCAATGTCCACTGGAGGCTGGAGACTCAGAGGCAGCCTGTCCTGGGTTGGAGGACTAGTGTATGACTGGGTGGAAAGGGGCTTATTTTGTGGTTGTTTTGTTTGTGTTCTTCTACTGAATATTGTGGACATGCAATGTTGGCACAGAACGTCTGGTGACACAGTGGGGTGCTCCCAGCACATCCTTGGGGGGGGGGGGGTGTGTATGCACACACACACACACATGGTAAATAAATCAATCTGATTATGAGAATCTCGTATGAAGTTATGAGAGGCATCTCCTTCTCCCAGGATCAAATTGTCAAATTCCACAGGACATGAATGTAAGGCGAGATGAGCCAACTTTAAGGGGGTTGTGGGCAGTCAGTTTTTTTACCAACAGAATGGTGCGTGCCTGGAATGTACTGCCAGAGGGAGTAGTGGGGCAAATTTGATAGTGGTGGTCAAAAGACTCTTAGGCACGTAAATGTGCAGGAAACGGAAGGCTATGAACATTGTCTAGACACTAGAGATTACCTTAGTTAGGCATTTAATTGTGAGTTTAATCAGTTTGGCTCAATTTTGTGGGCTGAAGGGCCTGTTGCTGGTGCTGCACTGCTCTATGTTGATGCGAGATGAACAGAACTAAATGATCTCAAAATACCATGAGCAGTCAATGAGTTAAATTACAATTAGCATTTTATTCATGCAACATAATATATACTAGACAGCATATTGTTTAGAAATAGAAGGGACATTATTTCTTTCTATTTACTTCCCAAGCCCAATTCTTTCTCTTGAAAGCACTAATTCATAACAAGGTAAGATGTGGAGTCCACAGGAATTGGCAACTATTAAATACCTTTTCTTATTGTCCATATTTAGGTGACATTTACACTGTGCTTTTGCTCGGGCCTGTCAGCTTCACCAACATATAAACATAAGATAGCTAGTAATGCACCTAACAAACAATTTATAAGGAAATTTTTGGTTTACAGGGGGTGGAACTTGTTGTCATAGGGAGGGGTGGGGTGTTATTTATTCATTCAATCAATGTGGGCATCATGAACAATGGTAGCAATCCCTCTCCACCGCTGAAGATTCAACCACTTTCATGGAGGTAGTAGGGAAACAAATAAGGAATTAGGGTGCAGACATGATGGTGTGTGTGGGAATAGAAGGAAATGCTTGATCTGTACAATCTGTGCAAAAGTTTTGAGTATCCTATGGACTCAGACCCCAAGATCCCTCTGATCCTCCACACTGACAAGAGTCTTACCATTAATACTATATTCTGCCATCATATTTGACCTACCAAAATGAACTACCTCACACTTATCTGGGTTGAACTCCATCTGCCACTTCTCAGCCCAGTTTTGCATCCTATCAATGTCCCACTGTAACCTCTGACAGCCCTCCACACTATCCACAACACCCCCAACCTTTGTGTCATCAAAAAATTTACTAAACCATCCGTCCACTTCCTCATCCAGGTAAGCCTTGTACTTCTCAATAAGCCTTGTATGGGGTACCTCGTCAAATGCCTTGCTGAAATCCACGTACACTACATCTACTGTTCTTCCTTCATCAATGTTTTTAGACACATCCTCAAAAAATTCAATCAGGCTCGTATGACCTGACCTGCCTTTGACAAAGCCATGCTGGCTATTCCTAATCATATTATACCTCTCCAAATGTTCATAAATCCTGCCTCTCAGGATCTTCTCCATCAACTTACCAATCACTGAAGTAAGACTCACTGGTCTATAATTTCCTGGGCTATCTCTACTCCCTTTCTTGAATAAGGGGACAGCATCTGCAACCATTCAATCCTTCGGAACATCTCCCGTCCTCATTGATGATGCAAAGATCATTGCGAGAGGCTCAGCAATCCCATCCCTCCCCTCTCACAGTAGCCTGGGGTACATCTCATCCAGTCACAGAGACTTAACCAACTTGATGCTTTCCAAAAGCTCCAGCACATCCTCTTTCTTAATGTCTATATGCTCAAGCTTTTCAATCTGCTGTAAGTCATCCCTACAATTGCCAAGATCCTTTTTCTTAGTGAATACTGAAGCAAAGTATTCATTAAGTACCCCTGCTATCTCCTCCAGTTCTATACACAATTTTCCACTGTCACACTTGATCGGTCCTATTCTCTCACATCTTATCCTCTTGCTCTTCACATACTTGTAGAATGCTTTGGGGTTTTCCTTAATCCTGCTCACCAAGGTCTTCTCGTGGCCCCTTCTGGCTCTCCCAATTTAATTCTTAAGCTCCTTCCTGCTAGCCTTATAATCTTTAGATCTCTATCATTACCTAGCTTTTGGAACCTTTTGTAAGCTTTTCTTTTCTTCTTCACTAGATTTTCAACAGCCTTTGTACACATTGGTTCCTGTACCCTAGCATCCTTTCCCTGTCTCATTGGAACGTACCTATGCAGAATGCCACACGATATCCCCTGAACATTTGCCACATTTCTGCCGTACATTTCCCTGAGAACGTCTGTTCCCAATTTATGATTCCAAGTTCATGCCTGATAGCTTTATATTTCCCCTTACTCCAATTAAACGCGTTTCTAACTTGTCTGCTCCTATCTCTCCCCAATTCTATGGTAAAGGAGATAGAATTGTGATCACTATCTCCAAAATGCTCTCCCACTGAGAGACCTGACACCTGACCAGGTTTATTTCCCAATGCCAGATCAAGTACATCTTCTCCTCTTGTCATGTTATTTATATATTGTGTCAGAAAACCTTCCTGAACACATCTAACAAACTCCACCCCATCTAAATTTTGCGCTCCAGGGAGATACCGATCAATATTTAGGAAATTAAAATCTCCCACCACGACAGCCCTGTTATTATTACACCTTTCCAGAATCTGTCTCCCTATCTGCTCCTCAAAGTCCCTGTTAATATTGGGTGGTCTATAAAAAACACCCAGTAGAGTTATTGACCTCTTCCTGTTTCTAACTTCCACTGACAGAGACTCAGTAGACAATCCCTCCATGACTTCCTCCTCTTCTGCAGCCGTGACACTGTCTCTGATCAGCATAGAGAGATTACTCCAAACACAGCATTTAGTCTGATGGCCCAAAAGTTCAGTTCAGGTTTCATCGGATGATAGAACCTTCTTCCAGCTGTCTTCAGATTTTCCCATAAACTCCAGCTGAGATTTCATGTGAGCTTTTTTCAACAGTGGATTTCTTTTTGCCACTCTCTCATAAAGCTGCAACTGGTGAAGCACTGGGCAACAGCCTCTCCCATCTCAGCCACTGAAGCTTGTAACACCTCCACAGTTGTCACAGGTCTCTTGCCGGCCTCCTTCTCTAGTCCACTTTTTGCACGGTCACTCCGTTGTTGAGGATGTCCTGCTCCAGGCAGTTCTACAGCTGTGCCAAATTCATTCCATTTTTTTAGGATTGGCTTACCTGTACTCTCTTAAGGGATATTCAGTGACTTGGAAATTTCCATTTCCTGACTTGTTCCTTTCAATAACCTTTTTGCAGAGTTGCTTGGAGTGTTCTTTTGTTTTCCTGGTGTAGTTTCTGCCAGGATTCTGACTTCCAGACACAGGTGTATTTTTACTACAATCAATTGAAGCACCTTGACTGCACACAGTGATCTCCATTTAACTAATTATGTGACTTCTGAAACCAATTGCCTGCACCAGTGATGATTTGGTGTGTCATATTAAAGTGGGTGAATACTTATGCAATCAATTATTTTGTGTTTTATATTTGTAATTAATTTAGATCACTCTGTATAAATCTGTTTTTACTTTGACATGAAAGTATTAAAAAAAGCCAAATTAAATCCACTGTGATTGCATATTGTAAAACAATAAAACATGAAAACTTCCAAGAGGGGTGTGAATACTTTTTATAGACACTGTATGCTCACTGGCATATTTGTGGAAAATTGGGAAACACTTGTTAAGGATCAACATGAGGTTTGAAATACTCAATAAGCAATATAACATAAATCACTGTTAGAAACAAACCATTATTTGGACAAAGATGCATTCACTTACCAAGATGAATTTTTACTGTATGATATTAATATGATAACAGCTATCAATTGCAACCTTTTTTAAGAAACAATTCACAAAAGGCCCATTGTCAGAGTTTCAGTATAATCAAAAGAGTTACAGTGATCTCTTACCACCAAGATGTCTACGGAGTTTGGATAGAGAGATGTTTCCTTGAGCTTTTAAATCACATCAAGAAAATGGACATTGTTTTTGAGAACCACCTGACATAAGTGACACTTGTCCAACATCACACAAAAGATTAAGTAAGCATGATAATTGAGGTTTGTTGTTTGCTTCCACGTCATAAATTAAAAATCAGTGGCCACAACTATGTGAAGCAATCAGCATTTCTTCAAAACTTCATGCTTTCATGCAGTGTTTCAGATAAGGATGGTTGATTTTTTTCTGTATTTTATTGGACTGCCCTTTCTCCACTTCCTGTCATCTGCGTCCTGGATTGGAACCCTTGCAATTGGAAAATCTAGTCTGTGCAAATGTTGAAGTTGTATTACAGTACTGCTAGCCTATCAGATTTTCTGCCTTAAAGAGGTCACCTTTATCCTCTGCTCCCCTGAACAACAAAAACCTGTTGAGGGGAAAAAAGGATCAGCCATGATTGAATGGTGAAGCAGACTCGTTGGACCAAATAGCCTAATCCTGTTCCTGTGTCTTACGGTCTTATTAGCATGAGTAATTGGAACCTTTGCCTTAAATGTCTTGCAAGCAGTGCCTTTTAAGAAAGCCTTTCTGGACATTTTTGCATGCCACAGTGGTGAGGAGACACCAGAGAGAAAGTTTGAAAGAAGTGAGCCACAGTTCCCGAGGAGACATTAGAGTGCGTGTGAGAGCTGAAGCCATAAATTAAGATGTGCGTTTCTGAAAGAGGTTGGGGGGGGGGTCGGTGCAGTAAACAAATGTGATTTAATTATGTCTGGGTTAAAGTCAGGAAACAAATGTGATTTAATTATGTCTGATAAGCAGGAATGCAGAAGCCCTGACGAGATTAATTGCTTGTGGAATCATTGAAGTCCTGAGATATGGACTATTGTTTTACAGAAATGTGTAAAAAAAACAACTCCAAATATGGAATGGGATAAGACTATGTACCTCCCGAGTCAGGGAGGGGAGGGGTAAGGAAGAAGGATAAAACCTGCTGCCCTGTAAGGTTCAGGGTTCCCTTCTCTGAGGGGGCCCAGCTCTGCAGAACTGTTAATAAACTTTGTTTCCTTGAATTTGTCTTGAAGCCATTATTCGGGAGCGTGGCTCGTTTCTGACAACTTGGGGCGCTCGTCCGGGATCCACACTCCGGCCGTGAGGGGGGCAAGGAAGGACATCGGAGAAGGTGCACCCTGCCGAGTTCGGCAGTCCCTGATTCCTTGCTCGTCGCCCCGCGCGGCTTGAGCAAGTGATATCCGGCGGACTCAAGGAAACAAAGAGGGGTTGTCGAGGCAGTTGAGACAGTGAGCGATCGAGTAATTTCTGTGCACAGGACCCAGGTAAGAGATCCTGCAGTGACGTGGTACACGAGAATTGTGGAACTACGGGGTTACCCTGCAGGTGGATCCTGCAGAGACGTAGTGCACAAGAATTGTGGAACTACGGGGTTACCCTGCGGGTGAATCCTGCAGAGACGTAGTGCACGAGAATTGTGGAACCACGGGGTAGCCTGCGTGTGGATTCCTGGGCGATCGCGGGAATACAGGTTCCGGAATTGGACAGGAGTGATCGAGCTAGGTGGGTCACATTCAAATTAAATTCCTGCAGTGACGTGGTGCGCAGGAAGTGCGGAACCACGGGGTAGCCTGCGGGTGGATTGGAACCGGGCAAGTCCTCGAGATGGGAAATAAGGGGTCTAAGAGAGAAAAGGGTAAAGGAAATCCAGGCGCCAATGATGAAAAATACCCCGGGGTACCCCCTGATAGTCCGTTGGGACGGATGCTAGAAAATTGGGATTACGGGAGGCGAAAAGGGAAGTCAAAGAGAAAAATGATACAGTACTGTGAATTCTGGTCCCGCCAGCCGATCCAAGGGTCAGCTGTGTGGTGGCCTAAGTTCGGGTCTAGCGAGGATTGGGTACAACAAGCCCTTAATCTGTACGTGAATTCAAAGTGATTATGCCCTATGCTGGTTACCAACGACAAATAGTTATAAATTGAAAATGATAAATGAAGGGGGACAGAAAAAGAATACATGGGAGGTGCTCGAGCACCTGCCGCCCCCATATGTGCCCCCTACCGCTCCGCAAATCGAAGACCCTGAGACGGAGGTTGGCCAACAGCTGATTCGTGTTGAATTTGTATCAAAGGCATGGCCAGATATAAGAAAAAAAAACTGGAAAAACTAGAAGATTGGAATACTAAACCCTTAAGTGAACTACTTAGGGAGGCACAGAAAGTGTTTGTAAGAAGGGATGAAGAGAAGCAGAAGACGGCAAGAATAATGGTCCAGACAGTGCGACAAGTAACCGCAGATAGTAGAGAGAGAGACAGGGACCATGGTTGGATCGAGGTAGTAGCCAGGAGCAAGGAGGAGGGCTAAGGAAGGCTTTAAGATGTTTTCATTGCAATGGAGAGGGACACTTCAGGCGCGAGTGCCCCAGATACCGACGGGAAGTGCGCTCGTACGCCATGATGGAAGAAGAATACTAGGGGGGTCGGGGGTTCCAACCCTTGGGGAAGAAAAATCATCGGCAGGAACCCCTGGTAAACTTGAAATTAGGTCCCCAAGGGTGTGACACAACCTTCATGGTCGGCTCAGTCCTGTGAGTTATACGTGCTCCAAAGGGCTCTGATAATATTGGAAAAGAGAGTCGGAACTGTATACACTGACTCCAAATACGCCTATGGAATAGTACATACATTTGGGAAGATATGGAAAGAAAGAGGACTGATAACGGCCAGGGGAAAAGGACTGGCACATGAACAAATGATAAGTATGACATTGGAAGCCCTGGCCTTACCGACTGAAATTGCGGTAGTGCATGTACCCGGAAACCAAAAAGGATCGACACCTGATGCTGTGGGGAACCGTCTGGCGGACAAGGAGGCCAAACGGGCAGCAGTTGAAGAACCAGTGCAACTCCTGACTTTGATACCAGTGAGAGAAGGACTTACTAAACTGCCTGTGTTTACTCAAATGGAGATTGACAACATGAACCAACTAGGAGCCCGGAAAGACGCTGATGGTAAATGGAGAATCCCCGATGGAAGACAGGTGCTAAATAAGGAAGTGACCCGCAACATTCTCCAACAACTGCACCAACAGACCCACTGGGGAGCGCAGGCAATGTGTGACACGGTACTTAGGGAATATGCATGCAAGGGAATCTACACTTTGGCCCAACAAGAGGTAACTGGATGTCCAACGTGCCAGTGAATAAACAAGAAAGTGATGCGATCCATCCCAAGAGGCGGCCAACCCCTGGCCATGAGACCCTTCCATGGAATCCAAATCAACTTCACCGAGCTGCCCCAAGTGCAGAGATGGAAATACTTATTGGTAATCGTGGATCACTTTACACACTGGGTGGAAGCATACCCAACTACTAAGGCAGATGCGCCCACAGTAGCTCGGATACTACTTGAGAACATAATCCCCAGATATGGAATCGTGGGGTCCATAGACTCTGACCGGGGGACACACTTCGCCTCCAAGACGCACCAGTTAATTTGCGATGCACTTGATATCGAATGGAAGTACCATACCCTGTGGCATCCCCAGAGTTTGGGACGACTAGAACGAATGAACAGCACCCTGAAGGCACAGCTAACCAAGTTGATGTTGGAAACCAAGCTACCATGGACCAAGTGTTTGCCGATCGCTCTCCTGAGAATACGTACAGCGCCCCGCAAGGATATAGGAATATCTCCTTGTGAGATGCTCTTTGGACTGCCATATTGGAATAAAATAGAGGGGTATCCCACACTACAGGGGGGTGATTTATTTGTAAAGAACAATTTACTGGCCTTGTCCTGTTCCTTTGCAGAACTGCGGAAAAAGGGTCTCTTGGCCCAGACTCCGCCGCTCGACTTTGCTTTACATCAGATCGTGCCTGGAGATTGGGTTCTGGTAAGGACCTGGAAGCCGGAGAAGTTACAGCCACAGTGGGAAGGCCCTTTCCAGGTCCTGCTAACAACAGAGGTGGCTGTACGGACAAAAGAAAAAGGGTGGACACACGCATCCAGGGTAAAAGGACCGGTGAAGCCCGAAAGCCGCACTGAGTGGACCTGTGTTCCCGGTGAAGAACCGTTGGTGGTGAAGCTAAAAAGGCAGCAAAAATGAACTCTATGTGTACTGTAACATTATTGACTGTAATATATTTGATTCTATATGTCGGGGAAATTGAAGGGAAATGTGACAAGTGCAGAACCGTGGTACGAGTGGGGCAGAGGGTGTTCCCAGGATCCTTCATATCCCACTCGCATGTAAATGACCGTTGTTATGATAAAAGCAGAAGGGTGTTGGGAAAATGGTAAGCCGTACTATCAGGTCTATAATAAAGGCGGTTGGTGGCGAACAGTACTCTGGATGGTGGGAGGTGGATTAATGAGTTTGATGCTTTTACCCTGCCTCATTCCCTGTGTACAAGCACTAATAAGACGAAGTGTGTCACAACTTCAGGCAATAGCAATACCTCAGCACGGCACTGGCATTGGAGCTGTTGGCAAAACAGCAGAGCCAGATGCGAACAGCAATATACCAGAACAGGCTGGCTGTGGATTACCTATTGGCCTCTGAAGGCGGGGTATGTGGGAAGTTCAATCTTACAAACTGTTGCCTTAAGATAGACGACAGTGGAAAGGCCGTGTTAAAAATATCCGACAAAATTCGGAAACTGGCCCACGTGCCAGTACAAACCTGGAGATCCCTGGGGAACATGAGTTGGCTAGACGGGCTACTGGAAGGTAGTTGGTGGTGCACCGCTCTCCTAGTAGCAGGCGGGGGTCTAATGATTCTCTTACTTTTGCCGTGTGTGATTCCTTGTATACGAACACTGATCAGGCGCAGTATATTCCAGCTCCAGGCAGTAGCGATACCCCAACATGGGACAAACGAGCAAAAACTTATGCTATTAAAGAAGTAAGTTGACCCTCCACGGGGGGCGGAGGAAGGACGGTGGGCCCCCTGGAAAGAGGAGAAATGCTAGCTGCTACGCACATCTTAAAAAGAAAAAGGGTGGAATTGTGAGAGCTGAAGCCATAAATTAAGATGTGCGTTTCTGAAAGAGGTTGGGGGGGGGGGGGTCGGTGCAGTAAACAAATGTGATTTAATTATGTCTGGGTTAAAGTCAGGAAACAAATGTGATTTAATTATGTCTGATAAGCAGGAATGCAGAAGCCCTGACGAGATTAATTGCTTGTGGAATCATTGAAGTCCTGAGATATGGACTATTGTTTTACAGAAATGTGTAAAAAAAACAAAAAAAAACAGCTCCAAATATGGACTGGGATAAGACTATGTACCTCCCGAGTCAGGGAGGGGAGGGGTAAGGAAGAAGGATAAAATCTGCTGCCCTGTAAGGTTCAGGGTTCCCTTCTCTGAAGGCACCCAGCTCTGCAGAACTGTTAATAAACTTTGTTTCCTTGAATTTGTCTTGAAGCCATTATTCGGGAGCGTGGCTCGTTTCTGACAGTGTGCAAATTAGTTACTTGTCAGGGATCACGCAAAAGAATTCAGGTTTAAGCAATGTTAAGAATGGGGAGTTGAGACTGAGGATCACCCTCATGGGGCTTCAGCAAGGACAGGCAAAGGCTGTAGAGAGATAACTTTTCATTATTTATACTGTTTCTTTCTTATTGCACAGGGGATGCCAACAGGATACTGGAATACTCCCCTTGCGGGATGTGGGAAGGCACGGTGACTGATCACTACACCTACAAGAAGTGCACCCAGCTGCACCTTTGAATGCTGCTGGAACTGGATGAACTCCAGATCAGTTGGGAGGCTGAGGGCTTGATAGACAGGACATACAGTGAGAAGGTTACATCCAAGGTGCAGGACACAAAACTGAGTGACCATCAGGACAGGGGATTCGCAGCCAGAGCAGTGGCTGTTCCCCAGGTGTACTGCTTTGGATACTGTTGGGGGAAGGGGAGGACATACTTTTGTGGAGAAAGGTGTTGGAAAGCCTCAGCGTTCAGATTTCTGGTGCTGAGACTGGCTCTATGTCTCAGGAGGGAACGGATGAAAAGGCAAGCTATAGAGGTCGGCGATTCATTGGTCAAGAGGAACAGAAAGGGTGTTCTGTGGTTGAGAACGAGACCCCTGCGTGGTTTGATGCATCCCAGGTGCCAGGGCCATCTCTGATCCAGTCCTCAGCATTCTTAAGTGGGAGGGTGAGCGCTAGAGATAACAGTCCACATCAGTATCAATGACACGGGTAGAAAAGGTGACGAGGTTCTGCAAAGTGAGTTCAAGGAGTTAGCTGCTAAATTAAAGGGCAGACCTCCAGGGTTGTGATCTCAGGATGGCATTGAGGCCAGAAACAGGAAAATCATGCAGTTTAATACACGGCTAAGGCGTTGGTGTAATGGTGCAGGTGGGTCTGAGCACATTTGCAAACAGAAACAGCAACAGTGTCAGTCACCCGACTGCATAAAGACAGAGGTGCTCAGTACAACAGCTTTGCCACATTCACATTCAAATTCCAACTGAAATACACAAGCAACTAAACAATTCACAGATAATTCGCAAAGGCTTCAGATAAGATCCAAGGCTTCAGGGGAAAATCAGGCAAGCCAGTCCACAAAACAAAGGGAGTGTTTCCACATGCTAGATCCCAGGTAAGTCTTTTCACAGAACTGACACAGGCAAGTAATTCCACTAACCCGAGGAGTTGATTCTCACAAGCATAGACTGAGTAACTGACAGAGACAGTCACCAGCTTTCACCCTCCCAATCAATCTCAGGTGTGCCTCGTAATCCAATTGAGGTCCCCCAGTGATTTGGGGTGAGGACAGCTGACATCATTGCTCCTGGAGGTGTGCCACTTGGTGGCTGCTTCTAGTGTTACAGTTGGTGCAGGAAGGAGGGCTTTGGATTTTTAGATCATTGGGCTTTCCTCCATGGAATGTGGGACCTGTACAAGGAATGATTTGCACCTGACTTCTATCCTAGAAGAAAGAGTTGCTAGTGCTGCACGGGGGTGGGGAGAGCGGTCGATGTGATTTTGATTTCATTGTTCAAAAGTTTGGATCGGTACAGGGATGGAAGAAGTATGGAGAACTATGGTTCAAGTGCAGCTTGATGGGACTAGGCAATTTAAATGTTCAGCATGGACTAAATGGGCCAAAGAGCCTGCTTCTGTGCTGTCATTTTCTATTACTATGTTATCATATTCTTGATTATCAAAGGGGTGAAAAATTATCGTGGGTAAACAGTATAATCAAATCAATCATAATCTTATTCAATGGATTGGCAGGCTTTCATACCTGAGCAGCCTGCTCCTGCTCCAATTCACTCCTGAGTTCTAAACACAGTATTCAATGCAGAAAATTAAATAGATTGAGAGTCCTTTGTTTACATTTCTGATGTCACTTACAAGCTTTTAAATTTTAAAAAATGTGAACACTGACAGATTTAGGAATGAGCTGCAAATTTTCATAGCCTTGTGTGCTGTTCAATTGCCACCGACATTTGAAGATACACTTGTAAATTAAATTACATTTTTATGAACTATTAGTTAAATCCAGTTCTGAAGAGAACTGACCCCCCCAACTGCCCCCAGAACCTTGACTTCAGAAGAGGGTTCAGAATTTGCAAAAAAGAATTAGTGAATGCTTTAGAAGCAATCATCAGATTAGTAGAATGGTTCCCAATGTATGATACAGATCAAGAGCTTATGGATTAACTCAACCAAAAATGTGAAAGTATATTTTGAAATAATTTTAGTATCAGTTATAATGCTACAGTTAATGAAATAACAATACTAGGAATGACTTTTATGACTGAAATTTCAGATGGTTGATAGCTTAATTTTCAAAGGTGCTGTGTAAGTATGTATTTGTGGAGTATTCCAGCAGTTAAGCAAATTGTGATCAAGTGGAACATTCACAAAACCAACTTGCAAGAATTACATATATTGTTCTTACAACTGCTTAATATGAATCTGTGGAACATAATGTGTTTTTGATACAAAGCCAAAAAATATCTTTAACATAAGGAGACAAAACCCACTGCATACCTTGCTTGTAAAGCATTTCCATGTTGATATCTTTATAGGCAACTAAGTTGTTGACCAATAATACCACACTCTGGATGGCAGTACCAAGAGGATTGTCTTGTTGTTCCTGTGAATGAGAAAAACAAGTTGATAAAAAAAAGTTATAAATCCAATCCAAGAAGTATATAGGTTCATAGTCTGACAATACAATAGATGAATGCTCGAAATCCACTGTCTGTGTACATACATGGTATTATAGGAAAAATATTTCATGGGATATCTTACAAAAACTAACTAGCTTACCTGGTACACCTTTGGACTGTGGGAGGATATCAGAGCACTCGGGGAAAACCTAAGCACTCTGTAGCTGTGTGATGCTGTGTGGATAAAGACCTTCTGACAACAACCAACTTTTCTAACCAAAGTGTTGCCAGCCTTATAGAAATATAGGAAACCTACAGCACAATACAAGCCCTTTGGCCCACGAAGTTGTGCCAAACATGTCCCTACCTTAGAAATTACTAGGGTTACCCATAGCCCTCTATTTTTCTAAGCGCCATGTACCTATCCAGGAGTCTCTTAAAAGACCCTATCGTATCTGCCTCCACCACCATCACCGGCAGCCCATTCCATGCACTCACCACTCTCTGCGTAAAAAAAATTTACCCCGGCATCTCCTCTGTACCTTCTTCCAAGCACCTTTAAACTGTGCCCTCTCATGTTAGCCATTTCAGCCCTGGGAAAAAGCCTCTGACTATCCAACATGATCAATGCCTCTCATCATCTTATACACCTCTGTCAGGTCACCTCTCATCCTCCGTCGCTCCAAGGAGAAAAGGCCGAGTTCACTCAACCTGTCTTCATAAGGCATACTCCCCAATCCAGGCAACATACTTGTAAATCTCCTCTGCATCCTTCCTGTAGTGAGGCGACCAGAACTGAGCACAGTACCCCAAGTGGGGTCTGACCAGGGTACTATATAGCTGCAAAATTACATCTCAGCTCCTAAATTCAATTCCACGATCGATGAAGGCCAATATACTATACGCCTTCTGAACCACAGAGTCAAACTGGGCAGCTGCTTTGAGTGTCCTATGGACTCGGACCCCAATATCCCTCTGATCCTTCACACTGCCAAGATACTTACCATTAATACTATATTCTGCCATCATATTTGACCTACCAAAATGAACCACCTCACGCTTATCTGGGTTGAACTCCATCTGCCACTTCTCAGCCCAGTTTTGCATCCTATCAATGTCCCGCTGTAACCTCTGACAGCCCTCCACACTATCCACAACACCCCCAACCTTTGTGTCATCAGCAAACTTACTAACCCATCCCTCCACTTCCTCATCCAGGTCATTTATAAAAATCATGAAGAGTAAGGGTCCCAGAACAGATCCCTGAGGCACTCCACTGGTGACCGACCTCCATGCAGAATATGAGCCATCTACAACCACTCTTTGCCTTCTGTGGGCAAGCCAGTTCTGGATCCACAAAGCAATGTTCCCTTGGATCCCATGCCTCCTTACTTTCTCAATAAGTCTTGCATGGGGTACCTTATCAAATACCGTGCTGAAATCCATATACACTACATCTACTGCTCTTCCTTCATCAATGTGTTTAGTCACATCCTCAAAAAATTCAAACAGGCTTGTAAGGCACAACCTGCCCTTGACAAAGCCATGCTGACTGTTCCTAATCATATTATACCTCTCCAAATGTTCATAAATCCTGCCTCTCAGGATCTTCTCCATCAACTTAACAACCACTGAGGTAAGACTCACTGGTTTATAATTTCCTGGGCTATCTCTACTCACTTTCTTGAATAAAGGAACAACATCAGCAACCCTCCAATCCTTGAGAACCTCTCCTGTCCCCATTGATGATGCAAAGATCATCGCTAGAGGCTCAGTAATCTCCTCCCTCACCTCCCACAATAGCCTGGGGTACATCTCATCTGGTCCCGGTGACTTATCCAACTTGATGCTTTCCAAAAGCTCCAGCACATCCTTTTTCTTAATATCTACATGCTCAAGCTTTTCAGTCTGCTGCAAGTCATCGCTACAATCACAAAGATCCTTTTTCATAGTGAATACTTAAGTAAAGTATTCATTAAGTACCTCTGCTATTTCCTCCGGTTCCATACACACTTTCCCACTGTCACACTTGATAGGTCCTATTCTTTCACATCTTATCCTCTTGCTCTTCACATACTTGTAGAATGCCATGGGGTTTTCCTTAATCCTGTCTGCCAAGGCCTTCTCATGGCCCCTTCTGGTTCTCCTAATTTCCTTTTTAAGCTCCTTCATGTTAGTCTTATAACCTTCTAGATCTCTAACAATACCTAGCCCTCTGAACCTTTTGTAAGCTTTTCTTGTTGACTAGATTTACTACAGCCTTTGTACACCACGGTTCCCATACCCTACCATAACTTCCCTGTCTCATTGGAACGTACCAATGCAGAACTCCACACAAATATCCCCTGAACATTTGCCAGATTTCTTCTATACCTTTCTCTGAGAACATCTGTTCCCAATGAAAAGCTAAGACAAAAGATTATCAACATAGAAAATAGAAGTAGAAGGAACAACCTACAGGTTCTGGGTCTTGAAGAATTAATTGAAGGTAATCATCCTATGGAATTCTTTGCAAACTCTCTGTAAGAATTATTTCTTGAAATTTTGGCATGTCTGCCTATGATTGATCGAGTTCACAGGTCCCCCGTGTTTCGATCTCCTAACAGAGATAAACCAAGATCTGTAATAATTTGCTTTCATGAATTTAAAACAAAGGATCTGTTAATACGCGAATCTCGTTGAAGAGGCATGATTGATTATAGTGGCAGCAAGATTAGAATTGTGGAAGACTACCCACTGGAGGTTATGCAGGAACGTGCTAAGTACAAAGAAGTTATGTCCAAGTTTTTTAACAAGGGTTTTAAACCCTCCCTTCGTTATCCAGCTCATCTCAGAATCACACTTAAAAATGGTTCTTTCGAATGGTTTTGGTCGATTGCTGAAGCACAAAGGTGTTTAAAATATGAAGGCTAGCTGCTTAGTCTGTCCTTATACGAAAACACAAGATAAAGTGAGAAACTGTTAATTCGCAAATCCCGTCGAAAGGGCATGATTCGTTAGAAGGTGGAATATTAAGATTCTCGAAGACTATTTGCTTGAGGTTATGCAGGAAGGTGCTAAGTTTAAACAAGCTTTGTTGGAATTTTTCTATTAAGGGTTGACCCATCCCTTGGCTACCTAGTTTGACTGAGAATCTCATTAAGATGGACCCTTTGAACGGTCTCACTGGAAAGCTGAAGCATAAAGATTTTTTTAAATTTGAAAGCTGTTTATCCTGTTTTTTCATGAAGATTTAAGATTAAATGTTTAATGTCTTTATGAATAATGGTAACTTTTACTTTTGGTAAACCTTTGTAACTAATTTCCTTTTGTATTTTTTTAATACTGTATTTTTGATATACGAGAATTGAATTTCTTGTCTGGATATTGTTTAGTCTAGGTTGGAATATAAACAATCTGAAACTAATTGGAGCAATCACCAGGTTTTTTGGGAGTTTGTCTGTAGTTGTAGATGTTGGCTTTCTATTGGTCGACCTTCTTTCTTTGGGAGGTGGGCGAGGGGATGTTTTTTCTCTCAAAAGCTGTTCTCTAATTTTTTTTAGCCAACTTGTTGCTTGGTTACCATTTCTCAAGGTTGATGGATTGGGTTTAACTTACATTTTAACCCTTTAAATTATTCTAAAAATGGACCAAACTATTAATCTACTCAGTTTTAATGTAAAAGGGTTAAATCACCCTGTCAAATGTAATAAGATCTTTGCTTATATTAGGAAATTTAAGGTCCCTATTATTTTTTTAACAAGCAATTCATATACGCAAATGTGATAATCTACGTTTTATTTAGCCGTTGGAATGGACCTTGTTTTCATTCGTCTTTTCAGGCCAAATCTAGAGGAGTTTCTATTCTTATAGAATATATTCACTTTCCTTTGTCCAACATAAAGTAGTGTCTGATACTAATGGACGTTTTGTTATAATTTCAGGAAAACTAGATCATAAATCAATAGTACTTGCCAATGTGTAAGCCCCCAATGTAGATGATCCAGTATTCTTTGAGCATTTTTTTTCATTTCTACCAGATCTGAGTCTTTATTCTTTGGTGATGGGAGGAGATTTTAACTGCTGGTTAGCCCCACTCTTAGACTGATCATCTTCTAAACCAGCGTCTCTTAACAAATCAGCTTTGTTTATTCAATCTTTTTTATTGAAATGCGGTATTGTTGATGTTTGGCATTTCTTACATCCTTTAGATAGGGAGTACTTGTTTTTTCCCATGTTCATCATACATATTCCAGGATTGATTATTTTATTTATTGATAGTCAAATTATTTTATCAGTTTGTTCCTGTGAATATAAAGAGATTGCTGTTTCAGATCATGCTCCTGTATTTCTATCTTTAAATCTCCCTGGTTTTCCTCAAAGAAACAGAATTTGGCATTTTAATACAACTTTGTTATCTGATGAGGAATTTTTAAAATTTCTAGAGAGGCATATTTTATTTTTTGAAGAGAATAAAAAGGAAGAGACTTCTAATCTTATTGTATGGGACACTTTCAAGGCCTATGTTAGAGGACAAATTATTTCTTATGCTGCAAGTGTTAAGAATGAAGCTAATAAAGGAAGAATTGAATTAGCCAATCAATTGAAATAATTAGATCAAAAATGCACTATAGCTCCAGATCCTGTTTTATATAAAAGACATGTTGAAGTTAAAACTAAATATGATCCTCTGTTAACATATCCAATTGAAACTCAACTTCTTAAAGATAAAACTCAATTTTACATTCACGGAGATAAATCAGACAAAGTACTGGCCAACCAATTAAAAACTTCTGTAGCTAAACGACAAATTAAAGAAACTTGCAAAACTAATAGTGATAGGACAACTGATCACTCTGAAATAAATGATACCTTTAGAGAATTCTATTCTAAACTTTATAGTTCTGATTCCCCTAACTATTGTAATGAATAATTTTCTAGATCAATTAAATATCCCTGCACTTTCTGCAGAAAAATTGCAAACAGATGGATCAACCCATTTCTTATGAGAAATTGCTGAGGCTATACATTCATTACACTCGGGGACGGCTCTGAGTCCAGCCGGATTTTCTGGAGAATTTTATAAGGCTTTTTCTTCATTAATTATACCGCAGTTACACTCAGTCTTTTTGGATTCTTTCAAATTGGGTAGCTTGCCTCAATCTTTCTATGAAGCCTCTATTTTGCTTATCCTAAAGAAGAACAAGGACCCAACTGAATGCTCTTCATATAGGTCATTTTCATTACTCAGTGTTGATACTAAAATCCTTTCTAAAGTTCCTGCTTGTAGGATTGAAAATATTCTACCTTCCATTATTCCTGATGATCAGACTGGTTTTATTAAAAACCGACATTCCCATTTTAATATACGCCGTATATTAAATGATATTTACTCTCTATGCCAGGAGATATCGGAATATGTGATATCCTTAGATGCTGAGAGGGCCTTTGATCAAGTTGAATGGAATTATTTATTTAAAACCTCAGAAAAATTTAATTTTGGACCAGATTTTATTCAATGGATTAAATTATTTTATCTATCTCCTTCTGCCCGGGTTGTTACTAATTTTCAAAATTACAAACCATTTAAACTTCATTGCAGAACTAGACAAGGCTGTCCGTTGAGCCCTTTGCTCTTTGATCTAGCTTTAGAACATTTTGCCATTGATTTTCGAAAATTTAATGATATCTGTGGTATTTTAAGGAGAGGTATTACTCACAAAGTTTCACTTTACGCAGATGATATATTGCTGTTTATCTTTAATGTTGAGACCTCATTACTTTGCGTACTTTCTTTACTCTCTCATTTTAGCTGGTTTTCAGGATATAAATTGAGCCTACATAATAGTGAATTATTTCCTTTAAATAATTTAGTATCAATTAATACTAATCTCCCTTTTAAAGTTGTAAGGAATCAATTTACTTATTTGGGTGAAACAGACACTAAGAATTACAAACACCTGTTTAAAGAAAACTTTCTTACTTTATTGAATCATGTAAAAAGGATATCATTAAATTGGTCACTTCTTTCAATATTGTTGATTGGACAAATTAATTCTATTAAAATGAATATTCTACATAAATTTATATACAGTCGGCCTTCCTTATCTGCAGGGGATTGGTTCTGAGACCCCCTGCGGATACCAAAAAACGCGGATGCTCATATCCCTTATTTAACCCGGCTCAGTGTGGTGGTCTTTAGGACCCAGCGGAACCCCAGACTTTATTTAACATTCTCAGTGCAGTGGACATTAGGGCCTGGCGGTGCAGCTCTGAATCCGCAATGTTTCTGTTCACAAAAATAATCACGATCATGATTGAAAATAAGGTGGAAGTAATAAAGCAATCGGAAAGAGGTGAAACGCCATCGGTCATTGGAAAAGCGTTAGGCTACAGTCGGTCAACGATCGGAACAATTTTAATGGAGCATGTGAAAGGCCCTGCCCCGATGAAAGCTACAATTATTACTAAGCAATGCAGTGTTTTAATTATTGAAAAATATATGTTTCTTAAGTGTTTTATATGCATAGAAAGGTAAAATATGTACTATATACTAAGAAAAACGTTTGACTAACTGATGCTAAATAATATCGGATGTACCTGTTCCGACTTCAAATCTGACTTATAGATGGACTCAGGAATGGAACTCATTCATAACCCAGGGACTGCCTCTACTTTAAAGTCATTTCTAGATTACTTATAATACCTAATACAGTGTAAATGCTATGTATACTGTATTGTTTAGGGAATAATGACAAGAAAGAATAGACTGCACATGCTCAAACAACGAGTGCTGGAGAGAGAACTTCCGGGTTTTCCCGATCCACGGCTGGTTGAATCCGCGGATAAGGAGGGCCGACTGTATCTTTTTCAGGCTTTACCCGTTTTTATTCCTAAATCCTTTTTTGACTCTCCTGATTCTATTCTATCCCCTTATATACAGAAAAATAAATGTCCTCATTTAAATAAAGTTAATCTTCAAAAATTTAAAATGTCTGGAGGTTTAGCCTTACCCAATTTTAGGTTTTATTACTGGGCAGTTACTATACGATATCTTACGTTTCGACTATATTATATTAATTGTGTAGATTGTCCGGTATGGGTCTCTTTAGCAGCTAACTCTGTTAATAAATTTTCTATTATTTCTCTTCTTGGATCCTCAGTTCCTTTATCTGTAAGTGAACTAACTGATAATTTAATAGTTAAACATACTCTGAGGATCTGGATACAAATTAGAAAACACTTTGGTTTATTGAGATTTTCCCTTTCAAGCCTCATTTATTTTAATTTTTTTAAACCCTCCATGACTGATTTAGTTTTTAAGAAATGGGACAGTTTGGGTATTAAATGTTTTGGGGATCTGTTTGTTGGAAGAAACCTTTGTTCATTTGAGCAAATGTCGGCTAAGTATAGTTTACCCAAAACTCACTCTTTTAGATATTTACAAATTAGAGACGTTTTAAGATCTCAATTATGTACATTCCCTATAAGCTCAGATAAGAACTTACTAGACATAATTTTTAAGATGACACCTTTTCATAATGGTTCAAATTCTAAGATAAATGGAATGTTACTGGAGACGAGGAATGTTCCTTTAGACAAAATTAAGAATATCTGGGAACAAGATTTACAGACATCCAAATCTGAGCAAACTGGAATGAAATTTTTAAACTGCTTAATACTTCATCGCTATGTGCTCGTCATTCCCTCATACAATTTTAGGTGGTACATAGAGCTCACATGACTAAGGATAAGCTATCTCTTTTTTATTTAGATATATCTCCCTACTGTGACAGATGTAATAATGGAGAAGCTTCATTAATTCATATGTTTTAGACTTGTCCGAATCTTGAAAAATATTGGAAGGAAGTTTTCCAAACTTTTTCCTTACTTCTTAAAGTCAATTTTAAGCCTAGCTCTCTGACGGCCCTATTTGGTATTGTTGCAGGACAAGATATTAAGTTGAAGGCATTTGATTTACAAATTTTGCCCTTTAGTTCTCTTATAGCTAGGAGGACGCTTTTGTTTAAATGGAAAGATGTTTTTCCTCCTACTCATGCTCAATGGTTATGCGACATTATGTTTAGATTTAGAGAAGATTCATTGTTCAATTTCTGAATCTCGTCAAGACTTTCAAACATTGTGGGGACCTTTTCTGAATTATTTTCAAAACCTTCAATTCGTTACTTAAACTCAGATGTTGGCTATTATTAATTTTTATTATATAAGAAGGTATTTTACCTTCTTTTCTTAATGAACAGCTTCGGTCTTTGTAGGGGTTAGATTCTTTTTTCTTTCGTAATAAATTAGTATAGTTCAATATAATTATTGATTAACTTATATGAATATGGGGTAATGTAATTGTTATTATGAACAGATATAATGTAACTGGTAGTTTTTTAAAATCTTTTCTGACCTTTTATATACACTTTCTTGTACTCTATATTCTTCTATGTAGAAACAAATAAAAATATTGGAAAGAGAAAACAGTCCTGCCAAATCGACTTCACAACTAGAGGAGAGAATATATTAGATCTGGTCTACACCAATGCTCATGGAGCCTACAAGACAGATTTCCACCCTCACCTTGGGTACTCAGACCACATATCCATTTTGCTAATCCCTGCATACAGACTACTGGTTAAATGAGTCAAACCAGTTTACACAGAGATTAAGACCTGGCCAGAAGGTGCCACCTTAGCATTGCAAGATTGTTTCGAAAGCACGGACTGGAGCATATTCAGGGGGGTGGGATGAATATGTGGGATTGGTGACTGACTACAGAGGAAAATGCATCGAAGATATTACCATCCTTAAGCACTTCACTGCCAGAGCAAACCAGAAACCAAGGTTGACATCAGGTTTGTGCACTGCTTAGGAATTGGGATGCTGCCTTCAGATTGAGGTATAAGACAACTTTAAGTTTAGTAAGAGCTGTGCTCTCCCATGCCATCAAGAAGGCAAAGTGAGAGTACTCACATAAAATCTCCAGGCACCTTTGTGACACCAGGGACATGCAGTGCATGTTCTGAAAGACTCTGACCTGGAAGTTTAATTCTAACTCACTCTGCACAGATGTGTCAAACCTGCTGAGCATTTCCAGCAGTTTCCTTTTTCATTCTAGTATGCATTTTGTTTGCCACAGTCCCAAGGAGACAATGGCTTGCTTGGAGGGAGCGAGAGTTTAAAAGAAACAAGCAGAGACAGTTGGCACATTTTGCGTGCTTCAGTCTTGAGGAGACACTGATTGTTTGGTGGGAGAGAGAGCTTTAAAAAAAAGCGAGCAGAGGCAGTCAACACATTTGTTTGCTATAGTCATGAGGAGATATTGGATTGTGCATAATTAGGCACTTAGCAAGGTAAAAAAATGTTAGGTTTATGCGGGGCAGCCATTGTGTATGTGGTCCAGTACTGAAGTGGGGATTTGAGGCTTTGGTTTATTGAGATTTTGGCAAGGAGAATCTAGGCCATAAGTAGATTTTTTTTGTTAATTATTCTTTATTTATTTTTATTGCACATTTAGAGCAGTGGGAATCCATGACAGGATACTGGAATGCTCCACTTGTGGGATGTGGGAAGGGAGGGAGACCTCCAGTGTTCATGACTACACGTTCAGAAGTGCAGTCAGCTGCAGCTGCTGACAGACTGTGTTAATGAGGTGGAGCTGGAACTGGATGAACTCCAGATCACTCAGGAGGCTGAGTGGTTGTTAGATAGGAGGTAGTTACACTCAGGGTGACTTTCAGAATTAGGAAAGGGGAAAGGAAGCCAGTGCAGAGTACCCCTGACTACTTAAGCTCAACAGCCCTTTGGATACTGTTCAAGGGAATGATCTAGCAGAAGAATGCAACAGCAGTCTGGGCTCTAGCACTGAGTCTGGCTTTGCGGTTTAGAGGGGAGGTGGGGAGAAGGAGGCAAGCTATAGTGATGGGGAAAGGAAAGGATGTTCTATGGATGAGAATGAGATTCCTGGGTGGTTTGTTGCCTCCCAGGTGCCAGGATCAGGGTCATCTCAGATTCAGTCCACAGCATTCTTAGCTGGGAGGGTGAGAAACCAGAGAATGTGGTTCATGTTGGTACCAGTGACATGGGTAGGAAAGGTGATGAGGTCCTGCAGAGTGGGTTCAGGGAGTTAGGTGCTAAGTTAAAGGACAGGACCTACAAGGTTGTGATCTCAGGATTGCTACCTATACCATGTGCTAGTGAGGCCAGAAATAAGAAAATTATACAAGGCTACAGAGGGAGGGTTTCTGATTTTTGGATCATTTTGCTCTCTTCTAGGGAAGGTGGGATCTGTACAGAAGGATAGTTTGCACCTGAACTGGAAGGGTACTAATATCCTAGCAGGAAGGTTTGCTGTGCTACACAGGGTGGGGGGAGCGGTTAAACTAGAGTTGCATGGTGATGGGAACCAGGGCACCAGAACAGATAGTAGAGTGGCTGTGGACAGGATACAAACTCAAGAATCGAAAAGTTGAGCATGGTGTGATTAATGTCCAGAGTTGCATATATTTCAATGCAAGGAGTAAAGATGGATGAGTTTAGGGCATGGATCAGGACGTGGAATTACCACATTGCAGCCTTTAGTGAGACTTGGTTGCAGGAGGGGAAGGACTGGCAGCTCGGTGTTCTGGGGTTCTGTTGTTTTAGGTGTGTTAGAATGGGAGGGATTAAAGGGGGAGGGGTGGAAATTACTGATCAGGGAAAATATCATTGCAGTGCTCTATCAGGACAGACCGGAGAGCTCATCTAGTGAGGCTTTATGAGTAGAATTGAGGAATAAAAGAGGTATGAATACATTAATGAGATTATATTAAAGATCACACAACAGTCCATGGGAAGTAGAGGAACAAATTTGTTCAGTGATCAAAGCTTGCTTTAAGAAACATTAAGATCAGGATATTGTAATTTTCCACAGATTGAGTGAGACTGTCATGCTGTAAAAGGGCTAGATGGAAAAGAGTTTGACAAATTTGTTCAGGAAAGTTTCCTTGATTGGCACAAAGAAGTTCCAACTAGAGAGGGTGTGATACTAGATCTCCACTTAGGGAATGAGACATGGCAGGTGATAGAAGTTTGTGTAGGGAAACATTTTTCATTTAGTACTCATAATGCCATTAGTTTCAATGTAATTGTGGAAAAGGATAGATCTGGGTCCTCAGATTGAGATTGTAAATTAGAGAACGGCCAATTTTGATGGTATCAGAAAGTATCTGGCAAGTCTGGATTGAGACAGGTTGTTTTCTGGCAAAAGTGGGAGGCCTTCGAAAGTGAAATGTTCAGAGAACAGAGTTTGTATGTTCCTGTAAGAATAAAAGGCAAGGTTAACACATTTAGAGAACCTTAGTTTTCGTGAGCTATTGAGGCCCTGGTTAAGAGAAAGAAGGAGGTGTGTAGCAGGTATAGGCGGGCAGGAACAAATGAGGTACTTAAGGAGTATAAGAAATGCAAGAGAACACTTAAGAAAAAATCAGGAGGTTGCTCTAACAGACTAGGTGAAGGAGAATCCTAAGGGTTTCTACAGATATATTGAGAGCAAAAGGATAGTAAGGGAAGCTCAGAGTAGTAATTTACACGTGGTATTTTTTGCAACCGTATTTACTGAGACTGACAGATGTGAGACAATACATAGTGAGGTCATAGACCCCACACAGATGATAGAGGAGGAGAAGATTATAGTTGTGAGGCAAATTAGTGTAGACAATGTGTTCCCTCGGACTCTGTGGGAAGCCAATGCAGAAATTGAAGGGGCTCTGGTAGAGATATTTCTCAGCCATGGTGAGGTGCAGGAGGATTGAAGAGTAACTAATGTTGTTCCATTGATTCAGAAAGACTCTAAGAATAAGCCAAGAAATCACAGGCTGGTGAGCCTAACATCAGTAGTAGGAAAGTTATTGGAAGGTATTCTAAGGGAACGGATATATGAGTATTTGGACAAACAGAGATGGTTTAGGGACAGTCAGCATGGCTTTGTGTGTGTTAAGTTCTGTCTAACCAATCTTATAGAGTTTTTAAAGGAAGTTACCAGGAAAGTTGATGAAGGCAAGACAGTAGATGTTGTCTACATGGAATTTAGCAAGGCCTTTGACAAAGTCAGCGATCTACAGGAAAGATGTAAATAATTGAAAGAGTGCAGAGAAAATATACAAAGATATTCCCTGGATTTGAGGACTTGAATTATAGGGAAAAGTTGAATAGGTTAGGATTGTATTCCTTAGTACATAGAAGATTAAGGAGAGATTTGATAGAGGTATACAAAACTATGAGGGGTAGACAGAATAAATGCAAACAGGCTTTTTTCACTGAGGTTGGGTGAGACTTGAGTGGAAGGTAAAAGAGTTAAGGGAACATGAGGGGAAACTTCTTCACTCAGAGGGTGGTGAGAGTGTGGAATGAGATGCCAGAGCAAGAGGTGGATGAGAGGTCGATTTCAACATTTGATAAATTTGGATAGGTATATGGAGTATGGAGGGCTATAGTCTGGGAGCAGGTTGATGAGAGTAGGCAGACTAATGGTTTGGCATGGACTAGATGGGCCAAAGGGCTTGTTTCTGTGCTGTGGTGTCCTATGACTCTATGTGACAAGGTATACTAACCATAACAGATTATAGGTCCACCCTATGTATCAACAACAGCAACTCCTCCCTTCCTGATAGGCTGAATGCCTTCTATGCACAATTTGATGCAATAAGTGATGTGACATCGAGGAAAACACCCTCTCTCCTTGTGGAACAGGTATCCTTTCTTGCCGTAGCTGAGGTGAGGAGCACACAAAGCTGTAGGCAACATACTTCACATGTTCAGGTGCTGAGAGATTGTGCAGCACAGCTAACAGAGGTCTTAACAGATATCTTTAAAATCTCTTTGCAATAGTCCACTGTCCCTGCAGGCTTCAAGGCAGCCACCATCATTGTGGTGCCCAAGAGAGCAACAACATCTGTCCTAAATGATTACTGCCCAGTAGCAATAATCATGAAGTGCTTTGAGTGACTGGTAATGGATCTGTAACGTCCCACCTTTCAGCTACATTTAACTCTCTCCAGTTTGCCTACCACTGAAACCGGTCCACTGATAATGTCATAACCTTGGCTTTCTATTCCGTCCTGTTGCACCTGGAAAATGACGCCTCATGCACAAGGATGTTGTTCATTGACTTCAGCTCAGTGTTTAATATGATCATTCCTCAGAGGCTGGTAGGTAAACTGCCCTTGTCAGGACTCAACATCTTTCTCTGTAACTCTACTTTGGACTTCTTGATAGAAAGACCCCAGTCAGTCTGAGTTGGCAGCAACATCTCAAGCTCCATCAGGCTAAGCACTGGTGCCTCCCAGGGCTGTATGCTCAGCCCGCTGCTGACTCACAACTGTACTGCTCAAGTTGGCTGATGCTTCGACAGAGGTTGGCCTCATCAGCATACAGAGAGGAGCTAAAAAGGCTTGTGAAATGTTGTGACTGGTGTGGAAAGAGTGAAGAGCACAAAATTCCTCGATCTAACCTGGACCCACAATACCTCCTTATTAGTCAGAAAGCACAGTAGCGTCTACACTGAGGAGACCGAGGTGTGCAAGATGTCCTGCCCTCATTCTAATAACTCTACATTAGCAACGAGGGCGTCCTGTATGGCTCAATCATTGTGTGGTATAGAAGCTGCAAGGGCATTGGACTGCAAGACTCTACAGAGATAGTGATAACTGCTGAGAAGATCACTGGGCCTCCCTCCCCTGCTCTATGATTTGTGACATTTACTGGGAATGTTGTACATGAAGGGCCCTGCCACCCATTCTACAATCTCTTTGACTCACTACTGTCAGGAAGGAGACACAGGAGCCTCAGGACTAGGATTGCCAGACTGGGTAACAGCTTCTCCCCTCAGGCCATGAGACTAATGATTACCCTGCCACCACCAAGATCTCGTCACTAGCCCAGTGAGCTTACTGTACTGTTTACCTGTGCTGCACACTTTGCATGCATTTTGAATTATAATTTATTAACTAATTTTATTTGTGGTAATATTTTTATGTGCTGTGTGTGATACATGTGCACCATGGTCCAGAGGAATGTTGTTTCATTTGGTTGTATACGGTATATGTACAGTCAGATGATAATAACTTGAAATTGAAGCAAACTAAATTTGCTGTATGACAATTTTATTTAATTCTGTGCTGTTCCCTTTGCATAAATTGCTGAAATTGCTGTTGTGTGTGATGTGACTCAGAGATATCCGACTAAAATTTATGTAAATACAATACTCATGAAAGCAGCCCCCTGATTGTTGTGCAAGGACGATGTATGAAGAGTACAGTAATCATACAGGTGAGGATCTTTTTCTAATTCCCTTTAGTCTTTTCTTTCAAATAGAGAGGCTCATAAAATATACAGCCTTCAATTATTAAACAAATTAGCACTGATCACGACAGATGAGACAAAAGTGAACATTTTAGATTAACAAAAAATATTGTATGATTGAATTCCTTTTATCACCTATCTGGTATATTAATAACTCTTTTTACACAAAGCCAAGTCTTTTCTTTAAATGCTTGTTATCTACTCAGTTTGAAAGCATGACATTTCTATTGTACTCTCAGAACGCGGATCTAACAAAAACATGAAAGTTGGTTGCTTTGAATTGACATGACCCATGCAGATAAGTTATAATTAAATAATTTTAAATTGTTAAAGGATGTTTTGTCTTAACTTAATTTAGTTTAAAACTTGAGGATTTTGATTTTTCTACACTTCTCAGGATGAAGATTCAGTCATATATTGTATCCACTTCTTCATCTCAGCATGGTATTCACACAAGTATTTTATTGAATTAGATGTTCCTTGGACCTGAAACCTTACTCTATTTCTCTTCCCACAGACATTCCTCGACCTGAGTGTTTCCAAACTTTTTTTTGTATTTGTTTAATTTTAAAGGAGGTTGAACTGCAAGAAAGATAGACCATGAAAATAGATGTACTAGTGGAATGATAGATATTTACATGAATTTTATTCAGTCAACTCCAAGTTACATTACACAAAATGACAATGTTAGTAAAGATGAAATCTTATGCTAAGAAGTGAGAAATGTAACCGTTTGGTGGGAAAAATGACAGGAGGCAATACAAACTAAAGGGAACACATGCATAGTTCATGATATGGTAAAACCGCAATGCGAAATGGATTAAAATCTATATAACATTCTGGTCTTTATTTACGAGCTAGATTTATGAATATTTGGAGAAACACAGTCTGATTAGGGATAGTCATCATCTTTGTGAGGTGCAGGTCATGCCTTACAAACCTGATTGAATTCATTGAGAATATTACAGAGCACATTGATGAAAGTGGAGTTAATATTGATTTTAGTAAGATGTTTGATAAGGTTCCCTGTAGTAGGGTCATTCAGAAGAACAGGAGCATGGGATCCAGGGAAACTTGGCTATGTGCTTCAGAATTGACTTGCCCATAAAAGGTGGTTGTAGATGGAGGTCAGTGACCAGTGGTGGTCTGCAGGGATCTGATCTGGGACCTCTGCTCTTCGTCATTTTTTATAAATAACTTGCACTAGGAAGTGGAAGGATAGGTTAGTAAGTTTGCAGATGACACAAAGTGTTGGCCATGTTGTGGGTAGTGTAGATCATCATAAATTACAACAGAACATTGATAGGATGCAGAGCTGGGCTGAGAAATGGCAGAAAAAGGTCAATCCGGAAAATCATACAAGGCATGCCAATCAAGGCAGCATCCTGATAAACATCTTCTGTATATTTTTCACAAGCTCCTTCTTTTACTGGCATGACCAGAACTGCACACAATACTTCAAGTGTGGTCTGACTACAGTTTTATATACAGTATCTGCAGCATGACCTCCTTATTCTTATACTTAACACCACTACAAATGAAGGCAAGTGGTCCATACCACTTACACAGCCACTTTCAGCGAACTATGGACCTGGAACTCAAGATCCCTCTGTAGACAGATGCTATTCAAGGGCCTACCTTAAACTGTATATTTTCTCCTTTCATTTGACTTCACAAAGTACAACACCTTACATTTGACTAGATTAAACTTCATCTGCCAGTTTTCTGCCCATATCTCCTTAGTTGCTTCTTTCAATATTCAGAGATATACACTCATTGGCTACTTTATTAGGTACACCTGTACACTTGCACATTAATGAAAATATTTAATTAACCACTTATATGGCAGCAACTCATTGCATAAAAGCATGCAGACATCGTCAAGAGGTTCAGTTGTTGTTCAAACCAAATATCAGAATGGAGAAGAAATGTGATCTAAGTGACTTTGACCATGTTGGTACTAAATGGGGTGGTTTGTGTATCTCAGAAATGGCTGATCTCCTGGGATTTTCACACAGAACAGTCTCCAGAATTTACAGAGAATGGTCTGAAAAACACATCCAGTGGCAGTTCTGTGGGCAAAAACGCCTTGTTAATGAGAGAGGTCAGGAGAATAGCCAGACTGGTTCAAGCTGACAGGAAGGTGACAGTAACTGAAATAACCACGTTACAATAGTGATGTGCTGAAGAGCATCTCTGAACACACAACACATCGAACCTGGCAGTGAATGGGCTACAGCAACAGAAAACCACAGGAGTTATTGAATAAAGTGGCCACAGAGTATATGTCATCAGGCCCTGGGGATGTATCCATCTTAATGCTTTTCAGAAGATCTTGCTTCTGAATTCTTGATCTCAAAATGTCCCAGCATTTTAGCATGCCCCACTCTGTCTCCACTATCATTGGTAAATTCTTCTCTTTGATAAATTCCTACACAAAGTACTCATTTAGTCATTTACTCTGACTCCAAGTGCAAATACCATCTTTTGTCTTTGTCGGACCTAACCTCTCCTTGGTTATCATCTTTTTGTTAACAGAAGCATAAAATGCCTTGGAAAGGACATTAGGACCATTGGTATGACCACTCTGCATATGAAAGGTTAATGTATAGATAAATTGCAGAAACCGAGTGGTTCTCCTGAGAGGAGAAATGATAGCAGTGCCAGAAAGCACAAATTTAAGGCTGGAGCATCGGAAGTGAGAAGAATTGTACAACACAGAAACCAACATTTTGGCTAACCATGTACACACAACCACATTGCTCATCTACATTAATCCCATCAACCAATAAATTCATATTCTTCTGTGCAGTGCCTATTCAAGTGTCTATCTAAAGTTTTGTTAATTTTAATAACTGTATCTGATTCTACCACCTCCTCTGACAGCACATTCCAGATATCATATACTTTCTGTGTGGCAAACCTACCCCTCCAATCTCCTTTAAATCATCTTCCTGTTACTTTAAACCTACACCCGCTTGTGTTTAATACCATTACCATGGAAAAAAAGATTCTATCTCTACTATCCATGCCTTTCATAATTTTATTTTACCAAGTCACTCCTTAGCCTCTTTCAGTCCAGGAAAACAAGTCCAGACTATTCTCTCTCCATAACTAAAGTACTCCAATTCGGGTAACATCCTGGTGAATCTTCTCTGACTGTCTACAGCATAATCACATCCATCCCAACTTTGGATTCAATTAGCCAACCCATGTGTCTTGACCTTCTGACCATCTGTTTTGGAAGTTGATGGGTCAGCATGGACCTGTTGAGCCTAAACGTCTGCATCTGTGCTCTATTGCTCTATGACTCTATCATGTGGATTTCATCAAAGGCTTACTGAAATCCATGCAGACAATGTCTACTGCCATTATCCTTCTCAATAATCTCAATTTAGTGAGACAATTAGTATTATAACTTATGTAATAAGGAACAGCTTTATTAAATATGTAATTAGGATTTGGATTCAGTTAAAATAGATTTAATCGCAGCATCCCAAAAGGAAATTGATTTTTGACAGAGAAGAAAAATCAGAAAAATGGGTAAACGACACAAAGGTGGAACTTACTAATTGGATTGCCCTTAGAGCCTGCAGAGACCAGGCAGACAGAACAGCCTTCATCTAAGCATAATCATTTTATTTATCAAATTTCTTCTGAAAGGCATTATTGAATCTATTTCCAGCATTCCTTTAGGCCCTGCATGCTCAATATGAGACCATAAGACCTAGGAACAGAATTAGGCCACTTGGCACATCAAGTCTGCTCCACCATTCCATCATGGCTGATCTATTATCCCTCTTAATTCCATTCCCCTGCCTTCTTCCCGTAACCTTTGATACCCCACTGTTTAAGAAACTATCAACCTACTTCTATCTAGATGCTGTATTCCATACAAACATATGGAACTCTATTTACTTATAGGAAACATAAATTTAAAAACTGGAATGAATGATTTTACCTTTGAGTGATCGTTAGTAGTTCTATAATAGTTCAGTGGAGATGGAGTATTCCTCCTTATACTGTTCAAGATTTAATGAGCAAACATGAGGAAATCTGCAGATGCTGGAAATTCAAACAACAAACACAAAATGCTGGTGGAACACAGCAGGCCTGGCAGCATCTATAAGGAGAAGCACTGTTGACATTTCGGGCCGAGACCCTTCCTCAGGACTAACTGAAAGGAACAATACGAAGAGATTTGAAAGTAGTGGGGGGAGGGGGAAATGCAAAATGATAGGAGAAGACTGGAGAGGGTGGGATGAAGCTAAGAGCTAGAAAGGTGATTGGCGGAAGTGATACAGAGCTGGAGAAGGGAAAGGGTCATGGGACAGGAGGCCTCAGGAGGAAGAAAGGGGGAGGGGGGAGCACCAGAGGGAGATGGAGAACAGGCAGAGTGATGGGCAGAGAGAGAGAAAAAAAACAAACAACTAAATATTGTCAGGGATAGGGTAAGAAGGGGAGGAGGGGCATTAATGGAAGTTAGAGAAGTCAATGTTCATGCCATCAGGTTGGAGGCTACCCAGCCGGTATATAAGGTGTTGTTCCTCCAACCTGAGTTTGGATTCATTTTGACAATAGAGGAGGCCATGGATAGACATATCAGAATGGGAATGGGATGTGGAATTAAAATGGTTGACAGTGCTTCTCCTTATAGATGCTGCCTGGCCTGCTGTGTTCCACCAGCATTTTGTGTGTGTTGTCAAGATTTAATGGCTGTTTTAATAAGCTGGGGCCATTGTGCCTGCACATGTTAATGTTTGTTGAACAATTAACTACTTAAAAACTTCACAAAATTCAACATTATAAGAAACTGTTGCTATAATAACAGACTATGTTATAAATAGAGACAAATAAATTGCTTTCGGCTCTGCTCCTGGTGTAATAATGATCCAAAATGGTCTCGCCATCACATAACTCTTACTGCAGCTGGCTTTCTGTGCAGACTAACTGAAAGGCTTGAATTCACACAGAGCAGCACATTGCTATTCAAGATGAAAACGCATGGCCCAGAAATGATATCATGACCAAAGCAGGCCAGATATCCATTTTGGAAGTGGAACAAGACTTTGCAGAACAGAGGTGTTGAAAAAGGAATTACATTTTAGCAGGGATGAAATAACATAATTTTTGAAGGGAGGAAAATAACTGAGGTACAAAGACCATTTTGAATGCAATGCCAAGGACGTAGGGATTTGTACTCAAGGAATAGCTGTATTCAGATATGGCAAGCATGCAAAGAGAGCAAGAATTTTATAGTTTCAGGGCTAGAGCACGATGAAGTCTTGCGGGGCAATTGTGATGTGGAATGATGTGGAGGGGTTGAGGAGAAAAAGACAAAAGCAACAGGATAGTTTAATATAATGAACTCAGTCTACTTCTTCATGAACAGCCAGGATTGGCTCTGGCACATCTCAGGGGTGTGTGCTTAGCCCTCTGCTCTACTCTCTGTGTACACATGACTGTGTGGCTAGGCATAGCTCAAATACCATCCATAAATTTGCTGACGATACAACTGTTGTTGGTAGAATCTCAGGTAGTGTTGAGAGGGTGTACAGGAGTGAGATAATGCCAACTAGTGGAATGATGTTGCAGCAACAAACTGGTACTCAATGTCAGTAAGACGAAAGAGCTGATTGTGGACTTCAGGAAGGGTAAGACAAAGGAACACAAATCAATCCTCATAGAGGGATCAGAAGTGGAGAGAGTGAGCAGCTTCAAGTTCCTCAGTGTCAAGATCTCTGAGGATCTAACCCAGTCCCAACATACTGATGTAGTCATAAAGAAGGCTAGACAGTGGCTATACTTTATTAGGAGTTTGAAGTGATTTGGCATGTCAACACATACACTCAAAAACTTCTATAGTTGTACTTTGGAGAGCATTTTGACAGGCTGCATCACTGTCTGGTATGGAGGGTCTACTGCACAGGACCGAAAGAAGCTGCAGAAGGTTGTAGATCTAGTCAGCTCCATCTTGGGCACTAGCCTACACAGTACCCAGGACATCTTTAGGGAGTGGTGTCTCAGAAAGGCAGCGTCCATTATTAAAGACCTCCAGCACCCAGGACATGCCCTTTTCTCACTGCTACCATCAGGTGGGAGGTACAGAAGCTTGAAGGCACACAGTCAGCAATTCAGGAACAGCTTCTTCCCCTCTGCCATCTGATTCCTGAATGCACTTTGAAGCTTTGGACACTACCTCACTCTTTTTAACATGCAGTATTTCTGTTTTTGCACATTTTTTAATAATCTATTCAATATATGTAATTGATTTACTTGTTTATGTATTATTATGTTTTACTTTATTTATTATTATTTTATTTTCTCTGTCTGCTAGATTATGCATTGCATTGAACTGCTGCTGCTAAGTTAACAAATTTCACGTCACATGCCGGTGATAATAAACCTGATTCTGATTCTGATTGAGGATGGTCAGTGACAACCATTTTGCAAGTGAGCTTGTTTCCAACAAACATGTCAGTACATTTAACCTCCTGCTCTGCCAACGGTGCAAGTAGCTTTGAAATGGGATGTACAATTATGAAGGTAAGTGCTGTGAAAAGGTTTATTTTTTGTTTATATTATTATTGTCCTCATTTTAGTATTAAATTTATATCTAACAGTTTCTTTCAAATAATATTTCAAAATGATTTAGATCTATTTGAACTGTTGTTAAATTTCTGATTATCGGAGACACTTATAAACTAACAAAGGCCATTAGGGCACTCTTGTATTTGTTGGGGTTTTTTTGCAGTGATTATCCCAGCCAAGGCTCCAGGTTAATGGATCACACGAAGCTGTATAAGTGGGAAAGTCACAGTGGATGAATGCAATTGGCAGTCATAGTATACATAATCAGACCCATTTTAACTAATCAAGAAGGCACAGCAGCATCTACACATCTGAGTAGACTGAGGCATGCAAGGCTTCCCAACACCATTTTAACAACTTTCTGCATGAGCACCCTTGAGAGTTTCCAGTCTGGCGGCATCATTATAAGGTACAGAAGCTGCAAAGCGTCAGACCACAAGATCGTACAGAAGACAGTAAAAACCCGCCAGAGGATCATTCGTGTCTCCCTCCCCCAAGCTGTGACATTTCTCCAGGAGTGTTGCTGACAAAAGGCCCAAAGTATTGTTGAGGATCACTACCACCCATCCCACAAGCTCTTTCACCCACTACCATCAGGAAGGAGGTACAGAAACACCTGGACTAGAAATGTCAGACTGGTTAACAGCTTCTTTCCTCAGGCTGTGAGACTGATGAATGCGGAATACCCCACCACCACAGAAGTCTCATCACAAGGACAGTGAGCTGTTTACTGCTTACTTGTGCTGTGCTTTACTAGATGCATTTTGAATTATATTTTATTAACTTATTGATAATATAGCATTTTGTTTTATGTGCTGTATGTGATATATGTTGCATGGGTGCACCATGCCCGGGGGAATGTAGTTTTGTCTGGTTGTGTATATATATATATACACACACACAATCAGATGAGAATAAACTTGAACTTGAATTTTATTTTATTTTTAATTTAGAGATACAGCGCGGAACAGTTTTCTGGCCCTTTGAGCCACACTGCCCAGCAACCCAACAATTTAACCCTGGCCTAATCATGGGACAATTTACAATCACCAATTATCCTATCTAACATTCCCCCCAGCAATGAAGGCTGTACGGTATTGAAGGCATTTGATAAATCAAAAAGCATGATCCTCACTGTGCTGCCCTGCTTATCCAAATGGGATTCGGCTCTGTTCAGCAGGGTAGATGACAGCATCGTTGACTCCAAAGTGATCCTGGTAGGCAAACTGCAGGGGATCGAGGGCTGATCTGATCAGGGGTTGGAGATGAGCCAGGATCAGCCTCCCTAGGGACTACATGATGTGTGAGGTCAGGGCCACTGGATGGTGGTCTTTCAGGACTTTCAGTTGGCCCAGACTGAAAATGTGCTGGAGAACTCCACACAACTGCTAACACACTCCTTCAGGACCTCAGGGTTCACATCATCCAGTCCCAAATGCTTTGCTGTGTCTGGGTTTCCTCAGAGCCCTTCTCACATGTTCAGTAGTGAAGGTGAGTCCACGATGACTGGGGAGATGGTGGAAGTTGGGAGCTGGGGGAGGTGAAGATCGGGATGATAGCAGTTGGTGTGTGAAAGAGCGGATGGCAGGTGCAGGGCAAGGACAGGCCTGTTTTGTTCATCCACGTGTCGAACTGAAGCGGGGAGGAGGGAGGAGGGGAGGCATCAGTGCTGAGGAAGCATTGGGTGCATCAGTACCTGGACTTGTGTGCTTGGGGGGGCGGGGTATGTGAACAGGAGGGCAATTGGCAAACCTATTGAAGAATTGGTTTAATTTATTAGCCCATTCATGGCCGCATTTCGAGTCTACACAGCTAGGTTGATTGAAGCCAGTGAGGTTCTTCATGCCTCTCCACACCTGCTTACATCTTGGGGTGTAAGTCCATGGCATTTTGAAAGTCGCAATATAAGTAGAGCTTTTCGTAAAGCAAGTGTGTAGCATGCTTTACCAGCAGTCAGTGTATTAAAGTGGCAGTCGTGCTGCAGCTGTGGAGTAGGTTCAGAAGACGTGCTCCACAAGCGTGTTAGCAACAGAAGGACGTTGGACAAGGTTGAACTGGAACATCGCAGGCTGAGGGGAGACCTGAATGAAGTTCATAAAATTATGAGAGGCATACATAAAGCAGAAAGTTGAATCTTTTTCCAAGGTAAAAATATCATATTCTAGAGGCCATGTCTTTAAAGTTAGAGGGAAAAGTTTTGAGAAGGTGTGAGAAGCAATTTTTTTTACACAGAGAGTGGTAGGTGTTTGGCACTTGCTGCCAGAGGTGGTGGTGGATACAGATATAATAGTTACACTCGAGTTGCAATTTGGATAGTGCAGGAACAGGTGGGGAATGCAGGGATATGGATTATATGTAGGCAGATGGGATTAGTTTACATTGGCATTATAGATGGCACAAACATAGGTCGAGGGGCCTGCTCCTGCTTTGTATTGTTCTATCTTCTTTGTAATGGTCATTGGGTTGAAACATTAACTTTGTTTCTCTGTTCTCAGATGTTATCTAACCTAATCCGTACTTCCAAAATTTGCTGCTTTTTACCAATTTCCAGTGCCTGCTCTGTTTTGCTATTTCATATTTATTTCACCTGCTTTCCCCATTTGGATAATTTCCCCTTATTTATTTCACCCTCAAAAAAAGCTTTTAAGGAGAAGCAGCTTCCCTAAACCCTGACTGTTGGTTCTCATTTACTTTCCATCTCACTCTTACTTCAAGAATACTTCCCGTTTATCTATTGCCAGCAACTCTCACTGCTGCAGAATGACTTCATTTCCCTTTTGAAAGTACACCTGTTTACTTTGACAGTTTGACAATGTGTGAAGCAGGTCAGGATAGTGAGTCTCACAGGCTGTCAAGGGCACTCAGGAGTAAGAACCAGCCATTTTCAAACAGAATAACCTCGTGCTGGCATGTTGCTGGTAGACTGAGCCTGGGAAAGCAATGAATGAACACCGCTCTCTTGGGGCTGTCAGTCATCCAGCTCAGTAAGTAGTTGACACCAACCACAGCATTGCATTAGGTGGTGTCAGTGCTGAGAGAAAATCTAAGTGTCTCTCAGTGACAACTACTGAAAGATTGAATTGAATTGAATTGACTTTATTTCTTACCATCCTTCACATACATGAGGAGTAAAATCTTTACGTTACGTCTCCATCTAAATGTGCAATGAGCAATCATAGTAATTTATAATGATTTATAATAAATAGAACAGTCGTGGAATACACTCAAATCAGTGTTAGTTCATCAGTCTGATGCCTGGTGGAAGAAGCTGTCCTGGAGCCTGTTGGTCCTGGCTTTTATGCTGCAGTACATTTTCCAGGATGGTAGCAGCTGGAATAGATTGTGGTTGGGGTGACTCGGAACCCCAAAGACCCTTCGGGCCCTTTTTACACACCTGTCTCTGTAAACGTCCTTAATAGTGGGAAGTTCACATCTACAGATGCACTGGGCTGTCTGCACCACTCTCTGCAGAGTCCTGCGATTAAAGGAGGTACAGTTGCCATACCAGGCAGTGATTCAGCCAGTCAGGATGCTCTCAATTGTGCCCCTGTAGAAAGTTCATAGGATTTGGGGCCCAGACCAAACTTCGTCAAGTGTCTGAGGTGAGAGAGGAACTGTTGTGACTTTTTCACCACACAGCTGGTGTGTACAGACCACGTGAAGTCCTCGGTAATGTGGATGCTGAGGAATTTAAAGTTGTTTACCCTGTCAACCCCAGATCCAGTGATGTCAATAGGAGTTAGCCTGTCTCCATTCCTCCTGTAATCCACAACCAGTTCCTTCGTTTTTGCGACATTGAGGGAGAGATATCCATGATTTGGATTACACTGGGGTTATAGAAACATAGAAAACCTACAGCACAATACAGGCCCTTCGGCCCACAAAGTTGAAATATCTAGGCTTAACAATAGCCCTCTATTCTACTAAGCTCCATGTACCTATCTAAAAGCCTCTTAAAAGACCCTATCATATCCGCCTCCACCACCGTTGCCAGCAGCCCATACCACACACTCACCACTCTCTGACTTAACCCTGACATCTCCTCTGTACCTACTCCCCAGCACCTTAAACCTGTGTCCTCTTGTGGCAACCATTTCAGCCCTGGGGAAAAAAGCTTCTGACTATCCACACAATCAATGCCTCTCATCATATTGTACACCTCTGTCAGGTCACCTCTCATTCTCTGTTGCTCCAAGGAGAAAAGGGCAAGTTCGCTCAACCTATTCTCATAAGGCATGCTCCCCAATCCAGGCAACATCCTTGTAAATCTCCTCTGCACCCTTTCTATGGCTTCCGCATCCTTCCTGTAGAGAGGCAACCAGAACTGAGCACAATACTCCAAGTGGGGTCTGACCAGGGTCCTACATAGCTGCAACATTACCTCTCAGCTCCTAAACTCAATTCCACAATTGATAAAGGCCAACACACCATACGCCTTCTTAACCACAGAGTTAATCTGCACAGCTGCCTTGAGCGTCCTATGGACTCGGACCCATAGGATCCCTCTGATCCTCCACACTGCCAAGAGTCTTACCATTAATGCCATCATATTTGACCTACCAAAATGAACCACTTCACACTTATCTAGGTTGAACTCCATCTGCCATTTCTCAGCCCAGTTTTGCATCCTATCAATGTCCCGCTGTAACCTCTGACAGCCCTCCACACTATCCACAACACCTCCAACCTTTGTGTCATCAGCAAACTTACTAACCCATCCCTCCACTTACTCATCCAGGTCATTTATAAAAATCACGAAGAATAGGGGTCCCAGAACAGATGCCTGAGGCACTCCACTGGTGACCGACCTCCATGCAGAATATGACCCGTCTACAACCACTCTTTGCCTTCTGTGAGCAAGCCAGTTCTGGATCCACAAAGCATGTTCCCTTGGATCCCATGCCTCCTTACTTTCTCAATAAGCCTTGCATGGGGCACCTTATCAAATACCGTGCTGAAATCCATATACACTACATCTACTGCTCTACTTTCATCAATGTGTTTAGTCACATCCTCAAAAAATTCAGTCAGGGTCATAAGGCACTTATTGCCCTTTACGAAGCCATGGTGACTACTACTAATCATATTATACCTCTCCAAATGTTCATAAATCCTGCCTCTCAGGATCTTCTCCATCAACTTACCAACCACTGAGGTAAGACACACTGGTCTATAATTTCCTGGGCTATCTCTACTCCCTCTCTTGAATAAAGGAACAACATCTGCAACCCTCCAATCCTCTGGAACCTCTCCCATCCCCATTGATGATGCAAAGATCATCGCTAGAGGCTCAGCAATCTCCTCCCTCACCTCCCACAATAGCCTGGGGTACATCTCATCTGGTCCCAGCGACTTATCCAACTTGATGCTTTCTAAAAGCTCCAGCACATCCTTTTTCTTAATATCTACATGCTCAAGCTTTTCAGTCTGCTGAAAGTCATCACTACAATCACAAAGATCCTTTTCCATAGTGAAAACTGAAGTAAAGTATTCATTAAGTACCTCTGCTGTTTCCTCCAGTTCCATACACACTTTCCCACTGTCACACTTGATAGTTCCTATTCTTTCACGTCTTATACTCTTGCTCTTCACATACTTGTATAATGCCTTGGGGTTTTCCTTAATCCTGTCCGCCAAGGCCTTCTCATGGCCCCTTCTGGCTCTCCTAATTTCCTTCGTAAGTTCCTTCCTTTTCTTTTCTTCTTGACTAGATTTGTTACAGCCTTTGTACACCACGGTTCCTGTACCCTACCATAACTCCTGTCTCATTGGAACGTACCTATACAGAGCCCTACACAAATATCCCCTAAATATTTGCCACTTTTCCTTGAAAACATCTGTTTCCAATTTAAGCCAGTTTCCTGCCTGATAGCCTCATAATTCCCCTCACTCCAATTGAACACTTTTCTAACTTGTCTGCTCCTATCTCTCTCCAATGCTATTGTAAAGGAGATAGAATTATGATCACTATCTCCAAAATGCTCTCCCACTGAGAGATCTAACACCTGACCAGGTTCATTTCCCAATACCAGATCAAGTACAGCCTCTCCTCTTGTAGGCTTATCTACATATTATGTGAAGAAACCTTCCTGAACACACCTAACAAATTCCACCCCATCTAAACCCCTCATTCTAGGAAGAAGCCAATCTATATTTGGGAAATTAAAATCCCCCATCATGACAACTCTGTTATTACAACTTTCCAGAATCTGTTTCCCTATCTACTTCCCAATATCTCTGTTACTAAAAGGCGGTCTATAAAAAACACCCAGTAAAGTTATTGACCCCTTCCTGTTCCTACCCTCTACCCACAGAGACTCTACAGACAATCCCTCCATGGTGTCCACCTTTTCTGCAGCCATGACACTATCTCTGATCAACAGTGCCACGTCCCCACCTCTTTTGCCTCCCTCCCTGTCCTTTCTGAAACATCTAAAACCCGGCACTTGAAGTAACCATTCCTGTCCCTGAGCCATCCAAGTCTCTGTAATGGCCACCACATCACATCTCCAAGTACTGATCCACGCTCTAAGCTCATCCGCTTTGTTCACAACACTCCTTGCATGAAAATAGACACATCTCAAGCCTTCGGTCTCAGCACGTCCCTTCTCTATCACCTGCCTATCCTCCCTCTCACACTGTCTACAAGCTTTTTGCATTTGTGAGCTAACCTCCTCTTCCCCAGTCTCTTCAGTTTGGTTCCCACCCCCCCACAATTCTAGTTTAAACTCTCCCCAGTAGCCTTAGCAAACCCTCCCTGCCAAGATATTGGTCCCCCTGGGATTCAAGTGCAATCCGTCCTTTTTGTACAGGTCACACCTGCCCCAAAAGAGGCCCCAATGATCCAGAAATCTGAATCCCTGCCACCTGCTCCAATCCCACTCATTTATCCTCCACCTCATTCCATTCCTACTCTCACTGTCACGTGGCACAGGCAGTAATCCCGAGATTACTACCTTTGCAGTTCTGCTTCTCAACTCCTTTCCTAACTCCCTGTAGTCTGTTTTCAGGATCTCTTCCCTTTTCTTACCTATGTCATTGGTACCAATATGTACCACGACCTCTGGCTGTTCTCCCTCCCACCTCAGGATATCTTGGGCGTGATCAGAAACATCCCGGACCCTGGCACCTGGGAGGCAAACTACCATCCGAGTTTCTTTCCTGCGTCCACAGAATCGCCTGTCTGACCCCCTGACTATAGAGTCCCCTATCACTACTGCCTTCCTCTTCCCTTCCCTACCCTTCTGAGCCACAGGGCCAGACTCTGTGCCAGAGGCACGGCCACTGCTGCTTCCCCCAGGTAGGCTGTCCCCCCAACAGTACTCAAACAGGAGTACTTATTGTCAAGGGGTACAGCCACAGGGGTACTCGCTAGTACCTGACCCTTGCCCTTCCCCCTCCTGTCTGTGACCCACCTGTTTGCTTCCCGTGGTCCCAGTGTGACCACCTGCCTGTAACTCCTCTCTATCACCTCCTCACTCTCCCTGACCAGACGAAGGTCATCGAACTGCATCTCCAGTTCCCTAACTCGGTCCCTCAGGAGCTTCAGCTCAACACACCGGATGCAGATATGGCCATCCAGGAGGCTGGGAGATTCCAGGACCTCCCACATCTGACACTGAGCACAGAAAACTGGCTTCACACACATATTTCCTACTTTGCCTTGTCCCGTTATTATCTAAGCCTGTTGAGCCAAGGCCCTAGCACTCTCTCCACTGCCCGCTGGATACGGCAGTCTTCTTTTTAAACCTTTCGTGCTCTACTGGCTGACGTCATGAGGCTCTCAAACAGAGTGTGGAAAGTTGGAGAAAATACTGGAAACTATGTAAGTCTACGTAAAGCAAGTTCTCTGCTCTTTTGGTTTGAAAAAAACAAAGGCCAACTTAAGAGAAAAAGATTTCAGGTCCTGCCTGGGTAATGAATAGCAGACTTATGTACACCTGTACACCTGAACAAGCATCTGGCAGGATAGATTTTCCGGTTGTTTTAGGGGTGTAAATATCTTCTGCAACCTGTATACTCCGTTTGTGGTCAAATTTTTAACTTGGGAACTGTCTGGCTTATGAACAGTTCACAAGGACAGACCTTGTCGTAACCAGGGGAAGAGGTAAGTCACTGTAAAAGACTTTCTTAAGGACTAAAATCTGAATTTCCAATATTAGCACAACCAAGTACAACTCAGCATAGTTTCCCTATTGACTGTAAGTGAGTGGTTGTCACAGATCAGCAAGGTCTGGCTACTATCCTTTCTTTAAAGCCATATGCCAAAGTGCCCCATTGCTCCTACGACTTTGAGAAACAGAAATTCTTCCTAACTTTCTCCTTTGTTTCTCTAGTTATCTTCTTGGTCCATAGCTATTTGATAGTTTAAGCCATTATAAGAATGACTTTTGTATCATGCTTGAAAGAAGTATTATTAGTTCAGAAATATTGCCTCATTCTACCAACAAGAACAGAAATTGGATGATTAAGTATTTTCTGTCAGGTTATAAAAGAGAAGTTGAATGGAAGGATGAAATGAGGGATTTGGGGTAGTGGGAGAGGGGTCTGAGGGCAAGAAGGAGAGATTCCAACTCATTAGTCCTGAGCAAACATGAGGAAATCTGCAGATGCTGGAAATTCAAACAACAACACACACAAAATGCTGGTAGAACACAGCGGACCAGGCAGCATCTAGAGGGAGAAGCACTGTCGACGTTTCGGGCCGAGACCCTTCGTCAGGACTAACCGAAAGGAAAGATAGTAAGAGATTTGAAAGTAGAGGGGGGAGGGGGAAATGCAAAATGATAGGAGTAGACCGGAGGGGGTGGGATGAAGCTAAGAGCTGGAAAGGTGATTGGCGAAAGTAATACAGAGCTGGAGAAGGGAAAGGATCATGGGACAGGAGGCTCAGGAGAAATAAAGTGAGGGGGGAAGCACCAGAGGGAGACGGAGAACAGGCAAACAACTAAATATGTCAGGGATGGGGTAAGAAGGGGAGGAGGGGCATTAACGGAAGTTAGAGAAGTCAATGTTCATGCCATCAGGTTGGAGGCTACCCAGCCGGTATATAAGGTGTTGTTCCTCCAACCTGAGTTTGGATTCATTTTGACAATAGAGGCGGCCATAGATAGACATATCAGAATGGGAATGGGACATGGAATTAAAATGTGTGGCCACTGGGAGATCCTGCTTTTTCTGGTGGACCGAGCGTAGGTGTTCCACGAAACGGTCTCCCAGTCTGCGTCGGGTCTCGCCAATATATAAAAGGCCACACCGGGAGCACCAGACGTAGTATACCACACCAGCCGACTCACAGGAGAAGTGTCGCCTCACCTGGAAGGACTGTCTGGGGCCCTGAATGGTGGTGAGGGAGGAAGTGTAAGGGCAGGTGTAGCACTTGTTCCGTTTACAAGGATAAGTGCCAGGAGGGAGATCGGTGGGAAGGGATGGGGGGGGACGAGTGAACAAGGGAGTCGCGTAGGGAGCGATCCCTGCGAAAAGCAGAAAGGGGGAGGGAAAAATGTGTTTGGTAGTGGGATCCCGTTGGAGGTGGCAGAAGTTACAGAGAATTATACGTTGGACCCGGAGGCTGGTGGGGTGGTAGGTAAGGACAAGGGGAACCCTATCCCGAGTGGGGTGGCGGGTGGATGGGGTGAGGGCAGATGTGCGGGAAATGGGAGAGATGCATTTGAGAGCAGAGTTGATGGTGGACGAAGGGAAGCCCCTTTGCTTAAAAAAGGAAGAGATCTCCTTGGTCCTGAAAAGAAAAGCCTCATCCTGAGAGCAGATGCGGCGGAGACGGAGGAATTGTGAGAAGGGGATAGCAATTTTGCAAGAGACAGGGTGGGAAGAGGAATAGTCCAGGTAGCTGTGAGAGTCACCCCACCACCCCACCAGCCTCCAGGTCCAACATATAATTCTCCGTAACTTCCGCCACCTCCGATGGGATCCCACTACCAAACACATTTTTCCCTCCCCCCCCCCTTTCTGCTTTTCACAGGGATCGCTCCCTACGCGACTCCCTTGTCCACTCCTCCCCCCCATCCCTTCCCACCGATCTCCCTCCTGGCACTTATCCTTGTAAACGGAACAAGTGCTACACCTGCCCTTACACTTCCTCCCTCACCACCATTCAGGGCCCCAGACAGTCCTTCCAGGTGAGGCGACACTTCACCTGTGAGTCGGCTGGTGCGGTATACTACGTCTGGTGCTCCCGGTGTGGCCTTTTATATATTGGCGAGACCCGACACAGACTGGGAGACCATTTCGTGGAACACCTACATTCGGTCCGCCAGAAAAAGCAGGATCTCCCAGTGGCCACACATTTTAATTCCACGTCCCATTCCCATTCTGATATGTCTATCCATGGCCTCCTCTACTGTCAAGATGAAGCCACACTCAGGTTGGAGGAACAACACCTTATATACCGGCTGCGTAGCCTCCAACCTGATGGCATGAACATTGACTTCTCTAACTTCCGCTAATGCCCCTCCTCCCCTTCTTACCCCATCCCTGACATATTTAGTTGTTTGCCTGTTCTCCATCTCCCTCTGGTGCTCCCCCTCCTCCTTTCTTTCTCCTGAGGCCTCCCGTCCCATGATCCTTTCCCTTCTCCAGCTCTTTCCCTTCTCCAGTATCACTTTTGCCAATCACCTTTCCAGCTCTTAGCTTCATCCCACCCCCTCCGGTCTCCTATCATTTTGCATTTCCCCCTCCCCCCACTACTTTCAAATCTCTTACTATCTTTCCTTTCGGTTAGTCCTGACGAAGGGTCTCGGCCTGAAACGTCGACAACGCTTCTCCCTATAGATGCTGCCTAGCCTGCTGTGTTCTACCAGCATTTCATCAGTCCTGATGCAGGGCCTTGACCCAGAATGTTGACCATCTCTTTGCTGTCACAGATTCTGCTTAACCTGCTGACTTCCTCCAGCAGTTTAGTTTTTAACTTCCCCACTCATGTATTTAACCTGCCTCTTCAAAAATGGTCATCTTAAATCCATGCACGTAAGGTTATATATTACTGAAATGAGAAAATATCTGGAACTCACCAATATAATCTGGAAAATATTGGGCACAATTTGACTTTCTTCAATGAATCTGAAAATGAAAATTATTAGCATTATATTAATGACAAGATGTAAATAGCTTCATTTTCATTAAAGGTACATTAAACTGCTGCTGAAATGAAAGGGTGTTCTATTGAGAGCATTGACCTGTTACTAGAGCAGCTTGTAATTAAGCTTCTACACACCTAATAAAAGTGAGCAATGCCAGAGTTTATTAGAAATGACTTACTGCATGCCTTATTGATCAAAGTTAGTAAGTCAAAACATACTGTAGCACCAGCAATGGGTGAAAAATCAGTCAAGATTAAAATGTAAACAAAGTACAAACTGTAAATGAGATAAAAACCTGGTTTTGCAATGAGGTATTTAAGATATGCTAATAGAACAATTCTTTTACAAGAGATATATGAAACCCCTTTTTACCAGGCATTTCTGGAAACATGGTTGGTTAGCCCCTTGCTAACAAAGCAATGCGCTCAGCAGTGAGAACACCACCTTTCTCAGAAAAATGGTTCGGCACAGCCAAGAAGGGCCAAAAGGCCTGTTTCTGTGCTGTACTGTTCTGTGGTAAACTCTGTACATCTAGGGTAAATATGACTTGGGTCCCACCAGACTGGTGTTTCCCATCCTGAAACACCGGGATGTTTCGACCACACAGACCCCACCCAATCTGAGCGAATACTGTGTAAATGCTGCCCACTTGCACCTGTCAGCAAAAAAATAACAGATTATACACTGCATACAATTATAAAGAAAGTATATTTACCAATTTCATCTTTATTGAACAGTTAATAGGAAAAAGAGAAGAAAAAAATAAAAAGGGCCCATTACAGTTAACCCAGTCCAGATGTGCACATAAGTTGGAGCTCATCTTGAAGTTGTCTTTAACTCACGTGCTGGAGTGCGTGAAAGCACACACTACCTTCCAAATATCGCTCAAAATCCATCTCAAACAAATGGGCTCCCCCACAGGAGTACTGGTCTTTCCTCCTTGAAGCCATTCATCTGCACAAAGCACCTTGTGCAACAGGGTCATTGTCCTCAACCATTTTAGAACATAGAAAACCTACAGCACAATACAGGCCCTTTGGCCCACAAAGCTGTGCCGAAAATGTCCCTACCTTAGAAATTACTAGGCTTAACTATAGCCCTCTATTTTACTAAGCTCCATGTACCTATCCAAAAGTCTCTTAAAAGACCCTATCGTATCCACCTCCATAACCGTTGCCAGAAGCCCATTCCACTCACTCACCACTCTGAGTAAAAAACTTACCCTTGACATCTCCTCTGTACCTGCTCCCCAGCACCTTAAACCTGCGCCCTCTTGTGGCAACCATTTCAACCCTGGGAAAAAGCCTCTGACTATCCTCACAATCAATGCCTCTCATCTGTCTCCTCCCAGCACCTGCCAAAACGACCTCAACCCACACTAGTGTCCGTCACCAAAACCTCTCTACCCAGTGCTCTCTAGAACCTTCTCCCAATTCCATCATCCTGATTGGCTGACACAACACTTCTAACATGAACAACATAGTCCCTAATCTTTAGCTCAAAAAGTGCTAATGGCAGAATAGCCTGCTCTTACAGAACTGCTAAAACGAAATACCTACAGCATAACAGTAAAAATATTAACCAGAGTGTTACATATATAACAACTCCATTTGGAAACTATATAAAAGGTTACTTCAATTGTTGCTTTCTGTGAGATCTCATTGCATACACATTAGCCGAAACAATGCTAACAAAAATAAAATTAATGCTCAAGCATTGGACATACCAAAGGAATTAGAAAATGGTATTATACAGAAAGGCCTTTTCATAATATGGGGGTCTAAAATGTCTAAACATCCAAGCAGCTGTAGCTTGCGGCTGATGATGAAAACATTAATTCAGTTCCCCAGCACAACCCCATCTGGCTAGGTGGATGGGGATGATGTTCATATTACATTTTGTTATGGAAGGAGGCTACATGGCCTGGAGTATATGCCAGTCATCAGAGCTTTCCCTTCAGTCCAATGCCACACATATTCCTCTGTAACCACCTCTCCCACGTGTCCATCAACAGCTGGGCCTTCTGTCACACACCAACACTCAATTTACAGCGGTCAACTAGCCAACTCCCAAGTCTTTGCAGAGAAATCAGAGCACCGGGAAAAGCCACGTGGTCACAGGAAGAATATAGAAACTCCACACAGACAGCACTGCAGGTCAGGATTGAAGCTCAGTCATTGGAGCTGTGAAGCAATGGCACCGACTTCTGTCCTGGTGTGCAGACCTTCAAAAAATACTGATTGCATGCAAAGCTTGACATGGAACCAGAGAAGTTCTACTTCTTTGCCCAGGAAAGAAAGAAACACCAAGCCACCTTTCATAGCATTGACTAGTCCACATGCCCCTTCGAGCTGAGATGAATTTCTAGCTCCCCAAGGCTGTGTGCTCAGCCCTCTGCGTTCACACTACTGATTCATGACTGTGTCGCACGATCCAGCTCAAACCGTGTCATCAAGTTTGCGGATGACACAACAATGGTTGGCCTTATCAAGAATGATGACGATGTGGAGTATAGAGAGGAAGTTGAGCGGCTGGTGAATTGGTGTAAAAAGAATGTAGAGAAGACAAAGAAAATTATTGTGGACTTTGGAAGGCACAGCCGAACCACTCCCTCTGTGAAAACACAGAATTACATTACGTGTGTGTATATGAAAAAGCCTCTGACTATCAATGCCTCTTATCTGTCTCCTCCCAGCACCCGCCAAAACGACCTCTACCCACACTAGTGTCCATCATCAAAACCTCTCTGCCCAGTGCTCTCTAGAATCTTCTCCCAATTCCACCATCCTGATTGGCTGACACAACACTCCTAAGATGAACAACATAGTCCCTTATCTTTAGCTCGAAAAATGCTAAAGCATTCAGCTGTTCCTGAATTATTGAGTGCGTGCCTCCTTCTTGAGGCATTTTTTCCGTGAAGGTGTCCATGATGGAACTGACTGAGTTCACAAGTTTCTGCAGCTCCTTTCAATCCATGGGAGCGCAATGGTGAGGGAACCAGTACGGAGATTAGTATCGGGAAGGGTGAGGTAACCTATGTGAGGATGGAAATAATATAATTCACTAATACAAGAAGATGATTCAGATGGAGGTCTCTGTCAGGAGTCCCAAAGTGGGTCATGAGATTTGGTCAGTACTCAGATTAAGGGATGGTGTTGGTGGAGAATAGGTAAATTAAAGACATTATATTAGGGTTATAATCTAGTAATAATAAAATATATTTGTTTCAATTGACTAGTCTAAACTCCTTTATTAGATCAGATTAGATAACTTTATCGGCAGTGTGCAATGAGATTCCTTATTTGTAGGGACTGTAATCCCTGGGAAACAATTTCAATCTATGGAGACACAAGGTGCTGAATTCTGGTGGAACAAACTATCTACTGGAGGAACTCAGCAGGTCACACAGAATCTTTGGGAGGAAAGAAACTGAACATTTCAGATTGCAACACTGCATCATCTGAGAGTGGAGACGGGGAGGGGTGGGACAAGAGCCCGAGATAATTGGTACACTGAGGAGGAATGAGGGATAACTTGCAGATTGCACCAGGCAGGGGAGGTGAGCGGAGGTGGAGTTGGGAGACAGTAGTAGCTGGGTGATAGATTGAGGTAAATGGAGTGAGGTGGGGTAAGTGGTGAGAGAAGGTTAGAAACAGCTTTTGGAGGAAGGTAAGCAGGAATTCAGAAGGCTACAAGTGCTGATAAGTAAAAGACACAAGAATGGGAGCCATTAGGGGAGAGCCGAATGGCAGAGCATGTGCCATGGAGCATGTGGGTAAACTATGTGTGTAGTTGGTGTATGGAATCAGGAGGGGAAGGGAGAGGAGGATGGATAATAGTGGAACTGGAGGAGGATTTGAGAGAAAGTCTCAAAAGTTAAAGGACCAGGACTGGAATGAATATAGAACATAGAATATATAAGTCTACAGCACATTACAGGCCCTTCGGCCCACAATGTTGTGCCAACCATGTAACCTACTCTAGAAACTGCCTAGAAATTCCCTAGCGCATGGCCCTCTATTTTTCTAAGCTCTAAGCTATTTTTCTAAGAGGCTCTTAAAAGACCCTATTGTATCCGTTTCCATCGCCGCCGCCGGTAGTGCATTCCACGCACTCACCACCCTCTGTGTGAAAAACTTACCCCTGACATCCCTTCAGTACCCATTTCCAAGCACCTTAAAACAATGCCCCTCGTGTTAGCCATTTCAGCCCTGGGAAAAATCCTCTGGCTATCCACACGATCAATGCCCCTCATCATCTTAGAACAAGGGAAAAAGAATGGGGAGGGCTAGAAATGGGGCGCAAGGAATGATTGAAGGAAGGATTATCTAATTTTGACCATCCCCACCCAGGTTCCACTCAATCCTCCTCAGGTCTTCTCACTGTTGTCCCCTTTTCCTCAGAGCTTCCTTCAGCTCTCCCTGCCTATCACCCATCTTTGTCCCCTTCCCCTCATAGTTCCATTCATCCCACTATAGAGACCACCCACTACACACATAGTTCACCCCGAGGCTTCTTCATCACCTCTCCCTCCCTTATTTGGTTCTGTTCCATCTGCCATTCACCTATTCCCTAATGTTCCCATTATTACCTCCTCTACTTACCAGACTCCAATACTGGCAACCCTTTGTGTTCCTCCTTTTAAACTCTCCAATCTGTTTCTGCAGCCATCTCCAATTTTCATTTCGTCCCCTCCACATCTTATTTTATTTGTACCTCTTTTATTTTTTTCTTTGTCTGCCTTTATCTCTCATTCACCTGCTAAAATCTCCCCACTCCCATCCCTACACAGCACAAACTGCCTATCATCTTCCAGTCCAGTAATCACCCTGGGTGTTAGTCTTACCCTTTCCCTCTGCTCTATATACTGACCATCTCACCTCTCTTCTCTCAGTTCTAATGCAGGAATTCAACCCAAAATGTCTGCAATTCTTTTCATCCCTGAGATTTTGCTTGACCCCTTGAGTTACTCCAACAGATTGCTGGAGTATTTCTAGAGTGAATTTCAGGTGAATTTCTAGAGCACTATAAAACAATCTAGATAATATACTGTTATGGGTTTGAATTTCAAGCAACTTTCTTTCAAATGATAAAAAGCTTGTCACTTTTGACTTCATATTTTCAGTTTAACAAACCAAGGCTACCGTGATAATTAATTCTAGGAATACATCTGTGATGTCATGTCAGCACTCAGAAATATTTTGGATTATGGAATTTCAGATAATGGGTACTGAACCTGCAGCTTGCATTGAGAAGCCATTTCTCTTAGGATGGCAATTACACTCAGTCTCCACTTTATTAGGTACACCTGTACACCTGCTCGTAATGCAAATATTTAATCATGTGGCAGCAATGAATAAAGAAACTGTTGATCTCCTGGGATTTTCACACACAAGAGTTTCTGGAATTTACAGAGAATGGTGTGAAAAACAAAAAAAATCTAGTGAGCGGCAGTTTTCTGGGTGAAAATACCTTGTTAATAAGAAAAGTCAGAGGAAAATGGGCAGACTGGTTCAAGCTGACAGGAGGGCAACAGTAACTCAAATAATCATGTGTTACATCAGTAGTGTGCAGAAGAGATCTCTGAATTCACAACAAACTTTAAAATAGATGGGCTACAGCAGCAGAAGACCACATCGGGTTCATTCCTGTATCCAAGTGGCCACTGAGAGTATACAAGACCATAAGATCTAGGAGCAGAAGTCGGCCATTTGGCCCTTTGAGTCTGCTCCACCATTTCATCATCAGATCCACAATTCTTGTGCGGCAAAGAATTCCACAGATTCACCACTCTGACTACAGAAATTTTTCCTCAGTATATCCCCTGTTCTGTTTGGCAAAAACTGCAGCAAAATCTTTGAAACTAACTATGCTGGCCAGCTAATTTTGCTCCCCTGTTTTTCTCCTGCCTGGTTATCATATTTTGCCTTCATTGCCTTTAAAATGAGAAGGTTGTCAACTGATCTATCTTGAAGCATAGCAAATGGCTGATTTATTAAAGTTACATCAGTGGTGTGCAGAAGAGATCTCTGAATTCACGTCAAACCTTAAAATAGATGGGCTACAGGAGCAGAAGACCACATCGGGTAGATTCGTATATCTAAGTGGCACATCCAACCACCAGTTTTGAATTTGTCTGATTTTCAACAGAGATTTGCATTTAATTCACAGAGTAATGATATTTTCTAAATCTGTTTTTGCAAAATAATGCATCTGTGGTCAGACAAACTGTGTTTTACCCCAGACTCTGAATCAGAAGTTTCAAAATTCCTCTTCTTATTAATACAGCCAACTAATGCACATGAGTAATCAAAATAGCACATACTCTTTTCTCTTATGGGATTTCACAACCTCCGCATTACTCCGCACTGTAATAAAAACAGTATAAGCTAATGTATCTGGAGATCTCCCGATGAATAAAATACAAGAACTTCAAAGCAATTTAAAGAAACTGAAATAAGAGTTTGGTGCTGTTTATTCTCAACAAAATCAAAACCTTTGTCTGAATAAAATCACTAGAATAGGAATTCAGTGCACTCAAAGACAGTCCAATGCCAAATGGGAAGCATTTGTGAAGATAAAACTCTGACCAGCATACTATTTGGCTGTCATATGTCACAGTGAAGGTTGTACTTTGTACTTGACTCAGATACTATATTTGTTGCAGTCAATCCTCTGGAGATAACTCCGATATTGGTGGCAGTATTATATTATATTGGAGGTGGCAGACACATACCCAGAGGCACAACATTATTGAATGAGATAGATGAAGCCATGTTAGGGAGAGATGGTAGCCAACATATTATTCTTTGGAAATACCAAAGGTCAATGGTAAAGCGGTTTGAAAGCAATGCCCTTCATGTGTAACCATGTACACATTATGTTCCAAGCACACTTACTCAGTTTCTCAATGTTGCCATAGATGATCCATGTCAGCCAAGACTTAAATTATACAAATTCGAAAGGACAAATTCTACCTACAATAGCCTTTCCTATAAGTAGATAAGACATTATGTCATTAATACATTTATGTCATTTATATAATTCATCGGTGAACTACCCCATCTAACTGCTGCTGCAGAGTGCTACTAGTTTACTAAGTAGTTTTTGGAAGTTGGTAAAGCTACATTAAAGTAACAAATTTCCTTTCCTGAGGTGCTTTATACTTAGAGTTTACCCTCATTGAAAACAACATTTGGATGTTACTTCAAATTCAGTTTGAAGATCAAATGATGGTTAAAAAATATCTAAAATTTCAGGAGCCCTTCAGCAACAGGTCATTTTGTAAAACTGACTAACTCCCTTATCCACAGGATCACACCAAAATTCATTCCCCCATTTAAGTTTGCGTTTGCTTTCTTGCCTCCCTTGTGATTCTATTAACTAAAACTTTCTGCCATTATTGGCATAATGGGACACAATGACAACCTAAAAATAAAAGCAAAAAAAAAATTACAATCAACACTGAACAATACACCACTGGAAGAAACACTTTGGACCAACATGTCTGGTCCAATTACAAACTAATCCTATCTGTATCCCTCCATTCCCTGCCTGTTTATGTGTCTGTCTAAATGCTTCTTAAATGTTGCTATTGTATCAGCTTAAGTACCTTCCCTGGCAGTGTGTTCCTGGTACCTACCACTTACTGTGTAAAAAACTTGCTTTAAACTCCCCCCAACAACACACACAAAATGCTGGTGGAACACAGCAGGCCAGGCAGCATCTATAGGGAGAAGCACTGTCGACGTTTCGGGCTGAGACCCTTTGCCTGCTGTGTTCCACCAGCATCTGCAGATTTCCTCGTGTTTACTCTTTAAACGCCCCCCTCTCACTTTGAACATCTAACCTCTAATATTTTATGCTTCCAAATCTGGGAAAAATAGTGTATCTAGGCCTCTCATAATTTTATAACCTTCTATCTCATTGCCCCTCAGCTTCTGATGCTCCAGAGAAAACAACCCAAGTTTGTTCATATTTGTCTTATAGCTAATATTTTCTAATCATTATGCTTTCAGGATGAAATAGCCAACTGAATCCAACATTGTCTCTCACTATCTCCCTGATCTCATCTTTAATTAAGAGCTACCCCACCCACCTCTCTTACCTTCCTGCCTATCCTTCTGTATTACCTGATATCCTTGGATTTTTAATTCCCAATCCTCTCCAACCTGCAACCACATCTCTGTAATGGCCACTAAATCATACCTCTTTGTACTGATTTGAGCCACAGGTTCACTGACCTTGTTTTGAATACTATGGGCATTCAAATAAAGTACCCTTTGTGCTTTTAAAATCTTATAATCTTTTACTCTTTTGCACTTGACTTTCTTCACTCCACATTTACTTTTCTCTTTTTTATCTTTTGTTGTTTTCTTTATATTTATCCACACTTTTCTTTTCTTACTTTATTCATACTTCTCCAATCTGTTGAACCCATTCCCTACTATTTAGTAAAGCCCTATCCATAGCCCCAGTTATACAATTCACTAGGACGCAGGTCCCATCACGGTTCAGGTAGAGCCCATCCCATTGGTACAGCTCCCTCCTTTCCCAATACTGGTGCCAATTTCCCATGAAGTCAAACCCACTTCTCCCACACCAATCCTTAAACCATGCATTTAACTCTCTAATCTTCTTGACCCTATGCCAATTTGCATGTGGCTCAGGTAGTAATCCAGACATTCCTACCTTTTAGGTTCTGTTACTTAATTTAGTCCCTAGCTGCTCAAATTCCATCAGCAGAACCTCTTTTCTCATTCCACCTATGTCATTGGTACCCACATGGACCATGAAAACTGGATCTTTCCCCTCCCACAGCAGAATGAGGGGAGATCTTGTATTCAAGATTATGAGGGGTATAGATAGGGTGAATACATGCAAGCTTTTCCCCTAATGATGGATGAAACTAGAACTAGAGGTCGTATGTTTACGGTGATAGGTACAATATCTAAGGGAAATCTGAGGGGAAATGTCTTTAAATCAAGAGGGTGATGCAAGTATCGAATAAGCTGCCAATGGAAGTGGTAGATTCAGGTTCAATTGCAACAGCTAAGAGAAGTTTTAGTAGGTACATGGATGAGAGAGATTTGGAAGGATATGGTTTGGGTGCAGGTAGATGGAATTGGCAGAAGATCACTTTGGCACAGACTAGATGGGCCAAGGGCCTGCTTCTGTGCTGTAGTACCCTATGACTCTAATCCAACAAATATCCTGGTGAACCTCTACCACACACTCTCCAATATCTTCATGTGTCTCCTGAAATATCGCCTATGTTCCCAGTCTATACTAGAACTGCACACAATACTGCAAACGTGACCCTATTAGAGTTTTATATTCTCCCTTTCATATTCAATGTCCTGACTAATGAATGGCATACAACTTATTTTGCCTTATTTATTTATAAATCATGTACATCAAGATCTCGTGGTTGTCTATGCTCCTAAGGGTCCTGCCATTTACTGTATATTTTCTCTTGCATTTGACCTTCCGAAATGTGATACTTCATTCTCATCTGAGGTATTCTGCCACTTCTCCACCTATATTTCTAACAGGTCTATACGCTGCTGTATCTTTTGACAACCTTTCACACTAACCACAATCACGCCTAATTTTTGTGTTGTCTACATATTTACTAATCAGCCCACTGCTGTACATACAAAATGCTGGAGGAACTCAGCAGGGCAAGCAGCATCTATGGAAAAGAGAAAACAGTTGACGTTTCGGGGCTGAGACCCTCCTTCAGGCATCTTTGAAAAGAGTAAACAGTCGATGTTTGAGCCTAGACCCTTCTCCAGCATTTTGTGTGTGTCGCTTTGGATCTCCAGCATCTGCAGGTTTTCTAGTGTTTGTACACCTACTGTAGATTTCCATCCAGACTGTTTATTTTTAACAATAGTCCTAGTACTGATCCCTGAAGAACTCTATTGGTCACAGAGTCCAGTCTATCTTCTACGAACTCATGACATGACAAAGAAACAAACTTAAAGTGATAAAGTTCTTCAGCTTTGTAAACTGATTTACAACAGTTCGCAGCTCAGGCAGCAATTGAAAACACAATTATATGCTCCAGGACAGAAGACACAATATGCATAACTGACTTTAAGCACTTGATAAAGCAGTTTGTCTTTTCTAACAAGATGCAACAAGATATCACCAATTGAGGAATATCAAGAGCTCTGGAATGTGTAGCATATGTTACTCACTAGCTCATTCCATTCATAGCACAAAGCATTTCAGTCATCTGCTGAACATAACAGTATCTTGCCATATAGAGAATCCAAATAGACAGCTGTAAATGCATTCTTTCAGAGAACTTCAGAAACTTGGAATCACAAGTAAATTGGTTAACTTTCTTGCAAATACATACCGAGAATTACAGAGGGTCAAAATACCTGATCAATAAAGAAGCAACAAGAGCAGTTCAGATGAGAATTTTATCCTTCCATCAGCCAAATGTTTAACAGGAGTTGACTGCACACTGAAGGGTAATTCATGGGATTTAAAGGGCATCTCCCTGGAAACAGCATCTCTGATAGCTGTGTGCTTAAACTGAGGAATTTTTTGAGGAATGAGCACTATCTGCATTCCACAAAAGATCTGCTGTTCTTTATTTTGCACATGCTTTTAACATTGCTGTCACCAAAGCTGCCACTTCAAGCACCTTGCATATTATTTGTTTGGTATTTCCTAAAGAATAGCCTGACGAAAGTTAATGTTATTGATGATGATTGTGTCAACAAGCAAGAATTGGTTGGTATGAAAATGCCTTTTATACTAACTGACCTTTTTTTCTGACCAATGTTGGACAGGAAAAATTAGTCTGTAAATCGGTGAATCAAGGACAGTGGGAGCAGACGGACTAATGGTCTTTGTTTCTGCCATATGTTTGGAGATGGAGGCTGCCATTATGTGGAATTGCTTTACGTTCTCCATTTTGTGTGTTATTTGCTTGGCTTGATTTGTGTTTTAAAGAAGGCCCAATAATTCCTCAGGTAATCTGCTGAACTAAGGATCATTTCCAAATAAGGAGTTATTTATGAGGTGTTCTTTGGTTGGATATAACATGCAGGTTTGTGAATGTTGCTCTGTGTGATTCAAGCTGATTGAGAACAAAGAGCCACAAGTTACTGATTGCCACTTACTGGGAAGAGGGCAATAAATGGATGCCGGCCTGGAGCAGAGTTAAAGGTCAGACACATGATCTACAGACACTGACAGTGGAATGCAATATTTGAATTGGTAAGAAATGGATATAAAAGCAGATGCTTTAAGTGTGCTGGCAGTGGTAACTCTGTATGAGAACAACTATCGTGTATGTGAGCCCCACGGACTTGTGGAGATTCGAAGTGAACCAGCAGCAGAAACTCCATTTTAACTGGTAATATCTTTTCTGTGTTTGACTGCCTATGGAAGGCCAGGAAAACTTGGTAGGTATGCACACAGCTATTGATTGTGCAAGTTCACATCTTCTTTCGTTGAGACAATAAAGGTACTTGTCAATAATTACAGATCTCGCCGATCAATATTACAAGGGTAGATGGTACTAGCCATGGTACTGACATTACAATAGCGCCATCGTTTACAAGCAGAAACACGGGAAACTGCAGATACTGGAATATGGTGCAAAAACAAATAGCTGGAGGAACCCAGGCAGCAACTGTGGGGACAGAGGGATGGTTCATGTTGAGATCCTGCATCAAGACTGAGATCAGGGGAGTGAAAAGAGATGAGAGGCAGGGATGAAGCACGACCTGGCAGGTGATAGGTGGAGCCTGGAAAGGAGAGGGTTGATGGACTGATGGAACAAGGTGGGGGAGAGGAGGATGGAGGTTGAGACAGAGGATGACTGGTTTAATGGGACTGGCTACCACATGGTTAAGTTATGGCAAAGTTGGCAGGAAGAACCTACATTTGTAATTTTCATGTGCAAAAACCCAATATTTGTTTCAGATGTGGGTTGGGGGAGCTGCTGCTTGTTCACATTTGATGCACTTCAAGCCAGAAGTGTGTGCATGTTCCATATCCAAGAAATTACAGACACTGGGTGGATATAGCTTTATAAAAATTATAAAGGTACATTGGAAATGCACCTCATAATGTTTTATGTGTTTTTATGTTTAGGTACAAAGAAAAGTCTGACAAAGAAACATTGAAATTAAAATGACCACTTCAAAAACATCAATTCATAATCTGTAATAACGCGAGTGAAAAACTTACACTCCACGTAATAACTATGACGTCCCTTCAACATGTAATGAAACTAATACAATCGTCGTGCAAGCAGTATCACCATTTTAGTGGAATATGTTGATATCTCTGAAATGCTTCAAATAATATTGTAACACGCTGTAAGGTTTCACTGCTAACATAATGGCCTCTCTGTAATGTTTCCCTGCTAACGCTGAGGTAATGGTTTCTCTGTAGCAGCAATGTTTGGATTATGACTAGAGATAACGGGGCATGTTAGCCAATGAGCGGGATGTTGTTTTTTCTTGTGTGTCTGGGAGAGGGATTTCACGGTTTTTTGTCGGGGAGCAATGAAGAGAGAGGACGTGAATGGAGAGAGCTGGTAGACACCCGAGACGGAGTGGACTGAGGAGCGTGGGTCAGCTAAGCTCAGAGGAGGTCGACGGGAACAAATGGACGAATTGTGAGCTCCAATGTTTGCACATTAGACGGTTTCATAAGAATGGGCTCTTTTCTTTTTTTTGTTTCCTTACTAACCACATAGTCAAATTAAGAATTATAAAGCTCAATCGTTTAATCGCATATTGTGTACTGTTTGTTATTTCGTGGTACTGATTTGTAACAGGAGACACATCGCACAGCATTCACCTCAAACAAGATTTCTTAAGTTTGGCCGGGCCGGGGGCTATCATCCCCTAGATTAAGCCATTAACCAAGCTGAGGGTTACAATTGTGGGGGCTACGTTCGGGATTGATTCTGTTGGATGCTGTGTGATTACCCTGAGCAATGAACCAGTGGGGTAGAGATTCATAGTCCAGATGAATTGTTAATTCGCCTGTTAAGTACTGTTAAAATTGCGATCGTGGGCGGAGGTTTGATAAAATGGCAGGCACAGCTCTCATTTTAATGCAGACCAGTGATGACGTAGCGGTAGCTGGGGGCAGAGACTTCATAGACAGGGTGCTATCATTTCTAAGGAGTGAGGGGAACAAGTGGTCAGATTTGGAATGTTTAGTTAGTTCCCATCCCCCAGGGGAGAGTGAGAATTCTGAGTTAGTTTCTGCCCTTACCTCTCTAGCGAATAAATGGAAAAATGCCCAGGTTCAAATTCCCAGCTATAGTAGGCTCAGCCTATTCTCTGGAATTACACCCAACCCTAAAGGGGAAGTAGGAGTATGAGACTTGGGCAGAGCAGACCTCTCAGTTGTTAGATGAGTGACAGTGCTCTGATGACGTAAAGCAACAGAGATTGGTTGAAAGTTTGAATGGGCGGGCTGCTGATGTTGAGAGAGCCACCAGGTTGCGGTATCCCATAGTGACAGCTGTCAATTACATGCAAGCACTGGGCAATGCTTTTGGCCCGACTGGAAGCCCAATGGAGTTCATGGTGGGGTTTCAGAACATGCGTCAGGAGAAGGGGGAGAAGCTTTGTGCTATTATTTTTCGGCCAGAGAGGCAGCTAAATTGCTTGCGGCGCAGAGGGCTCATTCAGGCGGCTGAGGTGGATCAGTTCAGAATGGACCAGTTAGCCAGGGGCGCCCAGTCCCATGACCTGATTGTGAGGGGTCTCCAACAGTCACATAAGACGCCCCCCACCCCCACCATCTATTGTTGAGACGATCAGAGGTATGGGAAGAGGAGAATTCAGCAGAGGCGTGGGAGGGCTCCGTCAGCAGGGTACAGTCCTCGGTAGTAGTCCCCTACGGTGATGTGACCACAGATAGCCTACCCCGAGGAGCAGTAGAGGAGATTGTGGCAGAGTTGAGAACAGACATGTTTCGGCTATTGTCAGTGGTGTGACCCACCCCCCCCCCATGTGATGGAACTGATGGGGGGGTGGATCCCCTAAGGGAACGGCCAGGTTTCACTGGGGGAACACGTTCCCAGCAATGTACCAAGGAAAGCAAAAGCCCCAATTCCTGAAGGCTTAGTGGGACCACGCTCCAGTGTGTTGCTACGAATAGAGGGTATTTATGCTAAAGCCATACTCAACACCAGGTTGCAGGACACGTTACTGTACCGTTTGTTTTACAACCAGTATCTGAAGCATTTACTCTTAACCCATTCAGGGCACTGGAGATCTGGGTGCTTAGTGCTAGTCATTATCCATACGACGGTTATTTGTCAGTGAAGTTGGAGTTCTTGAAGGCCGATGTGAGAGTGTCTGAGGTCCTTGATACATTGGTGCTGGTTTGTCTGGACCCCGTTCAGAAGGGTGGTGATTCAATTCTGGTGGAGACCAGCACCCCTCTTGTGAAGAGGCTCATGGGTGCCTGCAAGGAGAAGACAGGTGAGAGCTTTCTGGGAACATTGTCCGTGCACCCGGTGTTTCGAGCTGTTTTTGAGGAAGCGCGTGGCAGCATTGGGCCCGATACCAAATTTAAACAAGGGACTGTGTGGTTCACCCAGTCGAAGCCAATGGTGGCATGAGCTGGGGAAGTAGCAAGAGTGATGGGGACCCCCAAATTTCCCAGAGTGCCAGAGGATGAGGCCCTCTTAGTGGATGCTCCGGAAGACTACAAGGGGGAGTTGAGATTTCCTGCTGGGGTATTGGTGAGACCCAAATTGCAGAAACCTTTGGTTGTACAGGAACACAGGATGGCAGTGATTGTCCAGAACACTATGAAGAGGGAGGTCACCTTCAAGTGGGGGATGCCTCTGGCACATTTGTTCCTGGTGATGGTAATGTCTAGTGCCCCTGTGAGACAAGACAGGGAGAAACTATTGGAAAAAGGGGGAAAGTTGACAGCTGAGTCATTCAACTTTGGGGACTCCCGGTTCCTGTGGGTTGGAAGAGGAGGTTGGTAGAGAAGATGTTGAAGCTGAAAGGGGTCTTTTCCACTGACGAGTTTGATGTGGGTTGTTCCAAGAGCACTTGTCACACTATCCGGGTGACCGAGGATACCCCGTTCAGAGAAAGGTCACGGTGACTGGCTCCTGCAGAGGTGGAGGACGTTCAGCAGCATTTGTGTAAGTTGAAGGAAGCTGGGATCATCACCGAGTCCCAAAGCCCCTTTGTGTCCCCAATGGTAGTGGCCTCAAAGAAGAATGGGAAGGTACGGATGTGTGTGGACTATAGGACTCTGAACAGGCGCACTGTCCCTGACCAGTACACTGCCCGGAGGATTGAAGATGTGCTGGTCTGTCTGAGTGATGCGAAATGGATTAGTGTGCTGGATTTGAGGAATGGATATTACCAGATCCCCATGAGTGAGACCGAGAAAGAGAAGGCGGCATTTATATGTCCCCTGGGATTTTTCCAGTTCAAAAGGATGCCCCGGGGCATCTTGGGAGCTCCTGCAACCTTCCAACGGGTTATGGAGAAGACGGTGGGGGATATGGACTTGCTTGAGGTATTAGTATATCTGGATGACCTCATAGTATTTGGATCCACCTTGGAAGAACATAAAGCGAGGCTGCTGAAGGTGCTGGGCCGCCTGAAAGCTGAAGGGTTAAAACTTTCCCTGGACAAGTGCCAGTTCTGCCAAATGTCTGTTGGCTATGTTGGGCACATAGTCTCAGTGGATGGAGTAGCTACTGATCCGGCTAAGATAGAAGTGGTTACCACTTGTCCATTGCACAGCATCCACCCAAACAAGATTTCTTAAATTTGGCCGAGCCAGGCGCCTGTCATCCCCTAGATTAAGCTGCTAGCTAAACCGAGGGTTGCAATATTTTTTGAAATATAACAATAAAAACCAAGTGGAATGGACTGAATTCTACACTGTAAACTGCTGCAATTCCTTAACAACACTTGCATTCATGTAGCATTCCTTGTAACATTAAAACATAGATTCAGAATGGTCTACTGGTTTAAACGACTACAATAGTTCAATTGTGCCTAATACACTTTAATTTGCAGAGGGTTGTAAACTCAGCCAACTCCATCATGGGCACTAGCCTCCCCAGCATCGAGGATATCTTCAAAAAGTGACACCTCAATGAGGTTCCATCATTAAAGAACCTCTCCTCCCCACTGAGGTTACATGCCCTCTTCTCATTACTACCATTAGGGAGGATGTACTGGAGCTTGAAGACACACACTCAATGTTTTAGGAACGGCTTCTTCCCCTCTGCCATCAGATTTCTGAACTATCCAATATATGTACAAAACAACACATTTCATGACATATGTCAGAGATAATAAACATAATTTTGATTCTGATTCAATGCAATTTTATAATGAAAGTCATCAATATTCTGTTTTACCATGAATATCATTTTTTCCATAATACAGTAAGATCCTTAATACCAGCAATAGACCAATTTATGAGGAGCGAGGTAAAACATTGTGGCACATCAGAAGCATGGTCAACAGCTTGCCCCAGAATTACTAGCAGTTAGCGCTACATATTGTTCTTGTTTTAAACTGTATTCGTGGAATTATGATGAGATGAATAAACTTTCCTCAGGCTTACAGCTGGGTACAGGTGATTGGTTACTCAGCCAATTAGGTTTCTGGTCTCCCACCTTGTTTACAATCAAATTCCAGTTCTTACTTAGAGTGAGACCTTAGTCTTTGTTAAGATACTTTTCTTCCAGTTTTATTTCAATGGCTTTCTTTATCAGGTGGTCTGAAAAACCATTGTTGTGGCACAGTAGTTTTGTGCATCAAAGCCAATCCTACGGCAACTGAAAATGCAGTGTTCTGCTGCCACCAATTCCTCCAGGTAATCCAAAAGGATATATGTCTTGTGCTCCTTGATGCGGTTTCCACCATGCATCCTGTCTGCTCCGCATTCACAGGGGATCCTGAATCCCAGGTCATCTTTGACCTGCATAAGCTGTGATTTGAGCTTCCTTACGGATTTGCATATTGTATTTATCTGGCACTTCTTCAGGGTCCTGGCAATTCTTCCAGAAACCTTGGAAACTGGCGGTAGTGATGTGTCCCTCACTGTCAGCCTTTTTAAGGGTTAGATTGATTTCCTTCACCATTCTGTAGGAATGTCTTGTGTAATCGTCCTATTTCCCTGGAGAAACCCTCCAGGTCTGGAAGTTTTTACATGGTTAATCAAAGTAAAGATAACTGCTCTACCTTGGGAGGCGTGATGATGGCTGTTATTGTTGAGGTATAAGTCCGTGTGAATGCGTTTCCAATAGACGCCATGTCCAAGGCTACCATCCAGTTTCTGTCATGCTAGAATGTCCAGGAACGGGAGGCTCCCATTCTTCTCCATCTCCATTGTAAACTGAATGTTTGGATGTATACAGTTCCGAAGACATGGAACTGTTAGAGTGCCTGGAGTCCATTAGGCCAGACTACGAAGGTGTCATTAATGTATTTGAAGAGGCATTTGGGGTGTAAGGGCGATGAACTCAGAGCCCTCTCCTCAAAGTCCATTTAGAAATTAGCAATAGCCTGTGACAAAGGCAAACACATGGCCAATCCATCCATTTGTTCAGATTATTTCCAATATAGAGGAAGTACGCCAATGTAAGGGTGTGTTCAAAAAAGTCAGTGGTATCCTTGGCCACCGGAGGACCAAGCTGTCCTTAATGGGAACTCTCAGGAACCGGAAGACCATGTTGAAACTGACCATATGTCCTCCAGGGTCAGCTGGACGTTGGTTATTGTTTTAAAGCAATCAGTTGAATTTGTGATGTGATTCTCAGCCCCCAACAAAAGGAGACAGCATGGTCATTAAATGCTTAGCAAGGCAGTAAGTTGGAGAATCTATCCCACTGTCGATAGGCCTCATAGAAGAACCCTCCTTGTGTATCTTAGGGAGCCCATAAAGACGTTGTGGTATCATCTCCTGAGGCAGAAGTGTCTTGCATAGCGTCTCTACTTTCTGCGAAGGCTGAGGAAAGTCCATCTCCCACCCTCCTTCCTCACCACATTCTACAGAGGTTGTATTGAGAGCATCCTGAGCAGCTGCATCACTGCCTGGTTCAGAAATTGCACCAACTTGGATCGCAAGACCCTGCAGTGGATAGTGAGGTCAGCTGAGAAGATCATCAGGGTCTCTCTTCCCACCATTACAGACATTTACACCACATGCTACATCCGCAAAGCAAACAGCATTATGAAGGACCCCATGCACCCCTCATACAAACTCTTCTCCCTCCTGCCGTCTAGGAAAAGGCACCAAAGCATTTGGGCTCTCATGATCAGACTATGTAACAGTTTCTTCCCCCAAGCCATCAGACTCCTCAATACCCAGAGTCTGGACTGACACCAACTTACTGCCCTCTACTGTGCCTATTGTCTTGTTCATTATTTATTGTAATGCCTGCACTGTTTTGTGCACTTTATGCAGTCCTGGGTAGGTCTGTAGTCTAATGTAGTTTTTGTGTTGTTTTACGTAGTTCAGTGTAGTTTTTGTATTGTTTCATGTAGCACCATGGTCCTGAGAAACGTTGTCTCATTTTTACTGTGTACTGTACCAGCAGTTATGGTTGAAATGACAATAAAAAGTGACTTGACTTGACTACTGGCAGTCCAGATTTCTTCAGTAAAGTGGAGGTTATCCTGACAATCCAATGCATGGGATCCCGCTGAAGAACTCCTTAGAGGGGATTGTCCAGAATCTGTTGGACTTTCCTGTGGGATAGATACTCTGACTTAGTACCTCACAATAAATTTAGCAGTTGAGATGAATGAGCTCTTTTTGTCTATCATCATGAACCAAATGCTTGCCACATTGGTGTCTGAAATGGGAATAGAAGTTGACGATGAGGTTGAAGAGCTACGATGTCAGATGGAGCACCTTAAGACTCAGGGAGTAAGTCGAGGGACCATGTGGTATGCCTCCTCCCACCTCTGGGCTGGGCTCCTGAAGACAGGATGCTGACCCAGAGGGAGAACCTGGGAACTGAACATTGTGCCTTCCCAGGGAACCCCGACAAGGTGAGCGTACCCAGGCTCCCCAACCCGGGTTACATGGCGGAGTACCTCGTGGCCCTTGCCGGGGAACTCAAGATGCCACAGCCATGGGAAGACGGGAACGCGGTAGGCACCCACAACACCGCTGGAGAAAGACGAGGACCAATGGGCCCCAGCAATTAATGCCACAAGGTCCACCCTGATACAATGGTATCAGTTGCCTGGAGTCTATTCTGGCACAAGTCAAACTTGCTGCATGGCACAACGTGCTGATGTACAGGGGGATCTTGGGGTCCAAATACATAACTCCCTGAAAGTGGCCACACAAGTTGATCAGGTACCTCAGTTAATAGGGACATGTTTGCCTTTATTATTTGAGGCACTGATTTAAAGAGGTAAGTTATATTACAACTTTACAGTTCAAAGTAAATTTATTATCAAAATGCATATATGTTACCATATACAACCCTGAGATTCATTTTCTTGTGAGCATACACAGTAAGCACAAAGAAACACCCAAAAAAACAAACAAAATAATAATAATACATAAATAAGCAGTAAATATTGAGAACATAAGATGAAGAGTCCTTGAAAGTGAGTCCATAGTGTTGGGGTGAGTGAAGTTGTGTTAAGTTATCATCTCTTGTTCAACAGAGGTAATAACTTATCCTGAGCCAAGTGGTGTGGGTCCTGAGGCTCCTGTACTTCCTTCCTGATGGCAGCAGTGAGAAGAGAGTATGACCTGGATGATGGGATCTCTGATGATGGATGCTACTTTCCTGTGACAGTACTTCATGCAGATGTGCTCAGTGGTGGGGACAGCTTTACCTGTGATGGACTGGGCTGTATCTACTTCTTTTTGTGGGCTTTTCCATTCAAGGGTATTGGTGTTTCCATATCAGGCCACATAAAACTCTGGTTAGGCTGTATCAGGCCACATAAAACTCTGGTTAGGCTGTATCAGGCCACATAAAAATCTGGTTAGGCTGTATCAGGCCACATAAAAATCTGGTTAGGCTGTATCAGGCCACATAAAAATCTGGTTAGACTGTATCAGGCCATATAAAAATCTGGTTAGGCTGTATCAGGCCACATAAAACTCTGGTTAGGCTGTATCAGGCCATATAAAACTCTGGTTAGACTGTATCAGGCCATATAAAACTCTGGTTAGGCTGTATCAGGCCACATAAAAATCTGGTTAGACTGTATCAGGCCATATAAAAATCTGGTTAGGCTGTATCAGGCCACATAAAACTCTGGTTAGACTGTATCAGGCCATATAAAAATCTGGTTAGACTGTATCAGGCCACATAAAACTCTGGTTAGGCTGTATCAGGCCACATAAAAATCTGGTTAGGCTGTATCAGGCCATATAAAACTCTGGTTAGGCTGTATCAGGCCATATAAAACTCTGGTTAGGCTGTATCAGGCCATATAAAACTCTGGTTAGGCTGTATCAGGCCATATAAAACTCTGGTTAGGCTGTATCAGGCCATATAAAAATCTGGTTAGGCTGTATCAGGCCACATAAAACTCTGGTTAGACTGTATCAGGCCATATAAAACTCTGGTTAGGCTGTATCAGGCCACATAAAAATCTGGTTAGACTGTATCAGGCCATATAAAAATCTGGTTAGGCTGTATCAGGCCACATAAAACTCTGGTTAGACTGTATCAGGCCATATAAAAATCTGGTTAGACTGTATCAGGCCACATAAAACTCTGGTTAGGCTGTATCAGGCCACATAAAAATCTGGTTAGGCTGTATCAGGCCATATAAAACTCTGGTTAGGCTGTATCAGGCCATATAAAACTCTGGTTAGGCTGTATCAGGCCACATAAAAATCTGGTTAGGCTGTATCAGGCCATATAAAACTCTGGTTAGGCTGTATCAGGCCATATAAAACTCTGGTTAGGCTGTATCAGGCCATATAAAACTCTGGTTAGGCTGTATCAGGCCATATAAAACTCTGGTTAGGCTGTATCAGGCCATATAAAACTCTGGTTAGGCTGTATCAGGCCATATAAAACTCTGGTTAGGCTGTATCAGGCCATATAAAACTCTGGTTAGGCTGTATCAGGCCACATAAAACTCTGGTTAGGCTGTATCAGGCCATATAAAACTCTGGTTAGGCTGTATCTGGAGTTCTGTTTTCAATTATAGCCACCCGATTATAGGAAAGGTGTGGAGGCTTTGGAGAGGGTGTGGATGAGCTTAACGATGATGTTGCCTGGATAAGAGGGCAAATGCTATATGGAGAGGTTAGACAAAATGGATTGCTTTCCCTGTAATGATGGGGACTTGACGGAAGTTTAAAAAAATATCAGAGATATAGAGTACATAACACCTGGTATTCTTTTTCTCAGGGTCAAAATATCTAACACCAGAAGGCATGTGTTAAGAGGAGAGGGGAAAAGTTCAAAGGATATGTATGGGGCAAGGTGTTTATTACACAGAGCTTGGTGGGTTCCTGGAATGCGCTTCTGGAGGTAATGGCAGAGGTAAATATGATAGAGGTGTTTAAGAGGCTCTTAGGCATATTATTATGAGGAGATTATATATGGACCATGTACAGGCAGAAAGGATTCGTCTAATTACGCATTATTACCTTAATTAGTTGGCAGAACATTATGGGCTGAAGGGCCTGTTCCTATGCGGTACTGTTCTATAAGGAAATATCTATAGCATATACATTCCCTTCTTTAACTGCACAACAAGAAAATTGCTCTGTTTTGCGGAGCTAAATTTGAGGCATGAATCTAAGTTGACTTCTGAAACATCTGGGCCATCCAACACACTATATTCTCATCTCTACCACCCGAAGAATGAATTACCCCGTTGAAATCACTCCACCAGTCAAAAAGAATGGAGGCAAAAGTGGGTAACTATAGGCAAGTTAGTTTAAAGTTTATAGTTGGGAAGTGCTTGAAGTGTATTAAGGAAGAAATAGCAAGACATTGGGTGAGATGTGGCTCCATCAGGCAGACACAGCATGGATTCATGAAGGGCAGGTACTGATTGACAAACTTACTCGAGTTCTTTGATGATATAATGAGCTCAGTGGATAGAGGGGAACAGTTGAATGTTGTATACTTGTATTTCTAGCTCTTCAATAAGGTGCTGCATCAAGGACTTATCCATAAGTTAAGGATGCATGGTTGAAAAAAGATGAAGATTAGCTTTACTTGTCACATGAACATTGAAATGCATTGTGTGTGTTAAATCAAATCAGTGAGGATTACCTTGGGAAGGCTGGAAGTGTTGCCATACTTCTGGTGTCAACAATGCATGCCTATAACTCAGTAACCTTAACCGTACAATGTTCGGAATGTGGGAGCACCTGCAGGAAATCATGCAGCCATGGAGAGAACAACAAATGCTTTGCAGACAGCGGTGGGAAATGCACTCTGATCTTACAGCTGCTGCTGTAATAATGTTATGCTAAAGGCTACACTACAGTGCTGCCTGCACAGTAATGTAATTGCATGGATAGAAATGAATAGAAAGTGGAGAGTTGGAATAAATGGGTTTTTCTCTGGTTGGCAATCAGTGGTGACCAGAGTGCCTCAGGGGTCAGTACTGGGGCTGCAACTGTTTAGAAATACATCAATGATTTGCAAGAAGGGTCAGAGTGAAGCTTCTCTAAGTTTGCTGATGACACTAAATTGAGTGGAAAATTGGGAGTCTACAGAGAGAAATAGATTCAGTTAGAGAGGAGGTCCTGAAAACAGACTACAGGGAGTCAGGAAGGAAGTTGAGAAGCAGGACCACAAAGGTAGTAATCTTGGGTAAATGTGTGGCTGAGGGATAGGAGCAGGGATTCAGATTTCTGGATCATTGAGACCTCTTTTGGGGCAGGTATGACCTGTACAAAAAGGACAAGTTGCACTTGAATCCCAGGGGGACAAATATCCTGGTGGGGAGGTTTGCTAAGGCTATTGGGAAGTTTAAACTAGAATTGCTGGGGGGTGGGAACTGAACTGAAGAGACGGAGGAAGATGCAGTTGGCTCACAAATAGAGAAAGCTTGGAGACAGTGCGAGAGAGAGGATAGACAAGTGATAGAGAAGGGACACGCTCAGACTGATGTGGCTATTTTAATGCAAGGAGTATTATGAACAGAGCAGATGAGCTTAGAGCGTGGATCAAAACTTGCAGCTATGATGTTGTGGCCATTACAACATGGCACAGGGGCAGGGATGATTACTTCAAGTGCCAGGCTTTAGCTGACTCAGAAAGGACAGGGAGGGAGGCAAAAGAGGTGGGGGCATGGCACTGTTGATCAGAGATAGTGTCACAGCTGCAGAAAAGGGGGAAGACAGGGAGGGATTATCTACGGAGTCTTTGTGGGTGGAAGTTAGGAACAGGAAGGTGTTACGAATGATGAACAACTCTGATGGGCAGAAGGGTACAGAATCGCCAATGCCCCCCCCTTTGGAGAATCGCAAATCGCTACTATTCCGATGCTGTTATCAAGGGAGATGAGAGAGACACAGGAAAGCTGCCAAGACAGTTGTTATTGATAAACAGCTCATGTCAGTTAATGAGAGAGAGACAACTCAGAGATACACAAAGTGGAATGTCTCCTCCTAACAAAAGAGAACGGAACCACTGATTACTGCTATTGTCTCTTGGAGAAGGATTGTTTATTGAGTACTGTTCTATTCATTGAAACCCCTCAGGGGGCAACCAGAGGGGGCGGGTTTGATGGGTTGCATCATCCCAACCTGATTGACACCTGAGACCCCGTGAGTGGGGATAAAAGGAGGGTCTGGGGAAACACCCCTCAGACGCACCAGGTGAGACGCTACGAGACCGGTGGGGCTTGTGTGTGTGTCCACCCTTGCCTGGGTGACGAGTCCTCCACGGAACGGTCTAGCTAAAGGACGGAGGGGTCATACGTGAACGACCACAACAACAACGCATCGACGGATCAAGATCGTGAAGGAAAGTCGGCAAATCAATAGCTGTTACTGTTCTCTCTCTCTCTCTCTCTCTCTCTCTCTCTCCAACCATTGAAACACCGCGACCAACAATTACCGCAGCCTGCATGAACTGAACTGAACTTTATATTTCCATCTGACAATTCATTATCCCCTCGACAACGATAGAGCTTATTTCTTATTGATTATTATTATACCCGCACTTTTAGGTTTAGTATTGATGACGTATATTATCTGTATATTTGCATTGATAATATTTTTGTGTATTTTTACTAATAAATACTGTTGAAAATAGTATCACCAGACTCCAATGGACACTCCTATCTTTGCTGGTAAGATACCCAGTACGGGGTTCGTAACAACTGGGTCAATAACTATACTGGGTGTTTTTTATAGGTCACCCAATAGCAACAGGGACATCGAAGAGCAGATAAGGAGATAGATTCTGGATAGGTGTAATAATAACAGGGTTGTTGTGGTGGGAGGTTTTAATTTCCCAAATATCGATTGGCATCTCCCTAGAGTGAGGGGTTTAGATGGGATGAAGTTTGTTAGGTGTGTTCAGGAAGGTTTGTTGACACCGGATGTAGATAAGCCTACAAAAGCAGAGGCTGTACTTGATCTGGGGAAATATGAGGCTATCAGGCAGGTACTTAGAAGCATAAATTGGAAGCATATGTTTTCAGGGAAATGTACTGAAGAAATGTGGCAAATGTTCAGGGGATATTTGCGTGGAGTTCTGCATAGGTATGTTCGAATAAGACAGGGAAAGGATAGTAAGGCACAGGAACCGTGGTGTACAAAAGCTGTTGTAAATCTAGTAAAGAAGAAAAGAAGAGCCTACAAAATGTTCAAAAAAACTAGGTAATGATAGGGATCTAGAAGATTATAAGGCTAGCAGGAAGGAGCTTAAGAATTAAATTAGGAGAGCCAGAAGGGGCCATGAGAAGGCCTTGGCAGACAGGATTAAGAAAAACCCCAAGGCATTCTACAAGTATGCTAAGAGCAAGAGGATAAGACATGAGAGAATAGGACCTATCAAGTGTGACAGTGGAACAGTGTGTATGGAACCAGAGGAGATAGTAGAGGTACTTAATAAATACTTTGCTTCAGTATTCATTATGGAAAAGGATCTTGGCGATTGTAGGGATGATTTATAGTGGACTGAAAAGCTTGAGCATGTAGATATTAAGAAAGAGTATGTGCTGGATCTTTTCGAAAGCATCAAGTTGGATAAGTCACCGGGACGGGACGAAATGTACCCCAGGGTATATTTCATGGAGGCGAGGCAAGGGACGAGATTGCTGAGCCTCTGGCGATGATCTTTGCATCATCAATAGGGACGGGAGAGGTTCTATAACCATATAACCATATAACAATTACAGCACGGAAACAGGCCATCTCGGCCCTTCTAGTCCATGCCGAACGCTTACTCCTACCTAATCCCACTGACCCGCACTCAGCCCATAACCCTCCATTCCTTTCCTGTCCATCTACCTATCCAATTTTACTTTAAATGACAATACCGAACCTGCCCCTACCACTTCTACTGGAAGCTCGTTCCACACAGCTACCACTCTCTGAGTAAAGAAATCCCCCTCATATTACCCTTAAACTTTTGCCCCCTAACTCTCAACTCATGTCCTCTTGTTTGAACCTCCCCTACTCTCAATGGAAAAGCCTATTCATGTCAACTCTATCTATCCCCCTCATAATTTTAAATACCTCTATCGTCCCCCCTCAACCTTCTACGCTCCAAAGAATAAAGACCTAACTTGTTCAATCTTTCCCTGTAACTTAGGTGCTGAAACCCAGGTAACATTCTAGTAAATCTCCTCTGTACTCTCTCTATTTTGTTGACATCTTTCCTATCATTCGGTGACCAGAACTGTACACAATACTCCAAATTCGGCCTTACCAATGCCTTGTACAATTTTAACATTACATCCCAACTCCTATATTCAATGCTCTGATTTATAAAGGCCAGCATACCAAAAGCTTTCTTCACCACCCTATCCACATGAGATTCCACCTTCAGGGAACTATGCACCATTATTCCTAGATCACTCTGTTCTACTGCATTCTTCCATGCCCTACCATTTACCCTGTATGTCCTATTTGGATTATTCCTACCAAAATGTAGCACCTCACACTTATCAGCATTAAACTCCATCTGCCATCGTTCAGCCCACTCTTCTAACTGGCCTAAATCTCTCTGCAAGCTTTGAAAACCTACTTCATTATCCACAACGCCACCTACCTTAGTATCATCTGCATACTTACTAATGCAATTTACCACCCCATCATCCAGATCATTAATGTATATGACAAACAACATTGGACCCAGTACAGATCCCTGAGGCACACCACTAGTCACTGGCCTCCAACCTGACAAACAGTTATCCACCACTACTCTCTGGTATCTCCCATCTAGCCACTATTGAATCCATTTTACTACTTCAATATTAATACCTAACTAACCTTCCGTGAGGAACTTTGTCAAAGGCCTTACTGAAGTCCATACAGACAATATCCACTGTTTTACCCTCGTCAACTTTCCTCGTAACCTCTTCAAAAAATTCAATAAGATTTGTCAAACATGACCTTCCACGCGCAAATCCATGTTGACTGTTCCTAATCAGACCCTGTCTATCCAGATAATTATATATACCATCTCTAAGAATACTTTCCATTAATTTACCCACCACTGACGTCAAACTGACAGGCCTATAATTGTTAGGTTTATACTTAGAACCCTTTTTAAACAATGGAACCACATGAGCAATACGTCAATCCTCCGGCACCATCCCCGGTCCAATGACATTTGAAATATTTCTGTCAGAGCCCCTGCTATTTCTACACTAACCTCCCTCAAGGTCCTCGGGAATATCCTGTCAGGACCTGGAGATTTATCCAATTTTATATTCCTTAAAAGCACCAGTACTTCCTCCTCTTTAATCGTCATAGTTTCCATAACTTCCCTACTTGTTTCCCTTACCTTACACAATTCAATATCTTTCTCCTTAGTGAATACCAAAGAAAAGAAATTGTTCAAAATCTCCCCCATCTCTTTCGGCTCCACACATAGCTGTCAACTTTGATTCTCTAAGGAACCAATTTTATCCCTCACTATCCTTTTGCTATTAATATAACTGTAGAAACCCTTTGGATTTATTTCACCTTACTTGCCAAAGCAACCTCATATCTTCTTTTAGCTTTTCTAATTTCTTTCTTAAGATTCTTTTTACATTCTTTATACTCCTCGAGCACCTCATTTACTCCATGCTGCCTATATTTATTGTAGATATCTCTCTTTTTCCTAACCAAGTTTCCAATATCCCTTGAAAACCATGGCTCTTTCAAACTTTTAACCTTTCCTTTCATGCTAACAGGAACATAAAGATTCTGTACCCTCAAAATTTCACCTTTAAATGACCACCATTTCTCTATTACATCCTTCCCATAAAACAAATTGTCCCAATCCACTCCTTCCAAATCCTTTTGCATCGCCTCAAAGTTAGCCTTTCTCCAATCAAAAATCTCAACACTGGGTCCAGTCCTATCCTTCTCCATAATTATATTGAAACTAATTGCTTTGTGATCACTGGACCTGAAGTGCTCCCCAACACATACCTCTGTCACCTGACCTATTTCATTCCCTAACAGGAGATCCAACACTGCCCCTTCTCTAGCTGGTACCCCTATGTATTGCTGCAAAAAACTATCCTGCACACATTTTACAAATTCCAAACCATCCATCCCTTTTACAGTATGGGCTTCCCAGTCTACGTGTGGAAAATTAAAATCTCCCACAATCACAACCCTGTGCTTACTACAAATATCTGCTATCTCCTTGCAAATTTGCTTCTCCAATTCTCCAGTTCTGGAGGATTGGAGGGTGGTGGATGTTGTTCCCTTATTCAAGAAAGGGAATAGAGATAGCCCAGGAAATTACAGACCAGTGAGTCTCACTTCAGAGGTTGGTAAGTTGATGGAGAAGATCTAGAGAGGCAGGATTTATGAACATTTGGAGAGGCATAGTATGAATAGGAATAGTCAGCCTGGCTTTGTCAAAGGCAAGTCATGCCTTAAAAGCCTGATTGAATTTTTTGAGGATGTGACTGAACACATTGATGAAGGTAGAGCGCTAGATGTAGTGTATACGGAATTCAGCAAGGCATTTGATGAGGTACCCCATACAAGGCTTATTGAGAAAGTAAAGAGGCATTGGATCCAAGGGGACAATGCTTTGTGGATCCAGAACCCTAAGGTACATGGAACTTAGAAAAATAGAGGGCTATAAGTAACCCTAGGTAATTTCTAAGGTAATGACATGTTCGGCACAGTTTTGTGGGCCAAAGGGCCTGTTTTGTGCTGTAGGTTTTCTATGTTTCTATATTTTATATGAGTGGGCAAGAGTCTAGCTGATAAAGTACAATGTTGATAAATGTTGATAAAGGTTATCCATTTTGGAAGGATCAGATTATTATTTAAATGGTGAAAGATTGTAGCAGCACGTTCCTGCTGTGGTGAAGATCAACTAAGTAGTGCTGGTGCATGAGTCACTAAAGGTTGGTTTACAGGTGCAACAGGTTATCAAGAAGGCAAATGCAATGTTGCTTTTCATTGCTAGAGGGATTGTATTTAAGATCAGAGAGGTTATGCTGCAACTGTACAGGGTACTGGTGAGGCTGCACCCGGAGTACTGCGTGCAGCTCTGGCCTCCTAACTTGAGGGCAAATATCCTAGCTTTGGAGGCACTGCAGAGGAGGTTTGATGGGTTGACCCTGAGATGAGGAGGTTAATCTATGAGAACAGAATGAGTCACCCAGGACTATACTCACTGGAATTCCGAAGAATGAGAGGGTATCTTATAGAAACATAAAATTTTGAAAGAGATAGATAGGATAGAGGCAGGGAAGTTATTTCCACTGCTAAGTGAGACTAGAACTAGGAGATATAGCTTCAAGATTCAGGGGAATAGATTTAACATGGAGATGAGGAGAAACTGCTTTTACTAAAGAGTAGTGAATCTGTGGAATTCCCTGGCCAGTGAAGCAATACAGGCTAACTCATTAAACATATTTAAGACACAGTGAGATAGATTTTTGCATTTCAGGGGAATTAATACTTATGGGGAAAAGGCAGATAGATAGATTTCATACACACCAAGATCAGCAATGATGGCAGATCAAGCTTGGTGGGCCAGATGGTTGATTTTTGCTCCTGTTTCCTATGTTTTTACTGTATGTAACTGAATTAGTATCTTAAATAGCTAAGAACTGGTTGGTTAAATTATCTGCTCTGCTTCTAGGTCATATCTAAATTAATAGTAAAGCTGCAGCTGCTTTCACTAAAATTCTTCAGTAACTTAAAATATAAGAGCAAAGTACTGGTAAAATCCACGTATTATTCATTTTATTAATTTACCCATTGCTATTAATTATGGGATTTCCATGATAAAGCTTGATTGATGTTACAGGCAGATCTCAGAAGATTTCTGCATCATACCCCAAAACAGGTTTTCAGCAATCTTTATTCAACAGACATAACATGTTTATAGAATAGAGCATCTGGTGCAATAGAATGCTTTCTATCCGGAATAGATTGCACCTTATTCTGTGACAAGCCCTTTCAGTGGGCTGCTGTTGTAGTCTGGTGGACTGACCTCTACCTTGCTGAGGCAATTCTCATACACCTCCTTTTACTTTCCCCTTGAACATGACCCCACTAAGGAACAACAAGCTATTGTCTCCAACATCATCTCGAACCTCATCGACTCTGGAGATCTCTCCCATCCACTGCCACCAATCTCATAGTTCCTTTACCCCGCACTGCTTGTTTCTACCACAAGATCCATGAACCTGATTGTCCATGTAGGCCCTTTGTTTTTGCCTGCTGCTGCCCCAGTGAATTTGGCTGCATTTTGTCGCCCATGGTTCAGTCTCCTCCCACCTATATCTGTGACACTTCACATGCTCTTGATCACTTCAATCACTTTAGGTTCCCTTGCTCTGACTGTCCCATTTTCATTATGGATGTCCAGTCCCTCTACAAGTCAAGACAAGTTTATTGTCATTTCGACCATAAACTGCTGGTACAGTATACAGTGAAAACAGAACAACGCTCCTCCAGGACCCTTGTGTTACATGAAACAGAAAACTACAGTAGACTATGTGAGACAGCACAAGGCTACACTAGACTACATAAAGTGCACAAAACAGTGCAGGGCATACAATAATTAATAAACAAGATAATAGGCACAGTGGAGGACAAATTACAACGTAATAAATGATGTAGATGTCAGTCTAGACTCTAAGTATTGAGGAGTCTGATGGCTTGGGGGATCTCAAGATCTTGGGGATCTCCCCCCAAGCCATCAGACTCCTCAATACTTAGAACTGTTGCACAGTTTCTCATCAGGAATGTCTTAAAGCTCTCTGCCATTTTTTTTGGACAACAGACTTAACCAGTTCCCCACTACTACCACTTTTCTCTATCTAATGGAAATGGCTGTCACTCTCAATAATTTCCCTACTTTCTCCAAACTCAAGGAGGAGACATGGGCACCCGCTTAGTCTCCAGCTGTACATACTTTTTTGTTGGCTACATATTTCCAGCTTACACTGTTAATGCAGCACAACTCTATGCTACACTGATGACCACATTGGTGCTGCTTCCTGCACCCATGCTGAGCTTATCAATTTCATCAACTTTGCATCCAGCTTCCACCCTGCCTTCAAATTTGCTTGGTCCAGCTTTGATACCTCTCTCCCATTTCTCAACCTCTGGAGATAGATTATCCACTGATATCTTTTACAAACCTACTAACTTTTGCAGCTATCTTGACTATACGTCTTTCCATCACGTCACTTGTAAAAATGCTATTCCCTTTCTCAGTTCCTCTGTCTCTGCCTCATCTGTCCTCAGGATGAGGCTTTCAATTTACAATCTGTCAGATTTCCTCCTTCTGCAAAAAATTTACTATTAACTTACTATTGTTTTACTATTTATTGTTATGTTTATTATTTAGTGTTGCGTTTGTTATGTTATGATTGCACTGCTCCTGGGAAACGTGGTCTCATTCTGCCCTGCAGAGCTGATGTACCGTTAGAATGACAACAAAGCTTTTGAATCTTGAATTTTTGAAAAATGGGATTTTCCTCCCACCACTATTGATGCTGATTTCATCCACATCTCCTCTATTTCCCACACATCTGTCCTCACCGTCAAAACTGGGTTATGGTCCCTCTTATCCTTATCTACTACCTCACAAGCCTCCTTATTCAGCACTTCATTCACCATAACTTTCACCATCAGTGACTAAGCACATCTGCAACCCCACCTCCACTCTCTGTACAGATCATTCTTTACGTGACTCCCTTGTCCACTTGTCCCTCCCCACTTATCTCCCTCCTGGCAATTAATTATCTCTGCAAGTGGGACAAGTGTTACACCTGCTCCTCCATTTCCTCCCTCAGGGCACCTGCGAGTCTGTCAGGGACACGTACTGTATCCAGTGTTCCTGATAATGCCTCCTCCTCTACATCAGTGAGATCCATGTAGATTGGTGGACTGCTTCATCTCGCACCTTTGCTCCATCCACCACAAAATGTGGGATTTCCTGGTGGCTACCTATTTCAATTCAAGTTCCCATACTCATTCCCATTCCATCCAAGGGCCTCCTCTAGTACCACATTGAGACCACCCTCAGGCTGGAGGAGCATTTTGACATGCATTCCACGATGTATCGGCTTTTGTGTAACTAGTAGCACTCTTGTCTCACTCAGAAGGTTACGTATCCAACAGCCACGCCCTAAACTAGACCACTGAATCCTGGGTTAGAAGAGCAATGCAGCCCCAATGAAATATTGCTCACGTTGGATGAGACATTCAATCAAAATCTCTTACTTAGGTAAACATAAAAGATTCCATTGTACTATTATGAAGATGGCCTGGCAGCTGACTGATGTCCAGTATGATAGTAATTCCTCACAACATTTAGTTACAGGAAATTTCAAAATGACAAATAATGGAATATCTGAGCGGGATGACATACAGTCATATGGCAAGGAAACAGGTCCTTCAGCCCAACTCATCCATGCTGACCGAGATGACTGTCTGGCCCATAACCCTCTAAACATTTCCTGTCTATATACCAGTCTAAACATTGTAATTGTACCTATTTCAAACACTTCTTCTGGCAGTTTGTTCCATATACCTATCACCCTCTGTGTGAAACGCTTTTCCATTAGGTCTTTTTAAAATCTTTCTACCTCACTTTAAAGTAACATGTCCTCTAGTTTTAGACTCCCCTACCTTAGGGAAAAGGCTGACCACACACCTCTCATGAATTTATGAACTGCTCTAAGGTCACTCTTCAGCTTCTTACCCTTCAGGGTTAAAAACGTCCCAGCCTATCCAGTCTATTTGTATAACTCATGTCCTCCAATTCCGGTGACATCCTTGCGAATCCTTTCCGCACCCTTTCAAGCTTAATGACATTCTTCTATTCTCCAAGCATGGCCTCAATAATCATTTGTACAGTTTGAATGTAACATATCAATTCCTTTATGAAACCCTCTGGTTTCTTCAGCTGTGTAAGTCTCGGGAAGACAATCTCCGTCCCCGACAAACATGTGAGATTGAGGCGTGAGCCCCCAAACCACCGTTTGTGTGGATGCTGTGTAATTCGCTACCATTACAAATTAATGCCACAAAATAACAGACAGTACACTGCATACAATTAAAGGAATTATATTTATGAATCTTAACTAAAGGGTTAGTAACATGGACAGCATGAAAGCACACACCACCTTCTGAACGTCACTCGCGATCCATCTCGAACAAACGGGTCTCCCACCAGATCATACACTACGGCCAGTTCTCCCCAGCATCTTCTCTCTTCATCTCTCAATCAAAGCCCAAGACCAACCTTATTGTCCCTCTCCATGAAAAACCGCCCGCAAATTGGATGGCACACATTCCTCATCATCCCTCATCTTCAACAATAACCCAAACAGGTTGAAAACAGAACAGACTGCTCTACAGAGCTGCTGAATGAAATACTGACAGCGTAATGGTACAGATGTGAACCAGGGCACTATATTTACTCAGTGACTGGACTGATGAAGGCAAATGTGCCAAATGCTTTCTTCACCACCTGTCCAATTCTGTCATCACTTCCAGGGAATTATGCACCTGTATTCCTAGGTCTCTGTTCTACAACACTGTCCAGGCCCTACTTTTTACAATAAAACTTCTGCCTGGTTTAAATGACCAAAATACAATACTTTGCCCACTTTCCTTTGGCCCACTTCCCCAGCTGATCTAGATTCTGTTGTACTCGCAAGATAACTTTCTTCACTGTCCACTACAGTGCCAAGTTTGGTGTCATCTGCAAACTTGCTAACAATGTCAACAACGTTTCCGCTACTTAGGAAACTATAGATCTGTTAGCCTGACATCAGTGGTTGGGAAGTCGTTGGAATCAATTTTTAGGGAAGGGATTACAGAGTACCTGGAGGCACATGACAAGATAGGCCAAAGCCTGAAAGGAAAATCCTGCCTGACTAACCTGCTGCAATTCTTTGAGGAAATTACAAGCAGGGTAGACAAAGGAGATGCAGTAGATGTGGTGTACCTGGATTTTCAGAAGGCCTTTGACAAGGTGCCACACATGAGGCTGCTTAGCAAGATAAGATCCCATGTAATTACAGGGAGGTTACCAGTGTGGGTGGAGCATTGGCTGGTTGGCAGAAAACAGAGAGTGGGAATAAAGGGATCCTATTCTGGCTGGCTGCCCGTTACTAATGGAGTTGCACAGGGGTCGGTGTTGGGACCACTGTTTTTTATGATGTATGTCAATGATTTGGACTATGGTATTAATGGATTTGTGGTTAAGTTTGCCGATGATACAAAGTTAGGGGTGTGTAGTGTTGAGGAAACAGAGAGCCTTCAGAGAGACTTAGATAGTTTAGGGAAATGGACAAAGAAGTGGCAAATGAAATACAATGTTGGAAAGTGTATGGTCATGCACTTTGGTGGAAGAAATAAATGGGCAGACAATTATTTAGATGGCGAGAGAGTTCAAAATGCAGAGATGCAAAAGGACTTGGGAGTCCTTGTGCAAGATACCCTAAAGGTTAACCTCCAGGTTGAGTCGGTGGTGAAGAAGGCAAATGCAATGTTGGCATTCATTTCTAGATGTACAGAATATAAGAGCAGGGATGTGATGTTGAAATTCTATAAGGTACTCGTGAGACCACACTATTGTGTACAGTTTTGGGCTCCTTATTTTAGAAAGGATATATTAGTATTGGTGAGGGTTCAGAGAAGATTTACGAGAATGATTCCAGGAATGAAAGGGTTATCGTCTGAGGATATTCTGGCAGCTCTTGGGCTGTGTTCCCTGGAGTTCAGGAGAATGAAGGGGGATCTCATAGAAACATTCCAAATGTTAAAAGGCCTGAACAGATTAGATAGGGCAAAATTATTTCCCATGGTAGAGAAGTCGAGGACAAAAGGGCACCAGTTCAGAATTGAAGGACGTCCATTTAGAACAGAGATGTGGAGAAATTACTTTTGTCAGAGGGTGGTAACTCTGTAGAATTTGTTGCCACAGGCAGCTGTGGAGGCCAAGTCATTGGGTGCATTTAAGTTAGAAACAGATAGGTTCTTGATTAGCCAGGGGTTCAAAGGGTATGGGGAGAAGGCAGGGGAGTGCGGATGACTAGAAGAATTGGATCGAATGGCAGAGCAGACTTGATGGGCCGAAAGGCCTACTTCTGCTCCTATATCTTACGGTCTTCATCCAGATCATTGATACTAATGGCAGTAGGCCTATCACTGATCCCTGCAGGACACCACTGATCACAGACCTACAATCTGAATAAATATCCTTCACTACCACCATTTCCTTCCACCAAATCAATTTTGTACCTAATTATCTAGCTCACCCTGGAACTGATGTGATCTAACCTTCTAGACTCTGTCAAAAACTTTGACCACATAGACCTCTACTACTCTGTCTTTATCATTCTTCTTTGCTACCTCTTTAAAATCTCAGTCAAAATTGTGAGGCATGATTTCCAATGCGGGCATATTCCCTTCTGCCGTCTGCGTGGGATGACGAGTCTATCAGAACTCTGAGGACTTGTGGAAACTGTGTGGTGGTTCCTTTCGAACTTATAGTCTTTTAACACCTTTGGACTATTTTTACAGTGCCCATGGTCTGTTTTTTTTTTATCAATTATGGTATTATCTGCACTGTTGTAACTATATGTTAACTATAACTATATGTAACTATAACTATATGTAACTATAACTATATGTAACTATGTAGCTTTAGTTTTTGGTTCGTTGGGTGCTAGAGTTGGTCTCCTGACTTGTTGTGTCTGGGTAGTCTTGTTTTGTCTGGTGGATTTGGAGCTCCTTTCCAGGGAACGCGCTAAGATGGTAGCACGATATTAATACGCAGCAGCCTCTCCAGACTCTGGATTTGGAGATTGCCAAACATTGTGTGGATTTTCTGGTGTAGTCTGTTTTGTTGTGTGCTTTTGTGATATCATTCTGGAGGAATGTTGTCTCATTTTTTAACTGCATTGCATTTGTGGTTTCTGAATGACAATAAACTGAAACTGAACTGAACTGAACTGAAAAAGGCCCGCTAACCAAAAGCTTCATCAATGCCTGCCTTTCTAAATGTTTGTAGATCCTGCCCATCAGAGACCCCTTCAATAATTTTCAGACCTCCGGCATTATGGTCTCCATCCTGTAGCTCTCTGGCTTGTCCTTGTAGTTCTTAAATAAAGGCACAAGTATTAGCCATTCTCCAGCCTTTCAGTACCTGAGTCAAGGCTAAAGATGATGCGAATATCTTTGTTAAGTATCTCTTCAATTTCTTTCCAGATTTCTCACAACATCCTAAGGCACATTTGATTAGGGCCTGGGGTTTAATTTGTTAAAAGACCACATTAATTTGTTGTAAGACTGCCAGAAGCTCCTCTGCTGTTATGTGGAATATATCACTACTTATTTCCCTTAGTTCATGAACTTCTATAACCTTCTCCACAGTAAATACAGAAAATAAATATTTATTTAAAACCTCACCCACCACTGGTGGCTCCAACACAGATGACTACAATGATTCCTAAAGGGACCTTCTCTTTCCTCTTAATATATTTTACCTTATCTATCAAAGGTATTTGATATCCTCTTTTTGCACTCATGATTTTATTTCAAGTGTACTTCTACATCTGTTATACTCAACGTAAGCCCCTCTTGCCAGACATCTCTTTACCTGCAGTAGACTCACCCAATCAACCTTTGCAAGATTCAATCAAATATTATCAAAATTTGTCTTGCCCCAATTTTGGATTTTAAATTGTGGAAAGGTCCTATTTTTCCATAACTATTTCCAGAACTAATAGAATTATGGTCAATGGTCCCAAGTGCTTGACCATTGACACTTCAGTCAGTTGTCCAGCCTCATTTCCCAAAAGAAGGTCCAATGTTACCCCTCACTAGCAGGGTCATTTATATACCAGTACAGAAAAAAAGTCCTGAATGCATTTCACAAATTCTGCCCCATCTAATCCCTTTGTACTATGCTAGTCCCAGGAAATAGGTGAGAGGTTCACCCACTATTACGACTATCTTATTCCTATAGTCATCTATGATCTCCCTACACATAGTTCCTGTACCTTTAATTTCTGCTCACTATTGGGGCCTATAATACAATTCCACCAAAGTGACCATCCCCTTCTTATTCCTAAGTTCTACCCATATAGTCTCAAAGGATGATCATCCAAGAATATCCTCCCTGAATACTGGCATGATGCTCTCTCTTACGAAAAACACAGCTCCCCTTTCTCTTATATCTCCCCCTCAGCAGTCATGCCTATAAAACCTTCACTCTACAATAGTGAACTGACAGTTCTGCCCCTCCCTCAGCCTACAATATCCCAAGCCCATGTACAATTCATGCCCTGAATTCAAGATGGCACTGGCGATACACGGAGATGTTTAATTACTATTGCTACAACCTGCAGTCTGTCATTTACCTTCAAGAAACATCCTTATGAACCGTCAATGAACTAGCAATCTTACGATCCCCCGAAGGACTCAGTGAACTTAAAGGTGGGTCATCACCAGAAGAGAAAGTGCCAGGGCAGAGTTCAAGCCAGACTAAACCATCAGTATGAAACTACCTCTCCTCAGCACTTTGTTCACTAATGTGCAGCCACTGGAGAACAAGATAAAAGAGCTAAGGAAAGAATGCAACATCAGAAAGAAATGAAGGATGCTGTGTTCTCTGTTTCACTGAAAGATAGATCAATCCTGACATACTGGATACAACGCTGCAGCCGAAGGGATTCTTCATCCACTAGAAGGACTGAAGTGCCAATTTGAAAAGGCAAGAAGTGGGGAACTGTGTTTCATGATAAACTCTTCATGGTGTTTGGACATAGTGGTCTTGTCACACTCTTGGTCTCCTGGCATAGAACATCTAATGATTAAGTGCCATTCGATCTAGTTACCCAGAGAGTTCTGCAGATTACATACGGCCAGAAACAGATGTTCAGCAAGCACTCTATGTATTGAGTTCCGTGATCAGTAAACAAGAAACAGCCTACCCCGACACCTTTCATATTCCCGACAGCGACTTCAATCAGGCTAGCTTGAAAAAAATCTCTGCCCGATTACTATTAACATATCAGCTGCAGCATCCGGGGTCCCTACACACATGACCATTGCTATACAACCAACAGGAATGCTTACCATTCTATTTCTGGACCACATTTCGGGAATCTGATCAGACAGAGGCTAAAACACATGGCACCAGAGAAAAGGAAAACGAGGAGGTGGTCACAGCAGGCAAAGGAACGGGTGCAGGACTGAGACTGGGACGTATTCAAGGACTCTTCAGAGGATCTGAATGAATACGCCACCTTGATACAGACTTTATAAAGACACTCATGGACGAGTGTGTCTCCACAAAATCATGCAGTCTTCCCCTACTTGAAGCTCCGGATGAATCAGGAGATTTGCATTCTGCTGAGGGTTTGATCAGGCAGAAAGGTCTGGCAACTAAGGAAAATACAAGACATCCAGCTATGACCTCCAGAAAGCCATCTCACATGCAAAGTGGCAATTCCAGACCAAACTTGAAACACAAAAGGATGCTTGACAGCTGTGGCAGTGCTTGAACGAGTAAAACCAAGTGACATACAGTACATGACAACAACGTTGCACTCACAGATGAGTTCAAAGCCTTTTATGCCTGCTTTGACTGACAGAAAATGAGGCACCTTCATGAACTCCCACAGCCCCTGATGACCCTGTGATTTTTCAGTCTGAGGCTGATGGGAATGCATGCTTCTGGAGGATGAACCCATGGAAAGCATCTGGCCCACACAATGTACCTAGCCGAGTACTGAAGACCTGTGCTAATCAACTGGCGAGAGTGTTGGCTGACATCTTTAACCTTTTGCTTTGGCAGTCTGAGGTACCCACCTGCTTCAATCATGCTGGTGCCCAAGAATGTGGTGACCTGCTTCAATGAATATCATCCAGTAGCACTGACATCCACTGTGATGATGTGCTTTGAGGTTTGTCATGAAACAATTTCAACTTCTGTCTGAATAGTGACTTGGATCTACTCCAATTTGCTTACTATCACAACAGGTCAACAGCCGATGCCATTTCATTGGCTCTTCACTCAGCCCCGGAACATTTCAACAGTGAAGCTATATACATTATCAGGCTCTTCATTGACTACACCTCTGTATTCAACACTATCATCCTCTCAAAACTAATCAGTAAGCTCCAAGATCTAGGCCTCAATACTACCTTGTAGAAATGGATCCACAATTTCCTCAGTCAGTTTGGATTGGCAACAACATCTTCTCCACAATCACCATCAACACAGGTGCACAGCAAGGCTGTGTGTTTAAACCCCTCCTGTACACACTTTATACTTAACGACTGCGAGGCTAAGTACAGCTCCAAGACAACAGTCAAGTTTGCTGACGATACCACTATTGTTAGTCGATTTAAAGATGATGATGAATCATCATGTAGGAGGGAGACTGAAAATCTGGCTGAATGGTGCCACAACAACAACCTTTCTCTCAACATCAGCAAAACCAAAGAGCTGATTATTGAGTACAGGAGGAGGAAACCAGAGGTCCATGAGCCAGCCCTCATCAGGAGATCAGAAGTAGAGAGGGTGAGTAACTTTAAATTCCTTGGCATTATCATTTTAAAGCCTTTGTCCTGGCACCAACACGTAAGTGCAAATATAAAGAACATGTAGCAGGACCTCTACTTTCTTAGATATATACATAGATTCAGCAATTCCTTGAAAATTCTGACAAACTTTTATAGATGTACAGTGGAGAATATCCTGACAAGTTGCATCATAGCCTGGTATGGAAACATTGATGCCCGTCAGCAGAAAAGCCTACAAGAATAATGGATACAGCCCAGTCCATTCCAGGAAAAGTCCTTCCCACCATTGAGCACATCTATAAGAAGCACTGCCACAAGAAAAGCAACACTCATTGTGGAGGACTCCCACCATCCAGGCCATGCTTTCTTCTTGCTGCAGCTTTCAGGAAGTTGGTTCAGGAATCTTAGGACCCACACCACCAGGTTCAGTAACAGCTATTGCTCTTCAACCATCAGGCTCCCGAACCAGCGTGGATAGCTTCACTGACCTCACCGTGTACTGATTTCATGACCTATGGATTCATTGGTAAGGACTCTACAACTTACATTCTCAATTCTGTTTATTATTTCTTTGTTTGTTTTTTATCTATTTTTGTATTTGCAGTTTGTATTTGTTTGCCCATTGATTGTTTGTTTATCTTTCTGTGTAGTTTTTCTTTGTATCTACTGTGGATGCCTGGTGAATCTCAAAGTGGTATATGGTGACATATTTGTGCTTTGACAGTAAATTTACTGTGAACTTGGAGTTCCTCTGCCTTACCTGACAGGCTTCTTGTATTAAATAAACACAGTTTAGTCTATTAGAGCTTTCTCACTCCCTGTCTTGCCCCTGCTTGTCCTGTCTACTGAACTTGCTCGCTTTACTATTTAACTTTGACTCATCTTACTGCTTTGGGCTTCACAATGCCCTGTCTTGTCAGACAGGTTTCCCCCTCTCACATAGCATTCACAAATCTTCCCCTCAGGATAGCATCCCTCTTGTACAGGTCACCTCTGCCTCAGAAGAAATCCCGATGATCCAAGAACGCTTCTGCATCAGCTCTTCAGCCACTCATTCATCTACCTTTTCCTTCTATTCTTACTTTCAGGAGCACACAGCACAAGAAGTAATCTAGAAGTATTGCTTATGAGAGCATGCTGTGTGTAATTGACTGCTGGACTATAATACACTTAGTATTTCAATGATTATAAGGTAATTTGGAAATTTACACAATTGCAAAATACCAAGATTTCCTCTTAAATTTTCTATTTTAGAAAATTCTTTTTCTCATTAAGCTCCACCTTCCACTTTTTCCCATTGGTGTCCATGACTTTCAATTGTACTTGAAACATTCTATATAATCAATTCAATGTGCTGCCTAGTTTACCTCTATAAAGTCCTACCAGCTTCTATAAATCAATCATTCACAAGATCCATATTACTTGTGAGTGTTTCTCTCCTTCATAGTACAATGGCACTGGCAGCAATGAGACCAAACTAAATAAAATGCCTTGGAAATCGAGATTTAATGTAGTTTATGATCTTGTTTATGGAAAATGTCAGCCTTAAACAAGAAAATCTGTCAATAGGCTCGAACTATTGGCTTCAAACCCCTCTAGTCCATGGTCTATTCTCATCAAGACAATGCAGCCAGAAGGAATGTCAATAGCCCAAATCTTCATCAATGCAGCTATAAATTAGCTTTGAAAGAAAATGCTAGCTTAATAAATATCTTTTGCTTGTGAAAATCCATAAATAGCCCCATTACAAAGGTGGGTGAACCCATCTCCCATCACTGTGTTAGTGTTCAGACTTCCTGGTCATACACACATTATACACATACGTTCGGATGCTGTACATAGACTTCAGTTCAGCATTCAACACAATCATCCCTCAGAAACTGATTGGAAAGCTGAGCCTACTGGGCCTGAACACCTCCCTCTGCAACTGGATCCTAGACTTCCTGACTGGGAGATCTCAGTCAGTCCGGATTGGGAGCAGCATCTCCAACACCATCACACTGAGCACGGGGGCTCCCCAGGGTTGCGTGCTCAGTCCACTGCTGTTCACTCTGCTGACCCACGACTGTGCTGCAACACACAGCTCGAACCATATCATCAATGTCGCCGATGACACGACCATGGTGGGTCTCATCAGCAAGAACGACGAGTTAGCATACAGAGAGGAGGTGCAGCGGCCAGTGGACTGGTGCAGAGCCAACAACCTGTCTCTTAATGTGAACAAAACAAAAGAGATGGTTGTTGACTTCAGGAGGGCACGGAGCGACCACTCCCCGCTGAACATCGACGGTTCCTCGGTAGAGATTGTAAAGAGCACCAAATTTCTTGGTGTTCACCTGACGGAGAATCCCACCTGGTCCCTCAACACCAGCTCCATAGCAAAGAAAGCCCAGCAGCGTCTCTACTTTTTGCGAAGGCTGAGGAGAGTCCATCTCCCACCCCTCATTCTCATCACATTCTACTGGGGTTGTATTGAGAGCATCCTGAGCAACTGCATCACTGCCTGGTTCGGAAATTGCACCTTCTCGGATCGCAAGACCCTGCAGCGGATAGTGAGGTCAGCTGAGAAGATCATCGGGGTCTCTCTTCCCGCCATCACGGACATTTACACTACACGCTGCATCCGCAAAGGAAACAGCATTATGAAGGACCCCACCCCTCATACAATCTCTTCTCCCTCCTGCCGTCTGGGAAAAGGCTCCGAAGCATTCAGGCTCTCATGACCAGACTATGTAACAGTTTCTTCCCCCAAGCTATCAGACTCCTCAATACCCGAAGCCTGGACTGACACCTTGCCCCACTGTCCTGTTTATTATTTATTGTAATGCCTGCACTGTTTTTGTGCACTTTATGCAGTCCAGTGTAGGTCAGTAGTCTAGTGTAGCTTTCTCTGTGTTTTTTTTGTTTTTTTTATTACGTAGTTCAGTCTAGTTTTTTGTACTGTGTTATGTAACAACATGGTCCTGAAAAACGTCTCATTTTTACTGTGCACTGTACCAGCAGTTATGGTCGAATTGACAATAAAAGTTGACTTGACTTGACTTGATATCCAAATATTTACTCCTACCTATTTAACCTATTTATAAGAATAATATAGTTAAGGTGACTTGATCATAATAGAACAGTATTACTATTTCTGTTTTGTTCTGATTTGCTTATTTCTACATGTCCTTCTGCTCCACATTTCAATAGTCTATGTTAAAAACCTCGGTTAGGTTGCATTTAGAGTATTTGTTGCCCCATTACAGGAAGGCTGGAGACTTGGGGATGGTGCAGAAGAGATTCTTTAGGATGCTGCCTGAAATATAGAGCATTAGCTGTAAAAAGGGATCAGACAGACTTGGACTATTTTCTCTGGGATGTCAGAGGCTGATGGGAGACCTAGCAGGTTTATACGATTATGAGAAGCATAAACATGTTAAGATGGTCAGAATCTTTTTCCCAGGATGGAAATGTCAAACACTAGAGGGAATAGCTTTAAGGTGAGAGAAGGAAAGCTTTAAGGAGATTCATGAGACAAGTTTTTTTACACAGAGTGTGGCAAGTCCCTTGGATGTACTGCCAGGCAAGGTGGCGGAAACAGATAGAATAGTGACATTTAAGGGGCATTTAGACAGATGCATACACTTGCAGAGAATGGACAGATACAGACCACATGCAGGCAGTTCAGATCAGGTTGACATCATGGTCAGCCAAAAGGCCTGATCCTGCACTGTTCTCAGCTCTGCTCTTCCCACAGTTGTGGCCTGTTCCCAAATTCAGAAAAAGCATCTGAGGATGATTTTGGAACAGTATGTAAAGAACCCTAAAATAAAGTCAGAAAATTCAGCAGGCCAGGCTGCATTTGTGAAAAAAGAAACAGGGTCATTGTTTCACGTCTAAGCAATTTCAGTATTTCTGGTTTTGTTTTAGATTGCCAGCAGAAGCAGTTCTTTAAAAAAATTTACTTACATGTGCATTGTCTTACTAGGGAGGGGACTGTACTAGACTTTAGGGAATGAGAATGGGCAAATGACATGTGACTTGTTGGGCCCCGAAGCAGGCTCTTAAACTTGGGGAAGTTAGTATAGAACAAGACTTGGGAGTGGTTGACTAGGGGAAAACATCATCCAATAAGTGGGAGACATTCAAAAACAAGAGTAAGGATTCAGAGTCGGCCTGTAAAGGTAAGAAACAAAGATGGCAAGTTTAAAGAACCCTGGCTAACAAAGCATATTGCAGATTTAGAAATATAGAAGAAAACAAGAAATAAACTAGGAGATTACAAAGGTGGCATGAAATGATCTTGGCAAATAGGATTAACAAGAATACTGAAATCTTGCTCACTATATTAAGGAAAGTGAAGATTCTCTGAGAGACCAAAGGGATAATCTATTTGTGGAGCCAGGGGACATGAATGAGATCCTGAATGAATATGCTCATCAGTATTTCCTAAACAGATGTATGTGGAGGTTGCAGAGTCAAGTGAGGGGTTCTCCGATACCTTGGAACACAGCTGTATAGTGTTAAAAATATTGGAGCATACTCGGGTGGATAAATCCCCAAGATCTAATGGATCTATTCCAGGATGCAAAGAGAATCAATGGAAGAGTTTCCTGGAGATCTGATGGGGAATTTTGCATCTTCAACAATATAGCCTCAGGTGAGGTATCAGAAGAATAGAGGACAGTCAATGTTGTTCTCTTGTTCAAAAAGGGCAGTAGAGATAAGACTGGAAACTAGAGTCTGGTTGATACTCTCTTGGAAAGGTAAGGATCAATTAGGAGGATGTGATAGCAAGAGAGAGCGCAGAAGGGATTCACTTTGGTGTTTTCTGGAATGGATGTCCTCTGTAGTCATAACACAGCCCATCTAATCTTACATAGATAGGCTGTGTTCATTCTCACTGGAACAGAGGAAATGAGTGTGTTGCCTTTATGGCATTTGTTTAGTTTATTATATTTTCGCTTTAGTAATTCGTTTGTTATCGTTTTCTAGTTAAAGTTAAGATTGTTTAAAGTAAATTCGTTGTCTGTGATATATAGCGGCATGCGATGACATCACACCCGGTTTCGCAGCGTCTTGTGGGAAAACACCGGTTTGGAGAAACGGGAAGGAGGGGGCTCATGTGTGCAGGATCAGCGCGAGAAAAGTTTTCTTTCTACGCACTAGAAACATCAGTGAAGCAACGCCGTAAGTTCATGAGATAATCGATAATGTTGAATTAAAAATGTTAACGCTGATTCTGTTAAAAGTAATGACGGTTGATAAAGTTTATGTTTTTGTTATTTAAAGAGTTGCGGATAGTTTGTGTTGAAGTGTATTTAAAGCAGTCGATGGCGTAGGTAGATTCTGACTGTGTGTTGCACTTTAATGTAATATAGTTGTTGTAGTTTTACTTTTGCAAGTATTTATGATGTAAATGTGATATCAAGAAGGAAACAAATACTGTATATATTTTGTATTGTTTTATCAACAGTTTTCACCATACGTTAATGTGGAAGAGTGAACAGTAAACGGTTAATCGTACTGGGACTGCCTCATTGACTGGTTTAAGCTTGGTGTTTAGTTCAGAGTTCTTTTACACCTGTGCGAGAACACTACAATGAGGATTTTATAGAGGTTTAAAAAATGTTAAGGGGCATAGATACGATATATTTTGAGTCTTTTTCCCAGGTGAGAGTAGTCTAGATTGAGAGGGCATAGGTTAAATGTGAGAGTGAAGAATTTAAAGGCGATATGAGGGTTAAAGTTTTTACACAAAAAACTGCGGTTTTCGAGAATGAGTTGCCAGAAGGTACAGACAGATACAATTACAACACTTAAAATGGGTCTAGTGCAGACAAATGTTTTAGTGTAGATTGACATCGAGTTCAGTACGGACAACAGGGCTGAAGGTGTGCTGTAAATTCTATGATCCTATATAAGTGACCAATGCTGAACGTTATTCCATTCAAACTAATTCCTAATTAATTGCTAAAGTGAGACTTTTTTTATATGCTTGCCTGTTTTGCTGCAAATTAAAAAAGGCTTTGAGCTCATCAAGGTACAATGCTAGAAATTACAGTAATTTGGTGCTAATCATTGCACTGGCTGCAATAATTAAGTACCACAATCATCTGGCAGGTCAGATGTAGAGTAAAACTTGTCTAGTCAAACAAATGATGTAATTTGGCCTGGTCTCATAAAACATGGGATAGGCATGTGGAATTAGCATGCTTAGGCACTAATGGACAAGGTGGGCCGAAAGGACCCTTTCCTGTGATGCATGAAGGGTGTATGCTGGAGTCTAGAAGAATGAGGAGGGATTTCACTGAAACCTATTGAATAGTGAAAGGATTTGACAGAGTGGATATAGAGAAGATGTTTCCTGCAGTAGGGGAGTCTAGGACCAGAGAACACAGCTTCAGAATGGAGGGTCATTTTGAACAAAGTCCATTTTGAACAGAGATGAGAAGGAATTTCTTTAGCCAGAGGCCAGTGAATCTGTGGAATTCATTGCCATAGACTGCTATGGAGACAAAGTCATTGGGTATATTTAAAGTGGAGGCTGATAAGATTCTTGATTAGTCAGGGCATCAATGGTTACATGAAGAAGGTAGGAGAATGGAGTTGAAGGGAATAATAATCACCCATGATGGAATGGTTGGGCAGACTCAATGGGCCAAACGGCCCAATTCTGCTTCTATGGCTTATGGTCTTATGCACAATTTCTATGATTATAAAAAGAACTCATCTGACAAAATTAAGTTGTCCAAGTCCTGCGGTATGTGCATAATAACTCAAATGACATCTCAGAATTAAACTCCAAGCACATCACCTGAACAGTTTTCATTTCCTAAGGAAATTTCATCAGAACTTTCTTACAAATTCTTTAAATACTGTCCTACATAGTGGAAAGGGCAGAGTGCAGTTGAAGGACGCAGGAAAGCATCAATAGCTGATTTTTATGAAAAGCTGCATTAAGTTTTCGTTTGGAGAAGGAAGTCAGAGGATCAGAACGGGAGTGCGGCGGGAGCCATCTTGAAGTTTTCTTATTCTCATCGGAGTTAAGAGAGACGGGACTGTGCAGGCGTGTGACAGTGGGCAGTGAAGCGGGGAAGATTTAAAAAGGACACAGTCTTATACAGTGGGCAGCGGAGTGAGCCGGGAGCAGAGTGAAGGCTTAAGAGCTTGGGCTCAATGGGTTTAAGCGGAAGCAGGCAAGGCAAGGTAGGTTTAGGTTTCAGTTTTTCCTGTTATTTGAGGAAAGGGGAAGTATGAGCGTGAGGGCAGCTTGTTGTTCTTGGTGTCGGATGTGGGAGGTCCTGGAATCTCCTAGCCTCCCGGACGTCCATATCTGTGCCAGGTGCGCCGAGCTGCAGCTCCTGAGGACCATGTTAGGGAACTGGAGCTGCAGTTCGATGACCTTCGTCTGGTCAGGGAGAGTGAGGAGTTGATAGACAGGAGTTACAGACAGGTGGTCACACTGGGGCCACGGGAGGCAGACAGGTGGGTCACGGTTAGGAGGGGGAAGGGGAAGAGTCAGGTACTAGAGAGTACCCCTGTGGCTGTACCCATTGACAATAAGAACTCCTGTTTGAGTACTGTTGGGGGGAACAGCCTACCTGGGGGAAGCAACAGTGGCCGTGCCTCCGGCACAGAGTCTGGCCCTGTAGCTCAGAAGGGTAGGGAAAGGAAGAGGAAGGCAGTAGTAATTGGGGACTCAATAGTTAGGGGGTCAGATAGGCGATTCCAGGGGGTGATAGGGGGTCAGATAGGCGATCAGGAGACCCGGATGGTAGTTTGCCTTCGTGGTGCCAGGGTTCAGGATGTTTCTGATCGCGTCCAAGATATCCTGAAGTGGGAGGGTGAGGAGCCAGAGGTCGTGGTACATATAGGTACCAATGACATAGGTAGGAAAAGGGAAGAGGTCCTGAAAGGAGAATATAGGGAGGAAGGCAGCAGAGAAGAAGGACCACAAAGGTAGTAATCTCAGGATTACTGCCTGTGCCACGCGACAGTGGGAGTAGGAATGGAATGAGATGGAGGATAAATGCGTGGTTGAGGGATTGGAGCAGGGGGCAGGGATTCAAGTTTCTGGATCATTGGGACGTCCTTTTGGGCAGGTGTGACCTGTGCAAAAAGGACGGGTTACACTTGAATCCTCGGGGAACCAATATCCTGGCGGGGAGATTTGCTAAGGCTACTGGGGAGACATTAAACTAGAATGGTTGAGGGGTGGGAATCAATTTGAAGAGACTAGGGGAGAGGAGGTTAGTTCAGAAATAGAGAAAGCTAGTAGACAGTGTGTGAGGGAGGATAGGCAGGTGATAGAGAAGGGGAGCGCTCAGACTGAAGATGTAGGGAAGAAGGAAGAAAAAGATAATAAAGTTGATCGCATCGTTAGGGATAAACAGAGAGGAAGAGGTGGAAAGTTTCTTAAATGCATCTATTTTAATGCTAGGAGCATTGTAAGAAAGGTGGATGAGGTTAGAGCATGGGTTGCTACCTGTAAATATGATGCTGTAGCTATCAGTGAAACATGGTTGCAGGAGGGGTGTGATTGGCAACTAAATATTCCTGGATTTCATTGCTTTAGGTATGATAGAGTCAGAGGGGCAAGAGGAAGAGGTGTTGCATTGCTTGTCCAAGAAAATAGTACAGCGGTGCTTTGGCAGGATAGATTAGAGTGCTCATCTAGGGAGGCTATTTGGGTGGAATTGAGGAATGGGAAAGGTGTAGTAACACTTATAGGGGTGTATTATAGACCACCTAATGGGGAGCGAGAATTGGAGGAGCAAATTTGTAAGGAGATAGCAGATATTTGTAGTAAGCACAAGGTTGTGATTGTGGGAGATTTTAATTTTCCACACATAGACTGGGAAACCCATTCTGTAAAAGGGCTGGATGGTTTGGAGTTTGTAAAATGTGTGCAGGATAGTTTTATACAGCAATACATAGAGGTACCGACTAGAGAAGGGGCAGTGTTGGATCTCCTGTTAGGGAATGAGATAGGTCAAGTGATGGAGGTATGTGTTGGGGAGCACTTCGGGTCCAGTGACCACAATGCCATTAGTTTCAATATAATTATGGAGAAGGATAGGACTGGACACAGGGTTGAGATTTTTGATTGGAGAAAGGCTAACTTTGAAGAGATGCAAAAGATTTTAGAAGGAGTGGATTGGGACAATTTGTTTTATGGGAAGGATGTAATAGAGAAATGGAGGTAATTTAAAGGTGAAATTTTGAGGGTACAGAATCTTTATGTTCCTGTTAGGTTGAAAAGAAAGGTTAAAAGTTTGACAGCGCCATGGTTTTCAAGGGATATTGGAAACTTGGTTAGGAAAAAGAGAGATATCTACAATAAATATAGGCAGCATGGAGTAAATGAGGTGCTCGAGGAATATAAAGAATGTAAAAAGAATCTTAAGAAAGAAATTAGAAAAGCTAAAAGAAGATACGAGGTTGCTTTGGCAAGTAAGGTGAAAATAAATCCGAAGGGTTTCTACAGTTATATTAATAGCAAAAGGATAGTGAGGGATAAAATTGGCCCCTTAGAGAATCAGAGTGGACAGCTATGTGTGGAGCCGAAAGAGATGGGGGAGATTTTGAACAATTTCTTTTCTTTGGTATTCACTAAGGAGAAGGATATTGAATTGTGTAAGGTAAGGGAAACAAGTAGGGAAGTTATGGAAACTATGACAATTAAAGAGGAGGAAGTACTGGCGCTTTTAATGAATATAAAAGTGGATAAATCTCCGGGACCTGCCAGGAAATTCCCTAGGACCTTGAGGGAAGTTGGTGTAGAAATAGTAGGGGCTCTGACAGAAATATTTCAAATGTCATTAGAAACGGGGATGGTGCCAGAGGATTGGCGTATTGCTCATGTGGTTCCATTGTTTAAAAAAGGTTCTAAGAGTAAACCTAGCAATTATAGGCCTGTCAGTTTGACGTCAGTGGTGGGTAAATTAATGGAAAGTATTCTTAGAGATGGTATATATAATTATCTGGATAGACAGGGTCTGATTAGGAACAGTCAACATGGATTTGTGCGTGGAAGTTCATGTTTGACAAATCTTACTGAATTTTTTGAAGAGGTTACAAGGGAAGTTGACTAGGGTAAAGCAGTGGATGCTGTCTATATGGACTTCAGTAAGGTCTTTGACAAGGTTCCGCACAGAAGGTTAGTTAGGAAGGTTCAATTGTTTGGTATTAATATTGAAGTAATCAAATGGATTCAACAGTGGCTAGATGGGAGATGCCAGAGAGTAGTGGTGGATAACTGTTTGTCAGGTTGGAGGCCGGTGACTAGTGGTGTGCCTCAGGGATCTGTACTGGGTCCAATATTGTTTGTCATATACATTAATGATCTGGATGATGGGGTGGTAAATTGGATTAGTAAGTATGCAGATGATACTAAGGTAGGTGGCGTTGTGGATAATGAAGTAGGTTTTCAAAGCTTGCAGAGAGATTTAGGCCAGTTAGAAGAGCGGGCTGAGCAATGGCAGATGGAGTTTAATGCTGATAAGTGTGAGGTGCTACATTTTGGTAGGAATAATCCAAATAGGACATACATGGTAAATGGTAGGGCATTGAAGAATGCAGTAGAACAGAGTGATCTAGGAATAATGGTGCATAGTTCCCTGAAGGTGGAATCTCATGTGGATGGGGTGGTGAAGAAAGCTTTTGGTATGCTGGCCTTTATAAATCAGAGCATTGAGTATAGGAGTTGGGATGTAATGTTAAAATTGTACAAGGCATTGGTAAGGCCGAATTTGGAGTATTGTGTACAGTTCTGGTCACCGAATGATAGGAAAGATGTCAACAAAATAGAGAGAGTACAGAGAAGATTTACTAGAATGTTACCTGGGTTTCAGCACCTAAGTTACAGGGAAAGGTTGAACAAGTTAGGTCTTTATTCTTTGGAGCGTAGAAGGTTGAGGGGGGACGATAGAGGTATTTAAAATAATGAGGGGGAATAGATTGAGTTGACGTGAATAGGCTTTTTCCATTGAGAGTAGGGGAGATTCAAACAAGAGGACATGATTTGAGAGTAAGGGGTAAAAGTTTAAGGGCAACACGAGGGGGATTTCTTTACTCAGAGAGTGGTAGCTGTGTGGAACGAGCTTCCAGTAGAAGTAGTAGAGGCAGGTTCAGTATTGTCATTTAAAGTAAAATTGGATAGGTATATGGACAGGAAAGGAATGGAGGATTATGGGCTGAGTGCAGGTCAGTGGGACTAGGTGAGTATAAGCGTTCGGTACGGACTAGAAGGGCCGAGATGGCCTGTTTCCATGCTGTGATTGTTATATGGTTAAGCAAGTAGAAAACCAACGTTGAGCTTTGGGATATGAGCTAGCTGCTTGCTGTGATTGACTGATTGATTGATTAATTGATTGATTATTTATTTATTAGTTGGTTGATTGATTGATTGAGATACAGCATAGAACAGCCCTTCGAGCCAACCACCAATTTAATTATACCTTAATTATGGGACAATTTACAAGACCAATTAACCTCCCAACTTGCATTCCTTTGGCATGTGGGAGGAAACCGGAGCACCCGGAGGAAATCCACAGGTTCATGGGGTGTGAACACAAAGTATTATCTACATTGTATAACACACACAAAATGCTGGAGAAACTCAGCAGGCCAGGCAGCATCTATGGAAAAACGTACAGTCAACTTTTCGGGCTGAAACCCTTCGGCAGGACTGAAGAAACATTTGTATACATAAATAAGTTTGTTTTCCCTTTTATATCTAGTACTCTTCCTTCTCAGCAATTTTTAACTTTCCATCAAAACAAACTCTGGTTAATGAGTGAATATAGAGTGCCAGGAGGAAGGAATACAAGTGTGGCATTTTCAATCTATGCAATAAATACTGAGACACCTTTTACAGTGATGTTCAGCCAAGATAATGTCCAGGTCTGACAGAAAGATACCTTCTTCTCTTCTATAACATCTCACATTTCTAGGCAAAATAGATTTAAAAAACCAAAATCCACCTTGACTTCAGTTTCTATCAAAGAGGGGTATAAAATACACACACCAGTGGATGGCCCCAGAATTTCATAGGCTTAAGTAGAGTTTTGATTAATTTTACTTTATCTTCATGGGTAAAATTGAAGGCCATAGGTTTGTTTTCTATTTTAAAATTAATTATATAGTATACTGTATTTCCAAAGAAGTACTGACCAATGTTATTGGACTATGCCACAATAATACAATGAGGAAGAAAGATATTTTAAGGGGCAACTTTTAAAAAAAGTGCAAGATGGTGTAGTTCAAGGAACATTAAAGAAAGAAGATAGAACAGTTCTGCCCAGGAACAGGCTCTTGGGCCCAATATATCTACACTATGAGGCCAAATTCAATTAATCCGATCTGACTGTACATGGTCCACATCCTCCATTACCTGCATGTTCATGTTTAATCTAAATGCTTTTAAATGCTACTATCATGTCTACTTCCATCACCTTCATTGGTAGCCTGTTCCAAGCACTTGCTATTCATTGTGTAAAATTAAACTTGCCTTCACATCTCCTCTAAACTTTCCAACTCTCATCTTAAAACTACATCCTCTAGAATTTGACAGAACCCCAACACTGATTATCTACCCTGATGCAGTATCAACTGTCTATTTCTCTTCACAGATACTGCCTGATGCAGAGCTCCTCCAGCACCTTGTGTTTTGCTAAAAATTCCAGTATCTGCAATCCTTTGTATTTCTACCTTGTCTATACTTCTCATAACTTAAAATACTATAAGGTCAACCTTTCCGATGCTGAGGGCTGATTGACTTACTCTGAGCCCTATCTTCCCAGCAAACAGACAACATTCACAAATGCAGCAATGATGGTGACAAATAATGAGCGGAGAAATACTTACTTCTTTCCCCATTTGCAATAAAAATATCATACCTTATGAAAACTGGACTGCAATCAGTCAGGGTGACAAGCAGCTTCAAGGCGTAGAGTGGTACTGGATCAGGATCCATCAAGATCTGCTCATAACTGAAATAAAAAGAAGATCTACAGTAGTTGGTGAAAATAATATTTTTCCTTCACAGATTATCATTGGTAATTCATTCAGCCAACAGGCTATGTTGCCTATCATGCCAGTAAGCTCCATATGGCTGGATATTTCAATATTCTACTTAAGTTCCTCATAAATCGATTGAGGTCAAACTTTACATCAGCACTACTTTCTGTACTAGATCCAAATCCCACCTTTGTAGTCAAATATCCAGAACACCTAGGTCCCTCTGAACTTCACTCATTTGCAGTTTCTCTCCAATTAGATAATAATCTGCCATTTGACTCCACTTCCCCACATTGGACTCCATTTGCCAGGGTTTCACTGAATTATTCATGGGTTTATGGAGTAATGCACCATGGAAACAGGCTCTTCAGCCCAATGCATCTATGCTTACTAAGATGCCCAACAAGGCAAGTGTCATTTACTCCACGTTTGACCCATTACCTATAAAATAATCAATTCTGCTGTAGAATCGCAATATTCTCATCACTACTTGTCTTTTCACTTATTTTTGTATCATCAGCAAACTTAGAAACTTTCAGGTTATTAAATTAAATAATAAACAGTAGAGATCCAGAAAACGATCCCTCAGGTACTCCACCAGTTCCATCCCTCCAACCGAAAAATAGCCCATCTATTCCAACAACACACACAAAATGCTGGAGGAACTCAGCAGGCCAGGCAGCATCTATGGAAAAAAGTACCGTCAACATTTTGGGCAAGATTGGAGAAAAAAAGCTGAGGAGTAGATTTAAAAGGTGGGGGGAGAGGAGGGAGAAACACCAGGTGATAGGACAACTCTGTTTCCTTTACCAACTCTTCCATACAAAATCTATAGGCTCCCCTTGCTCAATCTCATCATGTTGTCAAAGAAATTGAGAAATTTTTTCAAGCACAATTTACCTTTAATAGAACCATAATGACTACTTTTACCGTGTTATTCTCTTTTTGTATAAGCTATGGCACATTGCCAATAATAAATGTTAAACCATCAACAAACACATCAACGTTGATCCAGTATAGGAACCCTTACAGAGAAAAGAGAAACAATGACGTCAACAATCAACACATCACCAATAATTTTGGGATCTGGACAGTGAAGCAAACACTTCCAACAGGTCTCCCTCAAAGGTAACCAATCAGAATCTTCCACTGCTACACTGCTCACGGTGTTTTGAACCAGCCCAACCAGATCACGATGTCTAACCAATATCCATTTAGACCCTGGAGGAGCATATATGCATCGGAGTTTGAAGTTTATGTGTAGTTTCAAAGAAAGCATTGTCCATACATTGTAAATATGTAATTGTCCTTTGATGTTTAGCACATAAAATATCGAGCCCCACGTTGGGCCAGCAGATCTTTCGATCAAAAGCATCTTCATATGATGCTTGCTGTACCTTGTTTTGTTGAATAAAGAAACTGCTTTGTATCTATCGGTACTTTTCCCTGGTGACTTCATTCACACAATAACATGGTTGTAAAGAGAGTTTTTGGCACATTGGCCTTCTTCAATCAAAGTACTGACTACAAGGGTTGGGATGTTATGTTGAAGTTGTATAAGACATTGGTGAGGCCTAATTTAGAGTATTGTGTGCAGTTTTGGTCACCTACCTACAGAGGAGATATCAATAAGATACTGTAGAGAAAATTTATAAGGATGTTGCCGGGACTTGAGGACCTGAGTTACTGGGAAAGGTTGAATAGGTTAGAACTTTATTCCCTAGAGCATAGGAGAACAAAGGTGAGATTTGATAGAGGTATGCAAAATTATGAGGGGTTTGTTTGTTTGTTTATTTATTTATTTTTTGTTCATTTACGGGATGTGGGCGTCGCCAGCTAAGCCAGCATTTATTGCCTAACCCTAGCTGTCCTTGAGAAGGTGGTGATGAGCTGTCTTCTTGAGCTGCTGCAGTCTCTGAGGTGTAGGTACACCCACAGTGCTGTGAGAGAGGAAATTCCATGATTTTGAGCCAGTGACAGTGAAGGAACAGTGATATACTTCCAAGTCGGGATGGTGAGTGACTTGGAGGGGGATTTCCAAGTGGTGGTGTTCCCAGGTATCTGCTGTTCTCGTGGTGGTCGTGGGTCTGGAAGGTGCTGTTTTGGTGTGTTGTTGCAGTGCATCTTGTAGATAGTACACACTGCTGCAACTGTTCATTGATGGTGGAGGGGTTGGATGCTTGTGGAAGGGGTACCAATCAAGTGGGCTGCCTTGTACTGGATGGTGTCGAGCTTCTGGAGTGTTGATGGAGCTGCACTCATCCAGGTGAGTGGATTACACTCCTGACCTGAGCCTTGAAGATGGTGAACAGGCTTCGGGGAGTCAGGAGGTGCGTTATGCGCTGCAGGATTCCTGGCCTTTGACCTGCTCTGGTAGCCACGGTGTTCATATGGCTAGAGCAGTTCAGTTTCCTGTCAATGGTAACCCCCAGGATGTTGATAGTAGGGGATTCAGTGATGGAGATGCCACTGAATGTCCAGGTCCTGCTGCATTTGGGTCTGAGCTGCCTCACTATCTGAGGAGTCACAAATGGTGCAGAACATCGTGCAGTCATCTGCGAACATCCCCACTTCTGACCTTATGATGGAAGGAAGGTCATTGATGAAGCAGCTGAAGATGATTGTCCTTGGACACTTCCCTGAGGAACTCCTGCAGTGATGTCCTGAGGATAAGATGATTGACCTCCAACCACCACAACCATCTTCCTTTGTGTCAAGTATGATACCAACCAGTGGAGGGTTTTCCCCCTAATTCCCGTTAACTCCATTTTAGCTAGGGCACCTTGATGCCAAACTCAGTCAAATGATGCTTTGATGTCGAGGGCCATCACTCTCATTTCACCTTTGGTATTTAGCTCTTTTGTCCATGTTTAGACCAAGAAGGTGATGAGGTCAGGAGCTGAGTGGCCTTGACAGAACCCAAACTGGGCATCCGTAAGCAGATTATTGCTGAGTAGGTGCTGTGTGATAGCATTGTTGATGACTCCTTCTGTAATTTTGCTGATAATTAAGAGTAGGCTGATAGGGCAGTAATTGGCTGGGTTGGATGTCCTGTTTCTTGTGGATGGGACATATCTGGATAATTTTCCACATTGCTAGATAGATGCTGGTGTTGTAACTGTACTGGAACAGCTTGGCTAGTGGAGTAGCAAGTTCTGGAGCACAAGCCTTCAAGACTATTGACAGGATTTTGTCTGGGCCCATAGCCTTCACAGTATCCAGAGCTTTCAGCCGTTTCTTGATATCACGTAGAGTGAATCGGATTGGCTACTACTAACATCTGGGATGCTGGGGACTTCTGGAGGAGGCCGATCTGGATCATCTGCTCGGCTCCTCTGACTGAAGATTGTTGCAAATGCCTCAGCCTTATCTATTGCGCAGGTGTGCTGGCCTTCTCTATCATTGAGGATGGGGTATTTGTGGAGCCTCCTCCTCCAGTGAGTTGTTTGATTGTCCACCAACACAGGGTAAATGCAAGCAGGCTTTTACCACTAAGGTTAGGTGAGACTGGAACAAAAGCTCATGGGTTAAGAGTGAAAGATGAAATGTTTAAGAGAGTGGTGAGAGTGTGGAATTAGCTGCCAGTGGAAGTAGTATAATGTGAGTTTGATTTCAACATTTAAGAAAAATTTGGACAGATACCGACATGGAAAGTGGTCTGGAGGACATTGGTACATGTGCAGGCAGAATAATAGTTCAGCATAGACTAGATTGGCTGAAGGACTGGTTTCTGTGCTGTAGTGTTCTATTACTGTACAACCTTGGCTGAGAAGAGAAGTGGAATATCTGGTCAAGAGGAAAAAGGAGGAAGAGTTTATGAAGAAGGATCAGACAGGGCTCTTGAGAGTGTAACACGCTGTAAGGTTTCACTGCTAATGTAATGGCTTCTCTGTAATATTCCACTGCTGAGGTAATGGTTTGTCTGTATTAAGCTGCTAGTCGAAGCGAGAGTTACAATTGTAGTGGCTATGTTTGAGATTGATTCTGTTGGATGCTGTGTGATTACCCTAAGTTAATTGTTAATTTGCCTGTTAATTACTATTAAAGTTGTGATTGTGAGGGGAGGTTTGATAAAACGGCTGGCGCAGCTCTCGTTTTAATACAGACCAGCACTGATGTAGTGGTAGCTGGGAGTGGAGACTTCAAAGGCAGAGGGAAAGGAGGGGCAGGATCAATTGGGAGCTTCTGATGATGCCATTCCCCAAGTTTACTGTAACCTGACTGCTCTGAAGACAAATCAGCTGCTGAAATTCAGTTTTGGGGAAGTGGCAGCTGCTCAGCGAGATGACCCGGGCATCGGTACCATTTGGGCAGCAGTCGAAAAGGGAGACAAGGCTCAGGCAGAGAAGACGAAACACGCGTTGGTGCCTCCATTACTGCAAGAATGGCCTCGGTTGGAATTGAAGAACCAGATCTTATACCAGGTCACGTCACCCCCAGATTGACCTCAGCGCTGCCAGCTGGTTCTGCCCATGAAGTACCAGAGGATGGCGTTGAAGTCACTTCATGATGATTCTGGACATTTGGGGATGGAAAAGACCTGTGGATTGCTCAGAGACTGGTTTTACTGGCCCCGAATGAAGTCGGAGGTGGAAGAATACTGCAAGTTGTGCATTTGATGCATACGGCAGAAGACACTGCCTACGCGGGCAGCTCCCTTGTCCCACTTGCAGAGTACGGGGCCCCTGGACCTGGTGTGTATGGATTTCCTGTCCATAGAACCCAATGCCAGCAACACGGTGAATGTCTTAGTCATCACGGACCATAACACCAGATATGCTCAGGCTTTTCCTACCAAGGACCAGAGGGCATCTACAGTGGCAAAGGTGTGATGGGAGAAGTATTTTGTTTATTATGGCCTCCCCAGATGGATTTGTACTGATCAGGGACGGGATTTCGAGAGCAGACTCATCCATGAGTTACTGGGCATGATTGCAGTCGAGAAATCGAGGACCACGCCCTATCTTCCGCAGGGTGAACCCAGCCAAAGAGGTTTAACCGGACCTTGCTAGACATGCTCGGGACCCTGGAGATCAGCAAGAAGACCAGGTGGAGTCAACATATTGGGCATCTGGTTCAGTTACAACTGTACACGAAATGAAGCTACTGGGTACTCGCCATATTATCCGATGTTTGGGTGCGAGGCGAGGTTGCCCATTGACCTTTGTTTTGGGACTGACGAGGGTGACTTACCACCGAAGATTTATCTGAAGTAAGTATCTGACATGAGTAGAGAGCTGAAAAGGGCTTATGAATTAGTTGGGGTCGCGGCTGCCAAGCAGAATCAAGGAAATAAGAGGAGGTACGATCAAAAGGTGAGGTTCTCCCAACTCCTGCTGGGAGACCAAGTCCGCATAAGGAATTTGGGGCTACCTGGAAAGCTGACCGCTGGGTGGCTACACCCTACGTGGTGGAGAGTCAGATGCCAAACCTACCAGTTTCCTGGGTTTTCTTCTTATCGTGTCCACGGACAGTCTATACATGACCAGCCAGAACTGGACACATTTTTGTGCCTTGTTGTTGAATTCAGCAAGATCTGCACCAGTACAGGGTTCCATTGCAGGGGATGTTGCATAGTTTGTGGCTCAGTTCTACATTCACAAGTTGTCGGGCTGGTTGTATATCCCCATTTGCTTAGTGACACCTTTGAACGACCTCCACCAGTCCTGAGTCTGTTAAGCCACTTCCAGGTTGTCCAGTTGCCATTAGCTCCTGGGGGAAGGCTTTCATCCGGTGGAATTTCCATCATTGGGGGTTGTTTGAGACTGGCGAGCTGGTCTTTCCACAAGGCGATGCAGGCTTTAGATGGGGTTGATTGTAATGGAACAACACTGTTCATGAACCTCTTCCTTGACCTTCCTTGGCCTCTCATCTGATGTTTGACAGAGTCGTTTTTTCGCTGGCTACCGTACTTTTTATATCGGGGGAGCGATACCCGCCAGGATATATAGGCTGTTGGTGTTTGTTGGTTTTAAACAACCTGTGATAAGTTGGCAGCTTGCATTCAGAACGGCATCCATCTTCTTAGCATGAGTAGATCTTTCCCATGCAGGGCAGGCGTATCCGGCAGTGGAATAGCAAAGAGCAAGTGCACTGGCTCGCAATGTTTTCCAGCTTGCTCCCCATTTTGTGTTCGTGAGCTTACTCAGGATGTTGTTTCATGCCTCACTTTTGCCTTTGTCTTATTGATGTGGTTCTTGAAAGTGAGGCATCTGTCAAGGGTGACTCCTTAGTAGACAGGGTGCTCGCAATGCGCCAGTGTTGCTCCACACCAGGTCACTTTAAGCTGTCGTTTGGCTTCACGGTTCCTGAGGTGGAGTGCACAAACTTGTGTCTTTGATGGGTTTACGCAGAGGTGGTTTTCTTCAGAGTAGGATGTTAGTCCCTCCAAGGCCTCAGACAGCGTTTTCTCCACGGTGTTAAAATCAGTGCTTTGGGCAGTGATGCCTAAGTCATCGGCATATATAGAACGGCGTGTGACATCATCTATAGGTTGGTCATCCGTGTAGATGTTGTACAGCAGCGGAGCGAGCACACTTCCCTGAGGAAGACCATTCCTCTGAAAACGCCGCCTGCTGCACTTCCCACCGAGTTCAACATGGAACCGGTCGGTGATTCTGAAGCATGCTTTCTAACAGCTCCATTCAGTGAATATCTTTTGTCATCTCCAGGATCTTGCAGAGGAGACGTCTATGGTTCACCGTATCGTAAGCTGCTGACAAGTAGTTTTCTGGGTGAAACAAGAGGATGGAAATGGGCCAGCCAAGATACTCCATCGGAACCACCTGTTGCCCCGGGACAAGAGGTGCAGGTAGACCCACAGCTCGACTTGGAGCCTACACATAGTGAGAGGACTCGACAGAAATTCGGGGTGACTGCAGGGCCCACAGCAGGTGAGGTTAGGCCAGCCCCCACCCCTGAGAAGGATACTGATTCGGAGGATGAAGATCTGGATGTTAGGTATATGCCGCCTTTCGCTAACTCCCCAGTGATTGACGAAGAGACTCCTGGACCTTTTCCCACTGTCAGGTGAAGTGGGGGGGGGGTATCTGTGGGCACTCGGGTTACAGCGGGACTCTGCAGGGGAGGAAGCGGGGCTTGGCCACAGGACAGAGGGGTCCGAGTTGCAGGGGAGCACCAGTGATAGGTTGGGGGAGGCCTTGCCAGGTAGACAGGAAGTATCCCCAGTAGTATCTAACCTGAAGAGTTAAGAGAGTGGGTGCAGAGGTCTCAGAGAATTCGGAGACCACCAGATAGGCTGGCTTATGTAGCACCAGGGGAGCAGAGTGTGATCTCTACTGTTTTGGGGAGCTTTGTCACTGCCTTGTGCACCTGGATTGGACTTTGTGTTGTGCAGGAAGGGTTGACGAATTATCTCAACATCATGAGGACATGACTAAATTTGGTGGGGGGAGAGTGTAACACGCAGTAAAGTTTCACTGCTAGTGTAATGGCTTTTCTGTAATGTTCCATTGCTGAGGTAATGGTTTCTCTGTAGCAGCAATGTTTGGGTTATGACTAGATTTAACGGGGCATGCTAGCCAATGAGTCAGATGTTGTTCTTTCTAGTGTGTCTGGGAGCCAGGAATTCGCAGGTTTTGGCCAGGGATAGATGATAGATAGATAGATAGATACTTTATTCATCCCCATGGGGAAAGATGAGGAGAGAAGACGCGAATGGAGAGAGTTGGTAGACCACCGGACGGAGTGGACCTGGAGCTAGGGTCCGAAGGTCAGCGATGATTGGAGGAGGTCGATGGTGGACATTCGATCTTATCAGTGAGCTCCAACCTTGCGCAAGAGACTTGTTTCGTGAGAATGGGCCCCTTTTCTTTTTTGTTTTCTTTACTAACCATATTATAAATGATAAAGAATTATAAAGCTCAATCATTTAATCGCATATTGTGTATTGTTTGTTATTTCAGGGTACTGATTTGTAACAGGGGACACATTGCGCAGCATCCACCCAAATGAGATTTCTTACGTTTGGCCAGGCCGGGGGCTATCATCCCCTATATTAAGCTGCTAGCCGAAGCGAGAGTTACAAGGTTTATAAAGTAGCCAGGAATTAGCTTAATCTGGTTCTTAGAGCTAAAAGGGGACATAAGAAGGCCTTGGCTAGTAGAATTAGGGAAAATCTCAAGGCATTCTACAAGAATAGGATGATGATTACTGAGGGTAAGAATGATCAGAGATAAAAGAGGAAATATGTGTCTGGAGTCAGAGAAGGTATGTGAGGTCCTTTATGAATACTTTGCTTCAATATTCACAGTGACAAGGACCTTGATGAATGTGATGACAGCATAGATCAGGCTGGAACATGTTGATTTTAAGAGGATTTGTTGGAACATTTTGGAACACGAGGATAGATAAGTCCCAGGGCTGGATGGTATATATAACTACGCAAAGTAAGGGGAAGAAATTGATGTGCTTTTGTCATGATCTTTGTGCCGTGAATGGCCACAGGAGTAGCACCAGAAGATTAAAGGGTTGAAACTGTTATTCCTTTGTTCAAGAATGGTAATAGGGATAATCCTGGGAATTACAGACCACTGAGTGGTGGGTGAAGTATCAGAGAGGATTCTTAGAGACAGCATGGCTTTGTGAGGGGCAAGTCGTGCCTTACAAGCCTCATTGAATTCTTTAAGTAAGTGGCAAAACAAATTCATGGAAGTACAGCAGTGGATTGAGATTAAACATTAGCTTTATCACATGTATATCGAAACATACAGTGAAATGCGTGGTTTTCATCAATGACCAACACAGTCTGATATCTGAGATGTGCTGCTGGCAGCCCAGAAGAGTCTTCTGATGCCAACACAGCAAATCGACAGCTTACTAACCCTAACCCATAAGTCTTTAGAATGTGGGTGGCAACTGTGGCACCAATGGAAACCACGAGGAGAAGGTACAAACTCCTTACAGACAGCTCACTAGCACTGTAATAACATTATCCTAACAGCAAGATGTGGTGTATATGTATTTTAGTAAGGCATTCAACAAGATTTCACATTTCAAAAGGGATGGGATTCATGGAAAGTTTGCTGCTTGGAATAAGAATTGGCTTGCCCACAGAAGGTATTTGGTATTATTATTATTATTCCTCTCCGCGCCCTATGGCGTGTTGGCCAGTAACCTGCGATGCACTGATCACTTTTGGCGCATGTGCCATAGGTTGGCCAACCCTGGTGTAGAAGATGGTCACAGGTTACAACGGGAGATAGATAGGATACAGAGCTGGGCTGAGAAGTGGCGGATAGTGTTCAATCGGGGAAAGTGTTAAGTGATTCACTCTGGAAGGTTGAACTTGAAGAATACAGGCCAAATAGCAGCATATTTAACAGTCTGGAGGAACAGAGGGATTCTGCGGTCCATGTCCATTTATCATTCATAGGCATGTGGTGCATTGGCTTTCATTAGTCAGAGGACCGATTTCAAGAGCTGCAAGGTAATGTTGCAGCTTTATAAAACTCTGATTACACCACACTCGGAATATTGTGTTCATTTCCGGTTGACTCATTATAGGAAGGATGTAGAGTGCAAAGGAGATTTATCAGGATGTTCTCTGGATTAGAGAGCATGTCTTATGAGGAAAAGTTGAATGAACTCCGGTTTTTCTCTTTGGAATGAAGGGGGATGAGAGGTTACTTGATAAAGGTGTATAAGATTATAAGAGGCATAGATAGAGTGGACAGCCAGCACTTTTTCCCAGGGTGAAAATGGCTATTATGAGAGGGCATCATTTTAACATGAATGGTGGAAACTATAGGGGAGATGTCAGAGGTAGTTTTTTTTTACAGTGAGTGATAGATATGTGGAATGTGCTGCCTGGGGCAGGGTAAAGGCAAATACATTAGGGACATATAAGAAACTTTTAGATAGGCACATGGATGAAATAAAAATGGAGGTCTATGTGTGGGTGCAGCATTAGGTTGATCTTGGAGTAGGTTAAAAATTCGGTACAACATTGTGACTAAAGGATCTATGCTGATCATTCTACAATCTAGATGGCCCACAACTCTCAGCAGGAATTTATCCCGGTTAGAATGAGGGATTCAATAAAAAAGAGGCACTGTCTATAATTAACAAAGGAGGTCAAGAATACCATGTATTTTAGATATTCACTCTATTCCGAGTACTGCCATTCAGGGGTGCACTCAATTCTTCCTTGAAGAAGTACAATATTTCCTTGTCCCTGTGCATCTCTGGCCCACAACTGTTCCAAGCAGAGAAAAAGCAACTGGAAATGCACTGAGACCCTCAAAGTCATGCATGCAGAGCACAAAAAGTCTTGCCTAAGCAACAGAAGGACCAAAAAAATCATGTATTTCTTACCCCATCTGTGCAAAAATCTGCGAGTCCCACACTTAATTCATCAGCCAGTGCAGAACCCACAAAGTTAGAGTGGAATTAAGCAATCCTCAATCCAGCAGATTTGCATGAAGAAGGAATAAAAAAATCAATGCTCATATGCTATTTCCTCCTTTCTTATCAAGTTCTGGCCCTCTTAAGTTAAATTTTGATTATTTTTTTCAGTCCCAATGCATTTTGGCAATGTAACAACCAACATCAAGCATTTGGCATGCTTGCCTTCATAAGCCAAGAAGCTCAGAATAAGAATTGTGACATTCTGTTGCAGTTACAAAACACTAGTTAGACTATATTCGGAGCTCTGGTTGTCACAACACAGAAGGATGTGATAGCAATAGAGAGTATGCACATGAGATTACTAGGATGTTACCTGCAATTGAGGACCCTATTTGTAAGGAGAGATTAAATAGGCTGAATTTATTCTCACTGGAACATAAGGGGCTAAAATAGTGAACTTATAGAGATTTATAGAATTATTAAGAGCTTAGCTTAAATAGATATAATAATTTTCCCATGCAGGGGAGTCTAGAACTAGAAGGCACATTTGAGTAAATATGGCAGAAATGTTGAAGAAATGGAACAGTACTTGAACAGCTCCTTTGGGTTCATGATACCAATTTAAACTCATCCCATTTGCCTGTTCATGTGTCTATCTAAATGCCTCTTAAATATTGCTGACATATCTGTTTCCACCACCTCATCTGGCAGCACATTCCAGGCAACCACCACTCTGTGTGTAAAAAAAATAGTGCTTTGCAATTCTCCTTTAAACTTTCCACTCTCCCTTTAAAGTTATGATCTGTAGCATTTGAGATTTCTGCCCTGAAAAGAAAGACAATTTGCCTTAACTACAATACTGTACAAGAGTCTTAGACACATATATATATAGATATAAATATATATATACATGTACTTTAGGGCGCCTAAAACTTTTGCAGTACTGTATTTGTCAACGTGGAGTGCAGAGCAAGTTTGTAAATCTGGCAGGAGCAAAGGATGTTGTGAATGGTGAGGGTGGATCTCCGTGGAAGGGGCAGGGAAGGAGATGTGGGAGGTGGTATGGATGCAGATACACCCACCCGAGATACCAGGCAAGATCATCTGATTTCAAACAATTGCTTTATTGATCATTACAGAATGTCTCTCTGGTGCTTCCTGCTCTCTTCTCTCTCTCTTCCCCTTTTCCCAACCATGATTCCCCTCTCCCTGTTCCCTTCCCACTCTCAGTCCACAATAGAGACCCATATCAGAATCAGGTTTACCATCACTCGCATATATCATGGGTTAAATTTTTTTTCCAACAGCACAACAGTGGAATACATAAAATTACCACGGTATTGTACAAAAGTCTTAGGTACCTGAGCTATATACTGTATATATGCTTAAGACTTTTGCACAGTACTGTATATCTCACACCTTTACAGACCTCTATCAAATCCCCCCTCAGCCTCTGCGCTCCAGAGTAAACAATCAAGTTTATCCAGCCTCTCCATATAGTCAGTACTCTGTAAACTAGGCAACATCCTGGTGAATTTTGCCAGCCAAGGTCCTTTCACTCTACTGCCTTTATTTTCATGGTCATTGTTTCATTTTGCCTATCTCTGAAGTTTCACAGAATATCTAATTCCCAACTTTGTTCATTTTGCAATGATGTCCTTGCAGCAGCTATTAGAATGGACCCACAGTATTTATTTCAATACAAGGCAATAATCTACCTACATTGTTAATATTCTGTGTATGAAGATAAAGAACCAACTGTTTGCTCTGGAGATTACGGGGTTCAGCTAGCATTAAGAATGAATTACATGTGAATTTATAATTTTAAATTTCAATATCAGGTCTGTCCAAATTTTGGTCTGTGCTGAAATGAGACTTTACTACTGCTACACATGACCCACTTCATAAATGACAGCCCTGAAGCATTTTTAGAGGGCTCAGTGACTATAACCACTGGTCGCTGACACAGTGTTATACTTAGTTTACTGCCCTGCACTGTCTGATTTACACAGCTGCAACCAAATGCTCTCCACTTAGCACTGATCGATCTAAAGTGCTGCCTGATTATTTTCTTCTCCTTGTCAAGTTCACACTTTTTGTGAATGGGAACCAGTTTTGGACATGCATACTTCCTCAGCATGGCATAGGGTCTTAAAATGTGCTTAGGACACTTTTACATGTTAACAAAATTGATTTTGAGTGATCTAGTAAATGCAAGAAACTGGAATTTATACTTTGCCTACCAGGAGGGGTCTCTATCCATTCATTTTTAGGAAGCATTATTTCATTAGGAAGAACATTCTTTATTAAGGAGAATTCTGTACTAAGGCAAATAATTAATGCACCACATCATGTGCACAAAATAAAATAATTTTGTACCATCATACAACTTCAGAGAATATCTGCTTTGATGTCTGATTTGCATTGGATCACAGGTCAGCTTGTGTGACTGTGTGCAGGCTTTGTATTTCAGTATGTAATACAGAAATTGAAATATAGACAAACAGTAGTCTTAGAATAACCCAGAAATATTTTCATGTGTTTTCATTACAATTTTCAGATCACTGGGGTAGCTAGCAGTCAAAAAAATATAAATCAAAGCTGGCTTCCAGGTTCCTTTTTAACATACTGCCAGCATCAAAAGCTCGGGCAATTCACATAGAGGCAATTCACTTGGAGCTTAGTAAAATAGAGGGCTATAGGTAAGGCTAGTAATTTCTAAGGTAGGGATGTGTTCAGCACAACTTTGTGGGCTGAAGGGCCTGTATTGTGCTGCAGGTTTTCTATGTTTCTATGTAAAGTGTAGAAAACTTCATCATGCAGAAACATTTCTACAGAGTGTGTCAGCAATTTTTTGACTGACAGAAAATTTGAAAGAAAAAGCCAATTACTAAAGATTCGAATACATGTAGCATATAACATCTAGTAAGCTTCCGTCTTGTAACAAAATATATGTAAAGCATATTGCAAAGCTTAATTAACACCTACAATTTAATCTTAATCCAACCAGATGCATATTGACAGGACAGTAGATATGGAATGTCATTTTCTGGCAGGAAATATAAAATTTCAAGTAGTGCAATATGTAGCCCATGATTTGAAGCTTTAAGGGCTCCAAGTACAAAAATGAATTTCCTCCTCTCCATTTCCTCTTCTTATGGGGAAACTGCCAACATATATCCTCTCTCTGCACATCCATCTAACAGTAGACTGCCCAAGTGCCCTTTGGTTCTTCCTTCAGTGGAGGCCAGACCAACCTCCTTCACTACCTCCTAGTTCACTTGGCTGAACTTGTTTTCACACTGAAATATTTCTCCTTCAACTAATTATCATAAAATCAAAGGTGCAGAGAGATAACATTTATGAGCCTAAACTGTTGTGTAGAACATTTAGATACAGTATATCCTTGTTTTAATTCTGCACAGGCCTGCTCCAATCTCTCATTCATTCTTTCCAGCAGATGAATGGATATATTAGCGCTGCTAAGTACTTTCCCAATACTTAGAAGTTTACACCACCTTTCATCTCACACTCACTTCACAAGGTCTGTTTCCGACTCTTCCCTTTCTTTACCAAATGTCTTACCTTTTTGCTCTCCCTCCGTTTTTACAGTACCACATTCTAACCTGTCAGAAACTATAGAATTGTGGATCATGGATACCTCTTTCAGTATTCTGGAGAAGGTCATCAGGCCAAGTAACTTACCAGCTTTCAGTGCCATTAACTCCCCCAGCCCTTTTCCCACTAATATTAATTGATTTTAATTCTTTCTTTTCATTAGAATCTGGGTTCCCCAGCATTTCTGGGAAGATGTTTGTGTTCTTTTCTGAATATATATTATAGAACATTGAACAGTACTGCAAGGAACGGGCCCTCAGCCTTTGATGTCTGTACTCACCAAGATGTCAAACTAAACCAATTCCATCTGCCTGCACATGGTCTATATATGTTTATCCTCTGCTTGTTCATGTATCTTACTAAATTCCTTTTATACATTACTGAGATCATAACTGCTTTCACCACCTACCAGGCACCACGTTCCAGCTTCCTACCCTTCGGTGTAAAAAAAAGCTCTTTAAAGCTGATTTTAACTTTCTCATCTTAAAACGGTACCCTCTAACCTGACGAAGGGTCTCGGCCCGAAATGTCGACAGTGCTTCTCCTTATAGATGCTACCTGGCCTGCTGTGTTCCACCCTGGAAAAATTACTCTGGTTGTCCACCCTATCTATGGCTCTCATAATTTTATAAACTTCTACCATATCACTCCTCAGCCTACAACTCTCAGAGAAAATAACCCAAGTTTGTCCAACCTCTCCTTCAGCTCATAACCCAAATAACATTGTGATGAATCTTTTCCATCCTCCATCCATGCTACTATCTTTCCTGTAATACCATGGGCTCTTATCCTGTTAAGCAGCCTCATGTGTGGCACGTGTCAAAGGCCTTCTGAAAATCCAAGTTCACAACATTCACTGATACTCTTTTGTTTATCATGCTTGTTATTCCTTCAAACAGATTTGTCAGGCAGGATTTTCCCTTGAAGAAACCATGTTGACTGCGGCCTATTTTATCACGTGCCTCCATGTATCATAAGACCTCATCCTTAACAATTGACTCCAACATCATCCCAGACACTGAGGTCAGTGTTCAAAAAAGCCATCTCAAAAAAGATGCTCAAAAAAGCCATCTTTTAGGCATTCTAAAGATTCTCTCTTGGGATCCAAAATCACCACCAACATAATTTTTCCGATTTACCTGCGCACTGAAATCCCCTATGACTATTGCAACATTGCCCTTTTGAGATGCATTTTCTATCTCCCGCTGTAATTTGTAGCCCACATCTTGGCTACTGTTTGGAGACCTGCATATAACTTCCATGAGTGTCTTTTTATCCTTGCAGTTTCAATAACTCTACCCACAAAAATGCTTCATCTTCCAATCCTATATCATCTCTTTTATGGATGTTTTTTATCAACAGAACCACCCTGCCCCCTCTGCCTACCTGTTTCTCTTTTTGCTTGGATGTCAACCTCCCAACTATAAACTCCTTTCAGCCACGATTCAGAGATGCCCACAGCGTCATACCTACCAATCTCTAACTGCGCTACAAGATCATCTAGTTTATTCTGTATCCTGCCTGCATGCAAATATAATATGCAAATTTATTCATCACCCTTTTTGATTTTGTCCCCCATTACCCTGCAGTTTTTTGCCCTATCATCTGCCTGCCTTTCCTGATTGTCTCACTACACAATGCCTCTGCTTGTAAACCAACTGGCCCATCCTCAGCCCTATCAAACACAAAGTACACTGCAGATGCTGTGGTCAAATCAAGATGTACAAACAAGCTGGATGAACTCAGCAGGTCGGGCAGCATCCATTGAAAGGAGCAGTCAATGTTTCGGGTTGAGACCCTTCGTCAGGGCTAAAGAAGGAGGAGGCAGGGGCCCTATAAAGAAGGTGGGGAGAGGGTGGAAAATCAATCAGAGGAAAGATCAAGGGGTGGGGGAGGGGAAGCAGGGAGGGGATAGGCAGGAGAGGTGAAGAAGGAATCTAAGGGGAAAGCACTATGGGTAGTAGAAGAAGGCAGAGTCATGAGAGGTGATAGGCAGCTAGATGAGGAGACAGAGTGAAGGTGGGATGGGGGAAGGGAGAGGGAGGGAATTACCGGAAGTTGGAGAATTTGATGTTCATACCAAGGGGCTGGAGACTATCCAGATGGTATATGAGATGTTGTTCCTCCAACCGAAGTTTGGCCTCATCATGGCAGTAGAGGAGGCCATGTATGGACATATCCGAATGGGAATGAGAAGGAGAGTTGGAGTGAGTGGCAACCGGGAGATCCTGTCTGTTGTGGCGGACAGAGCGTAGGTGCTCGAAGAAGCGGTCCCCCAATCTGCGTGGGGTCTTGCCGATGTAGAGGAGGCTGCACCGGGAGCACCGGATGCAATAGATTACCCCAACAGACTCACAAGTGAAGTGTTGCCTCACCTGGAAGGACTGTTTGGGGCCCTGAATGGTGGTAAGAGAGGAGGTGTAGGGACAGGTGTAGCACTTACGCTTGCAGGGATAAGTACCAGGTGGGAGATCATGTGGGGAGGGACGTGTACACCAGGCAGTCGCGGAGGGAACGATCCTTGCGAAAAACAGAGAGGGGTAGAGAGGGAAAGATGTCCTTAGTGGTGGGGTCCTGTTGAAAGTGGCGGAAGTTGCGGAGGATAATATGTTGGATCCGGAGGCTGGTGGGGTGGTAGGTGAGGACAAGGGGGACACGGTCCCTGTTGTGGTGACGGGAGGATGGGGTGAGGGCTGAAGTGCGGGAAATGGAGGAGATGTGGGTGAGGGCATCATTGATGACGGAAGAAGGGAAACCACGATTCTTAAAGAAAGATGACACTTGGGATGTCCATACATGGCTTCCTCTACTGCCATGATGAGGCCAAACTTCGTTTGGAGGAGCAATATTTCATCTACCATCTGGGTAGTCTCCAGCCCCTTGGTATGAACATCCAATTCTCCAACTTCCAGTAATTCCCTCCCTCTCCCTTCCCCCATCCCACCTTCACTCTGCCTATCACCTCTCTCATGACTCTGCCTTCTTCTACTACCTATAGTGCTTTCCCCTTAGATTCCTTCTTCACCTCTCCTGCCTATCCCCTCCCCCACCCCTTGATCTTTCCTCTGATTGGTTTTCCACCCTCCCCCCACCTTCTTTATAGGGCCCCTGCCCTCTCCTTTAGTCCTGACAAAGGGTCTCGACCCGAAACGTTGACTGATCGTTTCCACGGATGCTGCCCGACCTGCTGAGTTCATCCAGCATGTTTGTACATCTTGACTCAACCCTATCACTCAGTTTCACATTATTGTTCCTCTCTGCGCCTTGTTACTTTAACATTTTTTGTCTACTTTTTACGAGGCCGAGTTGCTAGTTCAATACTCAGACTGCACAGATGGAAAGTGTGCAAGGAGCCAGCTGGATTCGGATCTGGGACCACTCGCCTTGGTGCGGATGCCACTACAACACCGGCTGGCTTTCAGTTTGCATCCCTTTGCCAAATTAGTTTAAGCCCTCCCCAACAACTCCAGATATTGGTCCTCCTTGAGTTCAGCTGCAACCTTTTGCACAGATCATACCTTCCCCAGATCTGATAATCTGCCCCCTGCATCAGTTCCTCAGCCATGCATTCATCTGCTGAATCATCCTACTCTTATCCATGCTGGTGCGTGGCACAGGCAGCAAATCCAGGGATTACTACCCTAGAAGTCTGCTTTTCATCTTCCTACCTAGTTTCCTAAATTCCCTCTTCAGGACATCCTCCCTTTTCCTTCCTATGTTACTGGTGTGAATATGTACCAAAACTTTTGGCTGTTGACCCTTCCCCTTGAGAATGCCATGGACCCAATCCGAGATGTCCCCTGGCACATGACAGGCAACATACCATTCGTGTGTCTCTAGCGCGTCCACTGAATCTTGTATCTACTCCTCTGGCTATGGAATCCCCTATCACTACTGCAGTCACCTTCTCCCCCTGTTCCCTTCTGAACCACAGTGCCAGAGACCCAGTCAATGCAGCTTTCCCCTGCTGGATTGTTCGCACCCCCCCCCCCCCCCCCAACACCATCCAAAATGGTATACTGTACTTATTATTGAGGGGGAACAGCCACAGGGGTACTCTGCACTGGTTTCCCATTTCCCTTCTCTCTCCTGACAGTCACCTGGGTACTTGCTTCCTGCAAATTAGGGGTGACTACCTCCCTGTCGCTCCCACCAATCACCTCCTCAGTTTCCTATAGGAGCCAAAGGTCATCAAGGTGCAGCTCCAGTTCCTTAACTGTTTTCTGAGGAGCTGCAGCTCAGTGCACCTGGTGCAGATGTGGTTATCTGGGAGTTCGGAGGTCTCCCAGAGTTCTCACATCTCACACAAAAAACACAACACAGCCCCTGGAGCCATTCCCGCTGCTCTAACTATGTACTACCAGAACTAGAAAGAAAAATGAAGAAGAAGTTGAGCAGATACTAACCTTGCCCAAGTCTGTTCTCACCGAAGCCTGATAATCTAACATGGCCCACTCACACAATGGCCACCCTGCTTGTCCCTGCATTAATTTCCCTTTTATTAAAAGGGAAAGTGCTTTTGATGAAAGCACTCTGAGAAGCATTTGGAATTCGCCAAAGTAATTCAGGCAAGTTTAAAAATAAAATCCAATCCTTTTAAACTTCTCTAGTCTTTAAATATTTCAAAACAAATTAACAACTATTTCATTAAAACTGTGCCCCAATTCTCGATTACTCCACTGAGGGAGACATATTTTGTTTCCACTTCATCTAAGCCCTTCATAATTTTATTCTCCTTAGTTACATCTCTTCTCTGTTGTTGACAACCTCAGCTTTGCAATATCTTTGTAACTGTCCCCCACACCCATCATAGTTCCATTGCGTTCTTCCTGTTTCTTTTATATTCTTAATGCCCGGCTCAATTAGATGAGCTAATTTTGACAATGGAGCATTCACTTACTGAGGGAGTAGAGATTCTCGGATGAGGGACAGCCATTTGTTGTTTGTAGCAAGATACTCCTCTTTCTCTCCCAACATGGTCTCATGGTTTGCCACAACAGATATGGTCTCTGACAGCAACCGCAAGCTAAAGATCCGCCACTCCACTTCAAAGGTGCAGGCACATAAAAAAGAGATAATAAAAGGTCAGAAAGAATGTAAGACAGAGGTGATGGGAAATTTAATGACTACTGCACTTCATTTCTGGTAGTCCTTACCATTCTGACTAAGCACCAGAGACACTAAGGGAGGGAGAACACAGTCAACAATCTGAAAAGCAGAAATAAGCAAAGATTAAAGGAAAACGTGTGGCTTATTTGACTATATTAACTAAAATATAACACATTGGAAAGAATTGCTTTTACTTTGATGTATCTTGGCCAATTTTCACTGCCATTCGTTCTTCTTTTCCTCAAGGATGCAGCCTCTTGCTGATATATGATTTCACAGATCCTGACTTAGTTGGGCACAGGTCATACAGCACAGGAGCAGGGCCTTTGGTCGAACTGGCCCACACTAACCAAGATTCCCATCTGACAATAACGTGCCAGAATTGACTCTGTGAGGGCAAACTGTAACTGAACCTTCTTTCACAAACACAAGAACACCATTGCACTTTGGCAACCAGATAACAATGAGGAACAGTCGACATTCCTAGACTGCATTCACACTCATGGGTGGGAGCTCTTACATCATCCAACCTGCATTTGTTCCAAAACAAAGGAAAGCCTTGCCAACCTATACTCAGCTGTAGGCTTCATCACAGCATGGAGTACTTTCTGGAATGAAAGTATGATTCAATTGTGCTGTAACAAATAATCACAACCTCATTGATCAACTTTAACCCTTTGAAGAGTCAAACAGGAATTGTGAAGCACACTCTTCAAATTCAGATACCTCCGAAGACTCATCTTCATTTTATCATTGCTTCATGGAAGCCATGCCACTAAAACAGTCATGTTCAGTGAAGTCCAGTGTCAAACGAGGCTTCATCATTGCCCCACTGCCACACCTGTCAACAAAACTATCCAGGCCGTACAGCTCACCTTTAGCACTAATGAGAAATTGTTTAACTTACAACAACTACATTCCAGAACCAAGATTATTCAAACCTCAGTAGTTAAACCATAGTATGCAGACTACATCTTGGACACAAAAGCAGACCTTCAAGCCAACTTCTGTTCCTACTCTTCTGATCATATCTGAAGGAGCGGTGAAGGCAAAGATCCACATCACAGTTAAAAGTTCCTAAAGTGTGAATTCTAGATGACAGGTTAAACAACCTATCATTCTGCCCTTTCAACAGGAGTACTGTGTGAATGGATCCCAGAATGCCCATCTAGCCTGCTGAGTCTAAAGCAGCTTGTGTAACACGCCCACCCTTTCATTAGCTTTGAACTACAGTAAAAATTTTTGTGGTAAATTTCTTTATGACAGTCTCATTATCTTAAATAAACATTGTTTGACATAATAATTTTCGCTCAGCAAGATTATAACAAACTAAAATGCTGGTATGGCTCAATTTTTAAAAAAAGGATTGGAGAAACTGCATTTAATTGACCCCAATAACAGCTCATTATAGTCACCGGAAAACATATCTCTCACATAGTTTAGCACCTGATTTCAACTGTCATGTCCTCAGCCCCCTCCTTTGTGAGAATCGCGAGAGAGAGAGAGAGAGAGCCTTACGGTTTGGAATGTGGGCTGGTCGCTCAACAAGACAAAAGCCTTGGACATAGCCATTGTCTTGGGAGACACCTTTGTGGGATAAGGAACTGGACTACGTGCAAACCCTCAGGGCAATGTGAGATGGGTGATGGGGGAAAGATTGCCTCGCCCCCCACCCTGATGGACATCTACAACCCTGCCAGTCCAGATAAAAGGTGGGCTGCCAAGGCGGGGCGTCAGACGCACCAAGGAGACACACGAAGAAGACACGATAGTGCTTCCCGTCGGAGCGGGAAGCCATTCTGAAGGAAGCCACGTGCGTTAGATTCCGGATCGGGAGTCTGTGGCTGGACCCAAAAGGAAAAACCGCTTTAACTAACAGCAGGGATTTGCTTCGCAAGGATGACGGGCAAGTGTTCCTTTTCTCTCTCTCCAACACATGAAATGCCAGCGGTTCCCGAAACGGGGAAGCCTGCAGACTTTGAGTGACTCTAATATTCCATTGGACTCAGTATCCCCTAGACAACGATAGAGCTAATTTTTGATTGATTATTACTACACCTGTGCTTTAGATTGAGTTTTGATGATGTATATGATCTGAATGTTTTGTATTAACCATACGTTTGTGCCCCTTTATAAATAAAACGTTTGAAAATAGTAGCACCAGGCTTCAGCGGACCTCTCTATCTTTGCTGGTAAGTCACCCGGTTACTGGGGAACGTAACACAACTCAGTTACTTACGTAGAACAATCATCTTAGAAACTACCTGATAGAACTCAATATAAAATCCAGTTGTACAGCATACATAGAAACATAGAAACCCTACAGCACAATACAGGCCCTTTGGCCCACTAAGTTGTGCTGAACATGTCCCTACCTTAGAAAATACCAGGGTTACCCATAGTCCTCTATTTTTCTAAGCTCCATGTACCTATCCAAAAGTCTTTTAAAAGACCCTATCGTATCCGCCTCCACCACCGTTGCCGGCAGCCCATTCCACGGACTCACCACTCTCTGCATAAAAAATTACTGCTGACATCTCCTCTGTACCTACTCCTGAGCACCTTAAACCTGTGTCCTCTTGTGGCAACCATTTCAGCCTTGGGAAAAAGCCTCTGACTATCCACATGATCAATGCCTCTCATCATCTTATACACTTCTATCAGGTCACCTCTCATCCTCCGTCACTCCAAGGAGAAAAGACCGAGTTCACTCAACCTATTCTCATAGGGCATGCTCCCCAATCCAGGCAACACCCTTGTAAATCTCCTCTGCACCCTTTCTATAATTTCCATATCCTTCCTGTAATGAGGTGACCAGAACTGAGCACAGTCCTTCAAGTGGGGTCTGACCAGGATCCTAAAAACTGCAACATTATCTCACGGCTCCTAAATTGAATTTCACGATTAATGAAGGACAAGACACCGTATGCCTTCTTAACCACAGAGTCGACCTGCATAGCTGCTTTGAGCGTCCTTGGACTCAGATCCCAAGACCTCTCTGATCCTTGTGACAAAATCCTAAGGTTTATTCATTATGGACTGTGCCTTTAAAAAGAGAGAGAGAGAGAGAGAGAGAGAGGCACCGAGCAGCTCGTGAGTCACTATGGTGACGGAAGGGCAGAGCTATATAATGGACAGCTGGTGTTCAGCATGTTTGGATATATATACACAAGGTCAGCTGGCTTTCTGGTAGACACAGAGTCACAGAAGAAACAGACATGAGATGAGCTTTGAGTGCCCATGAAAGGGTGGGTTTTCAGGATCGATCAGAGACTCTTGCAGTGTGGAAAAGGGGTGACCTGCGGAAAGCTATCGGTGTGTTTAACCCTGCCAGGGTTGATAGCTTTACTGCATGAAGATGGTACCCTTAGCGTGGTCACAGTCGGTGACTTTAAAAGGTTTTCAGAAGACAACGGGAAGATCGACGGCATCAGCTTACTTGGATACTCTCTCTCTCTCCTCAATTCTACTCAACTCAACATCACGAATCAAACTGATTTCGTTTATATACCATCGTAAGACTGTATCACTTACCACCTAAGCTTGAAGAAGTTTGGGTTTTATATTTTATAGACATAAACTCTGCTAACCTGCTTAATTTATCTGGTTTTATATTACTACATTATGTAGTTACTAATAAAATAGTGTTTGTTAACAGCAGAACCAGACTCCAGGTGTGTTCCACTTCTGCTGGTTCTTTTAACCCATTACGGGATATGTAACATCCTCCACAGTGCCATTAATACTATATTCTGCCATCGTATTTGACCTACCAAAATGAACCACTTCACACTTATCTGGGTTGAACTCCATCTGCCACTTCTCAGCCCAATTTTGCATCCTATCAATGTCCTGCTGTAACATCTGACAACCCTCCTCACTATCCACAACACCTCCAACCTTTGTGTCATCAGCAAACTTACTAACCCATCCCTCCACTTACTCATCCAGGGCATTTATAAAAATCACAAAGAGTAGGGGTCCCAGAACAGATCCCTGAGACACACCACTGGTCACCACCCTCCATGCAGAATATGACCCATCTACAACCACTCTTTGCCTTCTGTGGGCAAGCCAGTTCTGGATCCACAAAGCAATTTCCCCTTGGATCCCATGCCTCCTTACTTTCTCAATAAGCCTTGCATGGGGCACCTTATCAAATGCCTTGCTGAAATCCATATACACTACATCTACTGCTCTTCCTTTATCAATATGTTTAGTCACATCCTTAAAAAAGTTCAATCAGATTTGTAAGGCACAACCTGCCTTTGACAAAGCCATGCTGACTGTTCCTAATCATATTATACCTCTCCAAATGTTCATAAATCCTGCCTCTCAGGATCTTCTCCATCAACTTAACAACCACTGAGGTAAGACTCACTGGTTTATAATTTCCTGGGCTATCTCTACTCCCTTTCTTGAATAAAGGAACGCCATCCGCAAACCTCCAATCCTTGAGAACCTCTCCTGTCCCCATTGATGATGCAAAGATCATCGCTAGAGGCTCAGTAATCTCCTCCCTCACCTCCCACAGTAGCCTGGGGTACATCTCATCCAGTCCCGGAGACTTATCCAACTTGATGCTTTCCAAAAGCTCCAGCACATCCTTTTTCTTAATATCTACATGCTCAAGCTTTTCAGTCTGCTGCAAGTCATCGCTACAATCACAAAGATCCTTTTTCATAGTGAATACTTAAGTAAAGTATTCATTAAGTACCTCTGCTATTTCCTCCAGTTCCATACACACTTTCCCACTGTCACACTTGATAGGTCCTCTTCTTTCACGTCTTATCCTCTTGCTCTTCACATACTTGTAGAATGCCATGGGGTTTTCCTTAATCCTGCCTGCCAAGGCCTTCTCATGGCCCCTTCTGGCTCTCCTAATTTTTCTTAAGTTCCTTCCTGTTAGCCTTATAATCTTCTAGATCTCTAAAATCACCTAGCTCTCTGAAACTTTTGTAAGCTTTTCTTTTCTTCTTGACTAGATTTACTACAGCCTTTGTACACCACGGTTCCTGTACCCTATAACTTCCCTGTCTCATTGGAATGTACCTATACAGAACTCTACACAAATATCCCCTGAACATTTGCCATATTTCCTTGGTACCTTTCCCTGAGAAAATCTGTTCCCAATTTAAGTTTCCAAGTTCCTGCCTGATAGCATCATAATTCCCCTTACTCCAATTAAACATTTTTCTAGCCTGTCTGTTCCTATCTCTCTCCAATGCTACTGTAAATGAGATAAAATTATGATCACTATCTCCAAAATGTTTTCCCACTGAGAGACCTGACACCTGACCAGGTTCATTTCCCAATACCAGATCAAGTACAGCCTCTCCTCTTGTAGGCTTATCTACATATTGTGTCAAGAAACCTTTCTGAACACACCTAACAAACTCCACTCCATCTAAACCCCTTGCCATAAGGAGATGCCAATCGATATTTGGGAAAGTAAAATCTTCCACCACGACAACTCTTCTTACTACACCTTTCCAGGATCTGTTTCCCTATCTGCTCCTTGATATCCCTGTTACTATTGGGTGGTCTATAAAAAACACCCAGTAGAGTTATTGACCCCTTCCTGTTCCTAACCTCCATCCACAGAGACTCCATAGACAATCCCTCCAAGACATCCACCTTTTCTGCAGCCGTGACACTATCTTTGACCAACAGTGCCACTCCCCCACCTCTTGTGCCTCCCTCCGTCCTTTCTGAAACATCTAAAACCCGGCACTTGAAGCAGCCATTCCTGTCCCTGAGCCATCCAAATCTCTGTAATGGCCACCACATCATATCTTCAAGTACTGATCCATGCTCTAAGCTCAATAGTCTCTTCAGTTCGGTTCCCACCCCCCAACAATTATAATTTAAACTCTCCCCAGTAGCCTTAGTAAACCTCCCTACCAGGAAATTGGTCCCCCTGGGATTCAAGTGCAACCCGTCCTTTTTGTACAGGTTACACCTGCCCCGAAAGAGGTCCCAATGATCCAGAAATCTGAATCTCTTCCTCCTACTCAAATCCCTCAGCCACACATTTATCCTCCACCTCACTCTATTCCTATACTCACTGTCGCATGGCACAGGCAGTAATCCCAAGATTACTACCTTTGAGGTCCTGCTTCTCAACTTCCTTCCTAACTCCCTGTAGTCTGTTTTCATAATACTTTGAGAATTCTTGTGCTGCCGCTACAAAAAGCTTATTTTCTTAGCATTTATACCTTTGATGTATGCCTTTGACAACAATAAACTTGAACTTATTGGGAAATTCTATCAGCCTCCATGTATACAATTTAAAACAGAAAATGAATAGTAGTACAGGCTATTTGACCTTCAATACTGAACTAATTAAAATAGTAATTAAATGCCGAATTAAACTAATCCCTCTACATACAATGTCAATATCATTCTCTACACATTCATGTGTCCATCTAAGAGTCTTTAAAACCCATTCTGTCACATTTACCTCCACTACTACCCCGGCAGTAAATTCCAGGGACCCAACTCTCTCTGTATAAAAAGGTTTGCCCCGTACATGCCCTTTAGTTTTTCACCTTTTCACTCTGGAGAAAAGATACCAGTTGCCTACTCTACCTATGCCTCTCATAATCTTATACACATAGAATCATATCATCAGGTTTCCCATCAGGTTATTAAACTCCGGAGAAAACAAACTAAGTTTGTCCGATCT